>NC_140989.1:71563062-72763062 GCF_052327205.1 Somniosus microcephalus | reverse complement strand
CCTCTGCTGAAGCCACAGGATTAGCACCTCATAGAAGCACGCATAAGAGAAAGATGACACACAAGTAGATTCACAAGGGTAGCCACTTGAGTGATTTATTCAATGTTTCTGTAAAGTTTCTGTTAGTGTGATGTCACACATAAAAAATCTTTATTTTCACCACTTTCCGGCCTTGGACAAATTTGTGTGCACCTTTGAAATGTAGGTTTAAAAAGACTCTTAATGGTCTGACAACTACCTGATAATGATTTAAATTAGCTCGCCCGCCTCTGCCTTTCGGCTGCTGCCGGTCCGGCAAACGCGCCCAAGGGAAAGGCGCATGGGGGGTGGGATGATGGCGGGTTTCCGATCCACTCCAAGATATTGCAAATTTCCCACTCGGCCCACCTCCGATCGCGCCCACACGGACCCCAGAAAATTCCGGCCCTTCGGCTTCCTCATTGGAGCACCCCCCACGTGATTCCAGGTACGCTTGTGCACACAGTGCGCCCCTGGGATTCATGGGCCATTACATTGCATTCAATTCTGCAGCGTCTGACAGCAACTTTTCATTTGGGGCCTCACAACAGGTAAGTGCGCATTCTGTTCGGAGGTTGGTGGCCTACTCCGTAGCTATGGCGCCGACCGCAATTTCAGGGCCATTATATTCTTGCTGTCTCTCAACAACAACTTGTATTTATATAGCACCTATAATATAGTAAAACGTCCCAAGGCGCTTCACAGGAACGTTATAATACAAAATTTGACACCGAACCACATAAGGAAATATTAGGGCAGCTGAAAAGAGGTAGGTTTTAAGGAGCGTCTTAAAGGAGGAAAGAGAGGTAGAGGGAGGGAATTCCAGAGCTTAGGGCCCAGGCAGCTGAAAGCACGGACACCAATGTTGGAGCAATTAAAATCGGGGATGCTCAAGAGGCCAGAATTAGAGGCGCGCAGATATCTCAGAGGGTTTTGGGGCTGGAGGAGCTTACAGAGATAGGGAGGGGCGAGGCCATGGAGGGATTTGAAAATAAGGATGAGAATTTTTAAATTGAGGTGTTGCTTAACCGGCAGCCAATGTAGGTCAGTGAGCACAGGGGTGATGGGTGAACAGGACTTGGTGCAAGTTAGGACATGGACAGCCAAGATTTGTATGACATCAAGATTCCGGAGGGTAGGACGTGGGAGGCCGGCCAGGAGTGTGTTGGAATAGTCAAGTCGAGAGGTAACAAAGGCATGGATGAGGGTTTCAGCAGTAAATGAGCTGAGGCAGGGGCAGAGTCGAGTGATGTTCCGGAGCTGGAAATAGGCAGTCTTAGTGATGGCGCAGATATATAGTCGGAAGCTTATCTGGGGGTCAAATATGACGCCAAGGTTGTGAACAGTCCAGTAGTAGCATTTTTACTTTTGAATAATAGGCACCATTAATTTACATTACTTTACCAAGAATTTATTAATATTTTCTGCATCCCAATCTTTATTCTAATTATTCTTGTAACACCTTCACATTTCTAAAGGGTAACATGAAATATGTTCATTTTCTGCAAAAGTACAGTAGCACCGAGGGTTCCTAAAACCTACTTCTAATTGACATGCACTTCTACTGACAACATGCTACTTGTGATGGTCACTGAACTTTCTTAACCCTCCTAACCTGACCAGTCTCTGCTCTTTTTCCCTTTAGAAATATGTCAGAAAAATGATATCATTAGAAATATTCTTCCATCAGAAATGGAGCATTGGCTATGGAATCTTCTATTTCTATATCTTCCAGTAATGCTTTAAACATCTCATACTTAAAAAAAAAACGCTCTCGGGATGTGAGCGATGTTAGAAAGGCAGCATTTATCGCCCATTCCTTGTTACCCTGAGAAAGTGATGCTGGGCCTTCTCCCTGCACTGCTGCAATCCTTGCGGTGATGATCCTCCCACAATGGTGTTAGGTAGTGAATTCCAGGATACTGACTTTGTCAAAAGCTTTCTAAAAGTTCAAATAAACCATATCATAAGAAGTGCCACTTAATATTTCACAGAATCACAGAATCACAGAAACCCCACAGTGCAGATAGAGGCCATTTCGGCCCATCGAGCCTGCACCGACACATATCCCACCTGATCCCCGTAACCCCTACACCAACACATATCCCACCCTATCCCTGTAACCCCATGTATTTAATCCCCCTAACACTAAGGGTCAATTTATCATAGCCAATCAACCTAACCCGCACATCTTTGGACTGTGGGAGGAAACCGGAGCACCCGGAGAAAACCCACGCAAACACGGGGAGAATGTGCAAACTCCACACAGACAGTCGCCCGAGGCCGGATTCGAACCCGGGTCTCTGGCGCTGTGAGGCAACAGTGCTAACCACTATGCCACCGTGCTGCCCTGTTTTGTAACAGCCTCAAATAAGTCAAAGATTTGTCAGGTAGGATCCTGCACTGGTGGAAGTTTTTAAAAATTAATTTGTGCTACACGTGTACTCTTCAAAGTACCCTTGATACAAAAATTCATTGTTTCATCTGTTATTGATGTTAGGTTAATGAGTCTATCTGTGCCAGTTTTGTGATCCTTTTAAAATAAGTAGTAGTCCTGCAGAACCTCACCATTGCCCACAATTCTTCCCTGACAATAACCAGTATCTACAAATTTCCTCCATGGTCACCTTCATAACTCTAAGATATATGCCATTTAGTTCAGGAGATTTATCAGTCTTAAGTTCCCTAAGCTATCAAGTGGCTCTGCCATACAATCTTAAAAAAATTTCTAGGATACTCCGACTGAAGTTAATCACTATAATAGTTATCGGTAGCCCATTTCAGAAGCACTGTACTTCTTAGTCTCTGTTGCTAGGCCATTAATTTAGCATTATTTTTTAATTTAGCTTTCTTGTAGCATTATTACAGAATAGGCAGTTAATATTGGCCCGGAATTTGCGGTTGGGCTGATGGCGAACTGGCAGCGTTCGCCGTCATTCCGCCTGAAACTGACCGCAACTTTGGGATTTGGCGCATGCGCAGCTGCAGCGGAAATTCTGAAGTTGCAGTCTGTCATTGACAGCTCCGAAGCAGCCTGTGCTGTGCTCCCCCCACCACACCCCCTCGCCTCCCACCGAGCCGGCAATCTGTGTAATCACCCAAATCAGGGAAACTGACGAAAACTTCAGCTCTTCCACAGCAAGTACGCTGTTCAATTCCCCACTAATAGTTACACCCTACATTTCTTTTTAAAGTTTCTCCATCTTTATTTCAAGTTTGCCTTTTCCCCATGTAAGAGCCCCAATCTTTCGTTCACTCTCTCTAACTATTTTAAAAAGTTAGAATTTTAAGAGCTTACTCACTGCCTTGTTTGTTGTCTGAGAACTCTGCATTTTGATTGGCTGCTTAGACAGCTTGTTGATGTCACAAGGGGATCCCCAGTATACTTCATTGATTTGAATTGAAGGTCGGAAAACCCTAAGTTCTCGACACAGGGATCGCGAGATTCTTGTGTGAAGCGTACCTCGGGGCCAGCAGTGAACACCTTTCCATCGCTGCTGACTGCAAATTCTGGGCCATTATTGGTACAAAGCACTCTATGATTAGCTTGTTAAATTGTTTTAGTTCCATTTTTCATTCAGTGCTATTCACATTCAATAAACCTTGAAGATCAGATTTGATTTGGAAAGACAAAAAACAACTTTGGAATTAAAAGTTAGAATTGGATGCACCTGGAACTCTCTACCTAACAGCACTGTGGGAGTACCTTCACCACACGGACTGCAGCGGTCCAAGAAGGCAGCTCACCAGCACCTTCTCAAGGACAATTAGGGATGGGCAATTAATGCTGGCCTTGCCAGCGACGCCCACATCCCAAAGAATGAATAAAAAATAACATCATTCATCCCTGTTCTTCAGCTCAAAAGTACATTGCTTGGGAAAGACCCCTTCTTAAGTGGGATCTTCATTTCTAGCTGGTTTTCTTGAGATTATATGGCTATATTAATATTAGGAATGCATACTTGCATTAATTTGCCATTTTGATTCAAATTCAGATGAATTGAAAAAGAAAAACTCGTGTTTGTAAACAAAGTGGCCATTTAAAATGGCAGCAGAAATGCTGATCTACAGTGATCTTTACAACAGCAATGTTTTTCTTGGTTTCATAGTGTGATTTTTAGATGAAAATGGTAGTTTTCCAGAGCAGCTTACTAATCTCATAGCTCCCTTCATTCCAGCTGAAGGCCTACAGTTCAGATGAACAATATTGATTTCCCAGACATTCACACTTAAGCATTGCCCAGGACAGGGCAGTACTGTATTCTTTGTCCTCCCTGTTCTTGACTCTTGTGACTGGGTGCCATGCAGTGGTGATTAAGATATTGGGGGATTTGACATTTATAAGAATAAAAATAAAACATGTAACCCAACCATTGGTTGCCATCTCCATTAGCTGAGACTGATTGCGAAATGTGGTTGTTGGTGAGAAGGGTCCCAAATAGTATTCACTCTAGTTACCACTTCCATTGACTGAGACAGAGTACAGATATTTTAAGATCAATATTACCTCCTCCAGTGACAACCTGTATAAATTTTCCAGTGATTTTGGCTGATGATTTTTTTGGTGGGAGGAAGTTCTCGACCTGATATCTGGTACTATAGAAAGTGTCGGTCATATAGTGTGGGGAGGGGGAAATGAGGCAGTCTTGGAGCACTCACATGTTGATGAGGTTGGATCTGTGTTTCCAAATCCCCTGATTTTTGAACTTCTGAAACTGCCACGAAAGGTGAATAATGAAGAAACCTAAATTCTTATTCCTCATCAGTACTGATCCAAAATGCCCACACGCGACGCAGCATTTAAATCTGGCGACGCGGCGGCTTACAGAGCAGCTAGGACCAACCTAAAAAAGGGTATCAGGACTGCCAAATGGAAACAGACACTGCAGATAGAGGATCACTTCCGCAACAACTCGGACCCCCGGCGCATGTGGCAAGGCATCCAGGCCATCACTGACTACAAGGGCAAAAACACCAGTCCCCCGGTCAGCGACGCCTCCCTTCCGGAGGAGCTTAACAACTTCTACGCTCGCTTCGACAGGGACAACAAGGAGCCGGCTACCAAAGCCTTGCCACCCCCGGAAGACCAGGTGCTCACTCTGTCGACCTCCGACGTAAGGGGCGCTTTACGCAGAGTGAACACACGAAAGGCTACTGGACCGGATAGCATCCCTGGACGGGTACTCAAGGAATGTGCTGATCAGCTGGCTGATGTCTTCACCGCCATCTTCAACCTGTCATTGGCCCAGGCAGTAGTCCCTACATGCTTCAAGACCGCCACCATCATTCCTGTGCCTAAACAAGCGGCTGTGACGTGTCTGAACGACTATCGACCTGTCGCACTCACACCCATCATAATGAAGTGTTTCGAGAGACTGGTCTTAGCCCACATCAAAGCCAGTGTTCCTGCCTCCCTTGACCAACACCAGTTTGCCTATCGGGCAAACAGATCAACGGAGGATGCAATCACTACTGCTCTACACTCGGCACTGAATCACCTAGATGGTAAGGAGACCTACATCAGAATGTTGTTTATAGACTACAGCTCAGCATTCAACACTATCGTCCCCAGCAAGCTGGCCACCAAACTCCAAACTCTTGGCCTGAACACTTCCCTCTGCAACTGGACCCTGGACTTCCTAACAAACAGACCCCAGTCTGTCAAATTAGGCAACCACACCTCCCCCCCCCGACCCTGAACACGGGGGCCCCACAAGGATGTGTGCTGAGCCCCCTCCTCTACTCCCTCTTCACCCACGACTGTGTGGCTGTTAATGGTTCCAACACCATCATCAAGTTTGCAGATGACACCACGGTAGTAGGCCAGATCACCAACAACGATGAGTCAGCCTACAGGGAGGAGGTCCAGCATCTCGTGAAGTGGTGCGCCGACAACAACCTGGCCCTTAACACCAAGAAAACAAAGGAAATAATCGTGGACTTCAGGAAGTCCAAAGGCGGAAGTCACACCCCCATCCACATCAATGGGGCGGAGGTGGAAAGGGTGGCCAGCTTTAAGTTCCTCGGAGTCCACATCACGGAAGACCTCTCCTGGTCCCTCAACACCTCCTCTCTGGTGAAGAAGGCCCAGCAGCGCCTATATTTCTTGAGGAGGCTGAAGGGATGTAATCTGTCACCCCCGATCCTCTCTAACTTCTACCGCTGCACTATAGAGAGCATCCTGACAAACTGTATCACGGTATGGTACGGCAGCTGTAGCTCCCATGACCGGAAAGCCCTGCAGCGGGTAGTCAAAACTGCCCAACGCATTACCGGCACCCGGCTACCGACCATAGAACATATATATCAGAAACGCTGCCTACGGAGGGCACGGTCCATCATCAAAGACCCTACCCACCCCAGCCACAGTCTGTTCGCCCTCCTACCATCTGGAAGACGCTACAGATGCATTTGCACCCATACGACCAGATTTAGGAACAGCTTCTTTCCCAGGGCTGTCATCCGACTGAACTCCACAAATAAACACTAAAGCCTGCACATCTGCCGATGCACTTTATTATGGTCATATTTATGCTAATATATATGTACAAATGTATGTTGAAATGTTTAAGTGTCCTAATCCAAATTGTACACTCTCGGGAGCCGCAAGCCTACATTTCGTTATACTGCACTTGTGCACTAACAATGACAATAAAAGTTGATTTGATTTGATTTGAATATTTGATATTCTTTGGTCTGATTCTAGTTTGATTTTTCACACCTTCCAAAACTTTGCACTTCATTCACTTCTCTTCAACATACTGTAACCGTACTTATTATAATTCAAATGCTCTGATAATGTGTTTTTGCCTTTCAATAAAAGCCAACACTATAAAGGTAACTGCTGAGGTTATTTGTATTTGGTACAATAATTACATTGCCTCTCACTCTCACCAACAAGATGTCAGAGGACCTTTAAAATGGCTTTTACTCAAAAAGACAACATTAGAACATTTGAATCTGGCAAACTCTACTGTGATCTGCACAGATACCTCATAGATACGATTTCATTCTCTCGTAATCTGCTAAAGCTGGCTCAGTGCCTTCCTCTTATCTGAGAAGCCTGAAACATACAAGTGTCAGGCACAAACAATTCCTTGCGTGAGAGTTGGTTTGCATTTTTCCGTGAAAGTGATTGGGAGGCATGACTTAATCCGCAAATCATGACACTGAAAAGCAATATGGTATTCAAAGCAGGATGCACATGCTAAATAAGTAACCTGAGTGTGATTCTCCAGTGATGAAAATGCATATGCAGCTCTTCAAAAGCACTTAGATGCAAAGCCTGTAAGATATATAATTTGGAAACTAAAGAATACAAATGCACAAAAATATATTGCATTTTAATTTTTTTATTATAGATTGTAATAAAATGAAACCTCATATGTATAACAAAGTATAAAAGTACCCTATATTATTTTATTATAGGTGTGTATTGAAGAATAATAAAATTACTGGTGTGTGATTGTTTTCATGTAACATTTATATGCTGTTTGAAAAAAATAGTGTTGTTAATTGTGCAAACCTAACATTATACAAAATATTAAATCTGTTGTACCCTGTTTTATGATATTCTTCCTCTGGGCTACTTATTATCCTCTGACAAAAAATTACATAGCCTGTGCCCAGACCTCTTTTAAAGTTAAGGGTAGGATTTTAACTGCCAGTTTTCAGTTAGATTCCCACCCGCCCGTGGCAGGATGAGGCTATGGTGGTTTTGACTGCTGGGTCTCACTGACATGCCCATTTCCCACCTGGAATGGGCGGGAAGTAGGCAGGAAGCAGCTGCCACCCTGTGGAAGTTTAGGCCACTCTTGGCCACCCGCTGCCACTCAGGTAAATGCGTGGACCGGAGTTAGTCTTGGGCAGGTGAGGCCTAATCTTTCCTTGTGGAGCCCAGAGGAGCTCTCCTGCTCCCCCTGACCCTACAAAGGAAAGGAAAAAACTTACCTGAGTGGCCTCTTCTCACTTGACATTACCTGGCAGAACAGCCACAGCAGCTTCCCTGCTCAGGTCGGAATTAAAGTCATGGTGGGGGCACGATGCCGTCATTTAACCCCGATCTGCAGATTCATAGAAGGACTCCACCAGCTTCAGCCTTTTGCACTTGCTCAGAGGAGCAGGTTAAAATTGAGGTTGGCGGGATCGAGGTGGGATATTGGTGGGTAGGTTACCTGGTTGATTTTAATTGTCTACCTGCTGAGTGGGTAGGGTTAAAATTGACATTTAGCTCTTTTTTGTCCTTATCAAACTGCAGGATGTTAGTCCTGGAGAATAGAACAATTTTCATTTCCGCTTCCTAATGTCAGCATCAGGCACACCACGGTTAAGTCGGGCATGGTTAGGTGGAGAACTTGGCCCCAGCAATGTGCTCCAGCACCAACCTCAGAAGAGCACTTAAAACTGAACCTGTGTGGTATTTTCCACTGTTTACTCACATTATGAGTTGGATGTGTGCCACTCGCCATATTGGTACAGGCAAAAATTCAGCCGTCCAAGGCCAGCATCCGAAATAGACGTTAGGCCCTTTGCATATGCAAATAAGCGCTCCGATCACTCGTGTCACCCTTCCCGATCATCGCCATCACCCTCCCCAATAACCGCCGTCACACTCCCCAATCACCGGCGTCACACTCCTCGATCACCGGCGTCACCCTCCCCAATCACCGCCACCACCCTCCCCGATAACCGCCGTCACACTGCCCGATCACCAGCGTCACACTCCTCGATCACCGGCATCACACTCCCTGATCACTGGTGTCACACTCCCCGATAACCGACGTCACACTGCCCGATCACGGGCGTCACCCTCCTCGATCACCGGTGTCACACTTCCAATCACCGGCATCACACTCCCGATCACCAGCGTCACACTCCCCGATCACTGCCACCCTACCCAATCACCGGCGTCACACTCCCCAATCACTGGCGTCACACTCCCCGATCACCGACGTCACACTGCCCGATCACGGGCGTCACCGTCCCCGATCACCGTCGTCACACTCCCCCGATCAGTGGCATCACACTCCCCGATCACCGACGTCACACTCCCGATCACCAGCGTCACACTCCCCGATCACTGCCACCCTACCCAATCACCGGCGTCACACTCCCCAATCACTGGCGTCACACTCCCCGATCACCGACGTCACACTGCCCGATCACGGGCATCACCGTCCCCGATCACCGTCGTCACACTCCCCCGATCAGTGGCATCACACTCCCTGATCACCGACGTCACACTCCCGATCACCAGCGTCACACTCCCCGATCACTGTCACCCTCCCCAATCACCGCCATTACACTCCCTGATCACCAGCGTCAGACGCCCCAATCACCAGCATCACACTCTCTGATCACCGGTGTCACACTCTCCAATCACTGTCACAATCCCAAATCACCGGCATCACCCTCCCCGATCACTGGCATTAACCTCCCTGAGCACCGCTGTCACACTCCTCGATCACCGGCGTCACTCTCCCCGATCACCGCCATCACACTCCCCGATCACTGCCGTCACACTCCCCGATCACTGGTGCCACTCTCCCCGATCACCAACATCACACTCCCCGATCACTGTCACCCTCCCCAATCACCGACATCACACTCCCTGATCACCGGCCTCACACTCCCTGATCACTGTCACCCACCGCAATCACCGGCTTCACACTCCCCGATCACTGGCGTCACCCTCCCTGATCACCGGCGTCACACTCCCCAATCAGCGGCGTCACCCCCCCCCGATCACCGGCATTACACGCCCCGATTACCGGCGTCACACTCACCGATCACCAGCATCAACCTCCCTGATCACCGCCATTACAGTCCCCGATCACCAGCGTCAGACGCCCCAATCACTGGCGTCATACTCTCTGATCACCGGTGTCACACTCTCCAATCACTGTCACACTCCCAAATCACCGGCATCACCCTCCCCGATCACCGGCATTAACCTCCCCGAGCACCGCCGTCACAGTCCTCAATCACCGGCGTCACTCTCCCCGATCACCGCCATCACACTCCCCGATCACCGCGTCTCACTCCCCGATCACAGGCTTTAACCTCCCCGAGCACCACCGTCACACTCCCCGATCACCAGCGTCACTCTCCCCAATCACCGCCATCACACTCCCCGATCACCACGTCACACGCCCTAATCACCGGAGTCACACTCCACGATCACTGGCGTCACTCTCCCTGATCACTGCCATCACACTCCCTGATCACCACGTCACTCTCCCAAATCACCGGCATCACCCTCCCCGATCACCGGCATTAACCACCCTGAGCACCGCCGTCACAGTCCTCGATCACCGGCGTCACTCTCCCCGATCACCGCCATCACACTCCCCGATCACCGCGTCTCACTCCCCGATCACAGGCATTAACCTCCCCGAGCACCACCGTCACACTCCCCGATCACCAGCGTCACTCTCCCCAATCACCACAATCACACTCCCCGATCACCACGTCACACGCCCCAATCACCGGAGTCACACTCCACGATCACTGGCGTCACTCTCCCTGATCACTGCCATCACACTCCCTGATCACCACGTCACACTCCCCGATCACCACTGCCAATTTCGCCAATCACCGGCATTACACGCCCTGATCACCGCAGTCACACACCCCAATCAGCGGCGTCACGTTCCCTGATCACCGGCGTCACCCTCCCCGATCACCACTGCCACTTTCCCCGATCACTGTCACCCTCCCCGATCACTGGCATCACCCTCCCCGATCACCGCCGTCACACTCCCCGATCACCGCCGTCACACTCCCTGATCACCGGCATCACCCTCCCCGATCACCGGCATTAATCTCCCTGAGCATCGCTGTCACACTCCTCGATCACCGGCGTCACTCTCCCCGATCACCGCCATCACACTCCCCGATCACTGCCGTCACACTCCCCGATCACCGGTGCCACTCTCCCCGATCACCAACATCACACTCTCTGATCACTGTCACCCTCCCCAATCACTGACATCACACTCCCTGATCACCGGCCTCACACTCCCTGATCACTGTCACCCACCGCAATCACCGGCTTCACACTCCCTGATCACTGGCGTCACCCTCCCTGATCACCGGCGTCACACTCCCCAATCAGCGGCGTCACACTCCCCGATCACCGGCATTACACGTCCCGATTACCGGCGTCACACTCACCGATCACCAGCATCAACCTCCCTGATCACCGCCATTACAGTCCCCGATCACCAGCGTCAGACGCCCCAATCACTGGCGTCATACTCTCTGATCACCGGTGTCACACTCTCCAATCACTGTCACACTCCCAAATCACCGGCATCACCCTCCCCGATCACCGGCATTAACCTCCCCGAGCACCGCCGTCACAGTCCTCGATCACCGGCGTCACTCTCCCCGATCACCGCCATCACACTCCCCGATCACCGCGTCTCACTCCCCGATCACAGGCATTAACCTCCCTGAGCACCACCGTCACACTCCCCGATCACCAGCGTCACTCTCCCCGATCACCGCCATCACACTCCCCGATCACTGCCGTCACACTCCCCGATCACCGGTGCCACTCTCCCCGATCACCAACATCACACTCTCTGATCACTGTCACCCTCCCCAATCACCGACATCACACTCCCTGATCACCGGCCTCACACTCCCTGATCACTGTCACCCACCGCAATCACCGGCTTCACACTCCCTGATCACTGGCGTCACCCTCCCTGATCACCGGCGTCACACTCCCCAATCAGCGGCGTCACACTCCCCGATCACCGGCATTACACGCGCCGATTACCGGCGTCACACTCACCGATCACCAGCATCAACCTCCCTGATCACCGCCATTACAGTCCCCGATCACCAGCGTCAGACGCCCCAATCACTGGCGTCATACTCTCTGATCACCGGTGTCACACTCTCCAATCACTGTCACACTCCCAAATCACCGGCATCACCCTCCCCGATCACCGGCATTAACCTCCCCGAGCACCGCCGTCACAGTCCTCGATCACCGGCGTCACTCTCCCCGATCACCGCCATCACACTCCCCGATCACCGCGTCTCACTCCCCGATCACAGGCATTAACCTCCCTGAGCACCACCGTCACACTCCCCGATCACCAGCGTCACTCTCCCCAATCACCGCCATCACACTCCCCGATCACCACGTCACACGCCCTAATCACCGGAGTCACACTCCACGATCACTGGTGTCACTCTCCCTGATCACTGCCATCACACTCCCTGATCACCACGTCACTCTCCCAAATCACCGGCATCACCCTCCCCGATCACCGGCATTAACCACCCTGAGCACCGCCGTCACAGTCCTCGATCACCGGCGTCACTCTCCCCGATCACCGCCATCACACTCCCCGATCACCGCGTCTCACTCCCCGATCACAGGCATTAACCTCCCCGAGCACCACCGTCACACTCCCCGATCACCAGCGTCACTCTCCCCAATCACCGCCATCACACTCCCCGATCACCACGTCACACGCCCTAATCACCGGAGTCACACTCCACGATCACTGGCGTCACTCTCCCTGATCACTGCCATCACACTCCCTGATCACCACGTCACTCTCCCAAATCACCGGCATCACCCTCCCCGATCACCGGCATTAACCACCCTGAGCACCGCCGTCACAGTCCTCGATCACCGGCGTCACTCTCCCCGATCACCGCCATCACACTCCCCGATCACCGCGTCTCACTCCCCGATCACAGGCATTAACCTCCCCGAGCACCACCGTCACACTCCCCGATCACCAGCGTCACTCTCCCCAATCACCACAATCACACTCCCCGATCACCACGTCACACGCCCCAATCACCGGAGTCACACTCCATGATCACTGGCGTCACTCTCCCTGATCACTGCCATCACACTCCCTGATCACCACGTCACACTCCCCGATCACCACTGCCAATTTCGCCAATCACCGGCATTACACGCCCTGATCACCGCAGTCACACACCCCAATCAGCGGCGTCACGTTCCCTGATCACCGGAGTCACCCTCCCCGATCACCACTGCCACTTTCCCCGATCACTGTCACCCTCCCCGATCACTGGCATCACCCTCCCCGATCACCGCCGTCACACTCCCCGATCACCGCCGTCACACTCCCTGATCACCGGCATCACCCTCCCCGATCACCGGCATTAACCTCCCTGAGCACTGCTGTCACACTCCTCGATCACCGGTGTCACTCTCCCCGATCACCGCCATCACACTCCCCGATCACTGCCGTCACACTCCCCGATCACCGGTGCCGCTCTCCCCGATCACCAACATCACACTCTCTGATCACTGTCACCCTCCCCAATCACCGACATCACACTCCCTGATCACCGGCCTCACACTCCCTGATCACTGTCACCCACCGCAATCACCGGCTTCACACTCCCCGATCACTGGCGTCACCCTCCCTGATCACCGGCGTCACACTCCCCAATCAGCGGCATCACACTCCCCGATCACCGGCATTACACGCCCCGATTACCGGCGTCACACTCACCGATCACCAGCATCAACCTCCCTGATCACCGCCATTACAGTCCCCGATCACCAGCGTCAGACGCCCCAATCACTGGCGTCATACTCTCTGATCACCGGTGTCACACTCTCCAATCACTGTCACACTCCCAAATCACCGGCATCACCCTCCCCGATCACCGGCATTAACCTCCCCGAGCACCGCCGTCACAGTCCTCGATCACCGGCGTCACTCTCCCCGATCACCGCCATCACACTCCCCGATCACCGCGTCTCACTCCCCGATCACAGGCATTAACCTCCCCGAGCACCACCGTCACACTCCCCGATCACCAGCGTCACTCTCCCCAATCACCGCCATCACACTCCCCGATCACCACGTCACATGCCCTAATCACCGGAGTCACACTCCACGATCACTGGCGTCACTCTCCCTGATCACTGCCATCACACTCCCTGATCACCACGTCACTCTCCCAAATCACCGGCATCACCCTCCCCGATCACCGGCGTCACTCTCCCCGATCACCGCCATCACACTCCCCGATCACCGCGTCTCACTCCCCGATCACAGGCATTAACCTCCCCGAGCACCACCGTCACACTCCCCGATCACCAGCGTCACTCTCCCCAATCACCACAATCACACTCCCCGATCACCACGTCACACGCCCCAATCACCGGAGTCACACTCCACGATCACTGGTGTCACTCTCCCTGATCACTGCCATCACACTCCCTGATCACCATGTCACACTCCCCGATCACCACTGCCAATTTCGCCAATCACCGGCATTACACGCCCTGATCACCGCAGTCACACACCCCAATCAGCGGCGTCACATTCCCTGATCACCGGCGTCACCCTCCCCGATCACCACTGCCACTTTCCCCGATCACTGTCACCCTCCCCGATCACTGGCATCACCCTCCCCGATCACCGCCGTCACACTCCCCGATCACCGCCGTCACACTCCCTGATCACCGGCATTAACCTTCCTGATCACAGGCGTCACACTCTCCGATCACAGGCATCACACACCGTGATCACCGGCATTACAATTCCCAATCACCGGCGTCATACTCCCCAATCACCAGAATCACCCTCCCCGATCACTGGTGTTACCCTCCCCAATCACCGGCATCATACTCCATGACCACCGGCATCAGCCTTCCCGATCACCGGCATCACCCTCCCCGATCACCACTGCCACTTTCCCCAATCACTGGCATCACACTCCCCGATCACCGGCGTCACACTCCCCGAGCACCAGTATCACCCTCCCCAATCATCGGCGTCACACTCCCCGATCATCGGCGTCACACTCCCCGATCACCGGTGTCACACACCCCGATCACCGGTGCCATAATCACCGATCACTGGTGACACACTCCCCGATCATCGCCATCACTCTCCCCGATCACCGGCGTCACACTCCCTGATTACCGGCGTCACACTCCCCGATAACTGTCACCCTCCGCGATCACCACCGTCACATTCCCCGATCACCGCTGTCACACTCTCGATCACCGATGTCACACTCCCTGATCACTGTCACCCTCCCCAATCAACGACATCACACTCCCTGATCACCGGCATCACACTCCCCAACTATCAGCGTCACAGTCCCCGATCACTGCTGGCACACTCCCTGATCATCAGCATCACACTCCCCAATCACTGACATCACCATCCCCGGTCACTGGCCCCACAGTCCACAAACACCAGCATCACACTCCCCGATCACCGGCATCACACGCCCCGATCACCAGCGTCAAACCCCCCAATCACCGGCATCACACTCCCCGATCACCACTGGCATACACCCTGATCATCGGTGTCACACTCCCCAATCACTGGCATCACCATCCCGGATCACTGGCCCCACAGTCTCCGAACACTGGTGTCACACTCCCCGATCACCGGCGCCATAATCACCGATCACTGGCGACACACTCCCCGATCATCAGTGTCACACACCCCGATCACCGGCATCGCCCTCCCCAATCACTGGTGTTACACTCCCCGATCAGCGGCATCACATTCCCTGAACACCACAGCCAATTTCCCTAATCACTGGCATCACACTTCACGTTCGCCGCCGTCACACTCCCTGATCACCACTGCCACTTTCCCCAATCACTGGCATCACACCCCCCGATCACCAGTGTCATACACCCCGACCATCAGCGTCACACTCCCCAATCACCGCCGGCACACTCCCCGATCATCGGCGGCACACTCCCCGATCATCGGCGTCACACTCCCCAATCACTGGCCTCACCATCCCGGATCACTGGCCCCACAGCCCCTGAACACCGGCGTCACACTCCCCGATCACCGGCATCACACGCCCCGATCAGCGGCATCAAACCCCCAATCACCAGCATCACACTCCCCGATCACAGGCGTTACACTCCCCGATCACCGCCATCACAATCCCCAATCATCACGTCACACTCCCCAATCACCGGAGTCAAACTCCCCGATCACCACGTCACTCTCCCCGATCACCGGAGTCACACTCCCCGATCACCGCGTCACACTCCCCGATCGCCACTGCCACTTTCCCCAATCACCGGCATTACACGCCCTGATCACCACAGTCACACTCCCCGATCACCGGCATCACATTCCCTGATCACCGGCATCACCCTCCCTGATCACCACTGCCACCTTCCCCGATCACAGTCACCCACCCCAATCACCGGCATCACCCTCCCCGATCACTGCCGTCACACTCCCAAATCACCACCGTCACACTCCCTGATCATCGGCGTTAACCTTCCCGATCACAGGCGTCACACTCCCCGATCACTGGCGTCACCCTCCCCGATCACCGCCGTCACACTCCCCGATCACTGGCATCACCCTCCCCGATCACCGCCGTCACACTCCCCGATCACCGCCGTCACACTCCCTGATCACCAGCATTAACCTCCCCGATCACAGGCGTCACACTCCCCGATCACAGGCGTCACACACCGCGATCACCAGAATCACCCTCCCCGATCACTGGTGTTACCCTCCCTGGTCACCGGCATCATACTCCGCGACCACCGGCGCCAGCCTTCCCGATCACCGGCATCACCCTCCCCGATCACCACTGCCACTTTTCCCAATCAATGGCATCACACTCCCCGATCACCGGCGTCACACTTCCCGAGCACCGGTATCACGCTCCCCAATCATCGGCGCCGCACTACTCGATCATCGGCGTCACACTCCCCGATCACTGGTGTCACACACCCCTATCACCAGCGCCCTAATTACCGATCACGAGCGACACACTCCCTGATCACCGGTTTCACACTCCCCGATCACCGGCGTCACCATCCGCGATCACCGGCATCACCCTCCCTGATCACCACTGCCACTTTCCCCAATCACTGGCATCATCTCCCCGATCACCGGCGTCACACTCCCCAATCACCGGGTCATACTCCCCGATCACCGCGTCACACTCCCCGATCACCGGCGTCACACTTCACGATCACCGCCGTCACACTGCCCAATCACCACTGCCACTTTCACCAATCACTGGCATCACACTTCCCGATCACAGGTGTCACACTCCCCGATCACCGGTGTCACACTCCCTGATCACCGGCGTCATACTCCCCGACCATCAGCGTCACAGTCCCCAATCACCGACATCACCATCCCTGGTCACTGGCCCCACAGTACATGAACACCAGCATCACACTCCCCGATCACCGGCATCACACGCCCTGATCACCGGCGTCAAACACCCCAATCACCGGCGGCACACTACCCGATCACCGCCAGCATACTCCCCGATCATCGGCATCACACTCCCCAATCACTGGCATCACCATCCCGAATCACTGGCCCCACAGTCCCCGAACACCGGAGTCACACTACGGCGCCATAATCACCAATCACTGGCGACACACTCCCCGATCATCGGCATCACACACCCCGATCACCGGCATCGCCCTCCCCAATCACAGGTGTTACACTCCCCGATCAGCGGCATCACATTCCCCTATTACCACAGCCAATTTCCCCACTCACTGGCATCACACTTCCCGATCACTGCCGTCACCTTCCCCGATCACCAGTATCACCCTCCCCGATCACCGGCATCACACTCCCCGAACACCGGCGCCACACTCCCTGATCACTACCATCACACTCCCCGATCACCAGCATCGCACTCCCCGAACACCGGCGTCACACTCCCCGATCACCGGCGCCAAACTCCCCGATCACTACGGTCACACTCCCCGATCACCGCATCATTCTCCCCGATCACCGGCGTCACACTCCCCGATCACCGGCGTTACACACCCCGATCACCGGCATCACACTCCCCGATCACCACTGCTACTTTCCCCAATCACTGGCATCACACTCCCCAATCACCGGTATCACCCTCCCCAATCATCGGCATCACACTCCCCAATCACCGGTGTCACATTCCCAGATCACCGGCATCCCACTACACGATCACCGGTCCCACTCCCCGATCACTGTCATCACCCTCCCCGAACACCGGCATCACACTCCCCGATCACTGGCGTCACCTGCCGCGATCACCGGCGTCACCCTCTGCGATCACCGGCTTCACCCTCCCCGATCACCACTGCTACTTTCCCCAATCACTGGCATCACAATCCCCAATCACCGGTATCACCCTCCCCAATCATCGGCGTCACACTCCCCAATCACCGGTGTCACATTCCCGGATCACTGGCATCACACACCCCGATCACCTGCGTCACACTCCCTGATCACCGGCTCCACACTCCCCGATCACCGGCGCCACACTCCCCGATCACTGGCATCACCCGCCCTGATCACCGGTTTC
This sequence comes from Somniosus microcephalus, assembly GCF_052327205.1. Lineage (NCBI taxonomy): Eukaryota > Metazoa > Chordata > Chondrichthyes > Squaliformes > Somniosidae > Somniosus > Somniosus microcephalus. The sequence continues at coordinate 72,744,711 of NC_140989.1, read as the reverse complement.
ACACTCCCCCATCACCGGCATCACACTCCCCGATCACCGGCGTCACACTCCCCGACCACCGACGTGACACTCACCAATCACCGGTGTTACACTCCCCGATCACTGTCATCACCCTCCCCGAACACCAGCGTCACACTCCCCGATCACCGGCGTCACACTCCCCGACCACCGACGTGACACTCACCAATCACCGGTGTCACACTCCCCGATCACTGTCATCACACTCCCCGAACACCGGCGTCACACTCCCCCATCACCGGCATCACACACCCCGATCACCGGCGTCACACTCCCTGATCACCGGCTCCACACTCCCCGATCACCGGCGCCACACACCCCGATCACTGGCATCACCCGCCCCGAACACCGGCGTCACACTCCCCGATCACCGGCGTCACCCTCCGCGATCACCGGCATCACCCTCCCAGATCACCACTGCCACTTTCCCCAATCATTGGCATCACACTCCCCAATCACTGGTATCACCCTCCCCAATCATCGGCGTCACACTCCCCAATCACCGGTGTCACATTCCCAGATCACCGGCATCACACTCCCCGATCACCGGTGTCACACTCCCCGATTACCGTCATCAGCCTCCCCGAACACCAGCGTCACACTCCCCGATCACCGGCGTCACCCTCCGCGATCACCGGCATCACCCTCCCCAATCACCACTGCCACTTTCCCCAATCACTGGCATCACACTCCCCAATCACCGGTATCACCTCCCCAATAATCGGCATCACACTCCCCAATCTTCGGCGTCACACTCCACAATCACCGGTGTCACATTCCCGGATCACCGGCATCTCACACCCCGATCACCGGCGTCAAACTCGCTGATCACCGGCTCCACACTTCCCGAACACCACTGCCACTTTCCCCAATCACTGGCATCACACTCCCCGATCACCTGCGTCACACTCCCCGATCACCAGCATCACACTCCCCGATCACCGGCGTCACCCTCCCCAATCACTTGCACCACACTCCCCGATCACCGCCGTCACCATCCCCGATCACCAGTGTCACCCTCCCCAATCACCGGCATCACCCTCCACGATCACCGGCATCAATCTCAACGATCACCACAGCCACTTTCCTCAATCACTGGCATCACCCTCCCCGATCACCGGCGCCACACTCCCCGATCTCTACCGTCACACTCCCCGATCACCGCATCACACTCCCCGATCACTAGCGTCACACTCCCCGATCACCGGAGTCACACTCCCCGATCAGCGCTGTCATCCTCCCCAATGATCGGCGTTACACCCCACCGATCACCGGCATCAAACTCCCTGATCACTGGCATCACCCCCCCTGATCACCGCCGTCACACTCCCTGATCACCGGCGTCACCCTCCCTAATCGCCTCCATCACACTTCCCGATCAGCAGCGTCACTCTCACCAATCACCGGCGCCACACTCCCCGACCACCGACGTCACACTCCCCGACCACCGACGTCACACTCTCTGATGACTGGTGTCACACTCCCCGATCACTTTCGCCCTCCTTGATCACTGGCCTCACACTGTCCGATCACTGTCACACTCCCCGATCACCGGCGTCACACTCCCCGATCACCAGCGTCACACTCCCTGATCATCGGCATCACACTCCCCGACCACCGATGTGACACTCCCCGATCACCGGCGTCAGACACCCATATCAACAGCGTCAACCTCCCCGATCACCCGCATTACCATTCCCAATCACCGGCGTCACACTCCCCCATCACCGGCATCACACTCCCCGATCACCGGCGTCACACTCCCAGACCACCGACGTGACACTCACCAATTACCGGTGTCACACTCCCCGATCACTGTCATCACCCTCCCCGAACACCGGCGCCACACTCCCCGATCACCGACGTCACCCTCCGCGATCACCGGCATCAGCCTCCCAGATCACCACTGCCACTTTCCCCAATCATTGGCATCACACTCCCCAATCACTGGTATCACCCTCCCCAATCATCGGCGTCACACTCCCCAATCACCGGGGTCACATTCCCAGATCACCGGCATCACACTCCCCGATCACCGGTGTCACACTCCCCGATCACTATCATCACCCTCCCCGAACACCAGCATCACACTCCCCGATCACCGGTGTCACCCTCCGCGATCACCAGCATCACCCTCCCCAATCACCACTGCCACTTTCCCCAATCACTGGCATCACACTCCCCAATCACCGGTATCACCCTCCCCAATCATTGGCGTCACACTCCCCAATCATCGGCGTCACACTCCCCAATCACCGGTGTCACATTCCCGGATCACCGGCATCTCACACCCCGATCACCGGCGTCAAACTCCCCGATCACTGGCTCCACACTCCCCAAACACCAACGCCACTTTCCCCAATCACTGGCATCACACTCCCCGATCACCGGCGTCACACTCCCCGATCACCGGCATCACACACCCCGATCACCGCCGTCATCCTCCCCAATCACCGGCATCAAACTCCCTGATCATGGGCATCACACTCCCCGATCATCGCCGTCACATTCCCCGATCACCGGCGTCACCCTCCCCAATCACTGGCGTCACCCTCCGTGATCACCGGCATCAATCTCAACGATCACCACTGCCACTGTCCCCAATCATTGGCATCACACTCCCCGATCACCGGTGTCACACATCCCCAATCACCGGCATCACACTCCCCAATCACCGGCATCACACTCCCCGATCACCGGCGTCACCCTCCCCAATCACCGGGATCACACTCCCCGATCACGGGCGTCACACTCCCCGATCACCAGCGTCACACTCCCTGATCACCGGCATCACACTCCCTGATCACCGCGTCACACTCCCCGATCACCGGCGTCACACTCCCCGATCACTGGTGTCGCCCTCCCCAATCACCAGCGTCACCCTCCACGATCACCGACATCAATCTCAACGATCACCACAGCCACTTACCCAATCACTGGCATCACCCTCCCCGATCACTGGTGCCACACTCCCTGATCACCGGCATCACACTCCCCGATCACCGGCGTCACTCTCCCCGATCACCGGCGTTAAACTCCTCGATCACCGGTGTCACACTCCCCGATCACTGTCATCACCCTCCCCGAACACCGGCGTCACACTCCCTGATCACCGGCGTCACACTCCGCGATCACCAGCATCACCCTCCCCGATCACCACTGCTAATTTCCCCAATCACTGGCATCACACTCCCTAATCACCGGTATCACCCACCCCAATCATCGGCAATACACTCCCCAATCACCGGTGTCACATTCCCAGATCACCGGCATCACACTACCCGATCACCGGTCACCCCCCCCGATCACTGTCATCACCCTCCCCGAACACCAGCGTCACACTCCCCGATCACCAGCGTCACCCTCCACGATCACCGGCATCACCCTCCCCAATCACCACTGCCACTTTCCCCAATCATTGGCATCACACTCCCCAATCACCGGTATCACCCTCCCCAATCATCGGCGTCACACTCCCCAATCATTGGCGTCACACTCCCCAATCACCGGTGTCACATTCCCGGATCACCGGCATCTCACACCCCGATCACCGGCGTCAAACCCCCTGATCACTGGCTCCACACTCCCCAAACACCACTGCCACTTTCCCCAATCACTGGCATCACACTCCCCGATCACCGGCGTCACACTCCCCGATCACCGGCATCACACTCCCCGATCACCGGCGTCACCCTCCCCAATCACCGGAGTCACCCTCCGCGATCACCGGCATCAATCTCAGCAATCACCACTGCCACTGTCCCCAATTACTGGCATCACACTCCCCGATCACCGGCGTCACCCTCCCCAATCACCGGCATCACACTCCCCGATCACGGGCATCACACTCCCCGATCACCAGCGTCACACTCCCTGATCACCGGCATCACACGCCCTGATCACCGCGTCACACTCCCCGATCACCGGCGTCACACTCCCCGATCACTGCTGTCACACTCCCTGATCACCGGCGTCACACTCCCCAATCACCGGCGTCACCCTCCACGATCACCGGCATCAATCTCAACGATCACCACAGCCACTTTCCCCAATCACTGGCATCACACTCCCCGATCACCGGCGTCACACTCCCCGATCACCGGCATCACACTCCCCGATCACCGCCGTCATCCTCCCCAATCACCGGCATCAAACTCCCTGATCATGGGCATCACACTCCCCGATCATCGCCGTCACATTCCCCGATCACTGGCGTCACCCTCCCCAATCACCGGCGTCACCCTCCGCGATCACCGGCATCAATCTCAACGATCACCACTGCCACTGTCCCCAATCACTGGCATCACACTCCCCGATCACCGGTGTCACACATCCCCAATCACCGGCATCACACTCCCCGATCACCGGCGTCACCCTCCCCAATCACCGGCATCACACTCCCCGATCACGGGCGTCACACTCCCCGATCACCAGCGTCACACTCCCTGATCACCGGCATCACACTCCCTGATCACCGCGTCACACTCCCCGATCACCGGCATCACACTCCCCGATCACCGGTGTCGCCCTCCCCAATCACCAGCGTCACCCTCCACGATCACCGACATCAATCTCAACGATCACCACAGCCACTTTCCCCAATCACTAGCATCACCCTCCCCGATCACTGGTGCCACACTCCCTGATCACCGGCATCACACTCCCCGATCACCGGCATTAAACTCCTCGATCACCGGCGTCACACTCCCCGATCACCGGCGTCACACTCCCCGATCACCAGCGTCACACCCCCTGATCACCGGCGTCACACTCCCCGACCACCAGCGTCACACTCCCCGATCACCGGCGTCACCCTCCGCGATCACCAGCATCACCCTCCCCGATCACCACTGCTAATTTCCCCAATCACTGGCATCACAGTCCCTAATCACCGGTATCACCCACCCCAATCATCGGCAATACACTCCCCAATCACCGGTGTCACATTGCCGGATCACCGGCATCACACACCCCGATCACCGGCATCACACTCCCTGATCACCGGCTCCACACTCCCCGATCACCGGCGTCACCCTCCCCAATCACTTGCACCACACTCCCCGATCACCGCCGTCACCATCCCCGATCACCAGTGTCACCCTCCCCAATCACCGGCATCACCCTCCACGATCACTGGCATCAATCTCAACGATCACCACAGCCACTTTCCTCAATCACTGGCATCACCCTCCCCGATCACTGGTGCCACACTCCCCGATCACCGGTGCCACACTCCCCGATCTCTACCGTCACACTCCCCGATCACCGCATCACACTCCCCGATCACTAGCGTCACACTCCCCGATCACCGGAGTCACACTCCCCGATCAGCGCTGTCATCCTCCCCAATGATCGGCGTTACACCCCACCGATCACCGGCATCAAACTCCCTGATCACTGGCATCACCCTCCCTGATCACCGCCGTCACACTCCCTGATCACCGGCGTCACCCTCCCTAATCGCCTCCATCACACTTCCCGATCAGCAGCGTCACTCTCACCAATCACCGGCGCCACACTCCCCGACCACCGACGTCACACTCCCCGACCACCGACGTCACACTCTCTGATGACTGGTGTCACACTCCCCGATCACTTTCGCCCTCCTTGATCACTGGCCTCACACTGTCCGATCACTGTCACACTCCCCGATCACCGGCGTCACACTCCCCGATCACCAGCGTCACACTCCCTGATCATCGGCATCACACTCCCCGACCACCGATGTGACACTCCCCGATCACCGGCGTCAGACACCCATATCAACAGCGTCAACCTCCCCGATCACCCGCATTACCATTCCCAATCACCGGCGTCACACTCCCCCATCACCGGCATCACACTCCCCGATCACCGGCGTCACACTCCCAGACCACCGACGTGACACTCACCAATTACCGGTGTCACACTCCCCGATCACTGTCATCACCCTCCCCGAACACCGGCGCCACACTCCCCGATCACCGACGTCACCCTCCGCGATCACCGGCATCAGCCTCCCAGATCACCACTGCCACTTTCCCCAATCATTGGCATCACACTCCCCAATCACTGGTATCACCCTCCCCAATCATCGGCGTCACACTCCCCAATCACCGGGGTCACATTCCCAGATCACCGGCATCACACTCCCCGATCACCGGTGTCACACACCCCGATCACCATCATCACCCTCCCCGAACACCAGCATCACACTCCCCGATCACCGGTGTCACCCTCCGCGATCACCAGCATCACCCTCCCCAATCACCACTGCCACTTTCCCCAATCACTGGCATCACACTCCCCAATCACCGGTATCACCCTCCCCAATCATTGGCGTCACACTCCCCAATCATCGGCGTCACACTCCCCAATCACCGGTGTCACATTCCCGGATCACCGGCATCTCACACCCCGATCACCAGCGTCAAACTCCCCGATCACTGGCTCCACACTCCCCAAACACCAACGCCACTTTCCCCAATCACTGGCATCACACTCCCCGATCACCGGCGTCACACTCCCCGATCACCGGCATCACACACCCCGATCACCGCCGTCATCCTCCCCAATCACCGGCATCAAACTCCCTGATCATGGGCATCACACTCCCCGATCATCGCCGTCACATTCCCCGATCACCGGCGTCACCCTCCCCAATCACTGGCGTCACCCTCCGCGCCACCGGCATCAATCTCAACGATCACCACTGCCACTGTCCCCAATCATTGGCATCACACTCCCCGATCACCGGTGTCACACATCCCCAATCACCGGCATCACACTCCCCAATCACCGGCATCACACTCCCCGATCACCGGCGTCACCCTCCCCAATCACCGGCATCACACTCCCCGATCACGGGCGTCACACTCCCCGATCACCAGCGTCACACTCCCTGATCACCGGCATCACACTCCCTGATCAACGCGTCACACTCCCCGATCACCGGCGTCACACTCCCCGATCACTGGTGTCGCCCTCCCCAATCACCAGCGTCACCCTCCACGATCACCGACATCAATCTCAACGATCACCACAGCCACTTTCCCCAATCACTGGCATCACCCTCCCCGATCACTGGTGCCACACTCCCTGATCACCGGCATCACACTCCCCGATCACCGGCGTCACTCTCCCCGATCACCGGCGTTAAACTCCTCGATCACCGGCGTCACACTCCCCGATCACCGGCATCACACTCCCCGATCACCAGCGTCACACCCCCTGATCACCGGCGTCACACTCCCCGACCACCAGCGTCACACTCCCCGATCACCGGCGTCACACTCCGCGATCACCAGCATCACCCTCCCCGATCACCACTGCTAATTTCCCCAATCACTGGCATCACACTCCCTAATCACCGGTATCACCCACCCCAATCATCGGCAATACACTCCCCAATCACCGGTGTCACATTCCCAGATCACCGGCATCACACTAGCCGATCACCGGTCACCCCCCCCATCACTGTCATCACCCTCCCCGAACACCAGCGTCACACTCCCCGATCACCGGCGTCACCCTCCACGATCACCGGCATCACCCTCCCCAATCACCACTGCCACTTTCCCCAATCATTGGCATCACACTCCCCAATCACCGGTATCACCCTCCCCAATCATCGGCGTCACACTCCCCAATCATTGGCGTCACACTCCCCAATCACCGGTGTCACATTCCCGGATCACCGGCATCTCACACCCCGATCACCGGCGTCAAACCCCCTGATCACTGGCTCCACACTCCCCAAACACCACTGCCACTTTCCCCAATCACTGGCATCACACTCCCCGATCACCGGCGTCACACTCCCCGATCACCGGCATCACACTCCCCGATCACCGGCGTCACCCTCCCCAATCACCGGAGTCACCCTCCGCGATCACCGGCATCAATCTCAGCAATCACCACTGCCACTGTCCCCAATTACTGGCATCACACTCCCCGATCACCGGCGTCACCCTCCCCAATCACCGGCATCACACTCCCCGATCACGGGCATCACACTCCCCGATCACCAGCGTCACACTCCCTGATCACCGGCATCACACGCCCTGATCACCGCGTCACACTCCCCGATCACCGGCGTCACACTCCCCGATCACTGCTGTCACACTCCCTGATCACCGGCGTCACACTCCCCAATCACCGGCGTCACCCTCCACGATCACCGGCATCAATCTCAACGATCACCACAGCCACTTTCCCCAATCACTGGCATCACACTCCCCGATCACCGGCGTCACACTCCCCGATCACCGGCATCACACTCCCCGATCACCGCCGTCATCCTCCCCAATCACCGGCATCAAACTCCCTGATCATGGGCATCACACTCCCCGATCATCGCCGTCACATTCCCCGATCACTGGCGTCACCCTCCCCAATCACCGGCGTCACCCTCCGCGATCACCGGCATCAATCTCAACGATCACCACTGCCACTGTCCCCAATCACTGGCATCACACTCCCCGATCACCGGTGTCACACATCCCCAATCACCGGCATCACACTCCCCGATCACCGGCGTCACCCTCCCCAATCACCGGCATCACACTCCCCGATCACGGGCGTCACACTCCCCGATCACCAGCGTCACACTCCCTGATCACCGGCATCACACTCCCTGATCACCGCGTCACACTCCCCGATCACCGGCATCACACTCCCCGATCACCGGTGTCGCCCTCCCCAATCACCAGCGTCACCCTCCACGATCACCGACATCAATCTCAACGATCACCACAGCCACTTTCCCCAATCACTAGCATCACCCTCCCCGATCACTGGTGCCACACTCCCTGATCACCGGCATCACACTCCCCGATCACCGGCATTAAACTCCTCGATCACCGGCGTCACACTCCCCGATCACCGGCGTCACACTCCCCGATCACCAGCGTCACACCCCCTGATCACCGGCGTCACACTCCCCGACCACCAGCGTCACACTCCCCGATCACCGGTGTCACACTCCCCGATCACTGTCATCACCCTCCCCGAACACCGGCGTCACACTCCCCGATCACCGGCGTCACCCTCCGCGATCACCAGCATCACCCTCCCCGATCACCACTGCTAATTTCCCCAATCACTGGCATCACAGTCCCTAATCACCGGTATCACCCACCCCAATCATCGGCAATACACTCCCCAATCACCGGTGTCACATTGCCGGATCACCGGCATCACACACCCCGATCACCAGCATCACACTCCCTGATCACCGGCTCCACACTCCCCGATCACCGGCGCCACACTCCCCGATCACTGGCATCACCCGCCCTGATCACCGGTGTCACACTCCCCTACCACCGGCATCACACTCCCCGATCACCGGTGTCACACTCCCCGACCACCGACGTGACACTCCCCAATCACCGGTGACACATTCCCAAATCACCGGCATCACACTCCCTGATCACCGGTGTCACACTCCCCGATCATTGTCATCACCCTCCCCGAACACCAGCGTCACACTCCCCGATCACCGGCGTCACCCTCCGCGATCACCGGCATCACCCTCCCCAATCACCACTGCCACTTTCCCCAATCATTGGCATCACACTCCCCAATCACCGGTATCACCCTCCCCAATCATCGGCGTCACACTCCCCAATCATTGGCGTCACACTCCCCAATCACCGGTGTCACATTCCCGGATCACCGGCATCTCACACCCCGATCACCAGCGTCAAACCCCCTGATCACCGGCTCCACACTCCCCAAACACCACTGCCACTTTCCCCAATCACTGGCATCACACTCCCCGATCACCGGCGTCACACTCCCCGATCACCGGCATCACACTCCCCGATCACCGGCGTCACCCTCCCCAATCACCGGAGTCACCCTCCGCGATCACCGGCATCAATCTCAGCAATCACCACTGCCACTGTCCCCAATTACTGGCATCACACTCCCCGATCACCGGCGTCACCCTCCCCAATCACCGGCATCACACTCCCCGATCACGGGCATCACACACCCCGATCACCAGCGTCACACTCCCTGATCACCGGCATCACACGCCCTGATCACCGCGTCACACTCCCCGATCACCGGCGTCACACTCCCCGATCACTGCTGTCACACTCCCTGATCACCGGCGTCACACTCCCCAATCACTTGCGTCACACTCCACGATCACCGCCGTCACACTCCAGATCACCGGTGTCACCCTCCCCAATCACCGGCGTCATCCTCCACGATCACCGGCATCAATCTCAATGATCACCACAGCCACTTTCCCCAATCACTGGCATCACCCTCCCCGATCACTGGCGCCACACTCCCCGATCACCGGCATCACACTCCCCGACCACCGGCGTTACACTCCCCGATCACCGGCATCACACTCCCCGATCACCACTGCTACTTTCCCCAATCACTGGCATCACACTCCCCAATCACCGGTATCACCCTCCCCAATCATCGGCATCACACTCCCCAATCACCGGTGTCACATTCCCAGATCACCGGCATCCCACTGCCCGATCACCGGTCCCACTCCCCGATCACTGTCATCACCCTCCCCGAACACCGGCATCACACTCCCCGATCACTGGCGTCACCCGCCCCGATCACTGGCGTCACCCTCTGCGATCACCGGCTTCACCCTCCCCGATCACCACTGCCACTTTCCCTAATCACTGGCATCACACTCCCCAATCACCGGTATCACCCTCCCCAATCACCGGTATCACCCTCCCCAATCATCGGCGCCACACTCCCCAATCACCAGTGTCACATTCCCGGATCACTGGCATCACACACCCCGATCACCGGCGTCACACTCCCTGATCACCAGCTCCACACTCCCCGATCACCGGCGCCACACTCCCCGATCACTGGCATCACCCGCCCTGATCACCGGTGTCACACTCCCCCATCACCGGCATCGCACTCCCCGATCACCGGCGTCACACTCCCCGACCACCGACGTGACACTCACCAATCACCGGTGTCACACTCCCCGATCACTGTCATCACCCTCCCCGAACACCGGCGTCACACTCCCCCATCACCGGCATCACACTCCCCGATCACCAGCGTCACACTCCCCGACCACCGATGTGACACTCACCAATCACCAGTGTTACACTCCCCGATCACTGTCATCACCCTCCCCGAACACCGGCGTCACACTCCCCGATCACCGGCATCACCCTCCGCGATCACCGGCATCACCCTCCCAGATCACCACTGCCACTTTCCCCAATCATTGGCATCACACTCCCCAATCACTGGTATCACACTCCCCAATCATCGGCGTCACACTCCGCAATCACCGGTGTCACATTCCCAGATCACCGGCATCACACTCCCCGATCACTTGCGTCACACTCCACGATCACCGCCGTCACACTCCAGATCACCGGTGTCACCCTCCCCAATCACTGGCGTCACCCTCCACGATCACCGGCATCAATCTCAACGATCGCCACAGCCACTTTCCCCAATCACTGGCATCACCCTCCCCAATCACTGGCGCCACACTCCCCGATCACCGGCGTCACACTCCCCGATCACCGGCGTTACACTCCCCGATCACCGGCATCACACTCCCCGATCACGACTGCTACTTTCCCCAATCACTGGCATCACACTCCCCAATCACCGGTATCACCCCCCCCAATCATCAACATCACACTCCCCAATCACCGGTGTCACATTCCCAGATCACCGGCATCCCAGTACTCGATCACCGGTCCCACTCCCCGATCACTGTCATCACCCTCCCCGAACACCGGCATCACACTAACCGATCACTGGCGTCACCCGCCCCGATCACCGGCGTCACCCTCTGCAATCACCGGCTTCACCCTCCCCGATCACCACTGCCACTTTCCCTAATCACTGGCATCACACTCCCCAATCACCGGTATCACCCTCCCCAATCATCGGCGTCACACTCCCCAATCACTGGTGTCACATTCCCGGATCACTGGCATCACACACCCCGATCACCGGCGTCACACTCCCCCATCACCGGCGCCACACTCCCCGATCACCGGCGCCACACTCCCCGATCACTGGCATCACCCGCCCTGATCACCGGTGTCACACTCCCCCATCACCGGCATCACACTCCCCGATCACCGGCGTCACACTCCCCGACCACCGACGTGACACTCACCAATCACCGGTGTTACACTCCCCGATCACTGTCATCACCCTCCCCGAACACCAGCGTCACACTCCCCGATCACCGGCGTCACACTCCCCGACCACCGACGTGACACTCACCAATCACCGGTGTCACACTCCCCGATCACTGTCATCACACTCCCCGAACACCGGCGTCACACTCCCCCATCACCGGCATCACACACCCCGATCACCGGCGTCACACTCCCTGATCACCGGCTCCACACTCCCCGATCACCGGCGCCACACACCCCGATCACTGGCATCACCCACCCCGAACACCGGCGTCACACTCCCCGATCACCGGCGTCACCCTCCGCGATCACCAGCATCACCCTCCCAGATCACCACTGCCACTTTCCCCAATCATTGGCATCACACTCCCCAATCACTGGTATCACCCTCCCCAATCATCGGCGTCACACTCCCCAATCACCGGTGTCACATTCCCAGATCACCGGCATCACACTCCCCGATCACCGGCGCCACACAACCCGATCACTGTCATCACCCTCCCCGAACACCGGCGTCACACTCCCCGATCACCGGCGTCACCCTCCGCGATCACCAGCATCACCCTCCCCGATCACCACTGCTAATTTCCCCAATCACTGGCATCACACTCCCTAATCACCGGTATCACCCACCCCAATCATCGGCAATACACTCCCCAATCACCTGTGTCACATTCCCAGATCACTGGCATCACACTACCCGATCACCGGTCACACTCCCCGATCACTGTCATCACCCTCCCCGAACACCGGCATCACACTCCCCGATCACTGGCGTCACCCGCACCGATCACCGGCGTCACCCTCTGCGATCACCGGCATCACCCTTCCCGATCACCACTGCCACTTTCCCTAATCACTGGCATCACACTCCACAATCACCGGTATCACCCTCCCCAATCATCGGCGTCACACTCCCCAATCACCGGTGTCACATTGCCAGATCACCGGCATCACACACCCCGATCACCGGCGTCACACTCCCTGATCACCGGCTCCACACTCCCCGATCACCGGCGCCACACTCCCCGATCACTGGCATCACCCGCCCTGATCACCGGTGTCACACTCCCCTACCACTGGCATCACACTCCCCGATCACCGGCGTCACACTCCCCGACCACCGACGTGACACTCCCCAATCACCGGTGTCACAGTCCCAAATCACCGGCATCACACTCCCTGATCACTGTCATCACCCTCCCCGAACACCAGCGTCACACTCCCCGATCACCGGCGTCACCCTCCGCGATCACCGGCATCACCCTCCCCAATCACCACTGCCACTTTCCCCAATCACTGGCATCACACTCCCCAATCACCGGTATCACCCTCCCCAATCATCGGCGTCACACTCCCCAATCATTGACGTCACACTCCCCAATCACCGGTGTCACATTCCCGGATCACCGGCATCTCACACCCCGATCACCGGCGTTAAACTCCCCAATCACCGGCTCCACACTCCCCAAACACCACTGCCACTTTCCCCAATCACTGGCATCACACTCCCCGATCACCGGCGTCACACTCCCCGATCACCGGCATCACACTCCCCGATCACCGGCGTCACCCTCCCCAATCACCGGAGTCACCCTCCGCGATCACCGGCATCAATCTCAGCAATCACCACTGCCACTGTCCCCAATTACTGGCATCACACACCCCGATCACCGGCGTCACCCTCCCCAATCACCGGCATCACACTCCCCGATCACCGGCATCACACTCCCCGATCACCAGCATCACACTCCCTGATCACCGGCATCACACTCCCTGATCACCGCGTCACACTCCCTGATCACCGGCATCACACTCCCCGATCACCAGCGTCACACTCCCCGATCACCGGCATCACCATCCCTGATCATCGGCGTCACACTCCACGATCACCACTTTCACCCTCCCCGATCACCGCCGTCACACTCCCTGATCACCGGCCTCACACTCCCCAATCACTGGCTTCACCCTCCCCGATCACCCACATCACACGCCCCGATCACCGGCGTCACACACCCCGATCACTGCCGTCACAGACCCCGATCACCGGCGACACACTCCCCAATCACCGGCATCACAGACCCCGATCACCGGCATCACAATCTGCGATCACCAGCGTCACATTCCCCGATCACCACTGTCACCCTCCCCAATGATTGGCATCACACTCCCCGATCACCGGCGTCACAGTCCCTGATCACTGGCATCACTCTCACCGATCACCACTGCCAGTTTCCCCAATCACTGGCATCAAACTCCTCGATCACCAGTGTCACACTCCCCGATCAACGCAGTCACCCTTCCCGATCACCGCTGTCACCCTCCCCAATGATCGGCGTCACACTCCCCGCTCATCGGCGTCTCAGTCCCTGATCACCGGCGTCACAGTCCCTGATCACCGGCGCCACACTCCCCGATCACCGCCGTCGCACTCCCCGGTCACCGGCGTCACCCTCCCCAATCACCGGCATCACCCTCCACGATCACCGGCATCAACCTCAACGATCACCACTGCCACTTTCCCCAATCACTGGCATCACACTCCCCGATCACCGGCGTCACACTCCCCGATCACCGGCATCACACTCCCCGATCACCGGCATCACCCTCCCCAATCACCTGCATCACACTCCTCGATCACGGGCATCACACTCCCCGATCACGGGCACCACACTCCCCGATCACCGGCATTACACTCCCTGATTACCAGCATCACACTCCCCGATCAACGGCGTCACACTCCCCGATCACCGGCAACAACCTCTGCGATCACCGGCATCACCCTCCCCGATCACCACTTCCATTTTCCCCAATCACTGGCATCACACTCCCCAATCACCGGTATCACACTCCCCAATCATCGGCGTCAAACTCCCCGATCACCGGCGTCACACTCCCAAATCACCGGCGTCACACTCCCCGATCACCGGCGTCACACTCCCCGATCACCAGCGTCACACTCCCTGATCAGCGGCGTCACTCTCCCCGACCACCGACGTGACACTCCCCGATCATCGGCGTCACACTCCACTATCACCAGCATTACCATTCCCGATCACCGGCGTCACATTCCCCGAACACCGACGTGACACTCCCCGATCACCGGCGCTACACTCCCCGATCACCGGCATCACCCGCCTTGATCACCTGAGTCACACTCCCCTATCACCGCCGTCACACTCCCCGATCTCCGACGTCACACTCGCAAATCACCACCGTCACGCTCCCCGATCTCCGGCGTCACACTTCGCAATCACCGGTGTCACACTCTCTGATCTCCGGCGTCACACTGCCCGATCACCGGCGTCACACTCCCTGATCAGCGGCATCACATTCCGCGATCACCGGCTTCACACTCCGTGATCACTGGCGTCACACTCCCCGAACACCGGCATCACAATCCCCAATCACCGCTGTCAGACTCCCCGGTCACCAGCATCACACTCCCCGATCACCGGCGTCACACTCCCCGATCACTACCGTCACACTCCCCGATCACCGCATCACACTCCCCGATCACCGGCGTCACACTCCCCGATCACCGGAGTCACACTCTCCGATCAGCGCTGTCATCCTCCCCAATGATTGGCGTTACACACCCCCGATCACCGGCATCAAACTCCCTGATCACTGGCGTCACCCTCCCTAATCACCGCCATCACACTCCCTGATCACCGGCGTCACCCTCCCTAATCACCGCCATCACGCTCCCCGATCAGCAGCGTCACTCTCACCGAACACCGGCGCCACACTCCCCGACCACCGACGTCACACTCCCCGACCACCGACGTCACACTCTCTGATCACTGGTGTCACACTCCCCGATCACATTCGCCCTCCTTGATCACTGGCCTCACACTGTCCGATCACTGTCACACTCCCCGATCACCGGCGTCACACTCCCCGATCAGCAGCGTCACACTCACTGATCACCGGCATCACACTCCCCGACCACCGACGTGACACTCCCCGATCACAGGCGTCAGACGCCCATATCAACAGCGTCAACCTCCCCGATCACCCGCATTACCATTCCCAATCACTGGCGTCACACTCCCCCATCACCGGCATCACACTCCCCGATCACCGGCGTCACACTCCCAGACCACCGACGTGACACTCACCAATCACCGGTGTCACACTCCTCGATCACTGTATTCACCCTCCCCGAACACCGGCGCCACACTCCCCGATCACTGGCATCATCCTCCGCGATCACCGGCATCACCCTCCCAGATCACCACTGCCACTTTCCCCAATCATTGGCATCACACTCCCCAATCACTGGTATCACCCTCCCCAATCATCGGCGTCACACTCCCCAATCATCGGCATCACACTCCCCGATCACCGGTGTCACACTCCCTGATCACCGGCGTCACCCTCCGCGATCACTGGCATCAATATCAATGATCACCACTGCCACTGTCCCCAATCACTGGCATCACACTCCCCGATCACCAGTGTCACACTCCCCAATCACTGGCATCACACTCCCCGATCACCAGTGTCACACTCCCCAATCACCGGCATCACACTCCCCGATCACCGGCATCACCCTACCCAATCACCGGCATCACACTCCCTGATCACGGGCGTCACACTCCCCGATCACCGGCGTCACACTCCCTGATCACCGGCATCACACTCCCTGATCACCGCGTCACACTCCCTGATCACCGGCATCACAGACCCCGATCACCGGCGTCACAATCTGCGATCACCAGCGTCACATTCCCCGATCACCACTGTCACCCTCCCCAATGATTGGCATCACACTCCCCGATCACCGGCGTCACAGTCCCTGATCACTGGCATCACTCTCACCGATCAGCACTGCCAGTTTCCCCAATCACTGGCATCAAACTCCTCGATCACCAGTGTCACACTCCCCGATCAACGCAGTCACCCTTCCCGATCACCGCTGTCACCCTCCCCAATGATCGGCGTCACACTCCCCGCTCATCGGCGTCACAGTCCCTGATCACCGGCGTCACAGTCCCTGATCACCGGCTACACACTCCCTGATCACTGGCGTCACCCTCCCCGATCACCGGCGTCACACTCCCTGATCACCAGCGTCAAACTCCCCGATCACCGGCGTCATCATCCCCAATCACCAGCGTCACACTCCCCGATCACCAGCATCACAATCCCTGATCACCGCGTCACACTCCCCGATCACCGGTGTCACACTCCCCGATCACCGCCGCCACATTCCCTGATCACTGGCGTCACAATCCCCAATCACCAGCGCCACACTCCCCGATCACCGCCGTCGCACTCCCCGGTCACCGGCGTCACCCTCCCCAATCACCGGCATCACCCTCCACGATCACCGGCATCAACCTCAACGATCACCACTGCCACTTTCCCCAATCACTGGCATCACACTCCCCGATCACCGGCGTCACACTCCCCGATCACCGGCATCACACTCCCCGATCACCGGCATCACCCTCCCCAATCAGCTGCATCACACTCCTCGATCACGGGCATCACACTCCCCGATCATGGGCACCACACTCCCCGATCACCGGCATTACACTCCCTGATTACCAGCATCACACTCCCCGATCAACGGCGTCACACTCCCCGATCACCGGCAACACCCTCTGCGATCACCGGCATCACCCTCCCCGATCACCACTTCCATTTTCCCCAATCACTGGCATCACACTCCTCAATCACCGGTATCACACTCCCCAATCATCGGCGTCAAACTCCCCGATCACCGGCGTCACACTCCCAAATCACCGGCGTCACACTCCCCGATCACCGGCGTCACACTCCCCGATCACCAGCGTCACACTCCCTGATCAGCGGCGTCACTCTCCCCGACCACCGACGTGACACTCCCCGATCATCGGCGTCACACTCCACTATCACCAGCATTACCATTCCCGATCACCGGCGTCACATTCCCCGAACACCGACGTGACACTCCCCGATCACCGGCGCCACACTCCCCGATCACCGGCATCACCCGCCTTGATCACCTGAGTCACACTCCCCTATCACCGCCGTCACACTCCCCGATCTCCGACGTCACACTTGCAAATCACCACCGTCACACTCCCCGATCTCCGGCGTCACACTTCGCAATCACCGGTGTCACACTCTCTGATCTCCGGCGTCACACTGCCCGATCACCGGCGTCACACTCCCTGATCAGCGGCATCACATTCCGCGATCACCGGCGTCACACTCCGTGATCACTGGCGTCACACTCCCCGAACACCGGCATCACACTCCCCAATCACCGCTGTCAGACTCCCCGATCACCGGCATCACACTCCCCGATCACCGGCGTCACACTCCCCGATCACTACCGTCACACTCCCCGATCACCGCATCACACTCCCCGATCACCGGCGTCACACTCCCCGATCACCGGAGTCACACTCTCCGATCAGCGCTGTCATCCTCCCCAATGATTGGCGTTACACACCCCCGATCACCGGCATCAAACTCCCTGATCACTGGCGTCACCCTCCCTAATCACCGCCATCACACTCCCTGATCACCGGCGTCACCCTCCCTAATCACCGCCATCACGCTCCCCGATCAGCAGCGTCACTCTCACCGAACACCGGCGCCACACTCCCCGACCACCGACGTCACACTCCCCGACCACCGACGTCACACTCTCTGATCACTGGTGTCACACTCCCCGATCACATTCGCCCTCCTTGATCACTGGCCTCACACTGTCCGATCACTGTCACACTCCCCGATCACCGGCGTCACACTCCCCGATCAGCAGCGTCACACTCACTGATCACCGGCATCACACTCCCCGACCACCGACGTGACACTCCCCGATCACAGGCGTCAGACGCCCATATCAACAGCGTCAACCTCCCCGATCACCCGCATTACCATTCCCAATCACTGGCGTCACACTCCCCCATCACCGGCATCACACTCCCCGATCACCGGCGTCACACTCCCAGACCACCGACGTGACACTCACCAATCACCGGTGTCACACTCCTCGATCACTGTATTCACCCTCCCCGAACACCGGCGCCACACTCCCCGATCACTGGCATCATCCTCCGCGATCACCGGCATCACCCTCCCAGATCACCACTGCCACTTTCCCCAATCATTGGCATCACACTCCCCAATCACTGGTATCACCCTCCCCAATCATCGGCGTCACACTCCCCAATCATCGGCATCACACTCCCCGATCACCGGTGTCACACTCCCTGATCACCGGCGTCACCCTCCGCGATCACTGGCATCAATATCAATGATCACCACTGCCACTGTCCCCAATCACTGGCATCACACTCCCCGATCACCAGTGTCACACTCCCCAATCACTGGCATCACACTCCCCGATCACCAGTGTCACACTCCCCAATCACCGGCATCACACTCCCCGATCACCGGCATCACCCTACCCAATCACCGGCATCACACTCCCTGATCACGGGCGTCACACTCCCCGATCACCGGCGTCACACTCCCTGATCACCGGCATCACACTCCCTGATCACCGCGTCACACTCCCTGATCACCGGCATCACAGACCCCGATCACCGGCGTCACAATCTGCGATCACCAGCGTCACATTCCCCGATCACCACTGTCACCCTCCCCAATGATTGGCATCACACTCCCCGATCACCGGCGTCACAGTCCCTGATCACTGGCATCACTCTCACCGATCAGCACTGCCAGTTTCCCCAATCACTGGCATCAAACTCCTCGATCACCAGTGTCACACTCCCCGATCAACGCAGTCACCCTTCCCGATCACCGCTGTCACCCTCCCCAATGATCGGCGTCACACTCCCCGCTCATCGGCGTCACAGTCCCTGATCACCGGCGTCACAGTCCCTGATCACCGGCTACACACTCCCTGATCACTGGCGTCACCCTCCCCGATCACCGGCGTCACACTCCCTGATCACCAGCGTCAAACTCCCCGATCACCGGCGTCATCATCCCCAATCACCAGCGTCACACTCCCCGATCACCAGCATCACAATCCCTGATCACCGCGTCACACTCCCCGATCACCGGTGTCACACTCCCCGATCACCGCCGCCACATTCCCTGATCACTGGCGTCACAATCCCCAATCACCAGCGCCACACTCCCCGATCACCGCCGTCGCACTCCCCGGTCACCGGCGTCACCCTCCCCAATCACCGGCATCACCCTCCACGATCACCGGCATCAACCTCAACGATCACCACTGCCACTTTCCCCAATCACTGGCATCACACTCCCCGATCACCGGCGTCACACTCCCCGATCACCGGCATCACACTCCCCGATCACCGGCATCACCCTCCCCAATCAGCTGCATCACACTCCTCGATCACGGGCATCACACTCCCCGATCATGGGCACCACACTCCCCGATCACCGGCATTACACTCCCTGATTACCAGCATCACACTCCCCGATCAACGGCGTCACACTCCCCGATCACCGGCAACACCCTCTGCGATCACCGGCATCACCCTCCCCGATCACCACTTCCATTTTCCCCAATCACTGGCATCACACTCCTCAATCACCGGTATCACACTCCCCAATCATCGGCGTCAAACTCCCCGATCACCGGCGTCACACTCCCAAATCACCGGCGTCACACTCCCCGATTACCGGCGTCACACTCCCCGATCACCAGCGTCACACTCCCTGATCAGCGGCGTCACTCTCCCCGACCACCGACGTGACACTCCCCGATCATCGGCGTCACACTCCACTATCACCAGCATTACCATTCCCGATCACCGGCGTCACATTCCCCGAACACCGACGTGACACTCCCCGATCACCGGCGCCACACTCCCCGATCACCGGCATCACCCGCCTTGATCACCTGAGTCACACTCCCCTATCACCGCCGTCACACTCCCCGATCTCCGACGTCACACTTGCAAATCAACACCGTCACACTCCCCGATCTCCGGCGTCACACTTCGCAATCACCGGTGTCACACTCTCTGATCTCCGGCGTCACACTGCCCGATCACCGGCGTCACACTCCCTGATCAGCGGCATCACATTCCGCGATCACCGGCGTCACACTCCGTGATCACTGGCGTCACACTCCCCGAACACCGGCATCACACTCCCCAATCACCGCTGTCAGACTCCCCGATCACCGGCATCACACTCCCCGATCACCGGCGTCACACTCCCCGATCACTACCGTCACACTCCCCGATCACCGCATCACACTCCCCGATCACCGGCGTCACACTCCCCGATCACCGGAGTCACACTCCCCGATCAGCCCTGTCATCCTCCCCAATGATTGGCGTTACACACCCCCGATCACCGGCATCAAACTCCCTGATCACTGGCATCACCCTCCCTGATCACCGCCGTCACACTCCCTGATCACCGGCGTCACCCTCCCTAATCACCGCCATCACGCTCCCCGATCAGCAGCGTCACTCTCACCGAACACCGGCGCCACACTCCCCGACCACCGACGTCACACTCCCCGACCACCGACGTCACACTCTCTGATCACTGGTGTCACACTCCCCGATCACATTCGCCCTCCTTGATCACTGGCCTCACACTGTCCGATCACTGTCACACTCCCCGATCACCGGCGTCACACTCCCCGATCAGCAGCGTCACACTCACTGATCACCGGCATCACACTCCCCGACCACCGACGTGACACTCCCCGATCACAGGCGTCAGACGCCCATATCAACAGCGTCAACCTCCCCGATCACCCGCATTACCATTCCCAATCACCGGCGTCACACTCCCCCATCACCGGCATCACACTCCCCGACCACCGACGTCACACTCCCCGACCACCGACGTCACACTCTCTGATCACTGGTGTCACACTCCCCGATCACATTCGCCCTCCTTGATCACTGGCCTCACACTGTCCGATCACTGTCACACTCCCCGATCACCGGCGTCACACTCCCCGATCAGCAGCGTCACACTCACTGATCACCGGCATCACACTCCCCGACCACCGACGTGACACTCCCCGATCACAGGCGTCAGACGCCCATATCAACAGCGTCAACCTCCCCGATCACCCGCATTACCATTCCCAATCACCGGCGTCACACTCCCCCATCACCGGCATCACACTCCCCGATCACCGGCGTCACACTCCCAGACCACCGACGTGACACTCACCAATCACCGGTGTCACACTCCTCGATCACTGTATTCGCCCTCCCCGAACACCGGCGCCACACTCCCCGATCACTGGCGTCACCCTCCGCGACCACCGGCATCACCCTCCCAGATCACCACTGCCACTTTCCCCAATCATTGGCATCACACTCCCCAATCATCGGCATCACACTCCCCGATCACCGGTGTCACACTCCCCGATCACTGTCATCACCCTCCCCGAACACCAGCGTCACACTCCCTGATCACCGGCGTCACCCTCCGCGATCACCGGCATCAATATCAACGATCACCACTGCCACTGTCCCCAATCACTGGCATCACACTCCCCGATCACCAGTGTCACACTCCCCGATCACCAGTGTCACACTCCCCAATCACCGGCATCACCCTCCCCAATCACCGGCATCACACTCCCCGATCACGGGCATCACACTCCCCGATCACCGGCGTCACACTCCCTGATCACCGGCATCACACTCCCTGATCACCGCGTCACACTCCCCGATCACCGGCGTCACACTCCCCGATCACCGCTGTCACACTATCTGATCACCGGCGTCACACTCCCCAATCACTTGCGCCACACTCACCGATCACCGCCGTCACACTCCCAGATCACCGGTGTCACCCTCCCCAATCACCGGCGTCACCCTCCACGATCACCGGCATCAATCTCAACGATCACCACAGCCACTTTCCCTAATCACTGGCATCACCCTCCTCGATCACTGGTGCCACACTCCCCGATCACCGCCGTCACACTACCCGATCACCGTGTTACACTCCCTGATCACCGGCATCACACACCCCGATCACCGTCGTCACACTCCCCGATCACCGGCGTTACACTCCTCGATCACCGGCGTCACACTCCCCGATCACCGGTGTCACACTCCCCGATCACTGTCATCACCCTCCCCGAACACCGGCGTCACACTCCCCGATCACCGGCGTCACCCTCCGCAATCACCAGCATCACCCTCCCCGATCACCACTGCTACTTTCCCCAATCACTGGCATCACACTCCCCAATCACCGGTATCACCCTCCCCCATCATTGGCATCACACTCCCCAATCACCGGTGTCACATTCCCAGATCACTGGCATCACACTACCCGATCACCGGTCACACTCCCCGATCACTGTCATCACCCTCCCCGAACACCGGCATCACACTCCCCGATCACCGGCGTCACCCGCCCCGATCACCGGCGTCACCCTCTGCGATCACCGGCATCACCCTCCCCGATCACCACTGCCACTTTCCCTAATCACTGGCATCACACTCCCCAATCACCGGTATCACCCTCCCCAATCATCGGCGTCACACTCCCCAATCACCGGATCCACACTCACAGATCACTGGCGCCACACTCCCCGATCACTGGCATCACCCGCCCTGATCACTGGTGTCACACTCCCCTATCACCGGCATCACACTCCCCGATCACCGGCGTCACACTCCCTGACCACCGACGTGACACTCACCAATCACCGGTGTCACACTCCCCGATCACTGTCATCACCCTCCCCGAACACCGGCGTCACACTTCCCCATCACCGGCATCACACTCCCCGATCACCGGCGTCACACTCCCCGACCACCGACGTGACACTCACCAATCACCGGTGTCACACTCCCCGATCACTGTCATCACCCTCCCCGAATGCCGGCGTCACACTCCCCGATCACCGGCGTCACCCTCCGCGATCACCGGCATCAAAATCCCAGATCACCACTGCCACTTTCCCCAATCATTGGCGTCACACTCCCCAATCACCGGTGTCAGATTCCCAGATCACCGGCATCACACTCCTCGATCACCGGTGTCACACGCCCCGATCACCGTCATCACCCTCCCCGAACACCAGCGTCACACTCCCCGATCACCGGCGTCACCCTCCCCAATCACCACTGCCACTTTCCCCAATCACTGGCATCACACTCCCTAATCACCGGTATCACCCTCCCCAATCATCGGCGTCACACTCCCCAATCATCGGCGTAACACTCCCCAATCACCGGTGTCACATTCCCGGATCACCGGCATCTCACACCCCGATCACCGGCGTCAAACTCCCTGATCACCGGCTTCACACTCCCCGAACACCACTGCCACTTTCCCCAATCACTGGCATCACACTCCCCGATCACCGGCGTCACACTCCCCGACCACCAGCATCACACTCCCCGATCAGCGGCATCACCCTCCCCAATCACCGGCATCAAACTCCCCGATCACGGGCATCACACTCCCCGATCATCGCCGTCACACTCCCCGATCACCAGCGTCATACTCCCTGATCACCGGCATCACACTCCCTGATCACCGCGTCACACTCCACGATCACTGGCGTCACACTCCCCGATCACCGCTGTCACACTCCCTGATCACCGGCGTCACACTCCCCAATCACTTGCGCCACACTCCCCAATCACTTGCGCCACACTCCCCGATCACCGCCGTCACACTCCCCGATCACCGGTGTCACTCTCCCCAATCACCGGCGTCACCCTCCACGATCACCGGCATCAATCTCAACGATCACCACAGCCACTTTCCCCAATCACTGGCATCACCCTCCCCGATCACTGGTGCCACATTCCCCGATCACCGGCATTACACTCCCCGATCAGCGGCATCACACTCCCCGATCACCGGCGTCACACTCCCCGATCACCGGCGTTATACTCCTCGATCACCGGCATCACACTCCCCGATCACCGGCGTCACACTCCCAGACCACCGACGTGACACTCACCAATCACCGGTGTCACACTCCTCGATCACTGTATTCGCCCTCCCCGAACACCGGCGCCACACTCCCCGATCACTGGCGTCACCCTCCGCGACCACCGGCATCACCCTCCCAGATCACCACTGCCACTTTCCCCAATCATTGGCATCACACTCCCCAATCATCGGCATCACACTCCCCGATCACCGGTGTCACACTCCCCGATCACTGTCATCACCCTCCCCGAACACCAGCGTCACACTCCCTGATCACCGGCGTCACCCTCCGCGATCACCGGCATCAATATCAACGATCACCACTGCCACTGTCCCCAATCACTGGCATCACACTCCCCGATCACCAGTGTCACACTCCCCGATCACCAGTGTCACACTCCCCAATCACCGGCATCACCCTCCCCAATCACCGGCATCACACTCCCCGATCACGGGCATCACACTCCCCGATCACCGGCGTCACACTCCCTGATCACCGGCATCACACTCCCTGATCACCGCGTCACACTCCCCGATCACCGGCGTCACACTCCCCGATCACCGCTGTCACACTATCTGATCACCGGCGTCACACTCCCCAATCACTTGCGCCACACTCACCGATCACCGCCGTCACACTCCCAGATCACCGGTGTCACCCTCCCCAATCACCGGCGTCACCCTCCACGATCACCGGCATCAATCTCAACGATCACCACAGCCACTTTCCCTAATCACTGGCATCACCCTCCTCGATCACTGGTGCCACACTCCCCGATCACCGCCGTCACACTACCCGATCACCGTGTTACACTCCCTGATCACCGGCATCACACACCCCGATCACCGTCGTCACACTCCCCGATCACCGGCGTTACACTCCTCGATCACCGGCGTCACACTCCCCGATCACCGGTGTCACACTCCCCGATCACTGTCATCACCCTCCCCGAACACCGGCGTCACACTCCCCGATCACCGGCGTCACCCTCCGCAATCACCAGCATCACCCTCCCCGATCACCACTGCTACTTTCCCCAATCACTGGCATCACACTCCCCAATCACCGGTATCACCCTCCCCCATCATTGGCATCACACTCCCCAATCACCGGTGTCACATTCCCAGATCACTGGCATCACACTACCCGATCACCGGTCACACTCCCCGATCACTGTCATCACCCTCCCCGAACACCGGCATCACACTCCCCGATCACCGGCGTCACCCGCCCCGATCACCGGCGTCACCCTCTGCGATCACCGGCATCACCCTCCCCGATCACCACTGCCACTTTCCCTAATCACTGGCATCACACTCCCCAATCACCGGTATCACCCTCCCCAATCATCGGCGTCACACTCCCCAATCACCGGATCCACACTCACAGATCACTGGCGCCACACTCCCCGATCACTGGCATCACCCGCCCTGATCACTGGTGTCACACTCCCCTATCACCGGCATCACACTCCCCGATCACCGGCGTCACACTCCCTGACCACCGACGTGACACTCACCAATCACCGGTGTCACACTCCCCGATCACTGTCATCACCCTCCCCGAACACCGGCGTCACACTTCCCCATCACCGGCATCACACTCCCCGATCACCGGCGTCACACTCCCCGACCACCGACGTGACACTCACCAATCACCGGTGTCACACTCCCTGATCACTGTCATCACCCTCCCCGAATGCCGGCGTCACACTCCCCGATCACCGGCGTCACCCTCCGCGATCACCGGCATCAAAATCCCAGATCACCACTGCCACTTTCCCCAATCATTGGCGTCACACTCCCCAATCACCGGTGTCAGATTCCCAGATCACCGGCATCACACTCCTCGATCACCGGTGTCACACGCCCCGATCACCGTCATCACCCTCCCCGAACACCAGCGTCACACTCCCCGATCACCGGCGTCACCCTCCCCAATCACCACTGCCACTTTCCCCAATCACTGGCATCACACTCCCTAATCACCGGTATCACCCTCCCCAATCATCGGCGTCACACTCCCCAATCATCGGCGTAACACTCCCCAATCACCGGTGTCACATTCCCGGATCACCGGCATCTCACACCCCGATCACCGGCGTCAAACTCCCTGATCACCGGCTTCACACTCCCCGAACACCACTGCCACTTTCCCCAATCACTGGCATCACACTCCCCGATCACCGGCGTCACACTCCCCGACCACCAGCATCACACTCCCCGATCAGCGGCATCACCCTCCCCAATCACCGGCATCAAACTCCCCGATCACGGGCATCACACTCCCCGATCATCGCCGTCACACTCCCCGATCACCAGCGTCATACTCCCTGATCACCGGCATCACACTCCCTGATCACCGCGTCACACTCCACGATCACTGGCGTCACACTCCCCGATCACCGCTGTCACACTCCCTGATCACCGGCGTCACACTCCCCAATCACTTGCGCCACACTCCCCAATCACTTGCGCCACACTCCCCGATCACCGCCGTCACACTCCCCGATCACCGGTGTCACTCTCCCCAATCACCGGCGTCACCCTCCACGATCACCGGCATCAATCTCAACGATCACCACAGCCACTTTCCCCAATCACTGGCATCACCCTCCCCGATCACTGGTGCCACACTCCCCGATCACCAGCATTACACTCCCCGATCAGCGGCATCACACTCCCCGATCACCGGCGTCACACTCCCCGATCACCGGCGTTATACTCCTCGATCACCGGCATCACACTCCCCGATCACCGGCGTCACACTCCCAGACCACCGACGTGACACTCACCAATCACCGGTGTCACACTCCTCGATCACTGTATTCGCCCTCCCCGAACACCGGCGCCACACTCCCCGATCACTGGCGTCACCCTCCGCGACCACCGGCATCACCCTCCCAGATCACCACTGCCACTTTCCCCAATCATTGGCATCACACTCCCCAATCATCGGCATCACACTCCCCGATCACCGGTGTCACACTCCCCGATCACTGTCATCACCCTCCCCGAACACCAGCGTCACACTCCCTGATCACCGGCGTCACCCTCCGCGATCACCGGCATCAATATCAACGATCACCACTGCCACTGTCCCCAATCACTGGCATCACACTCCCCGATCACCAGTGTCACACTCCCCGATCACCAGTGTCACACTCCCCAATCACCGGCATCACCCTCCCCAATCACCGGCATCACACTCCCCGATCACGGGCATCACACTCCCCGATCACCGGCGTCACACTCCCTGATCACCGGCATCACACTCCCTGATCACCGCGTCACACTCCCCGATCACCGGCGTCACACTCCCCGATCACCGCTGTCACACTATCTGATCACCGGCGTCACACTCCCCAATCACTTGCGCCACACTCACCGATCACCGCCGTCACACTCCCAGATCACCGGTGTCACCCTCCCCAATCACCGGCGTCACCCTCCACGATCACCGGCATCAATCTCAACGATCACCACAGCCACTTTCCCTAATCACTGGCATCACCCTCCTCGATCACTGGTGCCACACTCCCCGATCACCGCCGTCACACTACCCGATCACCGTGTTACACTCCCTGATCACCGGCATCACACACCCCGATCACCGTCGTCACACTCCCCGATCACCGGCGTTACACTCCTCGATCACCGGCGTCACACTCCCCGATCACCGGTGTCACACTCCCCGATCACTGTCATCACCCTCCCCGAACACCGGCGTCACACTCCCCGATCACCGGCGTCACCCTCCGCAATCACCAGCATCACCCTCCCCGATCACCACTGCTACTTTCCCCAATCACTGGCATCACACTCCCCAATCACCGGTGTCACATTCCCCGATCACTGTCATCACCCTCCCCGAACACCGGCATCACACTCCCCGATCACCGGCGTCACCCGCCCCGATCACCGGCGTCACCCTCTGCGATCACCGGCATCACCCTCCCCGATCACCACTGCCACTTTCCCTAATCACTGGCATCACACTCCCCAATCACCGGTATCACCCTCCCCAATCATCGGCGTCACACTCCCCAATCACCGGATCCACACTCACAGATCACTGGCGCCACACTCCCCGATCACTGGCATCACCCGCCCTGATCACTGGTGTCACACTCCCCTATCACCGGCATCACACTCCCCGATCACCGGCGTCACACTCCCTGACCACCGACGTGACACTCACCAATCACCGGTGTCACACTCCCCGATCACTGTCATCACCCTCCCCGAACACCGGCGTCACACTTCCCCATCACCGGCATCACACTCCCCGATCACCGGCGTCACACTCCCCGACCACCGACGTGACACTCACCAATCACCGGTGTCACACTCCCCGATCACTGTCATCACCCTCCCCGAATGCCGGCGTCACACTCCCCGATCACCGGCGTCACCCTCCGCGATCACCGGCATCAAAATCCCAGATCACCACTGCCACTTTCCCCAATCATTGGCGTCACACTCCCCAATCACCGGTGTCAGATTCCCAGAT
Organism: Somniosus microcephalus; assembly: GCF_052327205.1. NCBI lineage: Eukaryota > Metazoa > Chordata > Chondrichthyes > Squaliformes > Somniosidae > Somniosus > Somniosus microcephalus. The sequence goes on along the minus strand of NC_140989.1, from coordinate 72,715,137 downwards.
CACCGGCATCACACTCCTCGATCACCGGTGTCACACGCCCCGATCACCGTCATCACCCTCCCCGAACACCAGCGTCACACTCCCCGATCACCGGCGTCACCCTCCCCAATCACCACTGCCACTTTCCCCAATCACTGGCATCACACTCCCTAATCACCGGTATCACCCTCCCCAATCATCGGCGTCACACTCCCCAATCATCGGCGTAACACTCCCCAATCACCGGTGTCACATTCCCGGATCACCGGCATCTCACACCCCGATCACCGGCGTCAAACTCCCTGATCACCGGCTTCACACTCCCCGAACACCACTGCCACTTTCCCCAATCACTGGCATCACACTCCCCGATCACCGGCGTCACACTCCCCGACCACCAGCATCACACTCCCCGATCAGCGGCATCACCCTCCCCAATCACCGGCATCAAACTCCCCGATCACGGGCATCACACTCCCCGATCATCGCCGTCACACTCCCCGATCACCAGCGTCATACTCCCTGATCACCGGCATCACACTCCCTGATCACCGCGTCACACTCCACGATCACTGGCGTCACACTCCCCGATCACCGCTGTCACACTCCCTGATCACCGGCGTCACACTCCCCAATCACTTGCGCCACACTCCCCAATCACTTGCGCCACACTCCCCGATCACCGCCGTCACACTCCCCGATCACCGGTGTCACTCTCCCCAATCACCGGCGTCACCCTCCACGATCACCGGCATCAATCTCAACGATCACCACAGCCACTTTCCCCAATCACTGGCATCACCCTCCCCGATCACTGGTGCCACACTCCCCGATCACCGGCATTACACTCCCCGATCAGCGGCATCACACTCCCCGATCACCGGCGTCACACTCCCCGATCACCGGCGTTATACTCCTCGATCACCGGCGTCACACTCCCCGGTCACCAGCGTCACACACCCCGATCACCGCTGTCACACTCCACGATCACCGGCATCACACTCCCCGACCACCAGCGTCACACTCCCTGATCACCGGTGTCACACTCCCCGATCACTGTCATCACCCTCCCCGAACACCGGCGTCACACTCCCCGATCACCGGCGTCACCCTCCGCGATCACCAGCATCACCCTCCCTGATCACCACTGCTACTTTCCCCAATCACTGGCATCACACTCCCCAATCACCGGAATCACCCTGCCCAATCATCTGCATCACCCACCCGAACACCGGCGTCACACTCCCCGATCACTGGCGTCACCCGCCCCGATCACCGGCGTCACCCTCTGTGATCACCGGCATCACCCTCCCCAATCACCACTGCCACTTTCCCCAATCACTGGCATCACACTCCGCAATCACCGGTATCACCCTCCCCAATCATCGGCGTCACACTCCCCAATCACCGGTGTCACATTCCCGGATCACCGGCATCACACACCCCGATCACCGGCGTCACACTCCCTGATCACCGGCTCCACACTCCCCGATCACCTGCGCCACACTCCCCGATCACTGGCATCACCTACCCTGATCACCGGTGTCACACTCCCCTATCACCGCCGTCACGCTCCGCGATCTCCGACGTCACACTCCTAAATCACCACCATCACACTCCCCGATCTCCGGCATCACACTTCGCAATCACCGGTGTCACACTCTCTGATCTCCGGCGTCACACTGCCCGATCACCGGCATCACACTCCCTGATCAGCGGCATCACATTCCGCGATCACCGGCGTCACACTCCGCGATCACTGACATCACACTCCCCAAACACCGGCATCACACTCCCCAATCACCGCTGTCACACTCCACGATCACCAGCATCACACTCCCCGATCAGCGGCGTCACACTCCCCGATCACCGGCACCACCATCCCTGATCGTCGGTGACACACTCCACGATCACCACTGTCACCCACCCCGATCACCACCGTCACACTCCCTGATCACCGGCCTCACACTCCCCGATCATCAGCGTCACACTCCCCGATCACTGGCGTCACAGTCCCTGATCACCGGCATCACACTCCCCGATCACCGGCATCACATGCCCCGATCACCGGCGTCACACACCCCAATCACTGCTGTCACAGACCCCGATCACCGGCGTCACACTCCCCAATCACCGGCGCCACAGACCCCGATCACCGGCGTCACAATCTGCGATCACAAGCGTCACATTCCCCGATCACCACTGTCACCCTCCCCAATGATTGGCGTCATACTCCCCGATCATCAGCATCACACTCCCCGATCACCGGCATCACAGTCCCTGATCACTGGCGTCACTCTCCGCGATCACTGGCATCACTCTCACCGATCACCACTGCCAGATTCCCCAATCACTGGCATCAAACTCGTCGATTACCAGTGTCACACTCCCCGATCACCGCAGCCACCCTTCCCGATCACCGGCGTCACGATCCGCAAATCTGGCGTCACACTCCCCGATCACCGCTGTCACCCTCCCCAATGATCGGCGTCACACTCCCCGATCATCGGCGTCACAGTCCCTGATCACCGGCTTCACACTCCCTGATCACTGGCGTCACTCTCTCCGATCACCGGCGTCACATTCCCCGATCACCGGCGTCACACGCCCTGATCACCAGCGTCACACTCCGCGATCACCGGCGTCATCGTCCCCAATCACTGGCGTCAAACTCCCCGAACATCGGCATCACACTCCCCGATCACCAGCGTCACACTCCCCGATCACCGGCATCACACTCCCCGATCACCGCAGTCAAACTCCGTGATCACCGGCGTCACACTCCCCGATCACCAGCGTCACACTCCCTGATCACTGGCATCACACTCCCCGATCACCACGTCACACTCCCCGATCACCGGCGTCACACTCCCCGATCACCGGCGTCACACTCCCTGATCACCGGCATCACACTCCCCGATCACCACGTCACCCTCCCCGATCACCGGCGTCACACTCCCCGATCACCGGCGTCACACTCCCCGATCACCGGCATCACACAGCCCGATCACCGACGTCACACTCCCTGATCACCGGTCCCACGCTCCCCGATCACTGGCGTCACAGTCTCTGATCACTGGTGTCACCCTCCCCGATCACTGACACCACACTCCCTGATCACTGGCGTCACACTGCCCGATCAGCGGCGTTACACTCCCTGATTACCAGCGTCACACACCCCGATCACCGGCGCCGCACTCCCCGATCACCAGCGTCACACTCCCTGACCACCGACGTGACACTCCCCGATCAGCGGTGTCACCCTCCGCGATCACCAGCATTACCCTCCCCGATCACCACTGCTACTTTCCCCAATCACTGGCATCACACTCCCCAATCACCGGTATCACCCTCCCCAATCATCGGCGTCACACTCCCCAATCACCAGTGTCACATTCCCAGATCACCGGCATCACACTCCCCAATCTCCGTTGTCACACTCCCCGATCACTGTCATCACCCTCCCCGAACACCGATGTCACACTCCCTGATCACCAGCTCCACTCTCCCCGATCACCGGCGCTACACTCCTCGATCACCGGCATCACCCGCCCTGATCACCGTCATCACACTCCCCGATCACCGGCATCACACTCCCCGATCACCGGCATCACACTCCCCAATCATTGGCATCACACTCCCCTATCACCGGCATCACACTCCCCTATCACTGCCGTCACACGCCCTGATCACCGGTGTCACACTCCCCTATCACTGCCGTCACACTCCCCGATCTCCGGCGTCACACTCCCAAATCACCACCGTCACACTCCCCGATCTTCAGCGTCACACTTCGCAATCACCGGTGTCACACTCTCCGATCTCCAGCGTCACAATGCCCGATCACCGGCATCACACTCCCTGATCAGAAGCATCACATTCCACGATCACCGGCGTCATACTCCGCGATCACTGGCATCACACTCCCTGATCACCGGCATCACACTCTCTGATCACCGGTCTCACACTCCCAGAACACCAGCATCACACTCCCCAATCACCGCTGTCACACTCCCCGATCACCGGCATCACACTCCCCGATCACCGGCGTCACACTCCCCGATCACCGGAGTCACACTCCCCAATTAGCGCTGTCATCCTCCCCAATGATTGGCGTTACACCCCCCCCGATCACCGGCATCAAACTCCCTGATCACTGGCATCACCCTCCCTGATCACCGCCGTCACAGTCCCTGATCACCGGCGTCACCCTCCCTAATCACCGCCATCACGCTCCCCGATCAGCAGCGTCACTCTCACCGAACACCGGCGTCACACTCCCTGACCACCGACATCACACTCCCCGACCACCGACGTCACACTCTCTGATCACTGGTGTCACACTCCCCGATCACTTTCGCCCTCCTTGATCACTGGCCTCACACTGTCCGATCACTGTCACACTCCCTGATCACTGGCGTCACCCTCCGCGATCACCGGCATCACCCTCCCAGATCACCACTGCCACTTTCCCCAATCATTGGCATCACACTCCCCAATCACTGGTATCACCCTCCCCAATCATCGGCGTCACACTCCCCAATCACCAGTGTCACATTCCCAGATCACCGGCATCACACTCCCCGATCACCGGTGTCACACTCCCCGATCACTGTCATCACCCTCCCCGAACACCAGCGTCACACTCCCCGATCACCGGCGTCACCCTCCGCGATCACCGGCATCACCCTCCCCAATCACCACTGCCACTTTCCGCAATTACTGGCATCACACTCCCCAATCACCGGTATCACCCTCCCCAATCATCGGCCTCACACTCCCCAATCACAGCGTCACACTCCCCAATCACCGGTGTCACATTCCCGGATCACCGGCATCTCACACCCCGATCACCGGCGTCAAACTCCCTGATCACCGGCTCCACACTCCCCAAACACCACTGCCACTTTCCCCAATCACTGGCATCACACTCCCCGATCACCGGCGTCACACTCCCTGATCACCGGCATCACACTCCCCGATCACCGGCGTCACCCTCCCCAATCACCGGCATCAAACTCCCCGATCATGGGCATCACACTCCCCGATCATCGCCGTCACACTCCCCGATCACCGGCGTCACACTCCCCAATCACCGGCATCACACTCCCCGATCACGGGCATCACACTCCCCGATCACCAGCGTCACACTCCCTGATCACCGGCATCACACTCCCCAATCACTTGCGCCACACTCCCCGATCACCGCCGTCACACTCCCAGATCACCGGTGTCACCCTCCCCAATCACCGGCGTCACCCTCCACGATCACCGGCATCAATCTCATCGATCACCACAGCCACTTTCCCTAATCACCGGCATCACCCTCCCCGATCACTGGCGCCACACTCCCCGATCACCGCCGTCACACTACCCGATCACCGGCGTTGCACTCCCCGATCACCGGCATCACACTCCCCGATCACCATCGTCACACTCCCCGATCACCGGCGTCACACTCCCCGATCACCGGCGTTACACTCCTCGATCACCGGTGTCACCCTCCGCGATCACCAGCATCACCCTCCCCGATCACCACTGCTACTTTCCCCAATCACTGGCATCACACTCCCCAATCACCGGTATCACCCTCCCCAATCATCGGCTTCACACTCCCCAATCACCGGTGTCACATTCCCAGATCACCGGCATCACACTACCCGATCACTGGTCACACTCCCCGATCACTGTCATCACCCTCCCCGAACACCGGCATCACACTCCCCGATCACTGGCGTCACCCGCCCCGATCACCAGCGTCAACCTCCCCGATCACCACTGCCACTTTCCCTAATCACTGGCATCACACTCCCCAATCACCGGTATCACCCTCCCCAATCATCGGCGTCACACTCCCCAATCACCGGTGTCACATTCCCGGATCACCAGCATCACACACCCCGAACACTGGCGTCACACTCCCTGATCACCGGCTCCACACTCCCCGATCACTGGCATCACCCGCCCTGATCACCGGTGTCACACTCCCCTATCACCGGCATCACACTCCCCGATCACCGGCGTCACACTCCCCGACCACCGACGTGACACTCACCAATCACCGGTGTCACACTCCCCGATCACTGTCATCACCCTTCCCGAACACCGGTGTCACACTCCCCGATCACCGGCGTCACCCTCCGCGATCACCGGCATCACCCTCCCAGATCACCACTGCCACTTTCCCCAATCATTGGCATCACACTCCCCAATCACTGGTATCACCCTCCCCAATCATCAGCGTCACACTCCCCAATCACCGGTGTCAGATTCCCGGATCACCGGCATCACACTCCCCGATCACCGGAGTCACACTCCCCGATCACCATCATCACCCTCCCCGAACACCAGCGTCACACTCCCCGATCACCGGCGTCACCCTCCCCAATCACCACTGCCACTTTCCCCAATCACTGGCATCACACTCCCCAATCACCGGTATCACCCTCCCCAATCATCGGCGTCACACTCCCCAATCATCGGCGTCACACTCCCCAATCACCGGTGTCACATTCCCGGATCACCGGCATCTCACACCCCGATCACCGGCGTCAAACTCCCTGATCACCGGCTTCACACTCCCCGAACACCACTGCCACTTTCCCCAATCACTGGCATCACCCTCCCCAAACACCGGCGTCACACTCCCCGATCACTGGCGTCACCCGCACCGATCACCGGCGTCACCCTCTGCGATCACCGGCATCATCCTCCCCGATCACCACTGCCACTTTCCCCAATCACTGGCATCACACTCCCCAATCACCGGTGTCACATTCCCGGATCACCGGCATCACACACCCCGATCACCGGCGTCACACTCCCTGATCACCGGTTCCGCACTCCCCGATCACTGGCGCCACACTCCCCGATCACTGGCATCACCCGCCCTGATCACCGGTGTCACACTCCCCTATCACCGCCGTCACACTCCGCGATCTCTGACGTCACACTCCCAAATCACCACCGTCACACTCCCCGATCTCCGGCGTCACACTTCGCAATCACCGGTGTCACACTCTCTGAACTCCGGCGTCACACTGCCCGATCACCGGCATCACACTCCCTGATCAGCGGCATCACATTCCGCGATCACCGGCGTCACACTCCGCGATCACCGGCGTCACACTCCGCGATCACTGGCATCACACTCCCCGAAGACCGGCATCACACTCCCCAATCACCGCTGTCACACTCCACGATCACCGGCATCACACTCCCCGATCAGCGGCGTCACACTCCCCGATCACTGGCACCACCATCCCTGATCGTCGGCGTCACACTCCACGATCACCACTGTCACCCACCCTGATCACCGCCGTCACACTCCCTGATCACCGGCCTCACACTCCCCGATCATCAGCGTCACTCTCCCCGATCACCGGCGTCACATTCCCCGATCACCGGCATCACACGCCCTGATCACCAGCGTCACACTCCGCGATCACCGGCGTCATCGTCCCCAATCACTGGCATCACACTCCCCGATCATCGCAGTCAAACTCCGTGATCACCGGCATCACACTCCCCGATCACCAGCGTCACACTCCCTGATCACTGGCATCACACTCCCCGATCACCACGTCACACTCCCCCATCACCGGCGTCACACTCCCCGATCTCCAGCGTCACACTCCCTGATCACCAGCATCACACTCCCCGATCACCACGTCACCCTCCCCGATCACCGGCGTCACACTCCCCGATCACCGGCGTCACGCTCCCTGATCACCGACATCACACTCCCCAATCACCAGCGTCACTCTCCCTGATCACCGGCATCACATTCCCTGATCACAACGTCACACTCCCTGATCACTGTCATCACCCTCCCCGATCACCACTGCCACATTCCCCAATCACTGGCATCACACTCCCCAATCACCGGTGTCACATTCCCAGATCACCGGCATCACACAGCCCGATCACTGGCATCACACTCCCTGATCACCGGCATCACAGTCTCTGATCACCGGTCTCACACTCCCAGAACACCAGCATCACACTCCCCAATCACCGCTGTCACACTCCCCGATCACCGGCGTCACACTCCCCGATCACCGGCATCACACTCTTCGATCACGGGCATCACACTCCCCGATCACCAGAGTCACACTCCCCGATCACCATCATCACCCTCCCCGATCACCAGCGTCAAACTCCCTGATCACCGGCTTCACACTCCCCGAACACCACTGCCACTTTCCCCAATCACTGGCATCACACTCCCCGATCACCGGCGTCACACTCCCCGACCACCGGCATCACACTCCCCGATCACCGGCATCACCCTCCCCAATCACCGGCATCACCCTCCCCGAACACCGGCGTCACACTCCCCGATCACTGGCGTCACCCGCACCGATCACCGGCGTCACCCTCTGCGATCACCGGCATCATCCTCCCCGATCACCACTGCCACTTTCCCCAATCACTGGCATCACACTCCCCAATCACCGGTATCACCCTCCCCAATCATCGGCGTCACACTCCCCAATCACCGGTGTCACATTCCCGGATCACCGGCGTCACACTCCCTGATCACCAGTTCCGCACTCCCCGATCACCCTCGCCACACTCCCCGATCACTGGCATCACCCGACTTGATCACCGGTGTCACACTCCCCTATCACCGCCGTCACACTCCGCGATCTCTGATGTCACACTCCCAAATCACCACCGTCACACTCCCCGATCTCCGGCGTCACACTTCGCAATCACCGGTGTCACACTCTCTGATCTCCGGCGTCACACTGCCCGATCACCGGCATCACACTCCCTGATCAGCGGCATCACATTCCGCGATCACCGGCGTCACACTCCACGATCACTGGCGTCACACTCCCCGATCACCGCCGTCACACTCCCTGATCACCGGCGTCGCACTCCCCGATCACCGCCGTCACACTCCCTGATCACCGGCGTCGCACTCCCCAATCACCACTGTCACCCTCCCCAATGATTGACGTCATACTCCCCGATCATCGGCATCACACTCCCCGATCACTGGCGTCACAGTCCCTGATCACTGGCGTCACCCTCCGCGATCACTGGCATCACTCTCACCGATCACCACTGCCAGTTTCCCAATCATTGGCATCAAACTCCTCGATCACCAGTGTCACACTCCCCGATCAGTGCAATCACACTTCCCGATCACCAGCGTCACGATCCGCAAATCTGGCGTCACACTCCCCGATCACCGCTGTCACCCTCCCCAATGATCGGCGTCACACTCCCCGATCATCGGCGTCACAGTCCATGATCACCGGCTTCACACTCCCTGATCACTGGCGTCACTCTCCCCGATCACCGGCATCACATTCCCCGATCACCGGCGTCACACGCCCTGATCACCAGCGTCACACTCCGCGATCACCGGCGTCATCGTCCCCAATCACCTGCGTCAAACTCCCCGAACATCGGCATCACACTCCCCGATCACCGGCATCATACTCCCCGATCACCGCAGTCAAACTCTGTGATCACCGACGTCACACTCCCTGATCACTGGCATCACACTCCCCGATCACCACATCACACCCCCCGATCACCGGCGTCACACTCCCCGATCACCAGCGTCACACTCCCCGATCACCGGCGTCACACTTCCCGATCACCGGCATCACACTCCCCAATCACCAGCGTCACACTCCCTGATCACCGGCATCACACTCCCCGATCACAAGGTCACACTCCCCGATCACTGTCATCACCCTCCCCGATCACCACTGCCACATTCCCCAATCACTGCCATCACACTCCCCAATCACCGGTATCACCCTCCCCCATCATCGGCGTCACACTCCCCAATCACCGGTGTCACATTCCCAGATCACCGGCATCACACAGCCCGATCACCGACGTCACACTCCCTGATCACCGATTCCACACTCCTCGATTACTGGCGTCACAGTCCCTGATCACCGGCGTCACACTCCCGGATCACTGGTGCCACCATCCCCGATCACTGGCACCACACTCCCTGATCACCGGCGTCACACTCCCCGATCAGCGGCGTTACACTCCCTGATTACCAGCGTCACACACCCTGCTCACCGGCGTCACACTCCCCGATCACCGGCATCACACTCTCCGATCACGGGCATCACACTCCCCGATCACCAGCGTCACACTCCCTGATCACCGGCACCACACTCCCTGATCACCGCGTCACTCCCCCGATCACTGGCGTCACACTCCCCGATCACCGCCGTCACACTCCCTGATCACCGGCATCACACTCCCCGATCACAACGTCACACTCCCCGATCACTGTCATCACCCTCCCCGATCACCACTGCCACATTCCCCAATCACTGGCATCACACTCCCCGAAGACCGGCATCACACTCCCCAATCACCGCTGTCACACTCCACGATCACCGGCATCACACTCCCCGATCAGCGGCGTCACACTCCCCGATCACTGGCACCACCATCCCTGATCGTCGGTGTCACACTCCACGATCACCACTGTCACCCACCCTGATCACCGCCGTCACACTCCCTGATCACCGGCCTCACACTCCCCGATCATCAGCGTCACTCTCCCCGATCACCGGCGTCACATTCCCCGATCACCGGCATCACACGCCCTGATCACCAGCGTCACACTCCGCGATCACCGGCGTCATCGTCCCCAATCACTGGCATCACACTCCCCGATCATCGCAGTCAAACTCCGTGATCACCGGCATCACACTCCCCGATCACCAGCGTCACACTCCCTGATCACTGGCATCACACTCCCCGATCACCACGTCACACTCCCCCATCACCGGCGTCACACTCCCCGATCTCCAGCGTCACACTCCCTGATCACCAGCATCACACTCCCCGATCACCACGTCACCCTCCCCGATCACCGGCGTCACACTCCCCGATCACCGGCGTCACGCTCCCTGATCACCGGCATCACACTCCCCAATCACCAGCGTCACTCTCCCTGATCACCGGCATCACATTCCCCAATCACAACGTCACACTCCCTGATCACTGTCATCACCCTCCCCGATCACCACTGCCACATTCCCCAATCACTGGCATCACACTCCCCAATCACCGGTGTCACATTCCCAGATCACCGGCATCACACAGCCCGATCACTGGCATCACACTCCCTGATCACCGGCATCACAGTCTCTGATCACCGGTCTCACACTCCCAGAACACCAGCATCACACTCCCCAATCACCGCTGTCACACTCCCCGATCACCGGCGTCACACTCCCCGATCACCGGCATCACACTCTCCGATCACGGGCATCACACTCCCCGATCACCAGAGTCACACTCCCCGATCACCATCATCACCCTCCCCGAACACCAGCGTCACACTCCCCGATCACCGGCGTCACCCTCCCCAATCACCACTGCCACTTTCCCCAATCACTGGCATCACACTCCCCAATCACCGGTATCACCCTCCCCAATCATCGGCGTCACACTCCCCAATCATCGGCGTCACACTCCCCAATCATCGGCGTCACACTCCCCAATCACCGGTGTCACATTCCTGGATCACCGGAATCTCACACCCCGATCACCGGCGTCAAACTCCCTGATCACCGGCTTCACACTCCCCGAACACCACTGCCACTTTCCCCAATCACTGGCATCACACTCCCCGATCACCGGCGTCACACTCCCCGACCACCGGCATCACACTCCCCGATCACCGGCATCACCCTCCCCAATCACCGGCATCACCCTCCCCGAACACCGGCGTCACACTCCCCGATCACTGGCGTCACCCGCACCGATCACCGGCGTCACCCGCACCGATCACCGGCGTCACCCTCTGCGATCACCGGCATCATCCTCCCCGATCACCACTGCCACTTTCCCCAATCACTGGCATCACACTCCCCAATCACCGGTATCACCCTCCCCAATCATCGGCGTCACACTCCCCAATCACCGGTGTCACATTCCCGGATCACCGGCATCACACACCCCGATCACCGGCGTCACACTCCCTGATCACCAGTTCCGCACTCCCCGATCACGGGCGCCACACTCCCCGATCACTGGCATCACCCGCCCTGATCACCGGTGTCACACTCCCCTATCACCGCCGTCACACTCCGCGATCTCTGACGTCACACTCCCAAATCACCACCGTCACACTCCCCGATCTCCGGCGTCACACTTCGCAATCACCGGTGTCACACTCTCTGATCTCCGGCGTCACACTGCCCGATCACCGGCATCACACTCCCTGATCAGCGGCATCACATTCCGCGATCACCGGCGTCACACTCCGCGATCACTGGCGTCACACTCCCCGATCACCGCCGTCACACTCCCTGATCACCGGCGTCGCACTCCCCGATCACCGCCGTCACACTCCCTGATCACCGCGTCACTCTCCCCGATCACTGGCGTCACACTCCCCGATCACCGCCGTCACACTCCCTGATCACCGGCGTCGCACTCCCCAATCACCACTGTCACCCTCCCCAATGATTGGCGTCATACTCCCCGATCATCGGCATCACACTCCCCGATCACTGGCGTCACAGTCCCTGATCACTGGCGTCACCCTCCGCGATCACTGGCATCACTCTCACCGATCACCACTGCCAGTTTCCCAATCATTGGCATCAAACTCCTCGATCACCAGTGTCACACTCCCCGATCAGTGCAATCACACTTCCCGATCACCAGCGTCACGATCCGCAAATCTGGCGTCACACTCCCCGATCACCGCTGTCACCCTCCCCAATGATCGGCGTCACACTCCCCGATCATCGGCGTCACAGTCCCTGATCACCGGCTTCACACTCCCTGATCACTGGCGTCACTCTCCCCGATCACCGGCGTCACATTCCCCGATCACCGGCGTCACACGCCCTGATCACCAGCGTCACACTCCGCGATCACCGGCGTCATCGTCCCCAATCACCTGCGTCAAACTCCCCGAACATCGGCATCACACTCCCCGATCACCGGCATCATACTCCCCGATCACCGCAGTCAAACTCTGTGATCACCGACGTCACACTCCTCGATCACCAGCGTCACACTCCCTGATCACTGGCATCACACTCCCTGATCACCACATCACACCCCCCGATCACCGGCGTCACACTCCCCGATCACCAGCATCACACTCCCCGATCACCGGCGTCACACTCCCCGATCACCGGCATCACACTCCCCAATCACCAGCGTCACACTCCCTGATCACCGGCATCACACTCCCCGATCACAAGGTCACACTCCCCGATCACTGTCATCACCCTCCCCGATCACCACTGCCACATTCCCCAATCACTGGCATCAAACTCCCCAATCACCGGTATCACCCTCCCCAATCATCGGCGTCACACTCCCCAATCACCGGTGTCACATTCCCAGATCACCGGCATCACACAGCCCGATCACCGACGTCACACTCCCTGATCACCGATTCCACACTCCTCGATTACTGGCGTCACAGTCCCTGATCACCGGCGTCACACTCCCGGATCACTGGTGCCACCGTCCCCGATCACTGGCACCACACTCCCTGATCACCGGCATCACACTCCCCGATCAGCGGCGTTACACTCCCTGATTACCAGCGTCACACACCCTGCTCACCGGCGTCACACTCCCCGATCACCGGCATCACACTCTCCGATCACGGGCATCACACTCCCCGATCACCAGCGTCACACTCCCTGATCACCGGCACCACACTCCCTGATCACCGCGTCACTCCCCCGATCACTGGCGTCACACTCCCCGATCACCGCCGTCACACTCCCTGATCACCAGCGTCGCACTCCCCAATCACCGGTGCCACACTACCCGATCACCGCCGTCACACTATCCGATCACCGGCGTCACCCTCCTCAATCACCGGCGTCACCCTCCGCGATCACCGGCATCAATCTCAAAGATCACCACTGCCACTTTCCCCAATCACTGGCGTCACCCTCCCCGATCACTGGCGCCACACTCCCCGCTCACCAGCGTCACACTCCCTGATCACCGGCGTCACACTCCCCGTCCACTGACGTGACACTGCCCGATCACCGGTATCACACTCCCCGATCACTGTCATCACCCTCCCCGAACACTGGCGTCACACTCCCCGATCACCGGCGTCACCCTCCGCGATCACCAGCATCACCCTCCCCGATCACCACTGCCACATTCCCCAATCACTGGCATCACACTCCCCAATTACCGGTATCACCCTCCCCAATCATCGGCGTCACACTCCTCAATCACCGGTGTCACATTCCCAGATCACCGGCATCACACTCCCCTCCCCAATCACCGGCATCACACACCCCTATCACTGCCGTCACACGCCCTGATCACCGGTGTCACACTCCCCTATCACCGCCGTCACACTCCCCGATCTCCGGCGTCACACTCCCAAATCACCACCGTCACACTCCCCGATCTCCAGCGTCACACTTCGCAATCACTGGTGTCACACTCTCCGATCTCCAACGTCACACTGCCTGATCACCGGCGTCACACTCCCTGATCAGAAGCATCACATTCCGCGATCACCGGAGTCATACTCCGCGATCACTGGCATCACACTCCCTGATCACCGGCATCACACTCTCTGATCACCGGTCTCACACACCCAGAACACCAGCATCACACTCCCCAATCACCGCTGTCACACTTCCCGATCACCGGCGTCACACTCCCCGATCACCGGCATCACACTCTCCGATCACGGGCATCACACTCCCCGATCACCAGCGTCACACTCCCTGATCACCGGCACCACACTCCCTGATCACCGCGTCACTCTCCCCGATCACTGGCGTCACACTCCCCGATCACCGCCGTCACACTCCCTGATCACCGGCGTCGCACTCCCCAATCACCACTGTCACCCTCCCCAATGATTGGCGTCACACTCCCCGATCATCGGCATCACACTCCCCGATCACTGGCGTCACAGTCCCTGATCACTGGCGTCACCCTCCGCGATCACTGGCATCACTCTCACCGATCACCGCTGCCAGTTTCCCAATCATTGGCATCAAACTCCTCGATCACCAGTGTCACACTCCCCGATCAGTGCAATCACACTTCCCGATCACCGGCGTCACGTTCCGCAAATCTGGCGTCACACTCCCCGATCACCACTGTCACCCTCCCCAATGAGCGGCGTCACACTCCCCGATCATCGGCGTCACAGTCCCTGATCACCAGCTTCACACTCCCTGATCACTGGCGTCACTCTCCCCGATCACCGGCGTCACATTCCCCGATCACCGGCATCACACGCCCTGAACACCAGCGTCAAACTCCGTGATCACCGGCGTCACACTCCCCGATCACCGGCGTCACGATCCGCAAATCTGGCGTCACACTCCCTGATCACCGCTGTCACCCTCCCCAATGAGCGGCGTCACACTCCCCGATCATCGGCGTCACAGTCCTTGATCACCAGCTTCACACTCCCTGATGACTGGCGTCACTCTCCCCGATCACCGGCGTCACATTCCCCGATCACCGGCATCACACGCCCTGATCACCAGCGTCACACTCCGCGATCACCGGCGTCATCGTCCCCAATCACTGGCATCACACTCCCCGATCACCGCAGTCAAACTGCGTGATCACCGGCGTCACACTCTCCGATCACCAGCATCACACTCCCTGATCACTGGCATCACACTCCCCGATCAGCACGTCACACTCCCTGATCACCGGCGTCACACTCCCTGATCACCAGCATCACACTCCCTGATCACCGGCATCACACTCCCCAATCACCAGCGTCACTCTCCCTGATCACCGGCATCACATTCCCCGATCACAACGTCACACTCCCTGATCACTGTCATCACCCTCCCCGAACACCACTGCCACATTCCCCAATCACTGGCATCACACTCCCCAATCACCGGTGTCACATTCCCAGATCACCGGCATCACACAGCCCGATCACTGGCATCACACTCCCTGATCACCAGCATCACAGTCTCTGATCACCGGTCTCACACTCCCAGAACACCAGCATCACACTCCCCACTCACTGTCACCCTCCCCGATCACCGGCATTACCCTCCCCAATCACCACTGCCACTTTCCCAATCACTGCCGTCACACTCCCTGAACATCGGCGTCACACTCCCCGGTCACCGGCGCCACCCTTCCCGATCACCAGCGTCACACTCCGCGATCACCGGTGTCACACTCCCTGAGCACCGCTGTCACCCTTCCCGATCACAGGCGTCACACTCCCCGATCTCCGGTGTCACACTTCGCAATCACTGGTGTCACACTCTCTGATCTCCGGCGTCACACTGCCCGATCACCGGCGTCACACTCACTGATCAGCGGCATCACATTCCGCGATCACCGGCGTCACCCTCCCCGATCACCGGTGTAACATTCCCCGATCACCGGCTTCACACTCCCTGATCACTGGCATCACACTCCCCGATCTCCGGCGTCACACTTCGCAATCACCGGTGTCACACTCTCTGATCTCCGGCGTCACACTGCCCGATCACCGGCGTCACACTCCCTGATCAGCGGCATCACATTCCGCGATCACCGGCGTCATACTCCCCGATCACCGGCGTCACACTCCCCGATCACCAGCGTCACACTCCCCGATCACCGGCATCACCATCCCTGATCATCGGCGTCACACTCCACGATCACCACTGTCACCCTCCCCGATCACCGCCGTCACACTCCCTGATCACCGGCCTCACACTCCCCGATCATCGGCGTCACACTCCCCGATCACTGGCTTCACCCTCCCCGATCACCGGCATCACACGCCCCGATCACCAGCGTCACACACCCCGATCACTGCCGTCACAGACCCCGATCACCGGCGACACACTCCCCAATCACCGGCATCACACTCTCCGATCACTGGCGTCACACTCCCCGATCACCGCCGTCACACTCCCTGATCACCGGCGTCGCACTCCCCAATCACCGGTGCCACACTCCCCGATCACCGCCGTCACACTATCCGATCACCGGCGTCACCCTCCCCAATCACTGGCGTCACCCTCCGCGATCACCGGCATCAATCTCAAAGATCACCACTGCCACTTTCCCCAATCACTGGCGTCACCCTCCCCGATCACTGGCGCCACACTCCCCGCTCACCAGCGTCACACTCCCTGATCACCGGCGTCACACTCCCCGTCCACTGACGTGACACTGCCCGATCACCGGTGTCACACTCCCTGATCACTGTCATCACCCTCCCCGAACACTGGCGTCACACTCCCCGATCACCGGCGTCACCCTTCGCGATCACCAGCATCACCCTCCCCGATCACCACTGCTACGTTTCCCAATCACTGGCATCACACTCCCCAATTACCGGTATCACCCTCCCCAATCATCGGCATCACCCTCCCCAATCATCGGCGTCACACTCCTCAATCACCGGTGTCACATTCCCAGATCACCGGCATCACACTCCCCGATCACCGGTGTCACACTCCACAATCATCGGCATCACACTCCCCAATCACCGGCATCACACTCCCCTATCACTGCCATCACATGCCCTGATCACCGGTGTCACACTCCCTGATCACCGGCATCAAACTCCCCGATCACCACGTCACACTCCTCGATCACCGGCGTCACACTCCCCGATCACCGGCGTCACACTCCCCGATCACCGGCATCACACTCCCCTATCACTGCCGTCACATGCCCTGATCACCGGTGTCACACTCCCCTATCACCGCCGTCACACTCCCCGATCTCCGGCGTCACACTCCCAAATCACCACCGTCACACTCCCCGATCTCCAGCGTCACACTTCGCAATCACCGGTGTCACACTCTCCAATCTCCAGCGTCACACTGCCCGATCACCGGCGTCACACTCCCTGATCAGAAGCATCACATTCCGCGATCACCGGAGTCCTACTCCGCGATCACTGGCATCACACTCCCTGATCACCGGCATCACACTCTCTGATCACCGGTCTCACACGCCCAGAACACCAGCATCACACTCCCCAATCACCGCTGTCACACTTCCCGATCACCGGCGTCACACTCCCCGATCACCGGCATCACACTCTCCGATCACGGGCATCACACTCCCCGATCACCAGCGTCACACTCCCTGATCACCGGCACCACACTCCCTGATCACCGCGTCACTCTCCCCGATCACTGGCGTCACACTCCCCGATCACCGCCGTCACACTCCCTGATCACCGGCGTCGCACTCCCCAATCACCACTGTCACCCTCCCCAATGATTGGCGTCACACTCCCCGATCATCGGCATCACACTCCCCGATCACTGGCGTCACAGTCCCTGTTCACTGGCGTCACCCTCCGCGATCACTGGCATCACTCTCACCGATCACCACTGCCAGTTTCCCAATCATTGGCATCAAACTCCTCGATCACCAGTGTCACACTCACCGATCAGTGCAATCACACTTCCCGATCACCGGCGTCACGATCCGCAAATCTGGTGTCACACTCCCCGATCACCGCTGTCACCCTCCCCAATGATCGGCGTCACACTCCCCGATCATCGGCGTCACAGTCCCTGATCACCGGCTTCACACTCCCTGATCACTGGCGTCACTCTCCCCGATCACCGGCGTCACATTCCCCGATCACCGGCGTCACACGCCCTGATCACCAGCGTCACACTCCGCGATCACCGGCGTCATCGTCCCCAATCACCTGCGTCAAACTCCCCGAACATCGGCATCACACTCCCCGATCACCGGCATCATACTCCCCGATCACCGCAGTCAAACTCTGTGATCACCGGCGTCACACTCCCCGATCACCAGCATCACACTCCCTGATCACTGGCATCACACTCCCCGATCACCACGTCACACTCCCCGATCACCGGCGTCACACTCCCCGATCACCAGCGTCACACTCCCTGATCACCGGCGTCACACTCCCCGATCACCAGCGTCACACTCCCTGATCACCGGCATCAAACTCCCCGATCACCACGTCACACTCCTCGATCACCGGCGTCACACTCCCCGATCACCGGCGTCACACTCCCCGATCACCGGCATCACACTCCCCAATCACCAGCGTCACACTCCCTGGTCACCGGCATCACACTCCCCGATCACAACGTCACACTCCCCGATCACTGTCATCACCCTCCCCGATCACCACTGCCACATTCCCCAATCACTGGCATCACACTCCCCAATCACCGGTATCACCCTCCCCCATCATCGGCATCACACTCCCCAATCACCGGTGTCACATTCCCAGATCACCGGCATCACACAGCACGATCACCGACGTCACACTCCCTGATCACCGATTCCACACTCCCCGATCACTGGCGTCACAGTCCCTGATCACCGGCGTCACACTCCCGGATCACTGGTGTCACCCTCCCCGATCACTGGCACCACACTCCCTGATCACCGGCGTCACACTCCCCGATCAGCGGCGTTACACTCCCTGATTACCAGCGTCACACACCCCGCTCACCGGCGTCACACTCCCCGATCACCGGCATCACACTCTCCGATCACGGGCATCACACTCCCCGATCACCAGCGTCACACTCCCTGATCACCGCGTCACTCCCCCGATCACTGGCGTCACACTCCCCGATCACCGCCGTCACACTCCCTGATCACCGGCGTCGCACTCCCCAATCACCGGTGCCACACTCCCCGATCACCGCCGTCACACTATCCGATCACCGGCGTCACCCTCCCCAATCACCGGCGTCACCCTCCGCGATCACCGGCATCAATCTTAAAAATCACCACTGCCACTTTCCCCAATCACTGGCGTCACCCTCCCCGATCACTGGCGCCACACTCCCCGCTCACCAGCGTCACACTCCCTGATCACCGGCGTCACACGCCCCGTCCACTGACGTGACACTCCCCGATCACCGGTGTCACACTCCCCGATCACTGTCATCACCCTCCCCGAACACTGGCGTCACACTCCCCGATCACCGGCGTCACCCTCCGCGATCACCAGCATCACCCTCCCCGATCACCACTGCCACTTTCCCCAATCGTTGGCATCACACTCCCCAATCACCGGTATCATCCTCCCCAATCACCGGTGTCACACTCCCCGATCACTGTCATCACCCTCCCCGAACACCGGCGTCACACTCCGCGATCACCGATATCACCCTCCCCGATCATCGGCGTCACACTCCTCAATCACCGGTGTCACATTCCCAGATCACCGGCATCACACTCCCCGATCACCGGTGTCACACTCCCCGATCACTGTCATCACACTCCCCGAACACCGGCGTCACACTCCCCGATCACTGGCGTCACCCTCCGCGATCACCGGCATCACCCTCCCAGATCACCACTGCCACTTTCCCCAATCGTTGGCATCACACTCCCCAATCACCGGTATCATCCTCCCCAATCACCGGTGTCACACTCCCCGATCACTGTCATCACCCTCCCCGAACACCGGCGTCACACTCCGCGATCACCGATATCACCCTCCCCGATCACCACTGCCACTTTCCCCAATCACTGGCATCACACTCCCCAATCACCGGTATCACCCTCCCCAATCATCGGCGTCACACTACCCAATCACCGGTGTCACATTCCCGGATCACCGGCATCACATACCCCGATCACTGGCATCACACTCCCTGATCACCGGCAAACACACCCCGATCACCGGCGCCACACTCCCCGATCACCGGCATCACCCGCCCTGATCACCTGAGTCACACTCCCCTATCACTGCCGTCACTCTCCCCAATCTCTGACGTCACACACCCAAATCACCACCGTCACACTCCCCGATCTCCGGCGTCACACTTCGCAATCACCGGTGTCACACTCTCTGATCTCCGGCATCACACTGCCCGATCACCAGCGTCACACTCCCTGATCAGCAGCATCACATTCCGCGATCACCGGCATCACACTCCGTGATCACTGGCGTCACACTCCCCGAACACCGGCATCACACTCCCCAATCACCGCTGTCACACTCCCCGATCACCGGCATCACACTCCCCGATCACCGGCGTCACACTCCCCGATCACCGGCATCACCATCCCTGATCATCGGCGTCACACTCCACAATCACCACTGTCACCCTCCCCGATCACTGCCGTCACACTCCCTGATCACCGGCCTCACACTCCCCGATCATCGGCATCACACTCCCCGATCTCTGGCATCACAGTCCCTGATCACCGTCGTCACACTCCGCGATCACCAGCGTCACACTCCCCGATCACCGCCATCACACTGCCTGATCACTGCCGTCACACTCCCCGATCACCGGCGTCACACTCCCCGATCACCGGCATCACACTCCCTGATCACTAATGTCACACTCCCCGATCACTGGCATCGCAATCCCCGATCCCCGCTGTCACACTCCCTGATCACCGGCATCACACTCCCCAATCACCGGTATCACCCTCCCCAATAATAGGGGTCACATTCCCGATCACTGGCGTCAAACTCCCCGATCACCGCCATCACATACCCCGATCACCGCCATTACACTCCCTGATCAGCGGCATTACACTCCCCAATCACCGGCGTCATACTCCCCGATCATCAGCGTCAACCGCCCTAATCACCATCGTCACAGTCTCCGATCACCGGCGTCACACTCTCCGATCATCGGCATTAGACTCCCCAATCACCGCCATCATACTCCCTGTTCACCGGCATTGCACTCAGCGGCGTTACATTTCCCAATCATCACTGCCACTTTCCCCAATCACTGGCATCAAACTCCCTGATAACCGACGTCACCCTCCGCGATCACCGGCATCACCCTCCCCGATCACCACTGCCACTTTCCCCGATCACTGGCATCACACTCCCCGATCACCGCCATCACACTCCCCAATCACCACTGCCACTTTCCCAATCACTGGCATCGCACTCCCCAATCATTGGCGTCACACATCCCGATCACCGGCATCACACTCCCCGATCACCGCCATCACACTCCCCGATCAGCGGCATCACACTCCCCGATCAGTGGCGTTACACTCCCTGATCACCGGCATCACACTCCCTGATCACCGGCGTCACCCTTCCCGATCACCGGCGTCACACTCCACAATCACCGGCGTCACACTCCCCGATCACCGCTGTCACCCTCCCCAATGATTGGCATCACACTCCCCGATCACCACTGCCACTTTCCCCAATCGTTGGCATCACACTCCCCAATCACCGGTATCATCCTCCCCAATCACCGGTGTCACACTCCCCGATCACTGTCATCACCCTCCCCGAACACCGGCGTCACACTCCGCGATCACCGATATCACCCTCCCCGATCATCGGCGTCACACTCCTCAATCACCGGTGTCACATTCCCAGATCACCGGCATCACACTCCCCGATCACCGGTGTCACACTCCCCGATCACTGTCATCACACTCCCCGAACACCGGCGTCACACTCCCCGATCACTGGCGTCACCCTCCGCGATCACCGGCATCACCCTCCCAGATCACCACTGCCACTTTCCCCAATCGTTGGCATCACACTCCCCAATCACCGGTATCATCCTCCCCAATCACCGGTGTCACACTCCCCGATCACTGTCATCACCCTCCCCGAACACCGGCGTCACACTCCGCGATCACCGATATCACCCTCCCCGATCACCACTGCCACTTTCCCCAATCACTGGCATCACACTCCCCAATCACCGGTATCACCCTCCCCAATCATCAGCGTCACACTACCCAATCACCGGTGTCACATTCCCGGATCACCGGCATCACATACCCCGATCACTGGCGTCACACTCCCTGATCACCGGCAAACACACCCCGATCACCGGCGCCACACTCCCCGATCACCGGCATCACCCGCCCTGATCACCTGAGTCACACTCCCCTATCACTGCCGTCACTCTCCCCAATCTCTGACGTCACACACCCAAATCACCACCGTCACACTCCCCGATCTCCGGCGTCACACTTCGCAATCACCAGTGTCACACTCTCTGATCTCCGGCATCACACTGCCCGATCACCAGCGTCACACTCCCTGATCAGCAGCATCACATTCCGCGATCACCGGCATCACACTCCGTGATCACTGGCGTCACACTCCCCGAACACCGGCATCACACTCCCCAATCACCGCTGTCACACTCCCCGATCACCGGCATCACACTCCCCGATCACCGGCGTCACACTCCCCGATCACCGGCATCACCATCCCTGATCATCGGCGTCACACTCCACAATCACCACTGTCACCCTCCCCGATCACTGCCGTCACACTCCCTGATCACCGGCCTCACACTCCCCGATCATCGGCATCACACTCCCCGATCTCTGGCATCACAGTCCCTGATCACCGTCGTCACACTCCGCGATCACCAGCGTCACACTCCCCGATCACCGCCATCACACTGCCTGATCACTGCCGTCACACTCCCCGATCACCGGCGTCACACTCCCCGATCACCGGCATCACACTCCCTGATCACTAATGTCACACTCCCCGATCACTGGCATCGCAATCCCCGATCCCCGCTGTCACACTCCCTGATCACCGGCATCACACTCCCCAATCACCGGTATCACCCTCCCCAATAATAGGGGTCACATTCCCGATCACTGGCGTCAAACTCCCCGATCACCGCCATCACATACCCCGATCACCGCCATTACACTCCCTGATCAGCGGCATTACACTCCCCAATCACCGGCGTCATACTCCCCGATCATCAGCGTCAACCGCCCTAATCACCATCGTCACAGTCTCCGATCACCGGCGTCACACTCTCCGATCATCGGCATTAGACTCCCCAATCACCGCCATCATACTCCCTGTTCACCGGCATTGCACTCAGCGGCGTTACATTTCCCAATCATCACTGCCACTTTCCCCAATCACTGGCATCAAACTCCCTGATAACCGACGTCACCCTCCGCGATCACCGGCATCACCCTCCCCGATCACCACTGCCACTTTCCCCGATCACTGGCATCACACTCCCCGATCACCGCCGTCACACTCCCCAATCACCACTGCCACTTTCCCAATCACTGGCATCGCACTCCCCAATCATTGGCGTCACACATCCCGATCACCGGCATCACACTCCCCGATCACCGCCATCACACTCCCCGATCAGCGGCATCACACTCCCCGATCAGTGGCGTTACACTCCCTGATCACCGGCATCACACTCCCTGATCACCGGCGTCACACTCCCCAATCAGCGACGTCACATTCCCCGATCAGCGTCACACTCCCTGATCACCGCCATCAAACTCCCCAATCACCGGCGTCACCCTTCCCGATCACCGGCGTCACACTCCCCAATGATTGGCATCACACTCCCCGATCACCGGCATCACACTCCCCGAACACCGACGTGACATTTCCCAATCACCGGCGTCACAGTCCCCAATCACCGCTGTCACCCTCCCCAATGATTGGCATCACACTCCCCGATCACCGGCATCACACTCCCCGAACACCGACGTGACATTTCCCAATCACCGGCGTCACAGTCCCCAATCACTGGCACCGCAGTCCCCGATCATCGCCGTCAAACTCTCCGATCACCGAAGTCACACTCCCTGATCACCGCCATCACCATTCCTGATCACAGGTGTCACACTCCCTGATCACCGGAGTCACACTCCCCGATCACGGCTGTCACCCTCCCCAATGATCGGTGTCATAAACCCCGATCATCAGCGTCACACTCCCAGATCACCACTGTCACCATCCCCGATCACTGGCATCATACTCCCCAATCACCGGTATCACCCTCCCCAATAATAGGGGTCCTGATCACTGGTGCCACACTCCCGGACCACCGGTGTAACACGCCCCAATCACAGCCTTCACACTCCCCGATCATCGGTGTCGCACTCCCCGATCACTGTCACCCTCCCCGATCACCGGCATTACCCTCCCCAATCACCACTGCCACTTTCCCAATCACTGCCGTCACACTCCCTGAACATCGGCGTCACACTCCCCGGTCACCGGCGCCACCCTTCCCGATCACCAGCGTCACACTCCGCGATCACCGGTGTCACACTCCCCGATCACCGCTGTCACCCTTCCCGATCACAGGCGTCACACTCCCCGATCTCCGGCGTCACACTTCGCAATCACTGGTGTCACACTCTCTGATCTCCGGCGTCACACTGCCCGATCACCGGCGTCACACTCACTGATCAGCGGCATCACATTCCGCGATCACCGGCGTCACCCTCCCCGATCACCGGTGTAACATTCCCTGATCACCGGCTTCACACTCCCTGATCACTGGCATCACACTCCCCGATCTCCGGCGTCACACTTCGCAATCACCGGTGTCACACTCTCTGATCTCCGGCGTCACACTGCCCGATCACCGGCGTCACACTCCCTGATCAGCGGCATCACATTCCGCGATCACCGGCGTCATACTCCACAATCACCGGCGTCACACACCCCGAACACCGGCATCACACTCCGCAATCACCGCTGTCACACTCCCTGATCACCGGCATCACACTCCCCGATCACCAGCGTCACACTCCCCGATCACCGGCATCACCATCCCTGATCATCGGCGTCACACTCCACGGTCACCACTGTCACCCTCCCCGATCACCGCCGTCACATTCCCTGATCACCGGCCTCACACTCCCCGATCATCGGCGTCACACTCCCCGATCACTGGCTTCACCCTCCCCGATCACCGGCATCACACGCCCCGATCACCGGCGTCACACACCCCGATCACTGCCGTCACAGACCCCGATCACCGGCGACACACTCCCCAATCACCGGCATCACAGACCCCGATCACCGGCGTCACAATCTGCGATCACCAGCGTCACATTCCCCGATCACCACTGTCACCCTCCCCAATGATTGGCATCACACTCCCCGATCACCGGCGTCACAGTCCCCGATCACTGGCGTCACCCTCCGCGATCACTGGCATCACTCTCACCGATCACCACTGCCAGTTTCCCCAATCACTGGCATCAAACTCCTCGATCACCAGTGTCACACTCCCCGATCAACGCAGTCACCCTTCCTGATCACCGCTGTCACCCTCCCCAATGATCGGCGTCACACTCCCCGCTCATCGGCGTCACAGTCCCTGATCACCGGCGTCACAATCCCTGATCACCGGCTACACACTCCCTGATCACTGGTATCACCCTCCCCGATCACCGGCGTCAAACTCCCCGATCACCGGCGTCATCATCCCCAATCACCAGCGTCACACTCCCCGATCATCGGCGTCACACTTCTCGATCACCGCGTCACACTCCCCGATCACCGCCGTCACATTCCCTGAACACTGGCGTCACACTCCCCAATCACCGGCACCACACTCCCCGATCACCGCCGTCACACTCCCCGGTCACTGGTGTCACCCTCCCCAATCACTGGCATCAACCTACGCGATCACCGGCATCAATCTCAATGATCACCACTGCCACTTTCCCCAATCACTGGCATCACACTCCCCAATCACCGGCGTCACACTCCCCGATCACTGGCATCAAACTCCCCGATCACCGGCGTCACCCTCCCCAATCACCGGCATCACACTCCCCAATCACGGGCATCACACTCCCCGATCACGGGCACCACACTCCCCGATTACCAGCATCACATCTCCCGATCACCGGCGTCACACTCCCCGACCACCGACGTCACACTCCCTGATCACCGGCATTACACTCCCTGATTACCAGCATCACACTCCCCGATCAACGGCGTCACGCTCCCCGATCACCAGCATCACCCTCCGCGATCACCGGCATCACCCTCCCTGATTACCACTGCCATTTTCCCCAATCACTGGCATCACCCTCCCCAATCATCGGCGTCACACTCCCCGATCACCGGCGTCACACTCCCAAATCACCGGCGTCACACTCCCCGACCGCCGGCGTCACACTCCCCGATCACCAGCGTCACACTCCCTGATCAGCGGCGTCACTCTCCCCGACCACCGACGTGACACTCCCCGATCATCAGCGTCACACTCCCCTATCACCAGCATTACCATTCCCGATCACCGGCGTCACATTCCCCGACCACCGACGTGACACTCCCCAATCACCGGTGTCACACTCCCTGATCACTGTCATCACCCTCCCCGAACACCGTCGTCACACTCCCCGATCACCGGCGCCACACTCCCCGACCACCGGCATCACCCGCCTTGATCACCTGAGTCACACTCCACTATCACCGCCGTCACACTCCCCAATCTCTGACGTCACACTCCCAAATCACCACCGTCACACTCCCCGATCTCCGGCGTCACACTTCGCAATCACCGGTGTCACACTCTCTGATCTCCGGCGTCACACTGCCCGATCACCGGCGTCACACTCCCTGATCAGCGGCATCACATTCCGCGATCACCGGCATCACACTCCACGAACACTGGCGTCACACTCCCCGAACACCGGCATCACAATCCCCAATCACCGCTGTCAGACTCCCCGATCACTGGCATCACACCCCCCGATCACCGGCGTCACACTCCCCGATCACTACCGTCACACTCCTCGATCACTGCATCACACTCCCCGATCAGCGCTGTCATCCTCCCCAATGATCGGAGTTGCACCCCCCCGATCACCGGCATCAAACTCCCTGATCACTGGCATCACCCTCCCTGATCACCGCCGTCACACTCCCTGATCACCGGCATCACCCTCCCTAATCACCGCCATCACGCTCCCCGATCAGCAGCGTCACTCTCACCGATCACCGGCGCCACACTCCCCGACCACCGACGTCACACTCCCCGACCACCGACGTCACACTCTCTGATCACTGGTGTCACACTCCCCGATCACTTTCGCCCTCCTTGATCACTGGCCTCACACTGTCCGATCACTGTCACACTCCCCGATCACCGGCGTCACACTCCCCGATCACTGGCGTCACAGTCCCTGATCACCGGCATCACACTCCCCGATCACTGGCGTCACCCTCCCCGATCACCGGCATCACACGCTCCGATCACCGGCGTGACACACCCCGATCACTGCCGTCACAGACACCGATCACCGGCGTCACACTCCCCAATCACCGGCGTCACAGACCCCGATCACCGGTGTCACACTCTGCGATCACAAGCATCACATTCCCCGATCACCACTGTCACCCTCCCCAATGATTGGCGTCATACTCCCCGATCATCAGCATCACACTCCCCGATCACCGGTGTCACAGTCCCTGATCACTGGCGTCACTCTCCGTGATCACTGGCATCACTCTCACCGATCACCACTGCCAGTTTCCCCAATCACTGGCATCAAACTCCTCGATCACCAGTGTCACACTCCCCGATGACCGCAGTCACCCTTCCGGATCACCGGCGTCACGATCCGCAAATCTGGCGTCACACTCCCCGATCACCGCTGTCACCCTCCCCAATGATCGGCGTCACACTCCCCGATCATCGGCGTCACAGTCCCTGATCACCGGCTTCACATTCCCTGATCACTGGCGTCACTCTCCCCGATCACCGGCGTCACATTCCCCGATCACCGGCGTCACACGCCCTGATCACCAGCGTCACACTCTGCGATCACCGGCGTCATCGTCCCCAATCACCAGCGTCAAACTCCCCAAACATCGGCATCACACTCCCCGATCACCAACGTCACACTCCCCGATCACCGGCATCACACTCCCCGATCACCGCAGTCAAACTCCGTGATCACCGGCGTCACACTCCCCGATCACCAGCGTCACACTCCCTGATCACTGGCATCACACTCCCCGATCACCACGTCACACTCCCCGATCACCGGCGTCACACTCCCCGATCTCCAGCGTCACACTCCCTGATCACCAGCATCACACTCCCCGATCACCACGTCACCCTCCCCGATCACCGGCGTCACACTCCCTGATCACCGGCGTCACACTCCCCGATCACCGGCATCACACTCCCCAAACACCAGCGTCACACTCCCTGATCACCGGCATCGCATTCCCCGATCACCGCAGTCAAACTCCGTGATCACCGGCGTCACACTCCCCGATCACCAGCGTCACACTCCCTGATCACTGGCATCACACTCCCCGATCACCACGTCACACTCCCCGATCACCGGCGTCACACTCCCTGATCTCCAGCGTCACACTCCCTGATCACTGGCATCACACTCCCCGATCACCACGTCACCCTCCCCCGATCACCGGCGTCACACTCCCCGATCACCGGCGTCACACTCCCCGATCACCGGCATCACACTCCCCAATCACCAGCGTCACACTCCCTGATCACTGGCATCGCACTCCCCGATCACAACGTCACACTCCCCGATCACTGTCATCACCCTCCCCAATCACCACTGCCACATTCCCCAATCACTGGCATCACACTCCCCAATCACCGGTATCACCCTCCCCCATCATCGGCGTCACACTCCCCAATCACCGGTGTCACATTCCCAGATCACCGGCATCACACAGCCCGATCACCGACGTCACACTCCCTGATCACCGGTTCCACACTCCCCGATCACTGGCGTCACAGTCCCTGATCACTGGTATCACCCTCCCCGATCACTGGCACCACACTCCCTGATCACCGGCATCACACAGCCCGATCACCGACGTCACACTCCCTGATCACCGGTTCCACACTCCCCGATCACTGGCGTCACAGTCCCTGATCACTGGTGTCACCCTCCGCGATCACCAGCATCACCCTCCCCGATCACCACTGCTACTTTCCCCAATCACTGGCATCACACTCCACAATCACCGGTATCACCCTCCCCAATCATCGGCGTCACACTCCCCAATCACCGGTGTCACATTCCCAGATCACCGACATCACACTCCCCGATCTCCGTTGTCACACTCCCCGATCACTGTCATCACCCTCCCTGAACACCGGTGTCACACTCCCTGATCACCGGCTCCACTCTCCCCGATCACCGGCGCTACACTCCCCGATCACCGGCATCACCCGCCCTGATCACCGTCATCACACTCCCCGATCACCGGCAACACACTTCCCGATCACCGGCATCACACTCCCCAATCATCGGCATCACACTCCCCAATCACCGGCATCACACTCCCCTATCACTGCCGTCACACACCCTGATCACTGGTGTCACACTCCCCTATCACCGCCGTCACACTCCCCGATCTCCGGCGTCACACTCCCAAATCACCACCGTCACACTCCCCGATCTCCAGTGTCACACTTCGCAATCACCGGTGTCACACTCTCCGATCTCCAGCGTCACACTGCCCGATCACTGGCGTCACACTCCCTGATCAGCGGAATCACATTCCGCGATCACCGGCGTCATACTCCACGATCACTGGCATCACACTCCCTGATCCCCGGTCTCACACTCCCAGAACACCAGCATCACACTCCTCAATCACCGCTGTCACACTCCCCGATCACCGGCGTCACACTCCCCGATCACCGGCATCACACTCTCCGATCACGGGCATCACACTCCCCGATCACCAGCGCACACTCCCTGATCACCGGCACCACACTCCCTGATCACCGCGTCACTCTCCCCGATCACTGGCGTCACACTCCCCGATCACCGCCGTCACACTCCCTGATCACCTGCGTCGCACTCCCGAATAAGCGGCGCCACACTCCCCGATCACCGCCGTCACACTATCCGATCACCGGCGTCACCCTCCCCAATCACCGACGTCACCCTCCGTGATAACCGGCATCAATCTCAACGATCACCACTGCCACTTTCCCCAATCACTGGCACCACACTCCCCGATCACCGGCGTCACACTCCCCGATCACCGGCGTTACACTCCCTGATTACCAGCGTCACACTCCCGGATCACCGGCTTCACACTCCCCGATCACCAGCATCACACTCCCTGATCACCGGCGTCACACTCCCTGACCACTGACGTGACACTCCCCGATCACCGGCGTCACCCTCCCCGATCACCACTGCTACTTTTCCCAATCACTGGCATCACACTCCCCAATCACCGGTATCACCCTCCCCAATCACCGGTGTCACATTCCCAGATCACCAGCATCACACTCCCCGATCACCGGTGTCACACTCCCCGATCACTGTCATCACACTCCTCGATCACCGGCGTCACCCTCCGTGATCACCGGCATCACCCTCCCTGATCACCACTGCCACTTTCCCCAATCGTTGGCATCACACTCCCCAATCACCGGTATCATCCTCCCCAATCACCGGTGTCACACTCCCCGATCACTGTCATCACCTCCCCGATCACCACCGCCACTTTCCCCAATCACTGGCATCACACTCCCCAATCATCGGTATCACCCTCCCCAATCATCGGCGTCACACTACCCAATCACCGGTGTCACATTCCCGGATCACCGGCATCACATACCCCGATCACTGGCGTCACACTCCCTGATCACCGGCAAACACTCCCCGATCACCGGCGCCACACTCCCCGATCACCGGCATCACCCGCCCTGATCACCTGAGTCACACTCCCCTATCACCGCCATCACACTCCCCGATCTCCGACGTCATACTTCGCAATCACCGGTGTCACACTCCCCGAACACCGGCGTCACACTCCTCGATCACCGGCGTCACCCTCCGCGATCACCGGCATCACCCTCCCAGATCACCACTGCCACTTTCCCCAATCGTTGGCATCACACTCCCCAATCACCGGTATCATCCTCCCCAATCACCGGTGTCACACTCCCCGATCACTGTCATCACCTCCCCAATCACCGGTGTCACACTCCCCGATCACTGTCATCACCTCCCCGATCACCACCGCCACTTTCCCCAATCACTGGCATCACACTCCCCAATCATCGGTATCACCCTCCCCAATCATCGGCGTCACACTACCCAATCACCGGTGTCACATTCCCGGATCACCGGCATCACATACCCCGATCACTGGCGTCACACTCCCTGATCACCGGCAAACACTCCCCGATCACCGGCGCCACACTCCCCGATCACCGGCATCACCCGCCCTGATCACCTGAGTCACACTCCCCTATCACCGCCGTCACACTCCCCGATCTCCGACGTCATACTTCGCAATCACCGGTGTCACACTCCCCGAACACCGGTGTCACACTCCTCGATCACCGGCGTCACCCTCCGCGATCACCGGCATCACCCTCCCAGATCACCACTGCCACTTTCCCCAATCGTTGGGATCACACTCCCCAATCACCGGTATCATCCTCCCCAATCACCGGTGTCACACTCCCCGATCACTGTCATCACCTCCCCGAACACCGGCGTCACACTCCGCGATCACCAGCATCACCCTCCCCGATCACCACCGCCACTTTCCCCAATCACTGGCATCACGCTCCTCAATCATCGGTATCACCCTCCCCAATCATCGGCGTCACACTACCCAATCACCGGTGTCACATTCCCGGATCACCGGCATCACATACCCCGATCACTGGCGTCACACTCCCTGATCACCGG
This sequence comes from Somniosus microcephalus, assembly GCF_052327205.1. NCBI lineage: Eukaryota > Metazoa > Chordata > Chondrichthyes > Squaliformes > Somniosidae > Somniosus > Somniosus microcephalus. The sequence goes on along the minus strand of NC_140989.1, from coordinate 72,682,737 downwards.
CAAACACTCCCCGATCACCGGCGCCACACTCCCCGATCACCGGCATCACCCGCCCTGATCACCTGAGTCACACTCCCCTATCACCGCCGTCACACTCCCCGATCTCCGACGTCACACACCCGAATCACCACCGTCACACTCCCCGATCTCCGGCGTCATACTTCGCAATCACCGGTGTCACACTCTCTGATCTCCGGCGTCACACTGCCCGATCACCAGCGTCACACTCCCTGATCAGCAGCATCGCATTCCGCGATCAGCGGCATCACACTCCATGCTCACTGGCATCACACTCCCCGAACACCGGCATCACACTCCCCAATCACCGCTGTCACGCTCCCCGATCACCGGCATCACACTCCCCGATCACCGGCGTCACACTCCCCGATCACCGGCATCACCATCCCTGATCATCGGCGTCACACTCCACAATCACCACTGTCACCCTCCCCGATCACCGCCGTCACACTCCCTGACTACCGGCCTCACACTTCCCGATCATCGGCGTCACACTCCCTGATCACTGGCGTCACAGTCCCTGATCACCGGCCTCACACTCCCCGATCACCGGCGTTACACTCCCTGATTACCAGCGTCACACTCCCGGATCACCGGCGTCACACTCCCCGATCACCAGCGTCACACTCCCTGATCACCGGCATCACACTCCCTGACCACTGACGTGACACTCCCCGATCACCGGTGTCACACTCCCTGATCACTGTCTCCACCCTCCCCGAACCCTGGTGTCACACTCCCCGATCACCGGCGTCACCCTCCACGATCACCAGCATCACCCTCCCCGATCACCACTGCTACTTTTCCCAATCACTGGCATCACACTCCCCAATCACCGGTATCACCCTCCCCAATCATCGGCGTCACACTTCCCAATCACCGGTGTCACATTCCCAGATCACCGGCATCACACTCCCCGATCACCGGTGTCACACTCCCCGATCACTGTCATCACACTCCCCGAACACCGGCGTCACACTTCCGCGATCACCGGCATCACCCTCCCAGATCACCACTGCCACTTTCCCCAATCGTTGGCATCACACTCCCCAATCACCGGTATCATCCTCCCCAATCACCGGTGTCACACTCCCCGATCACTGTCATCACCCTCCCCGAACACCGGCGTCACACTCCGCGATCACCGGCATCACCCTCCCTGATCACCACCGCCACTTTCCCCAATCACTGGCATCGCACTCCCCAATCACCGGTATCACCCTCCCCAATCATCGGCGTCACACTACCCAATCACCGGTGTCACATTCCCGGATCACCGGCATCACATACCCCGATCACTGGCGTCACACTCCCTGATCACCGGCAAACACTCCCCGATCACCGGCGCCACACTCCCCGATCACCGGCATCACCCGCCCTGATCACCTGAGTCACACTCCCCTATCACCGCCGTCACACTCCCCGATCTCCGACGTCACACACCCGAATCACCACCGTCACACTCCCCGATCTCCGGCGTCATACTTCGCAATCATCGGTGTCACACTCTCTGATCTCCGGCGTCACACTGCCCGATCACCGGCGTCACACTCCCTGATCAGCAGCATCACATTCCGTGATCAGCGGCATCACACTCCACGCTCACTGGCGTCACACTCCCCGAACACCGGCATCACACTCCCCAATCACCGCTGTCACACTCCCCGATCACCGGCATCACACTCCCCGATCACCGGCATCACACTCCCCGATCACCGGCATCCCACCCCCCGATCACCGGCATCACCATCCCTGATCATCGGCGTCACACTCCACAATCACCACTGTCACCCTACCCGATCACGGCCGTCACACTCCCTGATCACCGGCCTCACACTCCCCGATCATCGGCCTCACACTCCCCGATCACTGGCGTCACAGTCCCTGATCACCGGCATCACCATCCCTGATCATCGGCGTCACACTCCACAATCACCACTGTCACCCTCCCCGATCACCGCCGTCACACTCCCTGATCACCGGCCTCACACTCCCCGATCACCGGCGTCACACTCCCCGATCACTGGCGTCACAGTCCCTGATCACCGGCGTCACACTCCGCGATCACCGGCGTCACACTCCCCGATCACCGCCATCACACTCCCTGATCACTGGTGTCACACTCCCCGATCACTGGCATCGCAATCCCCGATCACCGCTGTCACACTCCCTGATCACCGGCATCACACTCCCCGTTCACCGGTATCACCCTCCCCAATAATAGGGGTTACATTCCCGATCACTGGCTTCAAACTCCCCGATCACCGCCATCACATACCCCGATCACCGCCATCACACTCCCTGATCAGCAGCGTTACACTCCCCAATCACCAACGTCACACAGCCCGATCACCGCCGTCACACTCCCTGATCACCAGCGTCATGCTCCCCGATCATCTGCGTCAACCGCCCCAATCACCACCGTCACAGGCTACGATCACCGGCGTCACACTCTCCGATCACCGGCATTAGACTCCCCAATCACCGCCAGCATACTCCCTGTTCACCGGCATTACACTCAGTGGCGTTACATTCCCCAATCATCACTGCCACGTTCCCCAATCGCTGGCATCAAACTCCCTGATAACCGACGTCACCCTCCGCGATCACCGGCATCACCCTCCCTGATCACCACTGGCACTTTCCCCGATCACTGGCATCATACTCCCCGATCACCACTGCCACTTTCCCCGATCCCTGGCATCACACTCCCCGATCACCGCCGTCACACTCCCCGGTCAACGGCGTCACACTCCCCGATCACCAGCATCACCCTCCCCGGTCACCACCATCACAGTCCCCGATCAGCGGCGTCACACTCTCCGATCACCGCTGTCACCCTCCCCAATGATCGGCGCCATCACACTCCCTGATTACCGGCGTCATACGCCCCAATCATCAGCGTCAACCGACCCGATCACCGCCGTCACACTCCCCGATCATCGGCGTCACACTCCCCGATCACTGGCGTCACGCTCCCTGATCACCACCGTCACACTCCTCGATCACTGGGGTCACCCTCCCTGATCAGCGGCGTCACGCACCCGATCACCGCCGTCACACTCCCCGATCATCGGCGTCACACTCCCCGATCACTGGCGTCACGCTCCCTGATCACCACCGTCACACTCCTCGATCACTGGGGTCACCCTCCCTGATCAGCGGCGTCACGCACCCAATCACCGGCGTCACACTCCCCGATCACCAGAGTCACCATCACCGATCACAACTGCTACCTTCCCCAATCACTGTCACCCTCCTCAATCACCGGCATCACCATCCCCGATCACCGGCGTCACATTCCCCGATCACCGGCATCACACTCCCCAATCAATGGCATCACACTCTCCGATCAACGGCGTCACCCTTCCCGATCACTGGCATCACCATCCCCAATCACCGCTGTCACACTCCCTGATCACCGGCGTCAAACCCCGCGATCACCGGAGTCACCCGCCCCAATCACTGGAGTCATACTCCCCGATCACCGGCGAAACACTCCCCGATCACCGGCGTTACACTCCCCGATCACCGGTGTCACACTACCTGATCACAACCATCACACACTCCGATCACCGCCGTCACACTCCTCGATCACCAGCGTCACACTCCCCAATCACTGGCGTCACACTGCCTGATCACCGCCTCACACTCCCCGATCAGCAGCATCACAATCCCCACTCACCGGCATTACCCTCCCCGATCACAGGCCTCACACTCCCTGATCACCGCCGTCACACTCCCCAATCATCGGCGTCACACTCCTCAATCACCGGCGTCACACTCCCCGATCACTGGTGTCATCCTCCCCAATCACTACCATCATACTCCCCGATCTTTGGCGTCACAGCCCCAGATCACCGATGTCTCACACCCCGATCACCGGCATTACACACCCCTATCACCTCCATCACACCCCTGATCACTGGAGTCACACTCCCCGATCACCGCCATCACACTCCCTGATCACTGCCGTCACACTCCCCAATGACCGGCGTCACACTCCGTGATCACCAGCATCACACTCCCTGATCACTGGTGCCACACTCCCCGATCACCACTGTCACCATCACCGATCACTGGCACCACCATCCCCGATCACCGGCGTCACATTCCCCGATCACCGGCATCACCATCCCCGATCACTGGCATCACACTCCCCGATCACAGGCATCACAATCCCCGATCACCGCTGTCACACTCCCCAATAATAGGGGTCACATTCCCGATCACTGGTGTCAAACTCCCCGATCACCGCCATCACATACCACAATGACCGCCATCACACTCCCTGATCAGTGGCATTACACTCCCCGATCACCGGCGTCACACACCCCGATCACCGGCGTCACACTCTCCGATCACCGGCATTAGACTCCCCAATAACCGCCATCATACTCCCTGTTCACCTTCATTACACTCAGCGGCGTTGCACTCCCCAATCATCACTGCCACTTTCCCCGATCACTGGCATCATACTCCCCGATCACCACTGCCACTTTCCCCGATCACTGGCATCACACTCCCCGATCACCGCCGTCACACTCCCCGGTCAACGGCGCCACACTCCCCGGTCACCGGCGTCACACTCCCCGATCACCAGTGTCACACACCCTGATCACCGGCGTCACCCTTCCTGATCACCAGTGTCAAACTCCGCAATCACCAGCGTCACACTCCCCGATCACCGCCGCCATACTCCCTGATCACTGGGGTCACCCTCCCTGATCACCGGCGTCATGCACCCAATCACCGGCATCACACTCCCCGATCACGGGCATCACACTCCCCGATCACCAGCATCACCCTCCCTGATCACCAGCATCACCCTCCCCGATCACCGGCATCACACATCCCGATCACCGGCGTCACACTCCCTGATCACCACCGTCACACTCCTCAATCATCGGCGTCAAACTCCCAGATCACCGCCGTCATACTCCCCGATCACCGGCATTACACACCCCTATCACCGCCATCACATTCCCCGATCACCGGCGTCACACTCCCCGATCACCGCCATCACACTCCCTGATCACCAGCGTCATAAGCCCCAATCATCAGCGTCAACTGCCCCGGTCACCACTGTCACAGTCCCTGATCACTGGCATCACACTCCCCAATCACCGATGTCACACTCCCCGATCACCGGCATTAGACTCCCCGATCACCGCCATCACACTCCCTGATCACCGGCATTAGTCTCCCCGATCACCACCATCACACTCCCTGATCACCACCGTCAAACTCCCCAATCACCGGCGTCACCCTTCCCGATCACCAGCGTCACACTCCCCGAACACCGGCATGACATTTCCCAATCACCGGCGTCACAGTCCCCAATCACCGGCATCGCAGCCCCCGATCACCGCCGTCAAACACTCCGATCACCGGCATCACCCTTCCCGATCACTGACGTCACACTCCCTGATCACTGCCATCACCATTCCCGATCACAGGCGTCACACTCCCTGATCACCGGCGTCACACGCCCCGATCACCACTGTCACCCTCCCCAATGATCGGCGGCATACTCCCCGATCATCGGCGTCACACTCACCGATCACCGGCGTCACAGTCCCTGATCACCACTGTCACACTCCTCGATCACTGGGGTCACCCTCCCTGATCAGCGGCGTCACGCACCCGATCACCGGCGTCACACTCCCCGGTCAACGGCATCACACTCCCCGGTCACCGGCATCATACTCCCCGATCATCAGTGTCACACACCCCGATCACCGGCGTCACCCTTCCCGATCACCGGCGTCACACTCCGCGATCACCGGCGTCACACTCCCCAATCAGCGACGTCCTTTCCCCGATCATCAGCGTCACACTCCCTGTTCACCACCGTACAACTCCCCAATCACCGGCGTCATCCTCCCTGATCGCCACTGCCACTTTCCCCGATCACCAGCGTCACACTCCCCGATCACCGGCGTCACACTCACCGATCACCAGCATCACACTCCCCGATCACCGGCATCATCATCCCCAATCATTGGCATCACACTCCCTGATCACAGGCATCACAATCCCCGATCACCGCTGTCACACTCCCTGATCACTGGCATCACACTCCTCGATCACCGGTATCACCCTCCCCAATAATAGGGGTCACATTCCCGATTACTGGCGTCAAACTCCCTGAGCACCGCCATCACATACCCCAATCACCGCCATCACACTCCCTGATCAGCGGCGTTACACTCCCCGATCACCAACGTCACACAGCCCGATCACCGCCGTCACACTCCCTGATCACCAGCGTCATGCTCCCCGATCATCTGCGTCAACCGCCCCAATCACCACCGTCACAGGCTCCGATCACCGGCGTCACACTCTCCGATCACCGGCATTAGACTCCCCAATCACCGCCAGCATACTCCCTGTTCACCGGCATTACACTCAGTGGCGTTATACTCCCCAATCATCACTGCCACTTTCCCCAATCACTGGCATCAAACTCCCCGATAACCGACGTCACCCTCCGCGATCACCGGCATCACCCTCCCTGATCACCACTGGCACTTTCCCCGATCACTGGCATCATACTCCCCGATAACCACTGCCACTTTCCCCGATCACTGGCATCACACTCCCCGATCGCCGCCGTCACACTCCCCGGTCAACGGCGTCACACTCCCCGATCACCAGCATCACCCTCCCCGGTCACCACCGTCAAAGTCCCCGATCAGCGGCGTCACACTCTCCGATCACCGCTGTCACCCTCCCCAATGATCGGCGCCATTCTCCCCGATCATCGGCGTCACACTCACCGATCACCGGCGTCACAGTCCCTGATCACCGGCGTCACTCACCCGATCACCACCGTCCCACTCCCCGATCATCGGCGTCACACTCCCTGATCACTGGTGTCACGCTCCCCAATCTCCACCGTCACACTCCCCGATTACTGGGGTCAACCTCCCTGATCACCGGCGTCACACTCCCCGATCACGGGCATCACACTCCCCGATCACCAGCATCACCCTCCCCGATCACCAGTGTCACACATCCCAATCACCAGCGTCACACTCCCCAATCACCACCGTCACACTCCCCAATGACCAGCGTCGCACTCCCCGATCACCGCCGTCATACTCCCCGATCATCGGCGTCACACTCCCAGATCACCGCCGTCATACTCCCCGATCACTGGCATTACACACCCCTATCACCGCCATCACACTCCCTGATCACCGGCGTCACACTCCCCAATCAATACCATCTCATTCCCCGATCACCAGCGTCACACTCCCCGATCACCGCCATCACACTCCCTGATCACCGGCGTCATACGCCCCAATCATCAGCGTCAACCGACCCGATCACCGCCGTCACACTCCCTGATCATCGGTGTCACACTCCCCGATCACTGGCGTCACGCTCCCTGATCACCACCGTCACACTCCTCGATCACTGGGGTCACCCTCCCTGATCAGCGGCGTCACGCACCCGATCACCGGCATCACACTCCCCGATCACCAGAGTCACCGTCAATGATCACAACTGCTACCTTCCCCAATCACTGTCACCCTCCTCAATCACCGGCATCACCATCCCCGATCACCAGCGCCACAATCCCCGATCACTGGCATCACCATCCCCGATCACCGGCGCCACAATCCCCGATCACTGGCATCACCATCCCCGATCACCGGCGTCACATTCCCCGATCACCGGCATCACACTCCCCAATCAATGGCATCACACTCTCCGATCAACGGCGTCACCCTTCCCGATCACTGGCATCACCATCCCCAATCACCGCTGTCACACTCCCTGATCACCGGCGTCAAACTCCGCGATCACCGGAGTCACCCGCCCCAATCACTGGAGTCATACTCCCCGATCACCGGCGAAACACTCCCCGATCACCGGCGTTACACTCCCCGATCACCGGTGTCACACTACCTGATCACAACCATCACACACCCCGATCACCGCCGTCACACTCCTCGATCACCAGCGTCACACTCCCCAATCATTGGCGTCACACTGCCTGATCACCGCCTCACACTCCCCGATCAGCAGCATCACACTCCCCGCTCACCGGCGTTACCCTCCCCGATCGCAGGCCTCACACTCCCTGATCACCGCCGTCACACTCCCTGAACACCGGCGTTACACTCCCCAATCATCGGCGTCACACTCCGCAATCACCGGCGTCACACTCCCCGATCACTGGTGTCATCCTCCCCAATCACTACCATCATACTCCCCGATCTTTGGCGTCACAGCCCCAGATCACTGATGTCTCACACCCCGATCACCGGCATTACACACCCCGATCACCTCCATCACACCCCTGATCACTGGTGTCACACTCCCCGATCACCGCCATCACACTCCCTGATCACTGCCGTCACACTCCCCAATGACCGGCGTCACACTCCGCGATCACCAGCATCACACTCCCTGATCACTGGTGTCACACTCCTCGATCACCACTGTCACCATCACCGATCACTGGCACCACCATCCCCGATCACCGGCGTCACATTCCCCGATCACCAGCATCACCATCCCCGATCACTGGCATCACCATCCCCGATCACTGGCATCACAATCCCTGATCACCGCTGTCACACTCCCTGATCACCGGCATCACACTCCCCGATCACCGGTATCACCCTCCCCAATAATAGGGGTCACATTCCCGATCACTGGTGTCAAACTACCCGATCACCACCATCACATACCCCAATGACCGCCATCACACTCCCTGATCAGTGGCGTTACACTCCCCGATCATCAGCGTCAACCACCCCAATCACCACCGTCACAGGCTCCGATCACCGGCATCACACGGTCCGATCACCGACATTAGACTCCCTAATAACCGCCATCATACTCCCTGTTCACCTTCATTACACTCAGCGGCGTTACACTCCCCAATCATCACTGCCACTTTCCCCAATCACTGGCATCATACTCCCCGATCACCACTGCCACTTTCCCCGATCACTGGCATCACACTCCCCGATCACCGCCGTCACACTCCCCGATCACCGGTATCACCCTCCCCAATAATAGGGGTCACATTCCCGATCACTGGTGTCAAACTACCCGATCACCACCATCACATACCCCAATGACCGCCATCACACTCCCTGATCAGTGGCGTTACACTCCCCGATCACTGACGTCACCCTCCCCGATCACCGGCGTTACCCTCCCCGATCACAGGCCTCACACACCCTGATCACCGCCGTCACACTCCCTGAACACCGGCGTCACACTCCCCGATCACCGGCGTCACACTCCCCGATCAACGGCGTCACACTCCCCGATCACTGGTGTCATCCTCCCCAATCACTACCATCATACTCCCCGATCATTGGCGTCACAGCCCCAGAACACCGACGTCTCACACCCCGATCACCGGCATTACACACCCCTATCACCTCCATCACACCCCCTGATCACTGGCGTCACACTCCCCGATCACTGGCATCACACTCCCTGATCACTGCCGTCACACTCCCCGATGACCGGCGTCACACTCCGCGGTCACCGGCATAACACTCCCTGATCACTGGTGTCACACTCCCCAATCACCACTGTCACCATCACTGATCACTGGCACCACCATCCCCGATCACCGATGTCACACTCCCCGATCACCGGCGTCACCCTCCGCGATCACCGGCATCACCCTCCCCGTTCACCACAGCCACTTGCCCCAATCACTGGCATCACAGTCCCCAATCACCGGTATCACCCTCCGCAATCATCGGCGTCACACTCCCCAATCACTGGTGTCACATTCCTGGATCACTGGCATCACACACCTCAATCACCGGCGTCACACTCCCTGATCACCGGCTCCACAGCCCCCGATCACCGGCACCACACTCCCCGATCACTGGCATCACACTCCCCGATCACCGGCATCACACTCCCCTATCACTGCCATCACACACCCTGATCACCGGTGTCACACTCCCCTATCACCGCCGTCACACTCCCTGATCACTGCCGTCACACTCCCCGATCACAGGCATCACAATCCCAGATCACCGCTGTCACACTCCCTGATCACCGGCATCACACTCCCCAATCACCGGTATCACCCTCCCCAATAATAGGGGCCACATTCCCGATCACTGGTGTCAAACTCCCCTATCACCACCATCACATACCCCAATGACCGCCATCACACTCCCTGATCAGTGGCGTTACACTCCCCGATCACCGGCGTCACACACCCTGATCACCGCCGTCACACTCCCTGATCACCGGCGTCATACTCCCCGATCATCAGCGTCAAGCGCCCCAATCACCACCGTCACAGGCTCCGATCACCGGCATCACACTCTCCGATCACCGGCATTAGACTCCCCAATCACCGCCATCATACTCCCTGTTCACCTTCATTACACTCAGCGGCGTTACACTCCCCAATCTTCACTGCCACTTTCCCCAATCACTGGCATCATACTCCCCGATCACCACTGCCACTTTCCCCGATTACTGGCATCACACTCCCCGATCACCACCGTCACACTCCCCGGTCAATGCCGTCACACTCCCTGGTCAACGGCGCCACACTCCCCGGTCAACGGCGCCACACTCCCCGGTCACCGACATCACACTCCCAGATCACCAGTGTCAAACTCCTCAATCACCAGCATCACACTCCCCGATCACTGCCGCCATACTCCCTGATCACTGGGGTCACCCTCCCTGATCACCGGCGTGATGCACCCAATCACCGGCGTCACACTCCCCGATCACGGGCATCACACTCCCCGATCACCAGCATCACCCTCCCTGATCACCAGCATCACCCTCCCCGATCACCGGCATCACACATCCTGATCACCGGTGTCACACTCCCTGATCACCAGCGTCACACTCCCCAATCACCAGCGTCACACTCCCCGATCACCGCCGTCATACTCACCGATCATCGGCGTCAAACTCCCAGATCACCACCGTCATACTCCCCGATCACCGGCATTACACACCCCTATCACCACCATCACATTCCCCGATCACCGGCGTCACACTCCCCGATCACCGCCATCACACTCCCTGATCACCGGCGTCATAAGCCCCAATCATCAGCGTCAACCGCCCTGGTCACCACTGTCACAGTCCCTGATCACTGGCGTCACACTCCCCGATCACCGGTGTCACACTCCCCGATCACCAGCATTAGACTCCCCGATCACCGCCATCACACTCCCTGATCACCGGCATTAGTCTCCCCGATCACCGCCATCACACTCCCTGATCACCACCGTCAAACTCCCCAATCACCGGCGTCACCCTTCCCGATCACCAGCGTCACACTCCCCGAACACCGGCATGACATTTCCCAATCACCGGCGTCACAGTCCCCAATCACCGGCATCGCAGCCCCCGATCACCGCCGTCAAACACTCCGATCACCGGCATCACCCTTCCCGATCACTGACGTCACACTCCCCGATCACTGCCGTCACCATTCCCGATCACAGGCGTCACACTCCCTGATCACTGGCGTCACACTCCCCGATCACCGCTGTCACCCTCCCCAATGATCGGCGGCATACTCCCCGATCATCGGCGTCACACTCACCGATCACCGGCGTCACAGTCCCTGATCACCGGCGTCACACTCCCCGATCATCGGCGTCAGACTCCCCGATCACTGGGGTCACCCTCCCTGATCAGCGGCGTCACGCACCCGATCACCGGCGTCACACTCCCCGATCTCCACAGTCACCATCACCGATCACAACTGCTACCTTCCCCAATCACTGTCACCCTCCTCAATCACCGGCATCACCATCCCCGATCACCAGCGCCACAATCCCCGATCACTGGTCTCACCATCCCTGATCACCGGCGTCACATTCCCCGATCACCGGCATCACACTCCCCGCTCACTGGCGTCACACTCCCCGATCACTGACGTCACCCTCCCCGATCACCGGCGTTACCCTCCCCGATCACAGGCCTCACACTCCCTGATCACCGCCGTCACACTCCCCGATCAACGGCGTCACACTCCTCGATCACTGGTGTCATCCTCCCCAATCACTACCATCATACTCCCCGATCATTGGCGTCACAGCCCCAGATCACCGACGTCTCACACCCTGATCACCGGCATTACACACCCCTATCACCTCCATCACACCCCCTGATCACTGGCGTCACACTCCCTGATCACTGGCATCACACTCCCTGAGCACTGCCGTCACACTCCCCAATGACCGGCATCACACTCCGCGGTCACCGGCATAACACTCCCCGATCACTGGTGTCACACTCCCCGATCACCACTGTCACCATCACTGATCACTGGCACCACCATCCCCGATCACCGGCGTCACACTCCCCGATCACCGGCGTCACCCTCCGCGATCACCGGCATCACCCTCCCCGTTCACCACAGCCACTTTCCCCAATCACTGGCATCACACTCCCCAATCACCGGTATCACCCTCCCCAATCATCGGCGTCACACTCCCCAATCACTGGTGTCACATTCCTGGATAACCGGCATCACACACCCCATCACCGGCGTTACACTCCCTGATCACCGGCTCCACAGCCCCCGATCACCGGCACCACACTCCCCGATCACCGGCATCACACTCCCCGATCACCGGCATCACACTCCCCGATCACTGCCGTCACACACCCTGATCACCGGTGTCACACTCCCCGAACACCGGCGTCACACTCCCCGATCACCGGAGTCACCCTCCGCGATCACCGGCATCACCCTCCCAGATCACCACTGCCACTTTCCCCAATCATTGGCATCACACTCCCCGATCACCGGCATCACACTCCCCGATCTCCAGCGTCACACTCCCAAAACACCACCGTCACACTCCCCGATCTCCGGCGTCACACTTCGCAATCACCGGTGTCACACTCTCCGATCTCCAGCGTCACACTGCCCGATCACCGGCGTCACACTCCCTGATCAGTGGCATCACATTCCACGGTCACCGGCGTCACACTCCGCGATCACTGGCATCACACTCCCTGATCACCGACGTCACACTCTCTGATCACCGGTCTCACTCTCCCAGAACACCAGCATCACACACCCCAATCACCGCTGTCACACTCCGCGATCACCGGCGTTACACTCCCCGATCATTGGCGTCACACTCCCCAATCACCGGCATCACACTCCCCAATCACCGCTGTCACACTCCGCGATCACCGGCGTTACACTCCCCGATCATTGGCGTCACACTCCCCGATCACCGGCATCACTCTCCCCGATCACCGGCATCACACTCCCCGATCACTGCCATCACACACCCTGATCACCGGTGTCACACTCCCCTATCACCGCCGTCACACTCCCAGATCTCCGGCGTCACACTCCCCGATCACCAGCGTCACCCTCCGCGATCACCGGCATCACTGTCCCCGATCACCACTGCTACTTTCCACAATCACTGGCATCACACTCCCCAATCACCGGTATCACCCTCCCCAATCATCGGCGTCACGCTCCCCAATCACCGGTGTCACATTCCCAGATCTCTGGCATCACACTCCCCAATCACCGGTGTCAAACTCCCCAATCACTGTCATCACCCTCCCCGAACACCGGCGTCACACTCCCCGATCACCACTGCCACTTTCCCCAATCACTGGCATCACACTCCCCAATCATTGGTATCACCCTCCCCAATCATCGGCGCCACCCTCCCAGATCACTGGCATCAAACTCCCCGATCACGGGCGTCACCCTTCACAATCACCGGCATCACACTCCCCGATCATGGGCGCCACACTCCCCGATTACCGGCATCATATTTCCCGATCACCGGCGTCACACTCCCCGACCACCGACGTCACACTCCCCGGTTACTGGCGTCACCCTCCCCGGTCACTGGCATCACCCTCCCCGATCACTAGCGCCAAACTCCCCGATCACCGGCATCACACTACCCGATCATGGGCGTCACACTCCCCGATCACTGGCGTCACTGTTCCTGATCACCGGCGTCACACTCCCCGATCACTGGCGCCACACTCCCCGATCACTGGCGTCATCCTCCCCGATCACTGGCACCACACCCCCCGATCACCGGCGTCACACTTCCCGATCACCGGCGTTACACTCCCTAATTACCAGCGTCAAACTCCCCGATCACCCGCGTCAACCTCCCCGATCACCCACATTACCATTCCCGATCACTGGCGTCACACTCCCCGATCACCGGCATCACACTCCCTGATCACCGGCGTCACAGTCCCCAACCACCGACGTGACACTCCCCGATCACCGGTGTCACACTCCCCGAACACCGGCGTCACACTCCCCGATCACCGGAGTCACCCTCCGCGATCACCGGCATCACCCTCCCAGATCACCACTGCCACTTTCCCCAATCATTGGCATCACACTCCCCGATCACCGGCATCACACTCCCCGATCTCCAGCGTCACACTCCCAAATCACCACCGTCACACTCCCCGATCTCCGGCGTCACACTTCGCAATCACCGGTGTCACACTCTCTGATCTCCAGCGTCACACTGCCCGATCACCGGCGTCACACTCCCTGATCAGTGGCATCACATTCCAAGGTCACCGGCGTCACACTCCGCGATCACTGGCATCACACTCCCTGATCATCGACGTCACACTCTCTGATCACCGGTCTCACTCTCCCAGAACACCAGCATCACACACCCCAATCACCGCTGTCACACTCCGCGATCACCGGCGTTACACTCCCCGATCATTGGCGTCACACTCCCCAATCACCGGCATCACACTCCCCAATCACCGCTGTCACACTCTCCGATCACCGCTGTCACACTCCCCGATCATTGGCATCACACTCCCCGATCACCGGCATCACACGCCCCAATCACCAGTGTCACACTCTCCGATCACCGCTGTCATGCTCTCCGATCACCGGCGTCACACTCTCCGATCACCGCATCACACTCCCCAATCACTACTGTCACACTCCCCGATCACCGGCATCACACAACCCGAACACCGGCGCCACACTCCACGATCACTACCATCACACTCCCTGATCACCGGCATCACACACCCTGAACACCAGCCTCACACTATCCAATCACCGGCGCCACACTCCCCGATCACTACCGTCACACTCCACGATCACCGCATCACACTCCCCGATCACCGGAGTCACACGCCCCGATCGGCGCTGTCATCCTCCCCAATGATCGGCGTTACACCCCCCCGATCACCGGCATCAAACTCCCTGATCACTGGCATCACCCTCCCTGATTACCGCCGTCACACTCCCTGATCACCGGCGTCACCCTTCCCAATCACTGCCATCACACTCCCCGATCAGCAGCGTCACTCTCACCGATGCCACACTCCCCGACCACCGACGTCACACTCTCTGATCACTGGTGTCACACTCCCCGATCACTTTCGCCCTCCTTGATCACTGGCCTCACACTGTCCGATCACTGTCACACTCCCCGATCACCAGCATCAGCCTCCCAGATCACTGTTACACTCCCCGATCACTGGCATCACCCTCCCAGATCACTGGCATCACACTCCCCGATCACGGGAGTCACCCTCCCCAAACACCGGCATCACACTCCCCGATCATGGGCGTCTCACTCCCCGATTACCGGCATCACATTTCCCGATCACCGGCGTCACACTCTGCGACCACCGACGTCACACTCCCCGATCACTGGCGTCACACTCCCCGATCACCGGAGCCACACTCCCTGATTACCGGCGTCACACTCCCCGATGACTGGCATCACCCTTCCCGATCACTGGCGTCACCCTCCCCACTCACTGGCACCACACTCCCCAATCACTAGCGTCACACTCCCCAATCAGCGGCATTACACTCCCTGATTACCGGCGTCACACTCCCCGATCACCGGCGTCACACGCCCCGATCACCAGCGTCACACTCGCTGATCACCGGCGTCACACTCCCTGACCACCAACGTGACAGTCCCCGATCACCGGCGTCACACTCCCCTATCACCGGCATCACACTCGCCGATCACCACGTCACACTCCCCGATCACCAGTGTCACACTCCCCGATCACCGTCATTACACTCCCCGATCAGCAGCATCACACTCCCCGATCATCGGTGTCACACACCCCAATCACCGGCATTATACTCCCAGATCATCGCCGTCACACTCCCCAATCACGGCCGTCACACTTCACGATCACCCACGTCACACTCCCCGATCACCCGTGTCACACGCCCCGATCACAGCTGTCACACTCCCTGATCACCGGCGTCATCCTCCCTGATCACCGAAGTCACATTCCCCGATCACTAGCGTCACACTCCCCGATCACCCGCGTCTCACTCCCCGATCACTGGCATCAACCTCCCCAATCATCACTGCCACTTTCCCTGAACACCAGCGTCACACTCCGCGACCACTGGCATCATACACCCTGATCACTGGCGTCACACTCCCCGATCACCGGTGTCACTCGCCCCGTTGATCGGCGCCATTCTCCCCGATCATCGGCGTCACACTCACCGATCACCGGCATCAGAGTCCCTGATCACCAGCGTCACACTCCCCGATCACTGGGGTCACCCTCCCTGATCACCGGCGTCACGCACCCGATCACCACCGTCCCACTCCCCGATCACTGGGGTCACCCTCCCTGATCACCGGCGTCACACTCCTCGATCACCACCGTCACACTCCCCGGTTACCAGCGTCACACTCCCCGGTCACCGGCGTCACACGCCCCGATCACCACTGTCACACTCCCTGATCACCGGCGTCATCCTCCCTGATCACCGAAGTCACATTCCCCGATCACCGCCGCCATACTCCCTGATCACTGGGGTCACCCTCCCTGATCACCGGCGTCATGCACCCAATCACCAGCGTCACACTCCCCGATCACAGGCATCACACTCCCCAATCACCAGCATCACCCTCCCTGATCACCAGCATCACCCTCCCCGATCACCGGCGTCACAGATCCCGATCACCTGTGTCACACCCCCTGATCACCACCGTCACACTCCCCGATCACGGGCATCACACTCCCTGATCACCAGCATCACACTCCCTGATCACCAGCATCACCCTCCCCGATCACCGGCGTCACAGATCCCGGTCACCGGCGTCACACTCCCCGATCACCGGCGTCACACTCCTCGATCACCACCGTCACACTCCCTGGTTACCAGCGTCACACATCCCGATCACCGGCGTCACACTCCCCGATCACCACCGTCACACTCCCCGGTTACCGCTGTCACACTCCTCGATCACCTGCATCACACTCCCTGATCACTGGCGTCACACTCCCCGATCACTGGCATCACACTCCCCGATCACCGGCATAACCCTCCGTGATCACTGGCGTCACACTCCCCGATCACCGCTGTCACCCTTCCCGATCATCGACATCACACTCCCCGATCATCGGCGTCACACTCCCCAATCACCGGCGTCACCCTTCCCGATCACCGGTGTCACACTCCCCGATCACCGGCGTCACCCTCCCCGCTCACTGGCACCACACTCCCCAATCACCAACGTCACACTCCCCAACCAGCGGCATTACACTCCCTGATCGCCAGCATCACACTCCCTGATCACCAGCATCACCCTCCCCGATCACCGGCGTCACAGATCCCGGTCACCGGCATCACACTCCCCGATCACCGGCGTCACACTCCTCGATCACCACCGTCACACTCCCTGGTTACCAGCGTCACACATCCCGATCACCGGCGTCACACTCCCCGATCACCACCGTCACACTCCCCGGTTACCGCCGTCACACTCCTCGATCACCTGCATCACACTCCCCGATCACCGGCGTCACACTCCCCGATCACTGGCATCACACTCCCCGATCACCGGCATAACCCTCCGTGATCACTGGCATCACACTCCCCGATCACCGCTGTCACCCTTCCCGATCTTCGACATTACACTCCCCGATCATTGGCGTCACACTCCCCAATCACCGGCGTCATCCTTCCCGATCACCGGCGTCACACTCCCCGATCACCGGCGTCATACTCCCCGATCACCGCCATCACACTGCCTGATCACTGGTGCCACACTCCCCGATCACCGCCATCACACTGTCTGATCAGTGCCATCACACTCCCCGATCACCGGCGCCACACTCCGCGATCACCGGCATCACACTCCCTGATCACTGGTGTCACACTCCCCGATCACTGGCATTGCAATCCCTGATCACCGCTGTCACACTCCCTGATCACCGGCATCACACTCCCCGATCACCGGTATCACCCTCCCCAATAATAGGGGTCACATTCCTGATCACTGGCGTCAAGCTCCCCGATCACCGCCATCACATACCCCGATCACCGCCATCACACTCCCTGATCAGCGGCGTTACACTCCCCGATCACCGGCGTCAAACACCCCGATCATCGCCGTCACACTCCCCGATCACCGGCGTCATACTCCCCGATCATCAGCGTCAACCGCCCCAATCACCACCATCACAGTCTCCGCTCACCGGCGTCACACTCTCCGATCATTGGCATTAGACTCCCCAATCACCGCCATCATACTCCCTGTTCACCGGCATTACACTCAGCGGCGTTACACTCCCCAATCATCACTGCCACTTTCCCCAATCATTGGCATCAAACTCCCTGATAACCGACGTCACCCTCCGCGATCACCGGCATCACCCTCCCCGATCACCACTGCCACTTTCCCCGATCACTGGCATCACACTCCCCGATCACCGCCGTCACACTCCCCAATCACCACTGCCACTTTCCCAATCACTGGCATCACACTCCCCAATCATTGGCATCACACATCCCGATCACCGGCATCACACTCCCCGATCACCGGTGTCACACTCCCCGATCACCGGCATTAGACTCCCCGATCACCGCCATCACACTCCCTGATCACCAGCGTCACACTCCCCGATCAGCGGCGTTACACTCCCCAATCAGCGACGTCACATTCCCCGATCATCAGCATCACACTCCCTGATCACCACCATCAAACCCCCCAATCACCGGCGTCACCCTTCCCGATCACCGGCGTCACACTCCACAAACACCAGCGTCACACTCCCCGATCATCGCTGTCACCCTCCCCAATGATTGGCATCACACTCCCCGATCACCGGCGTCACACTCCCCGAACACCGGCATGACATTTCCCAATCACCGGCGTCACTGTCCCCAATCACTGGCATCGCAGTCCCCGATCACCGCCGTCAAACTCCGCAATCACCGGCGTCACAATCCCCGATCACTGGCATCACCATCCCCGATCACCGGCGCCACAATCCCCGATCACTGGCATCACCATCCCCGATCACCGGCGTCACATTCCCCGATCACCGGCATCACACTCCCCAATCAATGGCATCACACTCTCTGATCAACGGCGTCACCCTTCCCGATCACTGGCATGACCATCCCCAATCACCGCTGTCACACTCCCCGATCACCAGCGTCAAACTCCGCGATCACCAGAGTCACCCGCCCCAATCACTGGAGTCATACTCCCCGATCACCGGCAAAACACTCCCCGATCACCGGCGTTACAATCCCCGATCACCGGTGTCACACTACCCGATCACAACCATAACACACCCCGATCACCACCGTCACACTCCTCGATCACCAGCGTCACACTCCCCAATCACTGGCGTCACACTGCCTGATCACTGCCTCACACTCCACGATCAGCAGCATCACACTCCCCGCTCACCGGCGTTACCCTCCCTGATCACAGGCCTCACACTCCCTGATCACCGCCGTCACACTCCCTGAACACCGGCGTCACACTCACCAATCATCGGCGTCACACTCCCCAATCACCAGCGTCACTGGCCATTACAGAAACATGGCTGCAGGGTGACAATGCCTGGGAATTAAACATACCAGGTTATTTAACGATCAGGAAGGACAGGCAGGAAGGAAGGGGAGGTGGGGTGGCTATGTTATTAAAGGAAGGAATCACTGTAATACAGAGAAATGATATTGGGTCAAAAGATCTGGATAATGAAACAGTATGGGTAGAGGTAAGGAATAATAAGGGGGAAAAAACACTAGTGGGCGTAGTCTATAGGCCTCCGAACAGTGGCAACTCTGTTGGACGGAGTATCAATCAGGAAATAGTTGAGGCTTGTAATAAGGGAACATCTATAATTATGGGGGATTTTAACTATCATATTAATTGGACAAATCAAATTGGGCAGGGCTGCCTTGAGGATGAGTTCATTGAGTGTATTAGGGATGGGTTTCTTGAGCAGTATGTGACTGAACTGACCAGGGGGCAAGCAACCTTAGATCTGGTCCTGTGTAACGAGACGGGATTAATTAAAAATGTCCTAGTAAAGGATCCCCTTGGAATGAGTGACCATAACATGGTTGAATTCCATATTCAATTAGAGGGTGAGAAGGAAGGATCTCAAACAAGCGTGCTAAGCTTGAATAAAGGAGACTATGAAGGTATGAGAGCGGAATTGAGTAGAGTGGATTGGGAAAATAGATTAAAGGGTAAGACGATACATGATCAGTGGTGTACATTTAAGGAGTTATTTTACAACTTCCAAAAAAATATATATTCCACTGAGAAGAAAAAGGTGTAAAAGAAAAGACAGCCATCCGTGGCTAAGTAAAGAAATTAAGGATAGTATTCGACTAAAAACAAGGGCATATAAGGTAGCCAAATCTAGTGGGAGGATAGAGGATTGGGAAAACTTTAAAAGACAGCAAAAAATAACAAAAAGATTGATTAAGAAAGGGAAGATAGATTATGAAAGTAAATTAGCAAAAAATATAAAAACAGATAGTAAGAGTTTTTATAGTTATATAAAAAGAAAAAGGGTGGCTAAAGTAAATGTTGGTCCCTTAGAGGATGAGACTGGGAAATTAATGGTGGGAGATATGAAGATGGCAAAAACACGAAATGAATATTTTACATCAGTCTTTACAGTAGAAGACACTAAGAATATCCCAACACTGGACAAATAGGGGGCTAAAGGGGGGGAGGAGCTAAACACGATCAAAATCACTAAGGAAGTGGTACTCGGTAAAATAATGGGACTCAAGGCGGATAAATCACCTGGACCTGATGGCTTACATCCTAGGGTCTTGAGGGAAGTGGCGGTAAGGATTGTGGATGCATTGGTAATAATTTTCCAAAACTCCCTGGACTCGGCAAAGGTCCCGGCAGACTGGAAAACTGCAAATGTAACACCCTTATTTAAAAAGGGCAGTAGACAGAAGGCTGGGAACTATAGACCGGTTAGCCTAACATTTGTGGTAGGTAAAATATTGGAGTCCATTATTAAGGAGGCAGTAACAGGACATTTGGATAATCATAATTTAATAGGACAAAGTCAGCATGGTTTTATGAAGGGGAAGCCATGTTTGACAAATTTGCTGGAGTTCTTTGAGGAAGTAACGTATAGGGTGGATAAAGGGGAACCAGTGGACGTAGTGTATTTAGACTTCCAAAAGGCATTTGACAAGGTGCCACACAAAAGATTATTGCTTAAGATAAAAAATCACGGGATTGGGGGTAATATTCTGGCATGGATAGAGGATTGGCTATCTAACAGAAGGCAGAGAGTTGGGATAAATGGTTCATTTTCAGACTGGCAATCAGTAACTAGTGGTGTTCCGCAGGGGTCAGTGCTGGGTCCCCAACTCTTTACAATCTATATTAACGATTTGGAGGAGGGGACCGAGTGTAACATATCAAAGTTTGCAGATGATACTAAGATGGGAGGGAAAGTAGTGAGTGAGGAGGACATAAAAAACCTGCAAGGGGTCATAGACAGGCTAAGTAAGTGGGCAGAGATTTGGCAGATGGAATACAATACTGGAAAGTGTGAGGTTATGCACTTTGGCAGGAAAAATCGTAGAGCAAGTTATTATCTTAATGGCAAGAAACTGGAAAGTACTGAAGTACAAAGGGATCTGGGGGTCCTGGTGCACGAAACTCAAAAGGTTAGTATGCAGGTGCAGCAAGTGATTAAGAAGGCCAATGGAATGTTGGCTTTCATTGCTAGGGGGATAGAATATAAAAATAGGGAGGTATTGCTTCAGTTGTACAAGGTATTGGTGAGACCGCAACTGGAATACTGCGTACAGTTTTGGTGTCCATACTTAAGAAAGGACATACTTGCTCTTGAGTCAGTACAAAGAAGGTTCACTCAGTTAATCCCGGGGATGAGGGGATGGACATATGAGGAGAGGTTGAGTAGATTGGGACTCTACTCATTGGAGTTCAGAAGAATGAGAGGCGATCTTATTGAAACATATAAGATTGTGAAGGGGTTGGATCGGGTGATCAACCGCCCCAATCACCACCGTCACAGGCTCCGATCACCGGCGCCACACTCTCCGATCACCGGCATTAGACTCCCCAATCACCGCCATCACACTCCCTGTTCACCGGCATTACACTCAGCGGCGTTACACTCCCCAATCATCACTGCCACTTTCCCCAATCACTGGCATCATACTCCCCGATCACCACTGCCACTTTCCCCGATCACTGGCATCACACTCCCCGATCACCGCCGTCACACTCCCCGGTCAACGCCATCACACTCCCCGGTCAATGGCGCCACACTCCCCGGTCACCGGCGTCACACTCCCCAATCACCAGCGTCACACTCCCCGATCACCGCCGCCATACTCCCTGATCACTGGGGTCACCCTCCCTGATCACCGGCGTCATGCACCCAATCACCAGCGTCACACTCCCCGATCACGGGCATCACACTCCCCGATCACCAGCATCACCCTCCCTGATCACCAGCGTCACAGCCCCTGATCACCGGCGTCACACTCCCTGATCCCTGGGGTCACCCTCCCTGATCACCGGTGTCACGCACCCGATCACCGCCGTCACACTCCCCGATCATCGGCGTCACACTCCCCGATCACTGGCGTCACGCTCCCCGCTCACCACTGTCACCATCACCGATCACAACTGCTACCTTCCACAATCATTGTCACCCTCCTCAATCACCGGCATCACCATCCCCGATCACCGGCGCCACAATCCCCGATCACTGGCATCACAATCCCCGATCACCGGCGCCACAATCCCCGATCACTGGCATCACAATCCCCGATCACTGGCGTCACACTCCCCGATCACTGACGTCACTGTGGTAAACCACTGTTGTTCACTGTTGTTCACTCCACTGTTGTTCACTTCACTGTTGTTCACTCTTGCCCATTGTTGTACCTGTCTGTGCATGCCTCAGCTGGCTCCGCCCCTGGCTCCACCCATATGCCCTGGTATAAAGGCGGCTGCTCTGCAGTTCCCCAGGCATTCAGGACCGGTCGATCACTAGAGGCATGCCTTCATTCTTTAGCTAATAAAAGCCTGTTTGTTACTCTCTTAACTTCCAGTCTTTCTCAGTAATTGATAGCGCATCAATTTTATTAGCTAAACTTTTTTTCGATGGAGCAAATCCTCAAACCAGCACGCCTGGAACTAGACCCTCAAGAGGCGGATTCATCTACCAAGTTCGCACACTGGCTGCGATGCTTCGAATTTTTCCTAGAAGCCTCCGTCGAAACTGTTCAAAACGATGGCGAGAAACTAAGTGTTCTGGCCTCCAAGGTGAACCACCAAGCTTATTCGCTCATCCAAGATGCGACTACCTACAAGGGTGCTCTCGACCTCCTTAAAGAACAGTACGCACGCCCGGTAAATGAGGTTTACGCCAGACACCTCCTGGGGTCCCGCAAACAGCAACCCGGGGAATCGATGGAGGTATACCTATGGGCGCTGAAGGCGCTTGGCCGGGCCTGCAAATGCAAAGAGGTGTCGGCCGCGGTGTACACGGAGAAACTTGTCCGGGACGCCTTCGTCGCGGGCCTCAGGTCCAACTACACCCGGCAGAGACTGTTGGAGCAGGGCGAACTTGACCTGAAGAAGGCCACGGCCCTCGCACTCTCGCTAGACGTGGCCCACCGGAATATGGACGCCTACTCCCCTGACCGCGCGGCCGCATCGTGGATGGCGCGGGCGCCACCATCCTGGGACACGGTAGGACCGCCACCCTGCGCCGCGCCACCCCCGTCACATCCCGCCAACGGCCCAACTTCTGCAGCGATGTCCCGGGGCCTGAAGTGTTACTTCTGTGGCCAAGCCAAACACCCCAGAGCGCGCTGCCCGGCGAAAAACGCTACTTGCTCTGGTTGTGGGAAGAAAGGGCACTACGCCAGCGTCTGCAAGGCTAAACCTACCCCAAACTCCAGCAGTGCCGCGTGTGGGCCGAGCGGGCCGCCATCTTGGACGCCGCCATCTTGGACGCCATCTTGTACGCCTCCAGCCGCGTGTGGATCATGGGCGCCGCCATCTTGGACGCCATCTTGGATGCCTTCGACCGTGGGTGATCCGTTCCGGCCGCCATTTTTGCAACGGGCCCCCGACTCACCCACCGCCTCACCTGATGACTGCAGCGACACGCCTGACCCTACGCTGGCCTCTGTTACACTGGACCAATCTAGACCTCACCAACTAGCCAGGTCCATGATGGACATTAAGGTAAACGGCCGCGCCACGACCTGTCTCTTCGACTGCGGGAGCACGGAGAGCTTTATCCACCCCGACACGATGCGGCGTTACTCTCTCCCGGTCCTGCCAGCGCGCCACCGGGTCTCTATGGCCTCCAAGTCCCATTCAGCGGACGCGGCGGCTACTGCGTGGTGATCCTTTCGGTGAGGGGCACAGAGTACAGAAACTTTAAACTGCTTGTCCTGCCCCATCTCTGCGCTGCCGTTCTACTGGGGTTGGATTTTCAGTGCCACCTTAAGAGCGTCACGATGGCGTACGGTGGACCCCTTCCCCCACTCACAGTCTGCAACCAACAGTTTTCAAATTGCCCGCCACGCACCTTTTGCAGCCTCTCCACGCTTAAAGTCACCCCCCCCGCCGTTGTTCGCTAACCTCGCCCACGACTGTAAGCCCATCGCCACCAAAAGCAGGCGATACAGCGCTGGTGACAGAGTTTTTATTAAATCTGAGGTGGAGCGGCTCCTGAAGGAGGGGATTATTGAAGCTAGCACCAGCCCCTGGCGAGCCCAGGTTGTGGTCGTCAAGACCGGCGAGAAGCAGCGCCTGGACAATTAATCGGTGTACCCATCTGGACGCATACCCCCTCCCCCGCATATCTGATATGGTCAATCAGATTGCACAATACCGCGTATTCTCCACCATTGACCTTAAGTCAGCATATCACCAACTCCCTATCCGCTATGAGGGCCGCCGGTACACTGTCTTCGAGGCAAACGGCCGCCTCTACCACTTCCTTCGGGTTCCCTTCGGCGTCACCAACGGGGTCTCTGTTTTCCAAAGGGAGATGGACCGGATGGTCGACCAGAATGCGTTGCAGGCCACTTTTCCCTACCTGGACAATGTGACCATCTGCGGCCATGACCTGCAGGACCATGACGCCAACCTCGACAAATTCCTCCGCACTGCCCAACTCCTAAACCTTACGTATAACAAGGAGAAGTGCCTATTCCGCACAACCCGCCTCGCTATCCTTGGCTGTGTTGTGGACCACGGAGTCATCGGCCCCGACCCCGACCGGATGCGTCCCCTTATGGACCTTCCCCTGCCCCACTGTCTCAAGGCCCTGAAGAGATGCCTGGGGTTTTTCTCCTACTACGCCCAGTGGGTCCCTAATTATGCGGACAAAGCCCGTCCACTTATCAAGTCCACCTCTTTTCCCCTGGCGGCAGAGGCCGGCTTAGCCTTCCACCGTATCAAAGAAGGTTGGAGTCTGGAACTCACTGCCTGAAAGGGTTGTGGAGGCAGAAACCCTCACAACATTTAAGAAGCATTTGGATGTGCACTTGAAATGCCATAGCATACAAGGCTACGGGCCAAATGCTGGAATATGGAATTAGATTAGACAGGGCTTGATGGCCGGCGCGGACATGATGGGCCGAAGGGCCTCTATCCGTGCTGTATTACTCTATGACTCTATGACTCTAGGACATTGCTAAAGCCACCATGCACGCGGTGGACGAGTCCATCCCTTTCCAGGTGGAGAGCGATGCGTCCGACTTTGCCCTGGCCGCTACCCTTAACCAGGCGGGAAGGCCCGTGGCCTTCTTTTCACGAACCCTCCAAGGCTCCGAAATCAGACACTCCTCTGTCGAAAAGGAGGTCCAGGCCATTGTGGAAGCTGTGCGACATTGGAGGCATTACCTGGCCGGAAAACGATTCACCCTACTCATTGACCAGCGTTCAGTTGCTTTTACGTTTAATAACATGCAGAGGGGCAAAATCAAAAACGACAAGATTTTGAGGTGGAGAATTGAACTTTCCACCTACAATTACGATATCTTGTACCGGCCCGGGAAACTCAATGAGCCCCCGGATGCTCTATCGCGAGGTACATGTGCCAACGCACAGGTTGATAGACTGCGGGCCCTCCACAATGACCTCTGCCACCCGGGGGTCACCAGGTTCTTCCATTTCATCAAGGCCCGCAACCTGACTTACTCCATCGAGGAGGTCAGGACCATGACCAGGAACTGCCAAGTCTGTGCCGAGTGCAAACCGCACTTTTATAGGCCAGACAGAGCACACCTGATAAAAGCCACTCGCCCCTTTGAGCGCCTGAGCGTCGATTTTAAAGGGCCCCTCCCCTCCTCTGACCGCAATGCGTGCTTCCTCACTATCATCGACGAGTACTCCCATTTTCCGTTTGCCATCCCCTGCCCAGACATGACCAGTGCTACGGTCTTTAAATGCCTGAATGACCTCTTTGCCTTGTTCGATTTCCCCAGCTATATCCATAGAGACCGGGGCTCATCGTTTATGAGCGACGAACTCCGCCAGTACCTGCTCGTGAGAGGTATTGCCACAAGCAGGACCACCAGCTACAACCCCCGGGGGAACGGACAGGTAGAAAGAGAGAACGCGACAGTTTGGAAGGCCGCCCTGCTAGCCTTAAAGTCTAGGGGCCTCCCGACCTCCCGCTGGCAGGATGTGCTCCCCGATGCGCTCCACTCTATTCGGTCACTGCTCTGCACCACCACTAATGCCACCCCTCATGAGAAAATGTTTGTCTTCCCAAGGAAGTCCACATCGGGGACATCGCTACCGCTATGGCTGACGTCCCCAGGCCCGGTCCTACTGAGAAGATACGTGAGGACCCATAAAACGGACCCCCTGGTCGAGAGGGTCGACCTCCTCCACGCCAACCCCCAGTATGCTTACATTGCGTACCCGGACGGGCGGGAGGACACAGTCTCCATACGAGACATAGAAAACATAGAAACATAGAGATAGGAACAGGAGTAGGCCATTCGGCCCTTCGAGCCTGCTCCGCCATTCAATGAGATCATGGCTGATCTTCCTCTGAGATCTTAGCTGATCTTACCAGTTCAGTACCCCGTCCCCGCCTTTTCTCCGTAACCCTTAATCCCCTTAGCCTTCAGAAATATATCCAATTCTCTCTTGAAAATATTTATTGAATTAGCCTTCACAGCCCTCTGTGGCAGGGAATTCCACAGGCTCACCACTCTTTGAGTGAAGAAATTCTTCCTCATCTCTGTTTTAAATGATTTGCCCGCTATTTTTAGACTGTGGCCCCTGGTTCTGTGCTCCCCTGCCATTGGAAACATTCTCTCTGAATTCAGCCTGTCCAGGCCTGCCATAATTTTATATGTTTCGATGAGATCCCCTCTCAATCTTCTAAACTCCAGTGAGTACAAGCCCAAACTATTCAATCTCTCCTCGTAGGTCATTCCCGCCATTCCAGGTATCAGCCTGGTGAATCGCCGCTGCACTCTTTCCATGGCAAGAACATCCTTCCGCAGATGGGGCGACCAAAACTGTACACAATACTCCAGATGCGGTCTCACCAGCACCTTGTACAGCTGTAGTAAGGTATCCCTATTCCTATACTCGAACCCCCTTGATATGAAGGCCAACATACCATTTGCCTTCTTAATCGCCTGTTGCACCTGCATGCTCTCCTTCAGTGACTGGTGCACAAGAACACCCAGGTCCCTCTGCACTTCCCCATCTCCCAATCTATTGCCATTTAGATAATAATCTACCCTCCTGTTTTTACCCCCAAAGTGGATAACCTCGCATTTATCCACATTATAGTGCATCTGCCACGTATCCGCCCATTCTCCCAACCTGTCCAAATCGCACTGTAGCCTCCTGACATCCTCATCAGAGCCCACCCCTCCTCCTAGTTTAGTGTCGTCAGCGAATTTGGAAATATTGCATCCAATTCCCTGATCCAGATCATTTATATATATTGTGAACAGCTGGGGTCCCAGGACAGATCCTTGCGGCACCCCGCTGGTCACTGCCTGCCACTCCGAAAACGAGCCGTTTATTCCAACTCTCTGTTTTCTATCCGCCAGCCAGTTCTCTATCCACGTTAATACTTTGCCCCCAATCCCATGAGCCTTAATTTTGCATGATAATCTTTTGTGTGGAACCTTATCGAAGGCTTTCTGGAAGTCAAGGTACACCACATCCACTGGCTCTCCCCCATCTATTTTACCAGTTACTTCCTCAAAAAATTCCAGCAGATTAGTCAAACACGATTTACCCTTTGTAAATCCATGTTGACTCTGTCCGATCCTTTCCCCATTTGTCAAGTGCTCCGCTATTTTATCCTTAATAATGGACTCTAGCATTTTGCCCACAACCGATGTAAGGCTTACCTCGCACCCTCGGGGGCCCCTGAAACCAACATCACCGCTACCCACAATGCACCGGCGGCAACGGACCCATACCTAACTGTGGTGTAAGTGCCTTTAAGAGCAATTATGGTGTATGTGCCTTTAAGAGCCCCAGGTGTGCGTAATGCCGGTAATTGCCACTTGGGCTATATAAGCCTGTGTATTGTGTATATCCTTTAGAAACCCCCCGCCAGACTTGCTTAGTAAATACCTATGAACCAACTCCTGTCTTCAGTGTCTTTATCTACACACGGACACTACACTAACCCCTGTAGACGGCACGCCGTGGCCCCGTGACCCGCCATTGATCACCAACCAACTCAACACCCATGAGGATGACACGCCAGTGCTCCGGCCCACGCGGGACTCGGCGTCGGAAGCTGCACCACCTCAGCCATCGCCACGACGATCACGACGGCATACAAGACCCCCAGAAAGACATAATTATACGAACTTTTAACACACTTCACCCCGTTGGACTCATTTTTTAAGCAAGGGGTGAATATGGTAAACCACTGTTGTTCACTGTTGTTCACTTCACTGTTGTTCACTGTTGTTCACTTCACTGTTGTTCACTCTTGCCCATTGTTGTACCTGTCTGTGCATGCCTCAGCTGGCTCCGCCCCTGGCTCCACCCATATGCCCTGGTATAAAGGCGGCTGCTCTGCAGTTCCCCAGGCATTCAGGACCGGTCGACCACTAGAGGCATGCCTTCGTTCTTTAGCTAATAAAAGCCTGTTTGTTACTCTCTTAACTTCCAGTCTTTCTCAGTAATTGATAGCGCATCAGTCACCCTCCCCGATCACTGGCATCACCCTCCCCGATCACTGCTGTCACACTCCCCGATCACCGGCATCACACTCCCCGATCACAGGCTTCACACTCCCCGATCACTGGCGTCACACTCCCTGATCACCGGCGAAACCCTCCGTGATCACCGGCATCACCCTCCCCGATCATCACTGCCACTTTCACCAATCAGTGGCATCACACTCCCCGATCACCGGCGTCACACTCCCCGATCATAGGCGTCACACTCCCCAATCAGCGGCGTCACCCTTCCCGATCACCGGCGTCACACTCCCCGATCACCGCCATCACACCCCCTGATCACTGGCATCACACTCCCCGATCACCGCCATCACACCCCCTGATCACTGGCGTCACACTCCGTGATCACCGGCATCACACTCCCTGATCACTGGTGTCACACTCCCTGATCACCACTGTCACCATCACCGATCACCGGCACCACCATCCCCGATCACCGGCCTCACATTCCACGATCACCAGCGTCACACTCCCCGATCACTGGCATCACAATCCCCGATCACCGCTGTCAAACTCCCTGATCACCGGCGTCAAACTCCACGATCACCGGCGTTACACTCCCCGATCACCAGCGTCACACACCCCGATCACCGGCGTCACACTCCCCAATCACTGGCATCACACTCACCAATCACCGGCGTTGCACTCCCAGATCATCGCCGTCACACTCCCCAATCACCGGCATCACACTCCCCAATCACCGGCGTCACACTCCCAGATCACCGCCGTCACACTCCCTGATCACCGGCATTACACACCCCTATCACCGCCATCACACTCCCTGATCACTGGCGTCACACTCCCCGATCACCGCCATCACACTCCCTGATCACTGCCGTCACACTCCACGATCACCGGCGTCACACTCCGCGATCACCGGCATCACACTCCCTGATCACTGGTTTCACACTCCCCAATCACCGGCGTTACACTCCCCGATCACTGGCGTCACACTGCCCGATCACCGCCTCACCCTCCCTGATCACCAGCGTTACAGACCCCGATCACCGACATCACACTCCCCAATCACCGGCGTCACACTCCCCAATCACCGCCGTTACACTCCCCGATCACCGGTGTCACACTCCCCAATCACTGGTGACACACTGCCTGATCACCACCTCACATTCCCTGATCACCAGCATCACACACCCCGATCACCGGCGTCACACTCCCCAATCAGCAGCATTACACTCCCAGATCATCGCCGTCACACTCCCCAATCACCCGCGTCACTTGCCCCGATCACCCGCGTCACACTCCCCGATAACGGGCGTCACCCTCCGCAATCACCGGCATCACCCTCCCCGATCACCAATGCCACTTTCCCCGATCACCGGCATCACGCTCCCTGATCACCGGTATCACCCTCCCCAATAATAGGGGTCACATTCCCGATCACTGGTGCCACACTCCCCGATCACTGGTGTCACCCTCCCCAATAATAGGAGTCACATTCCCGATCACTGGCGTCAAACTCCCCGATCACTGCCATCACATACCCCGATCACCGCCATCACACTCCCTGATCAGTGGCGTTACACTCCCCGATCACCGGCGTCATCCTCCCCGATCATCAGCTTCAACCGCCCCAATCACCACCGTCACAGTCTCCGATCACCGGCGTCACACTCTCCAATCACTGGCATTAGACTCCCCAATCACCATCATCATACTCCCTGTTCACCGGCATTACACCCAGCGGCGTTACACTCCCCAATCACCAATGCCACTTTCCCCGATCACTGGCATCACACTCCCCGATCACCGGCATCACCCTCCCCTATCACCAGCATCACCCTTCCCGGTCAATGGCGTCACACTCCCCGGTCACCGACGTCACACTCCCCAATCACCAGTGTCACACACCCCGATCACCGGCGTCACCCTTCCCGATCACCAGTGTCAAATTCCCCAATCACCAGCGACACACTCCTCGATCACTGCCGCCATACTCCCTGATCACCGGCGTCACACTCCCCGATCAGCAGCATCACACTCCCCAATCAGTGGCGTTACACACCCCGATCACCGGCGTCACACTCCGCAATCACCGGCGTCACACTCCCCGATCACCGCTGTCACCCTCCCCAATGATTGGCATCACACTCCCCGATCACCGGCGTCACACTCCCCGAACACCGGCGTGACATTTCCCAATCACCGGCGTCACAGTCCCCAATCACTGGCATCGCAGTCCCCGATCACCGCCGTCAAACTCTCCGATCACCGCCGTCACACTCCCCGATCACCACCGTCACCATTCCCGATCACAGGTGTCACACTCCCTGATCACCGGAGTCACACTCCCCGATCACCGCTGTCACCCTCCCCAATAATCGGCGTCATACACCCCAATTATCAGCGTCACACTCCCAGATCACCACTGTCACCATCCCCGATCACAACTGCTACATTCCCCGATCACTGTCACCCTCCCCGATCACTGGCATTACCCTCCCCAATCACCACTGCCACTTTCCCAATCACTGGCATCATACTCCCTGATCACCGGCATCACCCTCCCCTATCACCAGCATCACCCTCCCCGATCACCGGTGTCACACATCCCAATCACCGGCGTCACACTCCCCGATCATTGGCCTCACCGTCCCCGATCACCGGCGTCACACTCACAGATCACCGGCGTCACACTCCCCAATCACTGGTGTCACACTCACAGATCACCGCCGTCACACTCCCCAATCACTGGCGTCACCCTCCCCAAACACCGCCATGAAACTTCCCGATCAGCGGCGTTATACTCCCTGATCACCGGCATCATACACCCGATCACTGGCGTCACACTCCCGATCACCGGCGTCACACTCCCCGGTCACCGCCGTCATCCTCCCCAATGATCGGCGTCACACTCCCCGATCACCAGCATCACACTCCCCGATCACCGGCGTCATCCTCCCCGATCACCGTCGTCACACTCCCCGATCACCGGTGTCATCCTCCCCGATCACCATCATCACACTCCCCGATCACCGTCGTCACACTCCCCGATCACCGATGTCACACTCCCTGATCACCGACGTCACACTCCCTGGTCACCGCCATCACACTCCCCAATGATCGGTGTCACACTCCCCGATCACCGGCATCACACTCCCCGATCACCAGTGTCATCCTCCCCGATCACCGTCGTCACACTCCCCGATCACGGGCATCACACTCCCTGGTCACCGCCGTCACACTCCCCAATGATCGGCGTCACACTCCCCAATCACCAGCATCACACTCCCCGATCACCGGTGTCATCCTCCCCGATCACTGTCGTCACACTCCCCGATCACTGGCGTCACACTCCCCGATCACCGGCATCACACTCCCTGATCACCGGCGTCACACTCCCTGATCACCGGCGTCACACTCCCCGATCAGTGGCGTTACACTCCCCGATCACCGGCGTCATCCTCCCCGATCATCAGCTTCAACCGCCCCAATCACCACCGTCACAGTCTCCGATCACCGGCGTCACACTCTCCAATCACTGGCATTAGACTCCCCAATCACCATCATCATACTCCCTGTTCACCGGCATTACACCCAGCGGCGTTACACTCCCCAATCACCAATGCCACTTTCCCCGATCACTGGCATCACACTCCCCGATCACCGGCATCACCCTCCCCTATCACCAGCATCACCCTTCCCGGTCAATGGCGTCACACTCCCCGGTCACCGACGTCACACTCCCCAATCACCAGTGTCACACACCCCGATCACCGGCGTCACCCTTCCCGATCACCAGTGTCAAATTCCCCAATCACCAGCGACACACTCCTCGATCACTGCCGCCATACTCCCTGATCACCGGCGTCACACTCCCCGATCAGCAGCATCACACTCCCCAATCAGTGGCGTTACACACCCCGATCACCGGCGTCACACTCCGCAATCACCGGCGTCACACTCCCCGATCACCGCTGTCACCCTCCCCAATGATTGGCATCACACTCCCCGATCACCGGCGTCACACTCCCCGAACACCGGCGTGACATTTCCCAATCACCGGCGTCACAGTCCCCAATCACTGGCATCGCAGTCCCCGATCACCGCCGTCAAACTCTCCGATCACCGCCGTCACACTCCCCGATCACCACCGTCACCATTCCCGATCACAGGTGTCACACTCCCTGATCACCGGAGTCACACTCCCCGATCACCGCTGTCACCCTCCCCAATAATCGGCGTCATACACCCCAATTATCAGCGTCACACTCCCAGATCACCACTGTCACCATCCCCGATCACAACTGCTACATTCCCCGATCACTGTCACCCTCCCCGATCACTGGCATTACCCTCCCCAATCACCACTGCCACTTTCCCAATCACTGGCATCATACTCCCTGATCACCGGCATCACCCTCCCCTATCACCAGCATCACCCTCCCCGATCACCGGTGTCACACATCCCAATCACCGGCGTCACACTCCCCGATCATCGGCCTCACCGTCCCCGATCACCGGCGTCACACTCACAGATCACCGGCGTCACACTCCCCAATCACTGGTGTCACACTCACAGATCACCGCCGTCACACTCCCCAATCACTGGCGTCACCCTCCCCAAACACCGCCATGAAACTTCCCGATCAGCGGCGTTATACTCCCTGATCACCGGCATCATACACCCGATCACTGGCGTCACACTCCCGATCACCGGCGTCACACTCCCCGGTCACCGCCGTCATCCTCCCCAATGATCGGCGTCACACTCCCCGATCACCAGCATCACACTCCCCGATCACCGGCGTCATCCTCCCCGATCACCGTCGTCACACTCCCCGATCACCGGTGTCATCCTCCCCGATCACCATCGTCACACTCCCCGATCACCGTCGTCACACTCCCCGATCACCGATGTCACACTCCCTGATCACCGACGTCACACTCCCTGGTCACCGCCATCACACTCCCCAATGATCGGCGTCACACTCCCCGATCACCGGCATCACACTCCCCGATCACCAGTGTCATCCTCCCCGATCACCGTCGTCACACTCCCCGATCACGGGCATCACACTCCCTGGTCACCGCCGTCACACTCCCCAATGATCGGCGTCACACTCCCCAATCACCAGCATCACACTCCCCGATCACCGGTGTCATCCTCCCCGATCACTGTCGTCACACTCCCCGATCACGGGCATCACACTCCATGATCACCGGCGTCACACTCCCTGATCACCGGTGTCACACTCCCCGATCACTGGCGTCACACTCCCCGATCACCGGCATCACACTCCCTGATCACCGGCGTCACACTCCCTGATCACCGGCGTCACACTCCCTGATCACTACCATCACACTTCCCCAATCACCGGCGTCACACACCCTGATCACTGGCGTCACCCTCCCCGATCACCAATGTCACACTCCCCGATAAGCGGCGTCACCCTCCGCGATCACCGGTATCACCCTCCCCAATAATAGGGGTCACATTCCCGATCACTGGTGCCACACTCCCCGATCACTGGTGCCATACTCCCTGATCACTGGTGTCACCCTCCCCAATAATAGGGGTCACATTCCCGATCACTGACGTCAAACTCCCCGATCACCGCCATCACATACCCCGATCACCACCGTCACACTCCCTGATCAGCGGCGTTACACTCCCCGATCACCGGCGTCACACCCCGATCACTGGCATCATATTCCCCGATCACCGCCGTCAAACTCCCCGATCACCGGCATTACACACCCCGATCACTGCCATCATACTACCTGATCACCGGCATCACACTCCCTGATCACCGGCATCACACTCCCAGATCAGCGGCATTACACTCCCCGATCACCGGCACCATAAACCCGATCACCGGCGTCACACACCCAGATCACCGGCATCACACTCCCCAATTACCGGTGTCACACTCCCTGATCACCGGCATCACACTCCCCGATCACCAGCGTCACACTCCCCGATCACCACCGTCACAGTCCCGGATCACCAGCGTCACACTCACCAATCACTGCCATCACACACCCCGATCACCGGCATTACACTCCCCGATCACCATCATCACACTCCCTGATCACCAGCGTCACACTCCCTGACCAGCGACGTTAGACTCCCCGATCACCGACGTCATACACCCGATCACCAGCGTCACACTCCCCTATCACCGGCGTCACGGTCCCCGATTACCAGTGTCACACTCCCTGATCACCACTGTCACCATCCCCAATCACAACTGCTACCTTCCCCGATCACTGTCACCCTTCCCAATCACCGGCGTCACACTCCCAGATCATTACCGTCACACTCCCCAATCACCGCCGTCACACTCCCCAATCACCGGCGTCATCCTCCCGGATCACCAAAGTCACATTCCCTGATCACCAGCGTCACACTTCCCAATCACCGGCGTCACACTCCCCGATCACCAGCATCAACCTCCCTAATCACCGGCATTACCCTCCCCGATCACTGGCGTCACCCTCCGCGATCACCGGCATCACCCTCCCCGATCACCACTGCCACTTTCCCCGATCACTGGCATCACACTCCCCGATCACCGGTGCCACACTCCCCAATCACAGCCGTCACACTCCCCGATTGGTGTGGAAGGTGGCATCGTCGTGTTGTGTATGTACCTTTAAGAGAAGAACTGATTCTATACTGCAGTATCGGCAGTGACCACCCCTGTATATAAAGCCATAGCAGGCTTCTGTACTTCAGTCTTGAATTACTCTCTGTTCAGTAAATACCTGTTTTATTGTTCTCCTGCAGTCTGAGTATTATTGATCCTCGGACACTACACTGGCGACGGGCAGGTTTGAACTCACCTGCAGTACTGCATCACCTCACGGGGATCTTTTCCCTGAAGAGAAGCTTCTTGGAGGTCGAAGTCAGAACGGCGGGCGTCGACCGCGGGCAACCGCCCAGGGACCCATCGGAGAGTTGCAGGGGAGGCTGTGGAGAGCTGGGCCTGGCTCCCCAGTCGAGGTGTTCCAGCAAGTCGTGCTGGTAGCAGGTAGTGCGCTGACCCTTCCGGGCTGCGGCGGGCTCGGGCTCGATCGAGCGGCTCTGCAAAGGGGCCATGCAGCGTCGTCGGGAGGAAGAGAGAGAGAGAGGGTGGAGCACACAGGGTGCGGTTGGTGCTCAAGAACAGGGCAGCGTGGAGAGGATAGAACGCGGGGAAGGAAAAGTGATACGCGCCAAAGCCGCGGGTCGCCGCCATTACCCTGTAGAATGCTAGGAGCAGCGTGGCAGCAAGGGGAAGAAGGAAAAGCACGGGAGGCGCCATTTTATTACATTGGGGAAGAAGGAAAAGCGCGGGAGGCGCCATTTTATTCCATTGGGGAAGAAGAAAAAGCACGGGAGGCGCCATTTAAAATCACTCAAGATGCCGAAGAGTGGCAGTGTCACTGCTTTCGACAACGAGGTAGAAGACTGGACCATGTATGTGGAAAGAATTGAAGTGTACTGCAATGCCAATGAGGTGGCCAATGGAAAGAAGGCGTTGGTATTATTAAATTTGATGGGCGCGAGAACGTACGGCCTATTGCGGAATTTAATTACCCCAGCTAAACCAATGGAGAAAAGTTTTGAAGAGATTGTTAATATCTTACAGGAACACCTAAACCCTACACCGCTGCTGATAGCAGAAAGATTCAAGTTCCATAAAAGAAACCAGCACAAAGATGAGAGCAATGCTGACTATCTTACGGAACTACACAAGTTATCGAAGCACTGCCAGTTCGGAGCAGGACTGGCAGACACCTTACGGGATAAGTTTGTCTGCGGGCTCCAGAGTGAAGGAACTCAGAAACGACTACTTTCGGAAAAGGACCTGACGCTAGAACAGGCTTTCAGCGTGGCAGTATCCTGTGAAGCAGCAGCACGGGGAGCTGCGGAAATACAACAGAAACCACAAGAATACAGCGCTAACGAAATGGCGTATGGAGCAGAAAAGTGCTATTGCTGCGGCAGAACAACCCATGAGCAGAAGGACTGCTGGTTTAAGGACAAAGTATGCAGGCAATGCGGGAAAATGGGACATATAGCAAGAGTCTGCAGGTCGGGAAAGAAAACCAACACTACAAGAACTACTAAGGAAAAGTACAAGAAAGAAAAAAAAATGACAGACAGTAGTTCGGAAGATCAGGAGAGTGATAATGACTCCGGGAGCAGGAGACTAAGTTGGATTGGCATTCCATTCAGGCGCTAACTGTGACTGATAAAAAGGATGATGACGTCACACCTGGACGACTGTCAAAAATTCTAACTGACGCGAAAGAGGTGTTCCAACAAGGACTTGGGACTCTAAAAGGAGTTACGGCAATGATAAAAATCGAAGATAACGCAAACCCAAAATTTTTTAAGGCCAGACCGGTACCTTACGTGACCCGCCCATCCATTGAAGCAGAGCTGGAGAGTCTGGAGCGTTCGGGTGTGCTGTCCAAGGTGGACTGGAGCGAGTGGGCCACACCCATCGTTCCTGTAATGAAGAAATCATTGAGCAGCACGCCTGGGGAACCGATGAAGGTTTGCATCTGTGGGGACTTCAAGGTAACTGTGAACCCAGTCCTGCACACAGTACAATATCCACTTCCACGGATAGAAGATATTTTCGCCTCACTATCTGGAGGGAAACGCTTTACAAAGATTGATCTGGCCCAAGCGTATCTACAAATGGAGGTGGAAGAAGCATCTAGGAAATACCTCACAATAAACACACACAAAGGCCTTTACCAGTACAATCGACTGGTATTCGGGGTAGCATCAGCCCCAGCTATTTGGCAGAGGGCGATGAAAGAAGTCCTGCAAGGGATCCCGGGGACCCAGTGTTATTTGGACGACATCCTGGTTACGGGCGAAA
This sequence comes from Somniosus microcephalus, assembly GCF_052327205.1. NCBI lineage: Eukaryota > Metazoa > Chordata > Chondrichthyes > Squaliformes > Somniosidae > Somniosus > Somniosus microcephalus. Next base: position 72,644,349 of record NC_140989.1, on the reverse strand, counting down.
ATGACAGTGTACACCTTGCCAACCTGGAACAGGTGCTCACGAGATTACAGGAATATGGGCTACGAGCCAACCGCCCCAAATGCGAGTTCTTCAGGAGACAAATCTCGTATTGTGGCCACATGATTGATGAGGAAGGGTTGCATAAGTCGCCGGACAAGATTGAGGCTGTAGTCAAGGCTCCAGCACCGGAAAATGTGTCGCAACTGAGGTCGTTCCTCAGGTTGGTGAACTACTACCATAAGTTCTTGCCGAATTTATCTACAATTCTGCACCCACTGAATGCCCTGCTGCAAACTGGAGTAACATGGAAATGGAGTGATGAGTGTAAGCATGCCTTTCAGAAATGTAAATGCCTAATCACTTCAAAAGAAGTATTGGCCCACTACAATCCAACACTACCAATTCGGTTAGCATGTGATGCGTCTCCCTACGGCATTGGAGCGGTGCTGTCACACAAATTCCTTGACGGTTCAGAGAGGCCAATAGCCTTTGCGTCGCGCTCGTTAACCTCAGCCGAGCATAACTACGCCCAGATTGACAAGGAGGCCCTCAGCCTGGTGTGGGGGGTGAAGAAGTTCAATCACTATCTGCACGGGCAGAAATTTACCCTTCTGACTGATCATCAGCCTCTGGTCTCCATTTTTAACCCAAAGAAGGGCGTTCCAGTGATGCCGGCGCAACGGCTGCAAAGATGGTCACTTTTTCTAGGGGCACATCAGTACGACATAGAGTACAAGGGTACGAAACAGCATGGAAATGCTGATGGGCTGTCATGCCTACCGTTGCCTATGGTAGAGGAAGCACCTGCAGTGGACCCTGTTGAGATATTCCATGCGACCATAGTCGAATGTCTACCTGTTACAAACTCAAGTATAGAGAAGGAAACCCGAAATGACCCAACACTCTCTCGGGTCTATGATTTGACAGTGAAGGGATGGCCAGCACATGGCGACTCACTGTTGCCAGCATTCTTGCCAAGGAGAGAACAGCTGTTAGTGTGCCGGGGGACCTTGATGTGTGGATCCCGAGTGGTAATTCCACCTAAGTTGAGAGATAGAGTGCTCAATGAGCTTCATGAGGGTCATCTGGGAGGGGTAAAAATGAAGAGCCTAGCCAGGGCGTTTGTGTGGTGGCCGGGAATCAATAAAGAAATCGAGGATATGACCAAGAGATGCACAGGATGCCAGAAGGTCCAAAACGCTCCACCACAGGCCCCGCTACATCCATGGGAGTGGCCCTCATCTCCATGGCAATGGGTACACATTGATTTTGCTGGTCCATTTATGGACTCAATGTTCCTAATCGCTGTGGACGCCCATTCAAAATGGCCAGAGGTCATCAAAATGTCCTCCACCACCACGGAGAAAACTATTGCAGTCCTATGGACCATCTTTGCCAGGAATGGCTTGCCAGAACAGATTTGCTCCGACAATGGGCCACAGTTTGTGTCCGAGGATTTCCGGAGGTTTCTGAGGAATAATGGGGTGAAACATTACACATCTGCCCCATATCATCCAGCCACAAATGGATTGGCTGAGAGGTTTGTTCAGACCTTTAAAAAGGCAATAAAGGCAATGCATAATGACGACATACCACTACAACAGAAGGTGGATAATTTCTTGTTCATGCGACACATGCAGTCACCAACCAAACTCCAGCCATAATGTTCTTCAACCGAAGGCTAAGATGTCGCCTGGATTTGCTCAAACCAAACATAAGACGAGATGTTGAGGATAAGCAATTCCAGCACATAAATGAGAAGCCAACCAGGAGCTTCAAGATAGGGCAACCAGTCTTGGCCCGCGACTACCGAACAGAAAAATGGCAGCCAGGAACGATATGCACACAGCAGGGACCACTAATGGACACAGTGGACGTTGGAGAGAGCATCGTGAGACGCCATGCTGACCAGATTCTAGAGTCACAGGAACAAGCCAAACCCATACCACGAGCAGGTGCACCTGGCAATCAACCCGAAGTATAGATTGCGTCTACCTCAGAAGCAGTGGTATTGGAAGCTGACGAACCAACCAATGACAATGAGCCAGAATCAACTCCGCCGCAAGAACAGGATACTCGAGAAAGGCGTTATCCAGTCAGGATCAGGAAGCCTCCTCAAAGACTAAACTTATAAATGATTATTTCAGTTGCTGTATATAGTACAGAGAAAATTGTAATTGTAATTGGTTATTATTTAGTTGTTAAATGAATGTTATGTACTGTTTATCTAAAAGGGGAGGAATTGTTGTGTATGTACCTTTAAGAGAAGAACTGATTCTATACTGCAGTACCGGCAGTGACCACCCCTGTATATAAAGCCATAGCAGGCTTCTGTACTTCAGTCTTGAATTACTCTCTGTTCAGTAAATACCTGCTTTATTGTTCTCCTGCAGTCTGAGTGTTATTGATCCTCGGACACTACAGTCGGAGCAGATACGGCGGAGATGGAGAAACTGGGAGAATTGAATAGAGTCCTTACAAGAAGCGGGGTGGGAGGAAGTGTAGTCCAGGTAGCTGTGGGAGTCAGTGGGCTTGTAGTGAATATTTGTCGATAACCTATCCCCAGAGATGGAGACGGAGAAGTCGAGGAAGGGAAGGGAAGAGTCAGAGATGGACCATGTGAAGTTGAGGGAAGGGTGGAAATTGGAGGCAAAGTGAATGAAATTGTCAAGTTCAGGGCGAGAGCAGGAAACGGCACCGATACAGTCATCAATGTATCGGAAAAAGAGGTGAGGGAGGGGACCCGAGTAGGACTGGAACAAAGATTGTTCCACATAGCCCACGAAAAGGCAGGCATAGCTAGGACCCATGCGGGTACCCATGGCAACACTTTTGATTTGGAGGAAATGAGTGGAGTTAAAGGAGAAGTTGTTCAATGTGAGAACAAGTTCAGCCAGGCGGAGGAGGGTGGTGGTGGATGGGGACTGGTCAGGCCTCTGTTCAAGGAAGAAGTGGTGCGCCCTCAGGCCATCCGGGTGGGGGATGGAGGTGTAGAGGGATTGTATGTCCATGGTGAAAAGGAAGCGGTTGGGGCCAGGAAACTGGGAACTGTTAAAGTGGCGGAGGGCATCCGAAGAGTCGCGGATGTAGGTGGGAAGAGACTGGACAAGGGGAGAAAAGATCGAGTCAAGATAGGAATAGATAAGTTCCGTGAGGCAAGAACAGGCTGAAATGATGGGTCTACCAGGGCAGTCCTGTTTGTGGATCTTGGGAAGGAGCTAGAAGCGGGCTGTGCGGGGTTGGGGAACTATGAGGTTGGTGGCAGCGGGGGGAAGATCTTCAGAGGAGATGAGGTCAGTGACAGTCTTGGAAACGGTGGTTTGATGTTCGGTAGTGGGGTCATGGTCCAGGTGGAGGTAGGAGGAGGTGTCGGAGAGTTGGCATTCAGCTTCCACTCGGTAGAGGTCAGTACGCCAAACAACAACAGCACCACCCTTGTCAGCGGGTTTAATGACAATGTCAGGGTTGGATCTAAAAGAATGGAGTGCTGCAAGTTCAGAGGGAGGTAGGTTGGAGTGAGTGAGGGGAGCAGAGAAATGGAGACGGCCGATGTCACGGCGGCAGTTAGCGATGAAAAGATCTAGAGAGGGTAAGAGGCCAGTGGGAGGGGTCCAGGTAGAACGAGAGTTCTGCAAGCAGGAGAATGGGTCAGTTGTGCGGGGGGAAGACTCCAATATTCACTACAAGCCCACTGACTCCCACAGCTACTTGGACTACACTTCCTCCCACCCCGCTTCCTGTAAGGACTCTATTCCATTCTCCCAGTTTCTCCGTCTCCGCTGTATCTGCTCCGGCGATGCCACCTTCCACACCAGTGCTTCAGACATGTCTTCCTTTTTCCGCAACCGAGGATTCCCCTCTACCGTGGTTGACACTGCCCTCGACCGTGTCAGTTCTATCTCCCGCACTTCTGCCCTCACCCCTGCCCCTCCCTCCCGGAACCACGATAGGGTTCCCCTTGTCCTCACCTTTCACCCCACCAGCCTCCACATTCAACGGATCATCCTCCGGCATTTCCGCTACCTCCAAAGTGATCCCACCACCAAATGTATCTTCCCCTCCCCTCCCCTTTCAGCATTCCATAGGGACCGCTCCCTCTGAGACACCCTAGTCCACTCCTCTATCACCCCAAACAGCCCTTCCCCTTCGCCTGGCACCTTCCCGTGCAAGCGGAGGAGATGTAACACCTGCCCCTATACCTACCCCCTTCCCACTGTCCAGGGCCCCAAACACTGCTTCCAGGTGAAACAGCGATATACTTGTACTTCTCGCAATCTAGTATACTGTATTCGCTGCTCACGATGCGGTCTCCTCTACATTGGGGAGACCAAACGCAGATTGGGTGACCGCTTTGCGGAACACCTTCGTTCAGTCCGTAAGGGTGACCCCGAGTTTCCGGTCGCCTGTCATTTTAATTCACCGCTCCATTCCCACTCGGACCTCACCGTCCTTGGCCTCTTGTATTGTTCCACGGAAGCTCAACGTAAACTCGAGGAACAGAACCTCATCTTCCGCTTAGGCACTCTGCAGCCTTCCAGACTCAATATCAAGTTCAACAATTTCAGATCATAACCTCGGCCTCTATTACATTTTTTCTTGTATTTTTTCCACTCCGTTCCCCCCCCCCCACCTTTCCTTTTGTTTCTCTCTCACACCTGGCAGCTATCTCTTGCCCTGCCAGTACACTTTACACCTAATCTCAGCCTATGACCATCTCGTCTGGCTTCTAATACCTTTTATTGTCTCTTTTACTTCTTTTGTTTCTTTCACTTCTTTTGTCCAATCGCAGCCCTGCCTTCGATCTATTTTCTTTTCTTTCCAGTTTTGAAGAAGGGTTTGACCCGAAACGTCAACTCAAATTTCTCTCCACGGATGTTGCCTGACCTGCTGAGCTTTTCCAGCATTTTCTGTTGTTATTTTGGATTTCCAACATCTGCAGTATTTTGCTATCGCACTGTAGTTACACTCCCTGATCACTGGTGTCACCCTCCCTGATCACCAGCATCACACTCCCTGATCACCGCCGTCACACTCCCCGATCACCGGCATTACACACCCCTATCACCGCAATCACACTCCCTGATCACTGACGTCACACTCCCCAATTCAGCGGCGTTACACTCCCCGATCTCCGGCGTCATACTCCCCGATCACCGCGGTCCCACTCCCCGATCACCGGCGTCATGCTCCCCAATAATCAGCATCAACCGCCCCAATCACCACTGTCACAGTCCCAGATCACCAGCGTCACACTCACCGATCACTACCGTCACACTCCCCGACCACCGGCATTACACTCCCCGATCACCGCCATCACACTCCCTGATCACCGGCGTCACACTCCCTGATCACCGGCATCACACTCCCCAATCAGCGGCGTTAAACTCCCCGATCACCAGCGTCACACTCCCCGATCACCGGCGTCACAGTCCCGGATTACCGGCGTCACACTCCCCAATCACTACCATCACACTCCCCGATCAGCGGCATTACACTCCCTGATCACCGGCTTCACACTCCGCGATCACCGGCGTCACACTCCCCGATCACCGCAGTCACACTCCCCGATCACCGGCGTCACACTCCCCGATCACCGGCGTCACACTCCCCAATCACTACCATCACACTCCCCGATCAGCGGCGTTACACTCCCCGAGCACTACATCACACTCCACGATCAGCGGCATCAGACTCCCCGATCAGCGCCGTCTCACTCCCAGATCACCAGCATCACACTCCCCGATCAGCGGTGTTTGACTCCCCGATCACCGCCGTCACACTCCCTGATCACCACCGTCACACTCCCCGAACACCGGCGTCACCCTTCCCGATCACTGGCGTCACACTCCCAGGTCACCAGCATCACACTCCCCGATCATCGGCGTCACACTCCCTGATCACCGACTTCACACTCCGCGATCACCGGCATCACACTCCGCGATCACCGGCGTCATCCGCCCCGATCACCATCGTCACACTCCCCGATCACCGATGACACACTCCCCGAACACCGGCATCACATTCCCTGATCACTACCATCACACTCCCCGATCACCGGCGTCACACTCCCCGATCACCGGCGTCACACTCCCTGATCACCGCCGTCACACTCCCCGATCACCGCTGTCACACTCCCTGATCACTGGCATCACACTCCCCGATCAGCGGCGTTATATTCCCCGATCACCGCCGTCACACACCCCGATCACCGGCATTACCCTCACTGATCACCGACGTCTCACTCCATGATCACCGGCGTCACACACCCCGATCACCGGCATTACAATCCCTGATCACCGGCATCACACTCCCCGATCAGCGGCATTACACTCCCTGAACATCTGCGTCACACTCCGTGATCACTGGTGTCATCCTCCCCAATCACTGTAGTTACACTCCCTGATCACCGGCGTCACACTCCCCAATCATCGGCATCACACGCCCCGATCTCTACCATCATGCTCCCCGATCAGTGGAGTTACACTCCCCGATCACCGGCGTCACACTCCACGATCATTGGCGTCACACTCCCAGATCACCACCGCCACACTCCCCGATCACCGGCATTACACAGCCCCATCACCGCCATCACACTCTCTGATCACTGGCTTCACACTCCCCGATCACCGGCGTCACACACCCCGATCACCGGCGTCATACTCCCCGATCACCGCTGTCACACTCCCCGATCACCGGCATCATACTCCCCAATCATCAGCGTCAACTGCCCCAATCACCACCGTCACAGTCCCCGATCACCGGCGTCACACTCACCGATCACCGCCGTCACACTCCCTGATCACCGGCGTCACACTCCCCGATCCCCGGCGTCAAACTCCCCGATCACTAGAGTCACACTCCCCGATCACCACCGTCATCCTCCCCGATCACCGACATCACACTCCCCGATCACCGCCATCACACTCCCTGAGCATCGGCGTCACACTCCGCGATCACTGGTGTCATCCTCCCCAATCACTGTAGTTACACTCCCTGATCACCGGTGTCACCCTCCCCGATCACCAGCATCACACTCCCTGATCACCGCTGTCACACTCCCTGATCACTGGCATTACACTCCATGAACACTAGTGTCACACTCCCCGATCACCGGCATTACACTCCCAGATCATCACCGTCACACTCCCCAATCACTGCCGTCACACTCCCTGATCACCGGCGTCATCCTCCTGGATCACCGAAGGCACATTCCCTGATCACCAGCGTCACACACCCCGATCACCGGTGTCACACTCCCTGATCACCGGCATCAAACTCCCCGATCACCGGCATTACCCTCCCCGATAACCGGCGTCACCCTCCGCGATCACCGGCATCACCCTCCCCGATCACCACTGCCACTTTCCCCGATCACTGGCATCACACTCCCCGATCACCGGTATCACCCTCCACAATTATAGGGGTCACACTCCCGATCACTGGTGCCACACTCCCCGATCACCGGTGCCACACTTCCTAATCACTGCCGTCACAATTCCTGATCATTGGTGTCACACTCCCTGATCACCGGTGTCACACTCCCCGATCACCACTGTCACCATCCCCGATCACAACTGCTACCTCCCCCGATCACTGTCACCCTCCCCAATCACCGGCGTCACACTCTCCGATCACCAGCATTACCATCCCCGATCACCGATGTCACACTCCCCGATCACCGCCATCACACTCCCTGAGCATCGGCGTCATACTCCCTGATCACCGGCATCACACGCCCCGATCTCGACCATCATACTCCCCGATCAGTGGAGTTGCACTCCCTGATCACCGGCGTCATACTCCCCGATCACCGGCATTACACAGCCCTATCACCGCCATCACAGTCTCTGATCACTGGCGTCACACTCCCCGATCACTGGCGTCACACTCCCCGATCACCGGCGTCACACTCCCCGATCACCGCTGTCACACTCCCCGATCATCAGCGTCAACCGCCCCGATCACCACCGTCACAATGCCCGATCACCGGCGTCACAATCCACGATCACCGGCGTCACACTCTCCGATCACTGGCATTACACTCCCCGATCAGCGCCATCACACTCTGTGATCACCGGCGTCACACTCGCTGATCACCGGCATCACACTCCCCGATCACCGGCGTCACAGTCCCCGATCACTGCCTCACACTCCCCGATCACCGCGTCACACTCCCCGATCACCAGTGTCACACTCCCCGATCACTGCCTCACACTCCCTGATCACTGGCGTCACACTCCCCGATCACCACGTCACACTCCCCGATCACTGGCGTCACACTCCCCGATCACCGGCATAACACTCCCCGATCAGCAGCATCACACTCCCTGCTCATCGGTGTCACACTCCCCAATCACCGGCATCACACTCCCCAATCACCGCCGTCACACTCCCTGATCACCGGCGTCATCCTTCCGGATCAACAAAGTCACATTCCCTGATCACCAGCATCACACTCCCCAATCACTGCCGTCACAATCCCCGACCACCGGCATTACACTCCCCGATCATCGCCATCACACTCCCTAATCACCGACGTCACACTCCCTGATCACCGGCATCACACACCCCAATCAGCGGCGTTAGACTCCCCAATCACCGGCGTCATGCACCCAATCACCAGCGTCACACTTCCTGCTCACCGGCATCACAGTCCCCGATCACCGGTGCCACACTCCCTGCTCACCGCTGTCACACTCCCCAATGATCGGCGTCACACACACCGATCATCAGCATCACACTCCCCGATCACCGGCGTCACCCTCCCCGATCACTGGCATCACACTCCCCGATCACCGGCGTCACACTCCCCAATCACTATCGTCACACTCCCCGAACACCACCGTCACACTCCCTGATCATCGGCGTCTCATTCCCTGATCAACGGCGTCGCACTCCCCGATCACCACCACACACACCCTGATCACTGGCGTCACACTCCCAGATCATCGCCGTCACACTCCCCAATGATTGGCGTCACGCTCCCTGATCACCAGTGCCACAGTCCCCGATCACCGGCGTCACACTCTCCGATCACCTTGTCACACTCCCCGATCACTGCGTCACACTCCCTTATCACCGGCGTCACACTCCCCGTTCATCGCGTCACACTCCCCGATCACCGGCGTCACACTGCCCAATCACCGGCGTCACACTCCCTGATCACCGGCATCACACTCCCCGATCATCAGCGTCACACTCCCGGATCACTGGCATCACACTCCCCGATCACCGGCATCACCCTCCCCGATCACCAGCGTCACACACCCCGATCACCACTGTCACAGTCCCCGATCACCGGCGTCACACTCCCTGATCACCGGCGTCACACTCCCCGATCACCGGCGTCACTCTCCCTGATCACCGGCGTCACGCCCCCCGATCACTGGGTCACACTCCCTGATCACCGGCGTCACACTCCCTGTTTGACAAATTTGCTTGAGTTATTTGAGGAAGTAACATACAGGGTGGATAAAGGGGAACCAGTGGACGTACTGTATTTAGACTTCCAAAAGGCATTTGACAAGGTGCCACACAAAAGATTATTGCTCAAGATAAAAAATCACAGGATTGGGGGTAATATTCTGGCATGGGTGGAGGATTGGCTATCTAACAGAAAGCAGAGAGTTGGGATAAATGGTTCATTCTCAGACTGGCAATTAGTAACTAGTGGTGTTCCGCAGGGGTCAGTGCTGGGTCCCCAACTCTTTACAATCTATATTAACGATTTGGAGGAGGGGACCGAGTGTAACATATCAAAGTTTGCTGATGATACAAAGATGGGAGGGAAAGTAGTGAGTGAGGAGGACATAAAAAACCTGCAAAGGGACATAGACAGGCTAAGTAAGTGGGCAGAGATTTGGCAGATGGAATACAATACTGGATAGTGTGAGGTTATGCACTTTGGCAGGAAAAATCATAGAGCAAGTTATTATCTTAATGGCAAGAAACTGGAAAGTACTGTAGTACAAAGGGATCTGGGGGTCCTGGTGCACGAAACTCAAAAAGTTAGTATGCAGGTGCAGCAAGTGATCAAGAAGGCCAATGGAATGTTGGCTTTTATTGCTAGGGGGATAAAATATAAAAAGAGGGAGGAGTTGTTGCAGTTGTACAAGGTATTGGTGAGACCGCACCTGGAATACTGCATACAGTTTTGGTGTCCATACTTAAGAAAATACATACTTGCTCTCGAGTCAGTACAAATAAGGTTCACTCGGTTAATCCCGGGGATGAGGGGTGGACATATGAGGAGAGGTTGAGTAGATTGGGACTCTACTCATTGGAGTTCAGAAGAATGAGAGGCGATCTTATTGAAACATATAAGATTGTGAAGGGGCTTGATCGGGTGGATGCGGTGAGGATGTTCCCAATGATGGGTGAAACTAGAACTAGGGGGCATAATCTTAGAATAAGGGGCTGCTCTTTCAAAACTGAGATGAGGAGAAACTTCTTCACTCAGAGTGTAGTAGGTCTGTGGAATTTGCTGCCCCAGAAAGCTGTGGAAGCTACATCATTAAATAAATTTAAAACAGAAATAGACAGTTTCCTAGAAGTAAAGGGAATTAGGGGTTACGGGGAGCAGGCAGGAAATTGGACATGAGTCTAGGTTCGGAACGGTCATGGTCCTGTGGTTAGTGGAGCGGGCCCAGGGGCCGTGTAGCCTGGTTCTGCTCCTACTTCTTGTGTTCTAATTATGTGTTAGATTTCAGGAGATGGTTCTATTCCTGTTCCTGGCTGGGGTGGAGATCACCTTTTACAGAAGGTAAGTACTGCAGAAAATATAGGGACAGGATGATCTCCTGGACGAGTTTCGATCGCCTAGATGGGTCGGAGAGGAATTTCCCAGATTTTTTCTCCCAAATTGGCCATTGGGTTTTTTATCTGGTTTTTCGCCTCTCCCAGGAGATCACATGGGTTCGGGTGGGATGGAGAGTGATAGAAGATTTGAGGTTAGGATCAGATCGATCTTATTGAATGGTGGAGCAGGCTCGAGGGTCCGATTGGCCTACTCCTGCTCCTATTTCTTATGTTCTTATGTTCTTATGATCACCGGCATCACCCTCCCCGATCACCACTGCCACTTTCCCCAATCACTGTCATCACACTCCCCGATCACCGGTATCACCCTCCCCAATAATAGGGGTCACGTTCCCGATCACTGGTGCCACACTTCCCGATCACTGGTGCCAGACTCCCCAATCACAGCCGTCACACTCCCCGATCACCACTGTCACCACCACCGATCACAACTGCTACCTTCCCCGATCACTGTCACCCTCCCCGATCACAGGCGTCAAACTCCCCGATCACCAGCATCACCCTCCCCGATCACCAGCATCACACTCCCCGATCACCAGCATCACACTCCCCGATCACCGCCGTCACACTCCCTGAACATCGACGTCACACTCCGTGATCACTGCTGTCATCCTCCCCGATCACCAGTGTCACACTCCCTGATCACTGGCGTCACACTCCCCGATCACCGGCATCACCCTCCCCGATCACGACTGCCACTTTCCCTGATCACTGGCATCACACTCCCTGATCACCGGTATCACCCTCCCCAATAATAGTGGTCACATTCCCGATCACTGGTGTCACACTCCCCGATCACCACTGTCACCATTCCTGATCACAACTGCTACCTTCCCCGATCACAGTCTCCCTCCCCGATCATCGGCATCACACATTCCAATCACCAGCGTCACACTCCCAGATCACCTGCGACACACTCCCCGATCACTGCCGTCACACTCCCCAATCACCAGCTTCACACTCCCCGATCACTACCATCACACTCCCCGATCAGCGGCATTACACTCCCCGATCACCGCCGTCACACTCCCCAATCACCGGCAGTACACTCCCCGAACACTGCCATCACACTCCCTGATCACCAGCATCACACTCCCTGATCACTGGCATCACACTCCCCGATCAGCGGCGTTAGACTCCCCGATCACCAGCGTCACAGTCCCCGATCACTGGTGTCACCCTCCCCAATGATCGGCGTCACACTCACCCATCATCGGCATAACACTCCCCGATCACCAGCGCCACAGTCCCTGATCACTGGCGTCACCCTCCCCGATCACCGGCATCACACTCCCAGATCACCGGCATCAGTCTCCCTGATCACCGGCAGCACACTCCCCGATCAGCGGCGTTACACTCCCCGATCACCGGCGTCACACTCCCTGATCCTCCCCAAACACCAGCGTCACCCTCTGCGATCGCATCACTCTCACCAATCACCATTGCCACTTTCCCCAATCACTGGCATCACACTCCCTGATCACCGGCGTCACACTCCCTGATCACCGGCGTCACACTCCCTGATCACCAGCATCACACTCCCTGATCAGCGGCGTTTGACTCCCCGATCACCGGCGTCACACTCCCTGATCACCACCGTCACACTCCCCGAACACCGGCGTCATCATTTTCGATCACTGGCGTCTCACTCCCTGATCACCAGCACCACAGTCCCCGATCACAGGCATCAACCTCCCCAATCACCGGCGTCACACTCCCAGATCACCGGCATCACACTCCCCGATCACTGGCCTCACACTCCCTGATCACCGGATTCACACATTGCGATCACCGGTGTCACACTCCGCGATCACCGGCGTCATCCTCCATGATCACCGTCGTCACACTCCCCGATCACCGATGTCACACTCCCCGATCACCGGCGTCACACTCCCTGATCACCGGCGTCACACTCCCTGATCACCGGCGTCACACTCCCTGATCACAGCCGTCACACTCCCTGATCATCGGCATCACACTCCCCGATCACCGACGTCACACTCCCCGAGCACCGGCGTCACACTCCCCGATCACCGGCATCACACTCCCCGAACACCGGCGTCACACTCCCCGATCACCGGCATCACACTCCCTGATCACTGGCATCACACTCCCCGATCAGCGGCGTTACACTCCCCGATCACCGCCGTCACACACCCCGATCACCGGCGTCACGCTCCCCGATCACCGGGTCACATTCCCCAATCACCGCCTCACACTCCCCGATCACCGGCGTCACACTCCCCGATCACTGGCATTACACTCCATGAACACCAGCATCACACTCCCCGATCAATGCCTCACACTCCTCGATCACCGGTGTCACACTCCCCGATCACCATATCACACTCCCTGATCACTGGCGTCACACGCCCCGATCACCGGCATTACACTCCACGAACACCGGCGTCACACTCCCCGATCACCATATCACTCTCCCAGATCATCACCGTCACACTCCCCAATCACCGCTGTCACACTCCCTGATCATCGGCGTCATCCTCCCGGAACACCAAAGTCACATTCCCATATCATCTGCCTCACACTCCCCGATCACCGGCGTCACACTCCCCAATCACCGGCATCAACCTCACCAATCACCGGCATTACCCTCCCTGATAACCGGCATCAACCTCCGCGATCACTGGCATCACCCTCCCCAATCACCACTGCAACTTTCCCCGATCACTGTCATCACACTCCCCGATCACCGGTATCACCCTCCCCAATAATAGGGGTCACATTCCCGATCACTGGTGCCACACTCCACGATCACTGGTGCCACACTCCCCAATCACAGCCGTCACACTCCCCGATCATTGGTGTCACACTCCCCGATCACCACTGTCACACTCCCCGATCACCGGCATTACACAGCCAATCACAACTGCTACCTTCCCCGATCACTGTCACCCTCCCCGATCACCAGCGTCACACTCCCCGATCACCAGCATCACCCTCCCCAATCACCGGCGTCACACTCCCTGAACATCGGCGTCACACTTCGTGATCACTGGTGTCACCCTCCCCGATCACCAGTGTCACACTCCCTGATCACCGGCGTCACACTCCCTGATCACTACCATCACAATCCCCGATCAGCAGCGTTACACTCCCCGATCATCGGCATCACACATCCCGATCACCAGCATCACGCTCCCCGATCACCAGCGACACACTCCCCGATCACTGCCGTCACACTCCCCAATCAGCGGCATTAGACTCCCCGATCACCGGCGTCACACTCCCTGATCACCGCCGTCACACTCCCCGATCACCGCTGTCACACTCCCTGATCACTGGCGCCACACGCCCTGATCACCGGCATTACACTCCACAAACACCGGCATCACACTCCCCGATCACCATATCACACTCCCAGATCATCACCGTCACACTCCCCAATCACCACTGTCACACTCCCTGATCATCGGCGTCATCCTCCCGGAACACCGAAGTCACATTCCCAGATCATCTGCCTCACACTCCCCGATCACCGGCATCACACTCCCCGATTACCGGCATCAACCTCACCAATCACCGGCATTACCCTCCCTGATAACCGGCATCACCCTCCGCGATCACTGGCTTCACCCTCCCCGATCACCACTGCCACTTTCCCTGATCACTGTCATCACACTCCCCGATCACCGGCGTCACACTCCCTGATCACCGCCATCACACTCCCCGACCACCGCTGTCACACTCCCTGATCACTGGCATCACACTCCCCAATCAGCGGCGTTACATTCCCCAATCACCGCCGTCACACACCCCGATCACCAGCATTACACTCCCTGATCACCGGCGTCACACTCCATGATCACCGGTGTCACATTCCCCGATCACCGCCATCACACTCCCTGATCACCGGCATCACACTCCCCGATCAGTGGCATTACACTCCCCGATCACCACCGTCACACTCCCTGAACATCGGCGTCACACTCCGCGATCACTGGTGTCATCCTCCCCAATCACTGTAGTTACACTCCCTGATCACCGGTGTCACCCTCCCCGATCACCAGCATCACACTCTCTGATCATCGCTGTCACACTCCCTGATCACCGGCATTACACTCCACGAACACCAGTGTCATACTCCCCGATCACCGGCATTACACTCCCAGATCATCACCGTCACACTCCCCAATCACTGCCGTCACACTCCCTGATCACCAGCGTCATCCTCCCAGATCACCGAAGTCACATTCCCTGATCACCAGCGTCACACACCCTGATCACCGGCGTCACACTCCCCGATCACCGCCATCAACCTCCCCGATCACCGGCATTACCCTCCCCGAAAACCGGCGTCACCCTCCGCGATCACCGGCCTCACCCTCCCCGATCACCACTGCCACTTTCCCCAATCAAATCAAATCAAATCAAATCAAATCAAATCAAATCAACTTTTATTGTCATTGTTAGTGCACAAGTGCAGTACAACGAAATGTAGGCTTGCGGCTCCCGAGAGTGTACATTTAGATTAAGACATTTAAACATTCAACATACATTTGGCTTGTAATACATTAACATAAACATAACCATAATAAAGTGCATTGGCAGATGTGCAGGCTCCCTGATTGTTGAGTCTGTGCTTTCAAATGTAGTTATGCTGAATAACTGGACATAGACTACAGAATACTTAAACAGGTCTTTAGTAACTGAGGGTCAGGGCTGAACTGAAATACACTTTGCTCCACAGGGTTTATATACCGGTGTGGTCACCACCGGTACTACAATGTACAGGAGCCATCAGAAAGTAGTCCATCTCCTTAAGGTATCCTCTTAAGGTGGTACAGGTTACATACACTACAATTCCTCCCCTTTTAGCTTAACAGTGTACACCCCAATTTAAACATAACATGGATAACATATATACAACTTTCACACAAAACTGTTCAAAGATTCAGTCTCTGAGGAGGCCTCCTGATCCGGGCCGGATAACGCCTTTCAGGGGTCTCTGGTTCTCATTGCTGGGGTGACTCATCCATTTGATCTCCTATGGATTGAACATCATCATGTACGTTCGAGTCTGAGGTAGATGCTACAGGCTCAATAACTTCTTCAACTGGTGTCTCTGCCGTAGACATGGGGTCGACCCTTGTTCTCGATTCCACAAGTTGGTCAGCATGACGTCGTATTACGTTCTCACCAACGTCTACCGTGTACATCAAGGGTCCTTGTCGGGCACGAATTGTTCCGGATTGCCATTTATCATTCCTATAGTCCCTGGCCAACACTGGTTGTCCTATTTCGAAACTCCGAGTGGCCTTGTTATTTACGTGCTGGAATTGCTTGTTTTCGACTTCCCTACGCACATTGGGTTTTAACAAATCCAACCGGGACCGCAACCTCCTGTTATAGAACATTATGGCAGGGCTTTGATTTGTCACTGCATGCGTGGCGTTTCGATATGCCATCAGGAAATTGTCCACCTTGTGTTGTAGTGGAATATGGTCTTCGCTCATGGCCTTTATCGCCTTTTTGAACGTTTGTACAAATCTCTCGGCCAACCCATCGGTAGCCGGATGATATGGGGCAGATGTATAGTGTTTCACCCCATTCTTTTTCATGAATTTCTGGAATTCTTTTGACACGAACTGTGGTCCGTTGTCTGAACATATTTGTTCCGGCAACACATTCCTTGCAAATATGGTCCTTAGAACTGCGATCGTCTTTTCAGAGGTAGTGGTCGACATCTTAATCACTTCTGGCCATTTAGAATGTGCGTCTACCGCTATCAAAAACATGGAATCCATGAATGGACCTGCAAAGTCGATATGCACATGTTGCCATGGGGTTGAAGGCCATTCCCACGGATGCAGCGGTGCAATTGGAGGTGCGTTTTGAACTTTTTGGCACCCTGAGCAGCTTTTAGTCAGATCCTCTATTTGTTTGTCGATACCTGGCCACCACACATAAGCCCTAGCAAGGCTTTTCATCTTGACTCCCCCCAGATGACCTTCATGCAGTTCCTTCAGAACTCTCTCCCTTAATTTAGGAGGACACTCTCGTCTGGCTGAGAATGCAGATAACAGTGGTTCGCCATGTGCTGGCCATCCCTTCACTGTCAAATCGTAGACCCGAGACAGTGTTGGGTCGTTTCTGGTCTCTCTGTCAATACTCGCATTGGTGACTGGTAAGCATTCGATGATGGTCGAGTGAAATATCTCGACAGGGTCAACTGCCGGTGCCTCTTCCGCTGTAGGTAGTGGCAGGCGCGACAGCCCATCAGCATTACCATGTTGCTTTGTACCTTTGAATTCGATATCATATTGATGTGCCCCTAGGAAAAGGGACCATCTCTGAAGCCTCTGCGCCGTCATAACCGGAACACCCTTCTTAGGGTTAAAAATGGAAACCAACGGCTGGTGATCTGTCAGCAGCGTAAACTTTTGGCCTTGCAGGTAATGGTTAAATTTCTTAACTCCCCACACGAGGCTGAGAGCCTCCCTATCTATCTGAGCATAGTTGCGCTCAGCGGAGGTCAATGATCTGGATGCGAACGCGACTGGCTTTTCCAAGCCATTTGGCAACTTATGTGAGAGCACTGCCCCGATACCATATGGAGAAGCATCACAAGCTAAGCGAATAGGCAGCGTTGGGTTAAAATGAGCCAACACTTCCTTAGAGGTGATCAGTGCCTTGCTTTTTTGAAAAGCCCACTTACAGTCCTCGCTCCACTTCCATGGTACTCCCATTTGCAAAAGAGCGTTTAGCGGGTGTAACACTGTGGATAAATTTGGAAGAAACTTGTGGTAATAGTTAATCAACCCAAGGAATGACCTCAACTGGGATACATTTTCCGGAGCGGGAGCTTTCACAACAGCTTCGATCTTGTCAGGTGATTTATGAAGCCCCTCCTGGTCAATGACGTGGCCGCAGTACGAGATTCACTTCTGAAAGAATTCACATTTCTGGCGATTAACTCTGAGTCCATATTCTTTCAATCTGGTGAGCACCTGCTCCAAATTCGCGAGGTGTTCCTTATCATCATCTCCTGTAATCAGAATGTCGTCCAGGTAGCATTGAGTGCCTGGAATTCCCTGCAATACCTGCTCCATGGCCCTTTGCCAAATCGCTGGAGCCGATGCCACTCCAAAAACCAGTCTATTATACCGATATAAGCCCTTATGTGTGTTGATCGTGAGATACTGGTGTGACGCTTCATCAACTTCCATCTGTAGGTATGCCTGCGCCAGGTCTATCTTGGTGAAGTGTTTCCCGCCAGACAGCGAAGCGAAGATATCCTCAATCCGCGGAAGCGGATATTGCACCGTGTGAAGAACCGGATTAACAGTGATCTTGAAATCGCCACAGATGCGAACCTTCCCAGGTTCCCCCGGCTTGTTGCTCAACGAACGCTTCATGACAGGAACAATGGGTGTGGCCCATTCGCTCCAGTCCACCTTTGACAGTACTCCTGAACGTTCTAGCCCTTCCAGCTCTGCTTCCACAGCAGGTCGTATCGCATAAGGTACTGGTCTGGCTTTGAAAAATTTTGGGTTTGCATGTTCTTCAACCTTGATGTTTGCCGTAATTCCTTTCAGTGTTCCCAATCCCTGTTGGAACACCTCCTTAGCATCGTCCAATATTTTGGACAGTCGTTTAGGTTTGACGTCGTCCTCTTTACAGGAATCTACAGTTAGTGCTTGTAAGGAATGCCAGTCCACATTTATTCTCCGGATCCATTCCCGTCCCAGTAGTGGCGGACCTCCCTCAGGTAACACATACAAGTCCATTTCCTGACTTTCTTTACCATTGTAGACCACCTTTACCTTTATCTTTCCGATGGGGTATACTCTTTGCCCCGTGTATGTTTTCAATACAATCTCCGTATCCCTCAGGGGAATGTGTGAGAATAACCTTTTGTAATCTTGCTTATTCATGACCATCAATGCCGATGCAGTGTCCAATTCCATCTTCACTTGGACTCCTGCTATCCGAAGCATGACCCAGATAGTTTGGTGGTCTGCTGTGTTACCCACATTATGTATTTTTAGACAACCCAGTTCCTTACTGCTGGAGTCTGAATCCGTCTTCTGTTCATCCGAACTGTTCTCTGTCACCTTGTGTACATTTTTGTACTTCTCCTGCGGCGACTTTTTGCTGCTGGTCTTCTTTCCTGACCGGCATACTCTCGCTATGTGACCAAGTTTGCCACATTGCCTGCATTCTTTATCTTTGAACCAGCACTGGTTCTGGTCATGCGTTGTCCTTCCGCAACGATAGCACTTTACTGCGCCCAATGCCATTTCATTGGTGCTGAATTCCAATGGCCTTTGCTGCATTTCTGCAGTGCCTCGTGCTGCTGCCTCGTGCGATGCTGCAATTCTGAAAGCTTTGTCCAGCGTAAGATCCTTTTCCTCTAGCAGTCGCTTCTGGGTTCCTTCCCTTAGTAGCCCACACACATACTTATCTCTCAGAGCGTCTGCTAGTCCTGTACCGAACTGACAGTACTTTGATAACTTGCGTAGTTCGATTAAGAATTCAGCGTTGCTTTCCTCTTTAAGTTGAATTCTTTTGTAAAACTTAAATCGTTCCGCTATCAGCAGCGGCGTGGGGTTTAAATGCTCTTGCAGGATAGTAACAATATCCGCGAAACTCTTTCCTACCGGTTTATCTGGTGTTACAAGGTGCCTTAATAACCCGTATGTCTTCGCACCCATCGAGTTTAATAGGGTTAGTGCTTTCTTATCCACCGGTACCTCATTCGCTGTACAGTAAACTTCAACGCGTTCCACATAAGTGGCCCAATCTTCCACATCGCTATCAAAAGCAGTGATGTTATCCGTTTTTGGCATCCTTGTTGAGTTTCTTTTATTTTATTTTATTTTTCAAAATGGCGGCTTCCCGCGCTTGGCGGCTTTTCCCGCGCTTGTCTTCTTCCCCCGCCGACTAAAAATGGCAATTACCGCGCTCTTGCCGTTCTCGCCTCCCAGCGGTCCTTTTAGACATCAACGCTTTTCTGGCTGCTGCGCATCTCTGCCCCAATTGCAGTCCGGCCCCTGACACCGGCTGCGGTCGTGTTCTCTGCCCTTTTCTTCATTTTCCCTCCCCTTCTCCCACTGACAACTCGGCCGACTTCCCCTCCGTGCCGCTTGATCGGGCTTAGCCGCCACTGTCGTAGAAGGGATGATCACTGCCTGTTGCTGATGGTGGACTTCGTGGCCAGCAAACCAACCCGGGTTCCCGATGGCCTCCCGTGCGATGCAGTGCTCAGCAGGATGTTGAGGGCGGATGCCCCTTTTCGACGCCCGTTCTCAGGACGAAGCTTCCTTGGATGCAAAACTGCCGCTAGGTACAATCAGACTCGTCGCCACTGTTGAGTCTGTGCTTTCAAATGTAGTTATGCTGAATAACTGGACACAGACTGCAGAATACTTAAACAGGTCTTTCGTAACTGAAGGTCAGGGCTGAACTGAAATACACTTTGCTCCACAGGGTTTATATACCGGTGTGGTCACCACCGGTACTACAATGTACAGGAGCCATCAGAAAGTAGTCCATCTCCTTAAGGTATCCTCTTAAGGTGGTACAGGTTACATACACTACACCGATCACCGGTATCACCCTCCACAATAATAGGGGTCACACTCCCGATCACTAGTGCCACACTCCCCGATCACCGGTGCCACACTTCCTAATCACTGCCGTCACAATCCCTGATCATTGGTGTCACACTCCCTGATCACCGGTGTCACACTCCCCGATCACCACTGCCACCATCCCCGATCAGAACTGCAACCTTCCCCGATCACTGTCACCCTCCCCAATCACCGGCGTCACACTCCCCGATCACCAGCATTAACCTCCCCGATCACCGGCATCACACTCCCCGATCACCGTCGTCACACTCCCTAAACATCTGCGTCACACTCCGTGATCACTGGTGTCATCCTCCCCAATCACTGTAGTTAAACTCCCTGATCACCGGCGTCACACTCGCCGATCACCAGCATCAAACTCCCTGATCACCGGCGTCACACTCCCCAATCACCGGCATCACACGCCCGATCTCTACCATCATACTCCCCGATCAGTGGAGTTACACTCCCTGATCACCGGCGTCATACTCCCCGATCACCGCCGTCAGACTCCCTGATCACCGGCATTACGCAGCCCTATCACCGCCATCACACTCTCTGATCACTGGCTTCACACTCCCCGATCACCGGCGTCACACTCCCCGATCACCGGCGTCATACTCCCCGATCACCGCTGTCACACTCCCCGATCACTGGCATCATACTCCCCGATCATCAGCGTCAACCGCCCCAATCACCACCGTCACAGTCCCCGATCACCGCCGTCACACTCCCCGATCACCGGCGTCACACTCCCTGATCGCCGGCATCAAACTCCCTGATCACTGGAGTCACACTCCCCGATCACCACCGTCATCCTCCCCGATCACCGACGCCACACTCCCCGATCACCGCCATCACACTCCCTGAGCATCGGCGTCACACTCCGTGATCACTGGTGTCATCCTCCCCAATCACTGTAGTTACACTCCCTGATCACCGGTGTCACTCTCCCCGATCACCAGCGTCACACTCCCTGATCACCGCTGTCACACTCCCTGATCACTGGCATTACACTCCATGAACACTAGTGTCACACTCCCCGATCACCGGTGCCACACTTCCTAATCACTGCCGTCACAATTCCTGATCATTGGTATCACACTCCCTGATCACCGGTGTCACACTCCCTGATCACCACTGTCACCATCCCCGATCACAACTGCTACCTCCCCCGATCACTGTCACCCTCCCCAATCACCAGCGTCACACTCCCCGATCACCAGCATTACCCTCCCCGATCACCGGCATCACACTCCCCGATCACCATCGTCACACTCCCTGAACATCTGCGTCACACTCCGTGATCACTGGTGTCATCCTCCCCAATCACTGTAGTTACACTCCCCGATCACCAGCATCAAACTCCCTGATCACCGGCGTCACACTCCCTGATCACCGGCATCACACGCCCCGATCTCTACCATCATACTCCCCGATCAGTGGAGTTGCACTCCCCGATCACCGGCGTCATACTCCCCGATCATTTGTGTCACACTCGCAGATCACCGCCGTCACACTCCCCGATCACCGGCATTACACAGCCCTATCACCGCCATCACAGTCTCTGATCACTGGCGTCACACTCCCCGGTCACTGGCGTCACACTCCCCGATCACTGGCGTCACACTCCCCGATCACCGGCATCATACTCCCCGATCACCGCTGCCACACTCCCCGATCATCAGCATCAACCGCCCCGATCACCACCGTCACAATCCCCGATCACCGGCGTCACACTCACCGATCACCACCGTCACATTCTCCGATCACTGGCATTACACTCCCCGATCACCGCCATCACACTCTGTGATCACCGGCGTCACACTCCCTGATCACTGGCATCACACTCCCCGATTAGCAGTGTAAGACTCCCCGATCACCGGCGTCATACACCCAATCACCAGCGTCACAATCCCCGATCACCGGCGTCACACTCACCGATCACCACCGTCACATTCTCCGATCACTGGCATTACACTCCCCGATCACCGCCATCACACTCTGTGATCACCGGCGTCACACTCCCTGATCACTGGCATCACACTCCCCAATCAGCAGTGTAAGACTCCCCGATCACCGGCGTCATACACCCAATCACCAGCGTCACACTCCCCGATCACCGGCGTCACACTCCCCGATCACCGCCATCACACTCCCAGAGCATCAGCGTCGCACTCCGCGATCACTGGTGTCATCCTCCCCAATCACTGTAGTTACACTCCCTGATCACCGGTGTCACCCTCCCCGATCACCAGCATCACACTCCCTGATCACCGCTGTCACACTCCCTGATCACTGGCATTACACTCCATGAACACTAGTGTCACACTCCCCGATCACCGGCATTACACTTCCAGATCATCACCGTCACACTCCCCAATCACTGCCGTCACACTCACTGATCACCGGCGTCATCCTCCTGGATCACCGAAGTCACATTCCCTGATCACCAGCGTCACACACCCCGATCACTGGTGTCACACTCCCTGATCACCGGCATCAAACTCCCCGATCACCGGCATTACCCTCCCCGATAACCGGCGTCACCCTCCGCGATCACCGGCACCACCCTCCCCGATCACCACTGCCACTTTCCCCGATCTCTGGCATCACACTCTCCGATCACCGGTATCACCCTCCACAATAATAGGGGTCACACTCCCGATCACTGGTGCCACACTCCCCGGTCACCGGTGCCACACTTCCTAATCACTGCCGTCACAATTCCTGATCATTGGTGTCACACTCCCTGATCACCGGTGTCACACTCCCCGATCACCACTGTCACCATCCCCGATCACAACTGCTACCTCCCCCGTTCACTGTCACCCTCCCCAATCACCGGCGTCACACTCTCCGATCACCAGCATTACCCTCCCCGATCACCGACGTCACACTCCCCGATCACCGCCATCACACTCCCTGAGCATCGGCGTCACACTCCCTGATCACCGGCATCACACGCCCCGATCTTTACCATCATACTCCCTGATCAGTGGAGTTGCACTCCCCGATCACCGGCGTCATACTCCCCAATCATCGGTGTCACACTCCCCGATCACTGGCGTCACACTCCCCGATCACTGGCGTCACACTCCCCGATCACCGGTGTCACACTCCCCGATCACCGGTGTCACACTCCCCGATCACCGCTGTCACACTCCCCGATCATCAGCGTCAACCGCCCCGATCACCACCGTCACAATGCCCGATCACCGGCGTCACAATCCCCGATCACCGGCGTCACACTCACCGATCACCGCCGTCACACTCTCCGATCACTGGCATTACACTCCCCGATCACCGCCATCACACTCTGTGATCACCGGCGTCACACTCCCTGATCACCGGCATCACACTCCCCGATCAGTGGTGTAAGACACCCGATCACCGGCGTCATACACCCAATCACCAGCATCACACTCCCTGATCACTGGCGTCACAGTCCCCGATCACTGCCTCACACTCCCCGATCACCGCGTCACACTCCTCGATCACCAGTGTCACACTCCCCGATCACTGCCTCACACTCCCCGATCACCGGCGTCACACTCCCCGATCACCACGTCACACTCCCTGATCACTGGCGTCACACTCCCCGATCACCGGCATTACACACCCCGATCAGCAGCATCACACTCCCCGCTCATTGGTGTCACACTCCCCAATCACCGGCATCAATCTCCACAATCACCGGCGTTACACTCCCAGATCATTACCGTCACACTCCCCAATCACCGCCGTCACACTCCCTGATCACCGGCGTCATCCTTCCGGATCATCAAAGTCACATTCCATGATCACCAGCGTCACACTCCCCAATCACTGCCGTCACACTCCCCAACCACCGGCATTACACTCCCCAATCATCGCCATCACACTCCCTAATCACTGACGTCACACTCCCTGATCACCGGCATCACACACCCCAATCAGCGGCGTTAGACTCCCCAATCACCGGCGTCATACACCCAATCACCAGCGTCACACTCCCTGCTCACCACCGTCACAGTCCCCGATCACCGGTGTCACACTCCCTGATCACCGCCGTCACACTCCCCAATGATCGGCGTCACACACACCGATCATCAGCATCACACTCCCCGATCACCGGCGTCACCCTCTCCGATCACTGGCATCACACTCCCCGATCTCTGGCGTCACACTCCTCAATCACTAACGTCACACTCCCCGAACACCGCCGTCACACTCCCTGATCATCGGCGTCACATTCCCTGATCAACGGCGTCGCACTCCCCGATCACCGCGTCACACTCCCCGATCACCAGCGTCACACTCCCCAATGATTGGCGTCACCCTCCCCGATCACCAGTGCCACAGTCCCCGATCACCGGCGTCACACTCTCCGATCACCTTGGCACACTCCCCGATCACTGCGTCACACTCCCTTATCACTGGCGTCACACTCCGCGATCATCGCGTCACACTCCCCGATCACCAGCGCCACACTCCCTGATCACCAGCGTCACACTCCCTGATCATCGACGTCACACTCCCAGATCACTGCCATCACACTCCTCCAATAACCGACGTCACACTCCCCGATCACCGCCATCACACTCCCTGAGCATTGGTATCACACTCCGTGATCACTGGTGTCATCCTCCCCAATCACTGTAGTTACACTCCCTGATCACCGGCGTTACACTCCCCGATCACCGGCATCACACTCCCCGATCACTGCCATCACACTCCCTGATCACCGGCGTCACACTCCCCGATCACCAGTGTCACACTCCCCGATCACCGGCATTACACTCCACGAACACCAGCGCCACACTCCCTGATCACTACATCACTCTCCACAATCACCGGTGTTACTCACCGAGATCATCACCGTCACACACCCCAATCACCGCCGTCACACTCCCCGATCACCGGCATCAACCTTCCTGATCACCGGCGTCACCACCCGCGATCACCGGCATCACCCTCCCCGATCACCACTGCCACTTTCCCCGATCACTGGCATCACACTCCCTGATCACCGGTATCACCCTCCCCAATAATAGGGGTCACATTCCCGATCACTGGTGCCACACTCCCTGAACACCAGTGCCACACTCCCCGATCACCGGCGTCACACTCCCCGATCACCGGTGTCACACTCCCCGATCACCGGCATCACACTCCCCGATCACCGGCATCACACTACCAGATCACCACCGTCACACTCCCCAATGATTGGCGTCACCCTCCCCAATCACCAGCGCCACAGTCCCCGATCACCGGCGTCACCCTCCCTGATCACCGGCATCACACACCCAGATCACCGGCATCACACTCCCCGATCACTGGCATCACACTATCGAACACCGGCGTCATCCTTCCCATCACCGTCGTCACACTCCTCGATCACTGATGTCACACTCCCCGAACACCGGCGTCACACTCTCCGATCACCGTGTCAGACTCCCCGATCACTGCATCACACTCCCTTATCACCGGCGTCACACTCCCCGATCATCGCATCACACTCCCCGATCACCGGCATTACACTCCACGAACACCAGCGCCACACTCCCCGATCACTACATCACTCCCCACAATCACCGGTGTTACACACCCAGATCATCACTGTCACACTCCCCAATCACCACCGTCACACTCCCCGATCACCGGCATCAACCTCCCCGATCACCGGCGTCACCCTCCGCGATCACCGGCATCACCCTCCCCGATCACCACTGCCACTTTCCCCGATTACTGGCATCACACTCCCTGATCACCGGCATCACACTCCCCGATCACCGGCATCACCCTCCCCGATCACCAGCGTCACACACCCCGATCACCACCGTCACAGTCCCCGATCACCGGCGTCACCCTCCCCAAACACCTGCGTTACCCTCCGCGATCACCGGCGTCACTCTCACCGATCACCACTGCCACTTTCCCCAATCACTGGCATCACACTCCCCGATCACCGGTATCATCCTCCCCGATCACCGGCATCACTCTCCCTGATCACCGGCGTCCCACTCCCTGATCACCGGCGTCACTCTCCGTGATCACCGGCGTCATGCCCCCCGATCACTGGGTCACACTCCCTGATCACCGGTGTCACACTCCCTGTTTGACAAATTTGCTTGAGTTCTTTGAGGAAGTAACATACAGGGTGGATAAAGGGGAACCAGTGGACGTAGTGTATTTAGACTTCCAAAAGGCATTTGACAAGGTGCCACACAAAAGATTATTGCTCAAGATAAAAAATCACAGGATTGGGGGTAATATTCTGGCATGGGTGGAGGATTGGCTATCTAACAGAAGGCAGAGAGTTGGGATAAATGGTTCATTCTCAGACTGGCAATCAGTAAACTAGTGGTGTTCCGCAGGGGTCAGTGCTGAGTCCCCAACTCTTTACAATCTATATTAACGATTTGGAGGAGGGGACTGAGTGTAACATATCAAAGTTTGCTGATGATACAAAGATGGGAGGGAAAGTAGTGAGTGAGGAGGACATAAAAAACCTGCAAAGGGACATAGACAGGCTAAGTAAGTGGGCAGAGATTTGGCAGATGGAATACAATACTGGAAAGTGTGAGGTTATGCACTTTGGCAGGAAAAATCATAGAGCAAGTTATTATCTTAATGGCAAGAAACTGGAAAGTACTGTAGTACAAAGGGATCTGGGGGTCCTGGTGTACGAAACTCAAAAAGTTAGTATGCACGTGCAGCAAGTGATCAAGAAGGCCAATGGAATGTTGGCTTTTATTGCTAGGGGAATAGAATATAAAAAGAGGGAGGTGTTGTTGCAGTTGTACAAGGTATTGGTGAGGCCACACCTGGAATATTGCATACAGTTTTGGTGTCCATACTTAAGAAAATACATACTTGCTCTCGAGTCAGTACAAAGAAGGTTCACTCGGTTAATCCCGGGAATGAGGGGGTGGACATATGAGGAGAGGTTGAGTAGATTGGGACTCTACTCATTGGAGTTCAGAAGAATGAGAGGCGATCTTATTGAAACATATAAGATTGTGAAGGGGCTTGATTGGGTGGATGCGGTGAGGATGTTCCCAGTGATGGGTGAAACTAGAACTAGGGGGCATAATCTTAGAATAAGGGGCTGCTCTTTCAAAACTGAGATGAGGAGAAACTTCTTCACTCAGAGGGTAGTAGGTCTGTGGAATTTGATGCCCCAGAAACCTGAAATTTAAAACAGAAATAGACAGTTTCCTAGAAGTAAAGGGAATTAGGGGTTACGGGGAGCAGGCAGGAAATTCGACATGAGTCTAGGTTCGGAACGGTCATGGTCTTGTGGTTAGTGGAGCGGGCCCAGGGGCCGTGTAGCCTGGTTCTGCTCCTACTTCTTGTGTTCTAATTATGTGTTAGATTTCAGGAGATGTTTCTATTCCTGTTCCTGGCTGGGGTGGAGATCACCTTTTACGGAAGGTAAGTACTGTAGAAAATATAGGGACAGAGTGATCTCCTGGACGAGTTTCGATCGCCTAGATGGGTCGGAGAGGAATTTCCCAGATTTTTTCTCCCAAATTGGCCATTGGGTTTTTTATCTGGTTTTTCGCCTCTCCCAGGAGATCACATGGGTTCGGGTGGGATGGAGAGTGATAGAAGATTTGAGGTTAGGATCAGATCAGCCATGATCTTATTGAATGGTGGAGCAGGCTCGAGGGGCCGATTGGCCTGCTCCTGCTCCTATTTCTTATGTTCTTATGTTCTTATGATCACCGGCATCACCCTCCCCGATCACCACTGCCACTTTCCCCGATCACTGTCATCACACTCCCCGATCACCGGCATCACCCTCCCCAATAATAGGGGTCACATTCCCGATCACTGGTGCCACACTCCCCGATCACTGGAGCCAGACTCCCCAATCACAGCCGTCACACTCCCCGATCACCACTGTCACCATCACCGATCACAACTGCTACCTTCCCCGATCACTGCCACCCTCCCCGATCACTGGTGTCATACTCCCCGATCACCAGCATCACCCTCCCCGATCACCGGCATCACACTCCCTGATCACCAGCGTCACACTCCCCGATCATTGGTGTCACACTCCCCGATCACCACTGTCACACTCCCCAATCACCGGCATTACACAGCCAATCACAACTGCCACCTTCCCCGATCACTGTCACCCTCCCCGATTACCGGCGTCACACTCCCTGATCACCAGCATCACCCTCCCCGATCACCGGCATCACATTCCCCGATCATCAGCGTCACACTCCCCGATCACCAGCATCACCCTCCCCGATCACCAGCATCATCCTCCCTGACCACTGGCATCACACTCCCCGATCATCAGCTTCACACTCCCTGATCACCAGCATCACCCTCCCCGATCACCGGCATCACCCTCCCCGATCATCGGCGTCACACATCCCTATCACCAGCGTCACACTCCCCAATCATCGCCGTCACACTCCCTGAACATCGGCGTCACACTTCGTGATCACTGGTGTCATCCTCCCCGATCACCAGTGTCACACTCCCTGATCACCGGCGTCACACTCCCTGATCACTACCATCACAATCCCTGATCAGCGGCGTTACACTCCCCGATCATCGGCATCACACATCCCGATCACCAGCATCACGCTCCCCGATCACCAGCGACACACTCCCCGATCAATGCCGTCACACTCCCTGATCACCGGCATCATACACCCGATCACCAGCGTCACACACCCCGATCACCGGCATCACACTCCCCGATCAGCGGCATTACACTCCCCGATCACCGGCGTCACACTACCTGATCACCGGCATCACACTCCCCGATCACCGGCATCACCCTCCCCGATCACCAGCGTCACACACTCCGATCACCACCGTCACAGTCCCCGATCACCGGCGTCACCCTCCCCAAACACCTGCGTCACCCTCCGCGATCACCGGCGTCACTCTCACCAATCACCACTGCCACTTTCCCCAATCACTGGCATCACACTCCCCGATCACCGGTATCATCCTCCCCGATCACCGGCATCACTCTCCCTGATCACCGGCGTCCCACTCCCTGATCACCGGCGTCACTCTCCGTGATCACCGGCGTCATGCCCCCCGATCACTAGGTCACACTCCCTGATCACCGGTGTCACACTCCCTGTTTGACAAATTTGCTTGAGTTCTTTGAGGAAGTAACATACAGGGTGGATAAAGGGGAACCAGTGGACGTAGTGTATTTAGACTTCCAAAAGGCATTTGACAAGGTGCCACACAAAAGATTATTGCTCAAGATAAAAAATCACAGGATTGGGGGTAATATTCTGGCATGGGTGGAGGATTGGCTATCTAACAGAAGGCAGAGAGTTGGGATAAATGGTTCATTCTCAGACTGGCAATCAGTAAACTAGTGGTGTTCCGCAGGGGTCAGTGCTGAGTCCCCAACTCTTTACAATCTATATTAACGATTTGGAGGAGGGGACTGAGTGTAACATATCAAAGTTTGCTGATGATACAAAGATGGGAGGGAAAGTAGTGAGTGAGGAGGACATAAAAAACCTGCAAAGGGACATAGACAGGCTAAGTAAGTGGGCAGAGATTTGGCAGATGGAATACAATACTGGAAAGTGTGAGGTTATGCACTTTGGCAGGAAAAATCATAGAGCAAGTTATTATCTTAATGGCAAGAAACTGGAAAGTACTGTAGTACAAAGGGATCTGGGGGTCCTGGTGTACGAAACTCAAAAAGTTAGTATGCACGTGCAGCAAGTGATCAAGAAGGCCAATGGAATGTTGGCTTTTATTGCTAGGGGAATAGAATATAAAAAGAGGGAGGTGTTGTTGCAGTTGTACAAGGTATTGGTGAGGCCACACCTGGAATATTGCATACAGTTTTGGTGTCCATACTTAAGAAAATACATACTTGCTCTCGAGTCAGTACAAAGAAGGTTCACTCGGTTAATCCCGGGAATGAGGGGGTGGACATATGAGGAGAGGTTGAGTAGATTGGGACTCTACTCATTGGAGTTCAGAAGAATGAGAGGCGATCTTATTGAAACATATAAGATTGTGAAGGGGCTTGATTGGGTGGATGCGGTGAGGATGTTCCCAGTGATGGGTGAAACTAGAACTAGGGGGCATAATCTTAGAATAAGGGGCTGCTCTTTCAAAACTGAGATGAGGAGAAACTTCTTCACTCAGAGGGTAGTAGGTCTGTGGAATTTGATGCCCCAGAAACCTGAAATTTAAAACAGAAATAGACAGTTTCCTAGAAGTAAAGGGAATTAGGGGTTACGGGGAGCAGGCAGGAAATTCGACATGAGTCTAGGTTCGGAACGGTCATGGTCTTGTGGTTAGTGGAGCGGGCCCAGGGGCCGTGTAGCCTGGTTCTGCTCCTACTTCTTGTGTTCTAATTATGTGTTAGATTTCAGGAGATGTTTCTATTCCTGTTCCTGGCTGGGGTGGAGATCACCTTTTACGGAAGGTAAGTACTGTAGAAAATATAGGGACAGAGTGATCTCCTGGACGAGTTTCGATCGCCTAGATGGGTCGGAGAGGAATTTCCCAGATTTTTTCTCCCAAATTGGCCATTGGGTTTTTTATCTGGTTTTTCGCCTCTCCCAGGAGATCACATGGGTTCGGGTGGGATGGAGAGTGATAGAAGATTTGAGGTTAGGATCAGATCAGCCATGATCTTATTGAATGGTGGAGCAGGCTCGAGGGGCCGATTGGCCTGCTCCTGCTCCTATTTCTTATGTTCTTATGTTCTTATGATCACCGGCATCACCCTCCCCGATCTCCACTGCCACTTTCCCCGATCACTGTCATCACACTCCCCGATCACCGGTATCACCCTCCCCAATAATAGGGGTCACATTCCCGATCACTGGTGCCACACTCCCCGATCACTGGAGCCAGACTCCCCAATCACAGCCGTCACACTCCCCGATCACCACTGTCACCATCACCGATCACAACTGCTACCTTCCCCGATCACTGCCACCCTCCCCGATCACTGGTGTCATACTCCCCGATCACCAGCATCACCCTCCCCGATCACCGGCATCACACTCCCTGATCACCAGCGTCACACTCCCCGATCATTGGTGTCACACTCCCCGATCACCACTGTCACACTCCCCAATCACCGGCATTACACAGCCAATCACAACTGCCACCTTGCCCGATCACTGTCACCCTCCCCGATTACCGGCGTCACACTCCCTGATCACCAGCATCACCCTCCCCGATCACCGGCATCACATTCCCCGATCATCAGCGTCACACTCCCCGATCACCAGCATCACCCTCCCCGATCACCAGCATCATCCTCCCCGACCACTGGCATCACACTCCCCGATCATCAGCTTCACACTCCCTGATCACCAGCATCACCCTCCCCGATCACCGGCATCACCCTCCCCGATCATCGGCGTCACACATCCCTATCACCAGCGTCACACTCCCCAATCATCGCCGTCACACTCCCTGAACATCGGCGTCACACTTCGTGATCACTGGTGTCATCCTCCCCGATCACCAGTGTCACACTCCCTGATCACCGGCGTCACACTCCCTGATCACTACCATCACAATCCCCGATCAGCGGCGTTACACTCCCCGATCATCGGCATCACACATCCCGATCACCAGCATCACGCTCCCCGATCACCAGCGACACACTCCCCGATCAATGCCGTCACACTCCCTGATCACCGGCGTCATACACCCGATCACCAGCGTCACACACCCCGATCACCGGCGTCACAGTCCCCGATCACTGGCATCACCCTCCCCGATCACCGGCGTCGCACTCCCAGATCACCGGCGTCACCCTCCCCAAACACCAGCGTCACCCTCCACGATCACCGGCATCACTCTCACCGATCACCACTGCCACTTTCCCCAATCACTGACATCACACTCCCCGATCACCGGCGTTACACTCCCCGATCACCGGCGTCACACTCCCCAATCACCGCCGTCACACAACCTGATCACCAGCATTACACTCCCTGATCACCGGCGCCACACTCCCCGATAACCGGCGTCACTCTCCCTGATCACCGGCGTCACACTCCCCGATCACCTCGTCACACTTCCCGATCACCGGCGTCACACTCCGCGATCACCGGCGTCACTCTCACCGATCACCACTGTCACTCTCCCTGATCACTGGCATTACACGCCCCGATCACCGGTATCACCCTCCCCGATCACCGGTGTCACACTCCCTGATCACCGGCGTCACTTTCCCCAATCACCGGCGTCACACTCCCCGAACACTGGAGTCACACACCCCAATCACCACCGTCACAATCCCTGATCACCGGCGTCACACTCCCCGATCACAAGCATTACCCTCCCCGATCACCGGCGTCACACATCCCGATCACCGGCGTCACACATCCCAACCACCGGCATCACACATCCCGATCACTGGTGTCACATTCCCCGATCACCGGTGTCACATTCCCCAATCACCGCCATCACACTCCCTGATCACCGGCGTCATCCTCCCGGATCACCGAATTCGCATTCCCTGATCACCAGCGTCACACTCCCCGATCACCGGTGTCACACTCCCCGATCACCGGCATCAACATCCCCGATCACCGGCATTACGATCCCCGATAACTGGCGTCACCCTCCATGATCACCGGCATCACCCTCCCCGATCACCACTGCCACTTTCCCCGATCACTGGCATCACACTCCCCAATCACTGGTATCACCTTCCCCAATAATAGGGGTCACATTCCCGATCACTGGTGCCTCACTCCCCGATCACCGGGACCACGCTTCCCAATCACTGCCGTCACATTCCCCAATCATTGGTGTCACACTCCCCGATCACCACTGTCTCCATCCCCGATCACAACTGCTACCTTCCCCGATCACTGTCACCCTCCCCAATCTCCGGCATCACTCTCACCGATCACCACTGCCACTTTCCCCAATCACTGGCATCACACTCCCCGATCACCGGCGTTACACTCCCTGATCACCGGCGTCACACTCCCCGATCACCATATCACACTCCCAGATCATCACCGTCACACTCCCCGATCACCGCCGTCACACTCCCTGATCATCGGCGTCATCCTCCCGGAACACCAAAGATACATTCCCAGACCACCTGCCTCACACTCCCCGATCACCGGCGTCACACTCCCCGATCACCGGCATCAACCTCACCAATCACCGGCATTACCCACCCTGATAACCGGCATCACCCTCCGCGATCACCGGCATCACCCTCCCCGATTACCACTGCCACTTTCCCCAATCACTGTCATCACACTCCCCGATCACCGGTATCACCCTCCCCAATAATAGGGGTCACATTCCCGATCACTGGTGTCACACTCCCCGATCACTGGTGCCACACTCCCCAATCACAGCCGTCACACTCCCCGATCATTGGTGTCACACTCCCCGATCACCACTGTCACCATCCCCAATCACAACTACTACCTTCCCCGATCACCAGCATCACCCTCCCCGATCACCGGCATCACACTCCCCGATCATCAGCGTCACACTCCCCGATCACCAGCATCACCCTCCCCAATCACCGGCATCACACTCCCCGATCATTAGCGTCACACTCCCCGATCACCAGCATCACCCTCCCCGATCACCAGCATCACCCTCCCCGATCACCGGCATCACCCTCCCCGATCATCGGCGTCACACATCCCTATCACCAGCGTCACACTCCCCAATCATCGCTGTCACACTCCCTGAACATCGGCGTCACACTTCGTGATCACTGGTGTCATCCTCCCCGATCACCAGTGTCACACTCCCTGATCACCGGCGTCACACTCCCTGATCACTACCATCACAATCCCCGATCAGCGGCGTTACACTCCCCGATTATCGGCATCACACATCCCGATCACCAGCATCACGCTCCCCGATCACCAGCGACACACTCCCCGATCACTGCCGTCACACTCCCCAATCAGCGGCGTTAGACTCCCTGATCACCGGCGTCATACACCCGATCACCAGCGTCACACACCCCGATCACCGGCGTCACAGTCCCCGATCACTGGCGTCACCCTCCCCGATCACCGACATCGCACTCCCAGATTACCGGCATCACTCTCCCTGATCACCGTCATCACATTCCCCGATCACCGGCGTCACACTCCCTGATCACCGCCATCACACGCCCTGATCATCGGCGTTACACACCCCGATCACCAGCATTACACTCCCTGATCACCGGCGTCACACTCTCTGATCACTGGCACCACACTGCCCGAGCATCGCCGTCACACACCCCGATCACCAGCATTACACTCCCTGATCACCGGCGTCATCCTCCCCGATCACCGCCATCACACTCCCTGATTACCAGCATCACACTCCCCGATCAGCGGCGTTACACTCCCCGATCACCGGCGTTACACTCCCTGATCACTGGCATCACACTCCCCGATCACCGGCCTCACCCTCCCCGATCACCAGCATCACACACCCCGATCACCATCGTCACACTCCCTGATCACCGGCGTCACACTCCCCAATCACCGGCGTCACACTCCCCGGTCACCGGCGTCACTCTCCCCGATCACCGGCATCACTCTCCCCGATCACCGGCGTCACACTCCCCGATCACCGGCGTCACTCTCCCCGATCACCGGCGTCACTCTCCCCGATCACCGGCGTCACACTCTGCGATCACCGGCGTCACACTCCCCGATCACCGGCGTCACACTCCCCGATCACCGGCGTCACTCTC
This sequence comes from Somniosus microcephalus, assembly GCF_052327205.1. Classification (NCBI taxonomy): domain Eukaryota; kingdom Metazoa; phylum Chordata; class Chondrichthyes; order Squaliformes; family Somniosidae; genus Somniosus; species Somniosus microcephalus. The sequence goes on along the minus strand of NC_140989.1, from coordinate 72,609,240 downwards.
CCCGATCACCAGCGACACACTCCCCAATTACCGCGTCACACTCCCCAATCACCACGTCACACTCCCCAATTACTGGCGTCACAGTCCCCGATCACTGCGTCACATTCCCCGATTACCGGCGTCACCCTCCCCGATCACTGGCATCACACTCCCCGATCATCAGCGTCACACTCCCCGATCACCAGCATCACCCTCCCCGATCACCGGCATCACCCTCCCCGATCACCGGCATCACACTCCCCGATCATTAGCGTCACACTCCCCGATCACCAGCATCACCCTCCCCGATCACCAGCATCACCCTCCCCGATCACCGGCATCACCCTCCCCGATCATCGGCGTCACACATCCCTATCACCAGCGTCACACTCCCCAATCATCGCCGTCACACTCCCTGAACATCGGCGTCACACTTCGTGATCACTGGTGTCATCCTCCCCGATCACCAGTGTCTCACTCCCTGATCACCGGCGTCACACTCCCTGATCACTACCATCACAATCCCCGATCAGCGGCGTCATACACCCGATCACCAGCGTCACACACCCCGACCACCGGCGTCACAGTCCCCGATCACCGGCGTCACCCTCCCCAATCACCGACATCGCACTCACAGATTACCGGCACCACTCTCCCCGATCACCAGCATCACACTCCCCGATCACATCGTCACACTCCCCGATCATCGCTGTCACTCTCCCTGATCACCGTCGTCACATTCGCCGATCACCAGCATCACACTCCCTGATCACCGCCGTCACACGCCCTGATCATCGGCGTTACACACCCCGATCACCAGCATTACACTCCCTGATCACTGGCGTCACACTCTCTGATCACTGGCACCACACTGCCCGAGCATCGCCGTCACACACCCCGATCACCAGCATTACACTCCCTGATCACCGGCGTCATCCTCCCCGATCACCGCCATCACACTCCCTGATTACCAGCATCACACTCCCCGATCAGCGGCGTTACACTCCCCGATCACCAGCATCACACGCCCCGATCACCATCGTCACACTCCCCGATCACCGGCGTCACACTCCCCGATCACCGGCGTCACACTCCCCGGTCACCGGCGTCACTCTCCCCGATCACCGGCGTCACCCTCCCCGATCACCGGCGTCACACTCCCCGATCACCGGCGTCACACTCCCCGATCACCGGCGTCACTCTCCCCGATCACCGGCGTCACTCTCCCCGATCACCGGCGTCACACTCCATGATCACCGGCGTCACACTCCCGGATCACCGGCGTCACACTCCCCGATCACTGGCGTCACTCTCCCCGATCACCGGCGACACCCCCCCCAATCACCGCGTCACACTCCCCAATCACCGCGTCACTCTCCCTGATCACCGGGTCACACTCCCTGATCACCGGCGTCACACTCCCTGATCACCGGCATCACTCTCCCCAATCACCGGCGTCACACTCCCCGATCACCGCGTCAAACTTCCCGATCACCGCTGTCACTCTCCCTGATCACTGGCATCACACTCCCTGATCACCGGTGTCACTTTCCCCAATCACCGGCGTCACACTCCCTGATCTCTGGAGTCACACGCCCCGATCACCACCGTCACAATCCCTGATCACCGGCATCACACTCCCCGATCACAAGCATCACTCTCCCCGATCACCGGCGTCACACTCTGCGATCACCGGCGTCACACTCCCCGATCACCGGCGTCACACTCCCCGATCACCGGCGTCACTCTCCCCAATCACCGGCGACACACTCCCCAATTACCGCATCACACTCCCCAATCACCGCGTCACACTCCCCAATTACTGGCGTCACAGTCCCCGATCACTGCGTCACATTCCCCGATTACCGGCGTCACCCTCCCCGATCACTGGCATCACACTCCCCGATCATCAGCGTCACACTCCCCGATCACCAGCATCACCCTCCCCGATCACCGGCATCACCCTCCCCGATCACCGGCATCACACTCCCCGATCACCGGCGTCACTCTCCCCGATCACCGGCGACACACTCCCCAATTACCGCGTCACACTCCCCAATCACCGCGTCACACTCCCCAATTACTGGCGTCACCCTCCCCGATCACCGACATCGCACTCCCAGATTACCGGCATCACTCTCCCCGATCACCAGCATCACCCTCCCCGATCACCACTGCCACTTTCCCCGATCACTGGCATCACACTCCCCGATCACCGGTATCACCCTCCCCAATAATAGGGGTCACATTCCCGATCTCTGGTGCCACACTCCCCGATCACCGGTGCCACACTTCCCAATCACAGCCGTCACACTACCCGATCATTGGTGTCACCACCCCCCGATCACCGGCATTACACCCCCCGATCACCGGCATTACACCCCCCAATCACCGGCGTCACACTCCCTGATCACCGGCATCACACTCCCCGATCAGCAGCGTTACACTCGGCGATCACCAGCGTCACACACCCCGATCACCGCTGTCACACTCCCCGATCACCGGCGTGACCCTCCACAAACACCAGCATCACCCTCTGCGATCACCGGCATCACTCACACTGATCACCACTGCCACTTTCAATAATCACTGGCAACACACTCCCCGCTCACCGGCATCACACTCCCTGATCACCGGCGTCACACACCCTGATCACCGGTGTCACTCTCCCCGATCACCGGCGTCATGCACCCGATCACCGGGTCACACTCCCCAATCACCGCGTCACACTCCCCGATCACTGCCTCACACTCCCCGATCACCGGCGCCACACTCCCCGATCACCGCGTCACACTCCCTGATCACCGGCATCACACTCCCCGATCACCGGCATTACACTCCATGAACACCAGCGTCACACTCCCCGATCACCACATCACACTCCCCGATCACCAGCATTACACTCCCCGCTCATTGGCGTCACACTCCCCAATCACCGGCATCACTCTCCACAATCACCAGCGTTACACTCCCAGATCATCACCGTCACACTCCCCAATCACTGCAGTCACACTCCCCGATCACCAGCATCACCCTCCCCGAACAGCGGCATCACACTCCCCGATCATCGGCGTCACACTCCCCGATCACCAGCATCACACTCCCCGATCATCGGCGTCACACATCCCGATCACCAGCGTCACCCGCCCCGATCACCGCCGTCACACTCCCTGAACATCGGCGTCACACTCCGTGATCTCTGGTGTCATCCTCCCCAATCACTGTAGTTATACTCCCCGGTCACCGCCGTCACACTCCCCGATCATTGTTGTCACACTCCCCGATCATGACTGTCACCATCCCCGATCACAACTGCTACCTTCCCCGATCACTGTCACACTCCCCGATCATCGGCGTCACACATCCCGATCACCAGCGTCACACTCCCCGATCACCGCTGTCACAGTCCCCGATCACCGGCATTACCCTCCCTGATCACCGGTGTCACACTCCCTGATCACCGCCATCACACTCCCTGATCACCGGCGTCACACTCCCTGATCACCGGCGTCATACTCCCTGATCACCGGCGTCACACTCCCCGATCACCGGCGTCACACTCCCCGATCACCGGCGTCACACTCCCCGATCACCGGCGTCACACTCCCCGATCACCGACGTCACACTCCCTGATCACCGGCGTCACACATCCTGAGCATCAGCGTGAACCGCCCCAATCACCACCGTCACAGTCCCCGATCACCGGCATTACCCTCCCTGATCAACGCCATCACACTCCCTGATCACCGGCATCAACCTCCCCGATCACCGGCATTACCCTCCTCGATCACCTGTGTCACACTCCCCGATCACTGGCGTCACACTACCCGATCATCGACGTCACAATCCCTGATCACTGCCGTCACACTCCCCGATCAGCGGCATTAGACTCCCTGATCACCGGCGTCACACTCCCTGATCACCGCCATCACACTCCCCAATGATTGGCGTCACATTCCCTGATCACCAGCGTCACACTCCCCGATCACCAGCGTCACACTCCCCGATCACCGGCATCAACCTCACTGATCACTGGCAGTACCCTCCCCGATAACTGGCGTCACCCTCTGCGATCACCAGCATCAACCTAACCCTCCCCGGTCACCACTGCCACTTTCCCCGATCACTGGCATCTCACTCCCTGATCACCGGTATCACCCTCCCCAATAATAGGGGTCACATTCCCGATCTTAGGTGCCACACTCCCCGATCACCGGTGCCAAACTCCCCAATCACAGCCGTCACACTCCACGATCATTGGTGTCACACTCCCCGATCATCACTGTCACCATCCCTGATCACAACTGCTACCTTCCGCGATCACTGTCACCCTTCCTAATCACCGGCATCACATTCCCGATCACCAGCATCACCCTCCACGATCACCGGCGTCACGCTTCCCGATCACCGCCATCACACTCCCTGATCACCGGCGTCACAGTCCCCGATCACCGGCATCAAACTCCCCGATCACTGGTGTCACACACCCCGATCACCGGCGTCATACTCCCTGATCACCGGCATCACACTCCGCGATCACCGCCATCACACTCCCTGATCATCGACATCACACTCCCCGATCAGCGGTGTTACACTTCCCGATCACCGGCATTACAGTCCCTGATCACCGGCGTCACACATCCCTGATCACCGGCGTCACACTCGCCGATCAGCGGCGTTACACTCCCCTATCACCGGCGTCACACTCCCCGATCACTGGCTTCACACTCCCTGGTCACCACTGTTACCCTCCCTGAGCACCGGCAGTACCCTCCCCCATAACTGGCGTCACCCTCCGCGATCACCGGCATCACCCTCCCCGATCACCACTGCCACTTTCCCCGATCACTGGCATCTCACTCCCTGATCAACGGTATCACCCTCCCCAATAATAGGGGTCACATTCCCGATCACTGGTGCCACACTCCCCGATCACCTGTGGCACACTCCCCAATCACAGCCATCACACTCCCCGATCATTGGTGTCACACTCCCCGATCATAACTGTCAACACCCCCGATCACAACTGCTACCTTCCCCGATCACTGTCACCCTCCCCAATCACCGGCAGCACACTCCCCGATCAACAGCATCACCCTCCCCGATCACCGACATCACACTCCCCGATCACCGGCATCACGCTCCCCGATCACCGGCATCAACCTCCCCGATCACCGGCATTACCCTCCCCGATAACTGGCGTCACCCTCCGCGATCACCGGCATCAGCCTCCCCGATCACCACTGCCACTTTCCCCGAACACTGGCATCACACTCCCTGATCACTGGTATCACCCTCCCCAATAATAGGTGTCACATTCCCGATCACCGGTGCCACACTTCCCAATCACTGCTGTCACCCTCCCCAATCACCAGCATCACACTCCCCAATCACCAGCATCACCCTCCCCGATCACCGGCATCACACTCCCCGATCACCGGCATCAACCTCCCCGATCACCGGCATTACCCTCCCCGATAAGGGGCGTCACCCTCCACGATCACCGGCATCACCCTCCCCGATCACCACTGCCACTTTCCCCAATCACTGGCATCACACTCCCCGATCACCGGTATCACCCTCCCCAATAATAGGGATCATATTCCCGATCACTGGTGCCACACTCCCCGATCACCGGTGCCACACTTCCCAATCACTGCCGTCACACTCTCCGATCATTGGTGTCACACTCCCCGATCACCACTGTCACCATCCCCGATCACAACTGCTACGTTCCCCGCTCACTGTCAACCTCCCCAATCACCGGCGTCACACTCCCCGATCATCGGCGTCACACATCCCGATCAGCAGTGTCACACTCCCCGACCACCGGCGTCATACTCCCCGATCATCAGCATCAACCGCCCCAATCACCACCATCACAGTCCCCGATCACCGGCATCAAACTCCCCGATCACTGGTGTCACACTCCCCGATCACTGGCATTACACTCCCTGATCACCGGCGTCACACTCCCTGATCACCGCGGTCACACTCCCTGATCACCGGCATCACACTCCCCAATCAGCGGCATTACACTTCCCTATCACTGGCGTCACACTCCCTGATCACCGGCATCACACTCCCCGATCACCGGCGTCACCCTCCCCGATCACCAGCGTCATACACCCCGATCATCGCCGTCACACACCCCGATCACCGCCGTCACACTCCCCGATCACCGGCGTCACCCTCCACAAACACCTGCGTAACCCTCCGCGATCACCGGCATCACTCTCACCGATCACTACTGCCACTTTCCTCAATCACTGGCATCACACTCCCCGATCACCGGCGTCACACTCCCTGATCACCGGCGTCACACTCCCCGATCACCGGCGTCACTCTCCTCGATCACCAGCTTCACACTCCCTGATCACTGGCATCAACCTCCCCGATCACCGGCATTACCCTCCCCGATAACCGGCATCACCCTCCGCGATCATTGGTGTCACACTCCCCGATCACCAGTGTCACCATCCCCGATCACAACTGCTACCTTCCCCGATCACTGTCACCCTCCCCAATCACCGGCGTCATACTCCCCAATCACCAGCATCACCCTCCCCGCTCACCAGCGTCACAATCCTCGATCACCGCCGTCACACTCCCTGAACATCGGCGTCACACTCCGTGATCACTGGTGTCATCCTCACCAATCACTGTAGTTATACTCCCCATTCACCACCGTCACACTCCCTGATCACCGGGATTACACACCCCTATCACCACCATCACACTCCCTGATCACCAGCATCACACTCCCCGATCACCGCCGTCACACTCCCTGAACATCGGCGTCACATTCCATTATCACTGGTGTCATACTCCCCGATCATCAGTTTGAACCGCCCCAATGACCACTGTCACAGTCCCTGATCACCGGCGTCACACTCCCCGATCACCAGCATTACACACCCCTATCACCGACATCACACTCCCTGATCTCCGGCATCACACTCCCCGATCACCAGTGTCACACTCCCCGATCACCGGCATTACACTCCCTGATCACCGGCGTCATACTCCATGATCACCGGCGTCATACTCCATGATCACCGGCGTCATACTCCATGATCACCGGCATTACACTCCCCGATCACCAGTGTCACACTCCCTGATCACCGCCATCACACTCCCTGATCACCGGCGTCATACTCCATGATCACCGGCGTCACACTCCCCGATCAGCGGCGTTACACTCCCCGATCACCGGCGTCACACTCCCTGATCATTATCATCACACTCCCCGATCACCGGCGTCATACTCCTCGATCACGGCGTCATACTCCTCGATCACCGCCGTCAATCTCCCTGATCACCGGCGTTACACTCCCCGATTACCGGCGCCACACTCCCCGATTACCGCATCACACTCCCCGATCACCGGCGTCACACTCCCCGATCACCGCCGTCACACTCCCCGATCACCGCCGTCACCCTCGCCGATCACCGGCATCACACTCCCCGATCACTGGTGTCATCCTCCCCAATCACAATAGTTATACTCCCCTATCACCGCCATCACACACCCTGATCACTGGCGTCACACTCCCCGATCATTGGCATCACACTCCCCGATCATCGGCGTCACACATCCCGATCAACAGCGTTACACTCCCCGATCACCGGCATTACACACCCCTATCACCACCATCACACTCCCTGATCACCAGCATCACACTCCCCGATCACCGCCGTCACACTCCCTGAACATCGGCGTCATACTCCATGATCACCGGCGTCACACTCCCCGATCAGCGGCGTTACACTCCCCGATCACCGGCATTACACACCCCTATCACCACCATCACACTCCCTGATCACCAGCGTCACACTCCCCGATCACCGCCGTCACACTCCCTGAACATCGGCGTCACATTCCATTATTACTGGTGTCATACTCCCCGATCATCAGTTTGAACCGCCCCAATCACTACTGTCACAGTCCCTGATCACCGGCGTCACACTCCCCGATCACCAGCATTACACACCCCTATCACCGACATCACACTCCCTGATCTCCAGCGTCACACTCCCCGATCACCAGTGTCACACTCCCCGATCACCGGCATTACACTCCCTGATCACTGGTGTCACACTCCCTGATCACCGCCATCACACTCCCTGATCACCGGCGTCATACTCCATGATCACCGGCATCACACTCCCCGATCAGCGGCATTACACTCCCCGATCACCGGCGTCACACTCCCTGATCATTATCATCACACTCCCCGATCACCGGCGTCATACTCCTCGATCACCGGCGTCATACTCCTCGATCACCGACCGTCAATCTCCCTGATCACCGGCGTTACACTCCCCGATTACCGGCGCCACACTCCCCGATTACCGCATCACACTCCCCGATCACCGGCGTCACACACCCCGATCACCGCCGTCACACTCCCCGATCACCGCCGTCACCCTCGCCGATCACCGGCATCACACTCCCCGATCACTGGTGTCATCCTCCCCAATCACAATAGTTATACTCCCCTATCACCGCCATCACACACCCTAATCACTGGCGTCACACTCCCCGATCATCGGTATCACACTCCCCGATCATCGGCGTCAAACATCCCGATCAACAGCGTCACACTCCCCGATCACCGGCGTCACCCTCCCCGATCACTACCATCACATTCCCCGATCAGCGGCATTACACTCCCCGATCACCGGCGTCATAAACCAGATCACCAGCGTCACACTCCCCGAACACCACCATCACACTCCCCGATCACCGGCATCACACTCCCCGATCACCAGCATCACACTCCCCGATCAGCGGCATCACACTCCCCGATCATCGACGTCACACACCCTGATCACCGGCGTCACACTCCCCGATCACCGCTGCCACTTTCTCCAATCACTGGCATCACACTCCCCGATCACGGGCATCACACTACCCGATCACCGGCATCAAACTCCCCAATCACTGGAGTCACACTCCCCGATCACCACCATCAAAAACCCCGATCACCGGCGCCACACTCCCCGATCACCACCGTCACAATCCCTGATCACCGGCATCACACTCCTCGATCACCGGCGTTACACTCCCCAATCACAAGCGTGAAACTCCCCGATTACCGCGTCACACTCCCCGATCACCAGCGTCACCCTCCCCGGTCACCGGCGTCACCCTCGCCGAGCACCGGCGTCACCCTCGCCGATCACCGGCGTCACACTCCCCGATCACCGGCGTCACACTCCCCGATCACTGGCGTCACACTCCCTGATCACCGGCGTCACACTCCCCGATCACCGGCGTCACACTCCCCGATCACCAACATCACACTCCCCGAGCACCGGCATCACACTCCCAGATCACCGCTGCCACTTTCTCCAATCACTGGCATCACACTCCCCGATCATGGGTGTCACACTACCCGATCACCGGCATCAAACTCCCCGATCACTGGAGTCACACTCTCCGATCACCACCATCAAAATCCCCGATCACCGGTGTCACACTCCCCGATCACCAACATCACACTCCCTGATCATCGACGTCACACACCCTGATCACCGGCGTCTCGCTCCCCGATCAACGCTGCCACTTTCTCCAATCACTGGCATCACACTCCCTGATCATGGGTGTCACACTACCCGATCACCGGCATCAAACTCCCCGATCACTGGAGTCACACTCTCCGATCACCACCATCAAAACCCCCGATCACTGGCGTCACACTCCCCGATCACTGGCATCACACTCCCTGATCACCAGCGTCACACTCCCCGATCACCGGCGTCACATTACCCAATCACCAACATCACACTCCCCGATCACCGGCATCACACTCCCCGATCGCCGGTGTCACACTCCCCGATCGCCGGCGTCACCCTCCCTGATCACCGGCATCACCCTCCCTGATCACCGGCGTCACACTCCCCAATCACCGCCATCACCCTCCCCGATCACTGTCACCCTCCCCGATCACCGGCGTCACACTCCCCGATCACCAGCATCACACACCCCGATCACCGGCGTCACACTCCTCGATCACCGTCATCACACTCCCCAATCACCAGCGCCATGCTCCCCGATCACCAGATCACACTTCCCAATCACTGGCGTCAAACTCACCGATCACCAGCGCCATACACTCCGATCACCGCCGTCACACTCCCCGATCACCAGCGTCACCCTCGCCGATCACCGGCGTCACACTCCACGCTCACCGACGTCACACTCCCCGATTACCGGCGTCACACTCCCTGATCACTGGCGTCACACTCCCCGATCACCGGCATCACCCTCGCCGATCACCAGCATCATACTCCTCGACCACCAGCGTCATACTCCCCGATCATCGATGTCACACTCCCCGATCACTGGCATCATACACCAGATTTCCAGCGTCACACTCCCCGAACACAGCCGTCACACGCCCCGATCACCGGCATCACTCTCGCCGATCATCGGCGTCATACTCCTCGATCACCGGTGTCATACTCCCCGATCATCGATGTCACACTCCCCGATCACCGGCATCATACTCCCTGATCATCGACGTCACACTCCCAGATTACTGCCATCACACTCCACGATCACTGCCATCACACTCCCCGATAACCGGCGTCACACTCCCCAACCACTGGCGTCACACTCCCTGATCACCGGCGTCACACTCCCCGATCACCGGCGTCACACTCCCCGATCACCAACATCACACTCCCCGATCATGGCCGTCACACTCCCCGATCAATGGCATCACACTCCCCGATCATCGACGTCACACACCCTGATCACCGGCGTCTCACTCCCCGATCACCGCTGCCACTTTCTCCAATCACTGACATCACACTCCCTGATCATGGGTGTCACACTGCCCGATCACCGGCATCACACTCCCCGATCACTGGCGTCACACTCCCTGATCACCAACATCACACTCCCTGATCACCGGCATCACACTACCCGATCACCGGCGTCTCACTCCCCGATCACCGGTGTCACACTCCCCGATCACCTGCATCACACTCCCCGATCACCTGCATCACACTCCCCGATCACCTGCATCACACTCCCCGTTCACCGGCGTCACACTCCCCGATCGCATGCGTCACCCATCCCGGTCACCGGCATCACACTCCCCAATCACCGGCATCACCCTCGCTGATCACCGGCATCACACTCCCCGATCACCGCCATCACCCACCCCAATCACTGTCTCCCTCCCCGATCGGCAGCGTCACACTCCCCGATCACGGGCATCACACTCCCCGATCACCGGCGTCACACTCCTCGATCACCGACATCACACTCCCCGATCACCGGCATCACACTCCCTGATCATCGGCATCACACTCCCCGATCATCGGCGTCACACTCCCCGATCCCCGGGGTCACACTCCCCGATCATCGGCATTACACACCCCTATCACCACCATCACAGTCCCCGATCACTGGCATTACATGCCCTGATCACCGGTGTCACACTCCCTGATCACCGCCATCAAACTCCCTGATCACCGGCATCACACTCCCTGATCACCGGCGTCACACTCCACGATCAGCGGCGTTACACTTCCCGATCACTGGCGTCACACTCCCCAATCGCCACCGTCACACTCCCCGATCACCGGCGTCACCCTCGCCGATCACCGGCGTCACACTCCCCGATCACCGATGTCACACTCCCCGATTACCGGCGTCACACTCCCTGATCATCGGCGTCACACTCCCCGATCACCAGCGTCACACTCCCCGATCACCAGCGTCACATTACCCGATCACCAACATGACACTCCCCGATCACCGGCATCACACTCCCCGATCGCCGGTGTCACACTCCCCGATCGCCGGCGTCACCCTCCCCGATCACCGGCATCACCCTCCCTGATCACCGGCATCACACTCCCCGATCACCGCCATCACCCTCCCCGATCACTGTCACCCTCCCCGATCACCGGCGTCACACTCCCCGATCACCGGCATCACACACCCCGATCACCGGCGTCACACTCCTCGATCACCGTCATCACACTCCCCAATCACCAGCGCCATACTCCCCAATCACCAGATCACACTCCCCGATCACTGGCGTCAAACTCACCGATCACCAGCGCCATACACTCCGATCACCGCCGTCACACTCCCCGATCACCAGCGTCACCCTCGCCGATCACCGGCGTCACACTCCACGCTCACCGACGTCACACTCCCTGATTACCAGCGTCACACTCCCTGATCACCGGCGTCACACTCCCCGATCACCGGCATCACCCTCGCCGATCACCAGCATCATACTCCTCGATCACCAGCGTCATACTCCCCGATCATCGATGTCACACTCCCCGATCACCGGCATCATACACCAGATATCCAGCGTCACACTCCCCGAACACAGCCGTCACACGCCCCGATCACCGGCATCACCCTCGCCGATCACCGGCGTCATACTCCTCGATCACCGGTGTCATACTCCCCGATCATCGATGTCACACTCCCCGATCACCGGCATCATACTCCCTGATCATCGATGTCACACTCCCAGATTACTGCCATCACACTCCACGATCACTGCCGTCACACTCCCCGATCACCGGCGTCACACTCCCCGACCACTGGCGTCACACTCCCCGATCACCAACATCACACTCCCCGATCATGGCCGTCACACTCCCCGATCAACGGCATCACACTCCCCAATCATCGACGTCACACACTCTGATCACCGGCGTCTCACTCCCCGATCACCGCTGCCACTTTCTCCAATCACTGGAATCACACTCCCTGATCATGGGTGTCACACTACCCGATCACCGGCATCACACTCCCCGATCACTGGCGTCACACTCCCTGATCACTGGCGTCACACTCCCCGATCACCGGCGTCACATTCCCCGATCACCAACATCACACTCCCTGATCACCGGCATCACACTACCCGATCACCGGCATCTCACTCCCCGATCACCTGCATCACACTCCCCGATCACCTGCATCACACTCCCCGATCACCTGCATCACACTCCCCGTTCACCGGCGTCACACTCCCCGATCACCTGCATCACACTCCCCGTTCACCGGCGTCACACTCCCCGATCGCCGGTGTCACCCATCCCGGTCACCGGCATCACACTCCCCGATCACCGCCATCACCCACCCCAATCACTGTCTCCCTCCCCGATCAGCAGCGTCACACTCCCCGATCACGGGCATCACACTCCCCGATCACCGGCGTCACACTCCTCGATCACCAGCATCACACTCCCCGATCGCCGGCGACACACTCCCCGTTCACCGGCGTCACACTCCCCGATCGCCGGTGTCACCCATCCCGGTCACCGGCATCACACTCCCCGATCACCGCCATCACCCACCCCAATCACTGTCTCCCTCCCCGATCAGCAGCGTCACACTCCCCGATCACGGGCATCACACTCCCCGATCACCGGCGTCACACTCCTCGATCACCGGCATCACACTCCCCGATCACCGCCATCACCCACCCCAATCACTGTCTCCCTCCCCTATCAGCAGCGTCACACTCCCCGATCACGGGCATCACACTCCCCGATCACCGGCGTCACACTCCTTGATCACCGGCATCACACTCCCCGATCGCCGGCGACACACTCCCCGATCACCGGCATCACACTCCCCGATCACTGCATCACACTCCCCATTCACCCGCATCACACTCCCCGAACACCGGCGTCACTCTCCCCGATCACTGGCATCACACTCCCTGATCACCAGATCACACTCCCCGATCACCGCATCTCACTCCCCGATCACCGGCGTCACACTCCTCAATCACCGGCGTCACGCTCCCCGATCACCACACCTCACTCCCCAATCACCGGCGTCACACTCCTCGATCACCGGCGTCACGCTCCCCGATCACCGGCGTCACACTCCCCGATCATCGGCGTCACACTCCCCGATCCCCGGGGTCACACTCCCCGATCATCGGCATTACACACCCCTATCACCACCATCACAGTCCCCGATCACTGGCATTACATGCCCTGATCACCGGTGTCACACTCCCTGATCACCGCCATCAAACTCCCTGATCGCCGGCATCACACTCCCTGATCACCGGCGTCACACTCCACGATCAGCGGCGTTACACTCCCCGATCACCGGCGTCACACTCCCCAATCGCCACCGTCACACTCCCCGATCACCGGCGTCACCCTCGCCGATCACCGGCGTCACACTCCCCGATCACCGATGTCACACTCCCCGATTACTGGCGTCACACTCCCTGATCATCGGCGTCACACTCCCCGATCACCAGCGTCACACTCCCCGATCACCAGCGTCACATTACCCGATCACCAACATGACACTCCCCGATCACCGGCATCACACTCCCCGATCGCCGGTGTCACACTCCCCGATCGCCGGCGTCACCCTCCCCGATCACCGGCATCACCCTCCCTGATCACCGGCGTCACACTCCCCGATCACCGCCATCACCCTCCCCGATCACTGTCACCCTCCCCGATCACCGGCGTCACACTCCCCGATCACCGGCATCACACACCCCGATCACCGGCGTCACACTCCTCGATCACCGTCATCACACTCCCCAATCACCAGCGCCATACTCCCCAATCACCAGATCACACTCCCCGATCACTGGCGTCAAACTCACCGATCACCAGCGCCATACACTCCGATCACCGCCGTCACACTCCCCGATCACCAGCGTCACCCTCGCCGATCACCGGCGTCACACTCCACGCTCACCGACGTCACACTCCCTGATTACCAGCGTCACACTCCCTGATCACCGGCGTCACACTCCCCGATCACCGGCATCACCCTCGCCGATCACCAGCATCATACTCCTCGATCACCAGCGTCATACTCCCCGATCATCGATGTCACACTCCCCGATCACCGGCATCATACACCAGATATCCAGTGTCACACTCCCCGAACACAGCCGTCACACGCCCCGATCACCGGCATCACCCTCGCCGATCACCGGCGTCATACTCCTCGATCACCGGTGTCATACTCCCCGATCATCGATGTCACACTCCCCGATCACCGGCATCATACTCCCTGATCATCGACGTCACACTCCCAGATTACTGCCATCACACTCCACGATCACTGCCGTCACACTCCCCGATCACCGGCGTCACACTCCCCGACCACTGGCGTCACACTCCCCGATCACCAACATCACACTCCCCGATCATGGCCGTCACACTCCCCGATCAACGGCATCACACTCCCCGATCATCGACGTCACACACTCTGATCACCGGCGTCTCACTCCCCGATCACCGCTGCCACTTTCTCCAATCACTGGAATCACACTCCCTGATCATGGGTGTCACACTACCCGATCACCGGCATCACACTCCCCGATCACTGGCGTCACACTCCCTGATCACTGGCGTCACACTCCCCGATCACCGGCGTCACATTCCCCGATCACCAACATCACACTCCCTGATCACCGGCATCACACTACCCGATCACCGGCATCTCACTCCCCGATCACCTGCATCACACTCCCCGATCACCTGCATCACACTCCCCGATCACCTGCATCACACTCCCCGTTCACCGGCGTCACACTCCCCGATCACCTGCATCACACTCCCCGTTCACCGGCGTCACACTCCCCGATCGCCGGTGTCACCCATCCCGGTCACCGGCATCACACTCCCCGATCACCGCCATCACCCACCCCAATCACTGTCTCCCTCCCCGATCAGCAGCGTCACACTCCCCGATCACGGGCATCACACTCCCCGATCACCGGCGTCACACTCCTCGATCACCGGCATCACACTCCCCGATCGCCGGCGACACACTCCCCGTTCACCGGCGTCACACTCCCCGATCGCCGGTGTCACCCATCCCGGTCACCGGCATCACACTCCCCGATCACCGCCATCACCCACCCCAATCACTGTCTCCCTCCCCGATCAGCAGCGTCACACTCCCCGATCACGGGCATCACACTCCCCGATCACCGGCGTCACACTCCTCGATCACCGGCATCACACTCCCCGATCGCCGGCGACACACTCCCCGATCACCGGCATCACACTCCCCGATCACTGCATCACACTCCCCGATCGCCGGCGACACACTCCCCGATCACCGGCATCACACTCCCCATTCACCTGCATCACACTCCCCGAACACCGGCGTCACTCTCCCCGATCACTGGCATCACACTCCCTGATCACCAGATCACACTCCCCGATCACCGCATCTCACTCCCCGATCACCGGCGTCACACTCCTCAATCACCGGCATCACGCTCCCCGATCACCACACCTCACTCCCCAATCACCGGCGTCACACTCCTCGATCACCGGCGTCACGCTCCCCGATCCCCGGGGTCACACTCCCCGATCATCGGCATTACACACCCCTATCACCACCATCACACTCCCCGATCACTGGCATTACATGCCCTGATCACCGGTGTCACACTCCCTGATCACCGCCATCAAACTCCCTGATCGCCGGCATCACACTCCCTGATCACCGGCGTCACACTCCACGATCAGCAGTGTTACACTCCCCGATCACCGGCGTCACACTCCCCAATCGCCACCGTCACACTCCCCGATCACCGGCGTCACCCTCGCCGATCACCGGCGTCACACTCCCCGATCACCGATGTCACACTCCCCGATTACCGGCGTCACACTCCCTGATCATCGGCGTCACACTCCCCGATCACCAGCATCACACTCCCCGATCATCAACGTCACACACCCTGATCACCGGCGTCACACTCTTCGATAACCTGCGTCACCCTCCACGATCACCACTGCCACTTTCCCCGATCACTGGCATCACACGACCCGATCACCGGTATCACCCTCCCCAATAATAGGGGTCACATTCCCGATCGCTGGTACCAGACTCCCCGATCACCGGTGCCACATTTCCCAATCACTGCCATCACACTCCCCGATCATTGGTGTCACACTCCCCGATCACCACTGTCACCATCCCCGATCGCAACTGCTACCTTCCCCGATCACTGTCACCCTCCCCAATCATCGGCGTCGCACATCCCGATCACCGCCGTCACACTCCCTGAACATCGGCGTCACACTCCGTGATCACTGGTGTCATCCTCCCCAATCACAATAGTTATACTACCCTATCACCGCCATCACACTCCCTGATCACTGGCGTCACACTCCCTGATCACCGGCATCACACTCCCCGATCATCGGCGTCACACATCCAGATCAACAGCGTTACCCTCCCCGATCACTACCATCACACTCCCCGATCAGCGGCGTAACACTCCCCGATCACCGGCGTCACCCTCCCTGAACACTACCATCACACTTCCCGATCAGCGGCGTTACACTTCCCGATCACCGGCGTCATACACCAGATCACCAGCGTCACACTCCCCGAACACCGCCGTCACACTCCCCAATCACCGGCATCACACTCCCCGATCACCGGTGTCATACTCCCCGATCACGGCATCACACTCCCTGATCACCGGCATCACACTCCCCGATCAGCGGCGTTACACTCCCCGATCATCGACGTCACACTCCCC
The DNA here is from genome assembly GCF_052327205.1 of Somniosus microcephalus. Classification (NCBI taxonomy): domain Eukaryota; kingdom Metazoa; phylum Chordata; class Chondrichthyes; order Squaliformes; family Somniosidae; genus Somniosus; species Somniosus microcephalus. The sequence continues at coordinate 72,591,721 of NC_140989.1, read as the reverse complement.
GATCATCGCTGCCACTTTCCCCAATCACTGGCATCAAACTCCCCGATCATGGCCGTCACACGCCCCGATCACCGGCATCACACTCCCCGATCATCGACGTCACACACCCTGATCACCGGCGTCACATTCCCCGATCACCGCTGCCACTTTCTCCAATCACTGGCATCACACTCCCCGATCACGGGCATCACACTACCCGATCACCGGCATCAAACTCCCCGATCACTGGCATCATACTCTCCGATCACCACCATCAAAATCCCCGATCACCGGCATCACACTCCCCGATCACCACCATCACATTCCCCGATCACCGGCGTCACACTCCCCGATCACCGGCGTTACACTCACCGATCACAAGCGTCAAACTCCCCGTTTCCCCCTTACACTCCCCAATCACCAGCGTCACACTCCCCGATCACCGGCGTCACACTCCCTGATCACTGGCGTCACACTCCCCGATCACCGGCGTCACCCTCACTGATCATCGACGTCACACTCCCCAATCACCGGCGTCACACTCCCCGATCATCGACGTCACACTCCCAGATTACTGCCATCACACTCCCCGATCACCGGCGTCACACTCCCCGATCACCGGCGTTACACTCCTCGATCACAAGCGTCAAACTCCCCGATCACCGCGTCACACTCCCCGATCACTGGCGTTACACTCCCCGATCACCGCATCACACTCCCCAATCAACAGCATCACACTCCCCGATCTTCTGCGTCACACTCCCAGATCATCGCGTCACACTCCCCAATCACCGCCGTCATACTCCCCGATCACAAGCGTCAAACTCCCCGATTACCACGTCACACTCTCCGATCACTGGCGTCACACTCCACGATCACCGGCGTCACCCTTGCCGAGCACCGGCGTCACCCTCCCCGATCACCGGCGTCACACTCCCCGATCACCGCCGTCACCCTCCCTGATTGCCGGTGTAACCCACCCCGATCACCGGCATCACTCAGCCTGATCATCAGCGTCACACTCTCCGATCACCAGTGTCACACGCCCGGATCAGTGGCTTCACACTCCCCGATCACCGGCATCACACTCCCCGATCACCACCGTCACACTCCCCGATCACCGGCGTCACACTCCCCGATCACCGGCATTACACGCCCTGATCACCGGTGGCACACTCCCTGATCACCGCCATCAAACACCCTGATCACCGGCATCACACTCCCTGATCACCGGCGTCATACTCCCTGATCACCGGCGTCACACTCCCCGATCAGCGGCGTTACACTCCCCGATCACCGGCGGCACACTCTCTGATCACTATCATCACACTCCCCGATCACCGGCGTCACACTCCCCGATTGCCGCCGTCACACTCCCCGATCACCGGAATCACCCTCGCCGATTACCGGCGTCACACTCGCTGATCACCGGCATCACACTCCCTGATCACCGGCATCACCCTCGCCGATCACCGGCATCATACTCCTCGATCACCGGCGTCATACTCCCCGATCATCGACGTCACACTCCCCGATCACCGGCGTCATACTCCCTGATCATCGAGGTCAAACTCCCAGATTACTGCCATCACACTCCACGATCACCGCCGTCACACTCCCCGATCACTGGCGTCATACACCAGATCACCAGCGTCACACTCCCCAAGCAACGCCATCACACTCCCCGATCACCGGCATCACACTCCCTGATCAGCGGCGTTACATTCCACGATCATCGATGTCACACTCCCCGATCACCGCTGCCACTTTCCCCAATCACTGGCATCACACTCCCCGATCACCGGCGTCATACACCCCGATCACCAGCATCACACTCCCAGATCATCGGCATCACACTCCCCGATCACCGGCGTCACCCTCGCCGAGCACCAGCGTCACCCTCCCTGATCACCGGCGTCACACTCCCCGTTCACCGCCATCACCCTCCCCGATTGCAGGCGTAACCCATCCCACTCACTGGCATCAGTCACCCTGATCATCGGCGTCACACTCTCCGATCACCGGTGTCACACCCCCCGATCAGTGGCTTCACACTCCCCGATCACCGGCATCACACTCCCTGATCACCACCGTCACAATCCCCGATCACCAGCGTCACACGCCCCGATCATCGACGTCACACTCCTCGATCACAGCTGCCACTTTCCCCAATCACTGGCATCAGACTCCCCGATCATGGCCGTCACCCCCCCCGATCACCGGCATCACACCGCCCGATCATCGACGTCACACACCCTGATCACCAGCGTCACACTCCCCGATCACCTCTGCAACTTTCTCCAATCACTGGCATCACACTCCCCGATCACGGGTGTCACACTACCCGATCACCGGCATCAAACTCCCCGATCACTGGAGTCACACTCTCCGATCACCACAGTCAAAATCCCCGATCACCGGCATCACACTCCCTGATCACCGGCGTCACACTACCCGATCACAAGCGTCAAACTCCCCGATTACCGCGTCACACTCCCCGATCACCGGCGTCACACTCCCCGATCACCGGCATCACACTCCCCGATCACCAGCGTCATACTCCCCGATCACCGGCGTCACCCTCACTGATCATCGACGTCACACTCCCCGATCACCGGCGTCATACACCCCGATCATCGACGTCACACTCCCAGATTACTGCCATCACACTCCCCGATCACCGCCGTCACACTCCCCGATTACGGGCGTCACACTTCCCGATCACCGGCGTTACACTCCCTGATCACAAGCATCAAACTCCCCGATCACCGCGTCACACTCCACGATCACCGGCGTTACACTCCCCGTTCACCGCATCACACTACCCAATCAGCATCACACTCCCCGATCTTCTGCGTCACACTCCCAGATCATCGGCGTCACACTCCCCGATCACCGGCGTCACCCTCGCCGAGCACCAGCGTCACCCTCCCTGATCACCAGCGTCACACTCCCCGTTCACCGCCATCACCCTCCCCGATTGCAGGCGTAACCCATCCCGCTCACTGGCATCAGTCACCCTGATCATCGGCGTCACACTCTCCGATCACCGGTGTCACACCCCCCGATCAGTGGCTTCACACTCCCCGATCACCACCGTCACAATCCCCGATCACCAGCGTCACACTCCCCGATCACCAACGTCACACTGCCCGATCACACCGTCACAGTCCCTGATCAACACCGTCACAATCCCCGATCACCGGCGTCACACTCCCCGATCACCAGCGTCACACACCCCGATCACCACCATCACAATCCCCGATCACTGGCATCACACTCCCTGATCACCACTGTTACAATCCCCGATCACCAGCATCACACTCCCCGATCACCACCGCCACACTCCCCGATCACCACCGTCACAATCCCCGATCACCAGCATCACACTGCCCGATCACCACCGTCACAATCTACGATCACCGGCGTCACACACCCCAATCACCGGTGCCATACTCACCGATCACCGGTGTCACACTTCCCGATCACCTCATCACAGTCCCTGATCACCGGCATCACACTACCCGATCACCGGTGTCACACTTCCCGATCGCCTGCATCATACTCCCCGATCACCTGCATCACACTCCCCGATCACCGGTGTCACACTCCCCGATCACCGGCGTCACCCTCCCCGATCACCGGCATCACACTCCCCGATCACCGGCATCACCCTCCCTGATTACCGGCATCACACTCCCCGATCGCCGCCATCACCCTCCCCGATCACTGTCACCCACCCCGATTACCGGCGTCACACTCCCCGATCATCGGCGTCACACATTCCGATCACTGCCGTCACAATCCCCAATCACCGGCGTCACACTCCGCGATCACCGGCATCACACTCCCCGATCACCTGCATCACACTTCCCGATCACCGGTGTCACACTCCCTGATCATCGGCATCACACTCCTCGATCACCGGCATCACACTCCCCAATCACCGGCGTCACACTCCTCGATCACCGGCATCACACTCCCTGATCACCGGCATCACACTCCTCGATCACCCGCATCACACTCCCCGATCACCAGCATCACACTCCCCGATCACCGGCATCACACTCCCCGATCACCGGCATCACACTCCTCGATCACCGGCATCACACTCCCCGATCACCGGCGTCACACTCCCCGATCACCGGCGTCACACTCCTCGATCACCGGCATCACACTCCCCGATCACCGGTGTCAAATTCATCGATCACCAGCGCCATACTCCCTGATCACCACATCACACTCCCCGATCACCGGCGTCACACTCCCTGATCATCGGCGTCAAACTCGCCGATCACCAGTGTCACACTCCCCGATCACCGCATCTCACTCCCCGATCACTGGCGTCAATCTCCTCGATCACCGGCATCACTCTCCCCGATCATCGGCGTCACACTCCCCGATCATCGGCATCACACTCCCCAATTCCCGGGGTCAGACACCCCGATCATCGGCGTCACACTCCCCGATCACCGCCGTCACACTCCCCGATCACCGACGTCATACGCCCCGATCACTGGCGTTACCCTTCCCGATCATCGGCGTCACACTCCCCGATCACCGCCGTCACTCTCCCCAAACACCGGCGTCACACTCCCCGATCACCGGCGTCACACTCCCTGATCTCCAGCATCACACTCCCTGATCACCGGCATCACACTCCCTGATCAGTATCATCACACTCCCCGATCACCGGCGTCATACTCCTCGATCACCAGCGTCCTACTCCCTGATCATCGACGTCACACTCTCCGATCACCGGTGTCACACCCCCCGATCAGTGGCTTCACACTCCCCGATCACCACCGTCACAATCCCCGATCACCGGCGTCACACTCCCCGATCACCAACGTCACACTCCCCGATCACACCATCACAGTCCCTGATCAACACCGTCACAATCCCCGATCACCGGCGTCACACTCCCCGATCACCAGCGTCACACACCCCGATCACCACCGTCACAATCCCCGATCACTGGCATCACACTCCCTGATCACCACCGTCACAATCCCCGATCACCAGCATCACACTCCCCGATCACCACCGCCACACTCCCCGATCACCACCGTCACAATCCCCGATCACCAGCATCACACTGCCCGATCACCACCGTCACAATCTACGATCACCGGCGTCACACACCCCGATCACCGGTGCCATACTCACCGATCACCGGCGTCACACTTCCCGATCACCTCATCACAGTCCCTGATCACCGGCATCACACTACTCGATCACCGGTGTCACACTTCCCGATCGCCTGCATCATACTCCCCGATCACCTGCATCACACTCCCCGATCACCGGTGTCACACTCCCCGATCACCGGCGTCACCCTCCCCGATCACCGGCATCACACTCCCCGATCACCGGCATCACCCTCCCTGATTACCGGCATCACACTCCCCGATCGCCACCATCACCCTCCCCGATCACTGTCACCCACCCCGATTACCGGCGTCACACATTCCGATCACTGCCGTCACAATCCCCAATCACCGGCGTCACACTCCGCGATCACCGGCATCACACTCCCCGATCACCTGCATCACACTTCCCGATCACCGGTGTCACACTCCCTGATCATCGGCATCACACTCCTCGATCACCGGCATCACACTCCCCAATCACCGGCGTCACACTCCTCGATCACCGGCATCACACTCCCTGATCACCGGCATCACACTCCTCGATCACCCGCATCACACTCCCCGATCACCAGCATCACACTCCCCGATCACCGGCATCACACTCCCCGATCACCGGCATCACACTCCTCGATCACCGGCATCACACTCCCCGATCACCGGCGTCACACTCCCCGATCACCGGCGTCACACTCCTCGATCACCGGCATCACACTCCCCGATCACCGGCGTCACACTCCCCGATCACCGGCATCACACTCCCCGATCACCGGTGTCAAATTCATCGATCACCAGCGCCATACTCCCTGATCACCACATCACACTCCCCGATCACCGGCGTCACACTCCCTGATCATCGGCGTCAAACTCACCGATCACCAGTGCCACACTCCCCGATCACCGCATCTCACTCCCCGATCACTGGCGTCAATCTCCTCGATCACCGGCATCACTCTCCCCGATCATCGGCGTCACACTCCCCGATCATCGGCATCACACTCCCCAATTCCCGGGGTCAGACACCCCGATCATCGGCGTCACACTCCCTGATCACCGCCGTCACACTCCCCGATCACCGACGTCATACGCCCCGATCACTGGCGTTACCCTTCCCGATCATCGGCGTCACACTCCCCGATCACCGCCGTCACTCTCCCCAAACACCGGCGTCACACTCCCCGATCACCGGCGTCACACTCCCTGATCTCCAGCATCACACTCCCTGATCACCGGCATCACACTCCCTGATCAGTATCATCACACTCCCCGATCACCGGCGTCATACTCCTCGATCACCAGCGTCCTACTCCCTGATCATCGACGTCACACTCCCCGATCACCGGCGTCACCCTTCCCGATCACTGGCTTCATCCTCCCCAATCACTGTCGTCACATGCCCCGATCACCGATGTCATACTCCCCGAACACCAGCTTCACCTTCCCTGATCACAGATGTAACACTCCCCGAACACCGGTGTCACACTCCCCGATCACCAGCTTCACACTCCCCGATCACTACCATCACACCACCCGATCACCAGCGTCACACTCCCTGATCAGCGACGTCACACACCCAGATCACTGCCGTCACACTCCCAGATCAGCAGCATTAGACTCCCCGATCACCGGCGTCACACTCCCTGATCACCGCCATCACACTCCCCAATGATTGGCGTCACATTCCCTGATCACCAGCGTCACACTCCACAATCACCAGCGTCACACTCCCCGATCACCGGCATCAACCTCACCGATCACCGGCATTACCCTCCCCGATAACTGGCTTCACCCTCCGCGATCACCGGCATTCCCCTCCCTGATCACCACTGCCACTTTCCCCGATCACTGGCATCTCACTCGCCGATCACCGGTATCACCCTCCTCAATAATAGGGGTCACATTCCCGATCACTGGTGCCACACTCCCCGATCACTGGTGCCACACTCCCCGATCACTGGTGCCACACTCCCCAATCACAGCCGTCACACTCCATGATCATCAGCGTCAAACTCCCCGATCACCGGCATTACACGCCCCGATCACCGCCATCACACTCCTGATCACCGGTGTCACACTCCCTGATCACCGGCATCACACTCCCCGATCAGTGGCTTTACACTCCCCGATCACCGGCGTCATACACCCGATCACTGGTGTCACACTCCCCGATCACTGGCATCACAGTCCCCGATCACCGGTGTCACACTCCCCGATCACCGGCGTCATACACCCGATCACTGGTGTCACACTCCCCGATCACCGGTGTCACACTCCCCGATCACCGGCGTCACCCTTTCCGATCACTGGCTTCATCCTCCCCGATCACCGTCGTCACATGCCCCGATCACCGATGTCACACTCCCCGAACACCGGCTTCACCCTCCCCGATCACAGATGTAACACTCCCCGAAAACCAGCGTCACATGCCCTGATCACTGGCGTCACACTCCGCGATCACCAGCATCACACTCCCCGATCACTACCATCACACTACACGATCACTGGCGTCACACTCCCTGATCATTGGCATCACACTCCCCGATCAGCGGCGTTACACTCTCTGATCACCGGAGTCACACTCCCCGATCACTGGCGTCACACTTCCCGATCACCCGCGTCACACTCCCCGATCACCAGCGTCACACTCCCTGATCACCGGCATCACTCTCCACAATCACCGGCGTTACACTCCCAGATCATCACCATCACACTCCCCAATTACCGCCGTCACACTCCCCGATCACCCGTGTCACACTCCCCGATCACCCGCGTCACACTCCCCGATCACTGTCACCCTCACCGATCACCGGCATCACACTCCCCGATCACCACCGTCACTCTCCCCAATCACTGGCATCACACTCCCCGATCATCGACGTCACACTCCCCGATCACCGCTGCCACTTTCCCCAAACACTGGCATCACACGCCCCGATCATGGCCGTCACACTCCCCGATCACCGGCGTCACACTCCCCGATCAACACCGTCACAATCCCCGATCACCGGCGTCACACTCCCAGATCACCACCGTCACAATCCCCGATCACCACCGTCACAGTCCCTGATCATCAGCATCACACTCCCTGATCACCACCGTCACAATCCCCGATCACCGGCATCACACTCCCCGATCACCATTGTCACAATCCCCGATCACCGGCGTCACACTCCCCGATCACCAGCGTCACACTCCCCGATTAGCGCATCAAACTTCACGATCACCGGCGTCACACTCCTCGATCACTGGGATCACACTCCCCGATCGCCGCCATCACCCTCCCCGATCACTGTCACCCACCCCGATTACCGGCGTCACACTCCCCGATCATCGGCGTCACACATTCCGATCACTGCCGTCACAATCCCCAATCACCGGCGTCACACTCCGCGATCACCGGCATCACACTCCCCGATCACCTGCATCACACTTCCCGATCACCGGTGTCACACTCCCTGATCATCGGCATCACACTCCTCGATCACCGGCATCACACTCCCCAATCACCGGCGTCACACTCCTCGATCACCGGCATCACACTCCCTGATCACCGGCATCACACTCCTCGATCACCCGCATCACACTCCCCGATCACCAGCATCACACTCCCCGATCACCGGCATCACACTCCCCGATCACCGGCATCACACTCCTCGATCACCGGCATCACACTCCCCGATCACCGGCGTCACACTCCCCGATCACCGGCGTCACACTCCTCGATCACCGGCATCACACTCCCCGATCACCGGCGTCACACTCCCCGATCACCGGCATCACACTCCCCGATCACCGGTGTCAAATTCATCGATCACCAGCGCCATACTCCCTGATCACCACATCACACTCCCCGATCACCGGCGTCACACTCCCTGATCATCGGCGTCAAACTCGCCGATCACCAGTGTCACACTCCCCGATCACCGCATCTCACTCCCCGATCACTGGCGTCAATCTCCTCGATCACCGGCATCACTCTCCCCGATCATCGGCGTCACACTCCCCGATCATCGGCATCACACTCCCCAATTCCCGGGGTCAGACACCCCGATCATCGGCGTCACACTCCCCGATCACCGCCGTCACACTCCCCGATCACCGACGTCATACGCCCCGATCACTGGCGTTACCCTTCCCGATCATCGGCGTCACACTCCCCGATCACCGCCGTCACTCTCCCCAAACACCGGCGTCACACTCCCCGATCACCGGCGTCACACTCCCTGATCTCCGGCATCACACTCCCTGATCACCGGCATCACACTCCCTGATCAGTATCATCACACTCCCCGATCACCGGCATCATACTCCTCGATCACCAGCGTCCTACTCCCTGATCATCGACGTCACACTCCCCGATCACCGGTGTCACACTCCCTGATCATCGACGTCACACTCCCCGATCACCGGCGTCACCCTTCCCGATCACTGGCTTCATCCTCCCCAATCACTGTCGTCACATGCCCCGATCACCGATGTCATACTCCCCGAACACCAGCTTCACCTTCCCTGATCACAGATGTAACACTCCCCGAACACCGGTGTCACACTCCCCGATCACCAGCTTCACACTCCCCGATCACTACCATCACACCACCCGATCACCAGCGTCACACTCCCCAATCAGCGACGTCACACACCCAGATCACTGCCGTCACACTCCCAGATCAGCAGCATTAGACTCCCCGATCACCGGCGTCACACTCCCTGATCACCGCCATCACACTCCCCAATGATTGGCGTCACATTCCCTGATCACCAGCGTCACACTCCACAATCACCAGCGTCACACTCCCCGATCACCGGCATCAACCTCACCGATCACCGGCATTACCCTCCCCGATAACTGGCTTCACCCTCCGCGATCACCGGCATTCCCCTCCCTGATCACCACTGCCACTTTCCCCGATCACTGGCATCTCACTCGCCGATCACCGGTATCACCCTCCTCAATAATAGGGGTCACATTCCCGATCACTGGTGCCACACTCCCCGATCACTGGTGCCACACTCCCCAATCACAGCCGTCACACTCCATGATCATCAGCGTCAAACTCCCCGATCACCGGCATTACACGCCCCGATCACCGCCATCACACTCCTGATCACCGGTGTCACACTCCCCGATCAGTGGCTTTACACTCCCCGATCACCGGCGTCATACACCCGATCACTGGTGTCACACTCCCCGATCACTGGCATCACAGTCCCCGATCACCGGTGTCACACTCCCCGATCACCGGCGTCATACACCCGATCACTGGTGTCACACTCCCCGATCACCGGTGTCACACTCCCCGATCACCGGCGTCACCCTTTCCGATCACTGGCTTCATCCTCCCCGATCACCGTCGTCACATGCCCCGATCACCGATGTCACACTCCCCGAACACCGGCTTCACCCTCCCCGATCACAGATGTAACACTCCCCGAACACCAGCGTCACATGCCCTGATCACTGGCGTCACACTCCGCGATCACCAGCATCACACTCCCCGATCACTACCATCACACTACACGATCACTGGCGTCACACTCCCTGATCATCGGCATCACACTCCCCGATCAGCGGCGTTACACTCTCTGATCACCGGAGTCACACTCCCCGATCACTGGCGTCACACTTCCCAATCACCCGCGTCACACTCCCCGATCACCAGCGTCACACTCCCTGATCACCGGCATCACTCTCCACAATCACCGGCGTTACACGCCCAGATCATCACCATCACACTCCCCAATTACCGCCGTCACACTCCCCGATCACCCGTGTCACACTCCCCGATCACCCGCGTCACACGCCCCGATCACTGTCACCCTCACCGATCACCGGCATCACACTCCCCGATCACCGCCGTCACTCTCCCCAATCACTGGCATCACACTCCCCGATCATCGACGTCACACTCCCCGATCACCGCTGCCACTTTCCCCAAACACTGGCATCACACGCCCCGATCATGGCCGTCACACTCCCCGATCACCGGCGTCACACTCCCCGATCAACACCGTCACAATCCCCGATCACCGGCGTCACACTCCCAGATCACCACTGTCACAATCCCCGATCACCACCGTCACAGTCCCTGATCACCAGCATCACACTCCCTGATCACCACCGTCACAATCCCCGATCACCGGCATCACACTCCCCGATCACCATTGTCACAATCCCCGATCACCGGCGTCACACTCCCCGATCACCAGCATCACACTCCCCGATTAGCGCATCAAACTTCACGATCACCGGCGTCACACTCCTCGATCACTGGGATCACACTCCCCGATCACCGGCGTCACACTCCTCGATCACCGGCATCACTCTCCCTGATCACCGGCATCACACTCCCCGATCACCGGCGTCACACTCCTTGATCACCGGCATCACACTCCCCGATCACCGGCGTCACACTCCCTGATCACCGGCGTCACACTCCTCGATCACCACATCACACTCCCTGATCATCGGCATTACACTCCCTGACCACCAGTGTCACAGTCCCTGATCACCGCCATCACACTCCCTGATCACCTGTGTCACACTCCCTGATCACCAGCGTCACAATCCCCTATCAACGGCATCATACTCCCCGATCATCAGCGTCAACCGCTCCAATCACCACCGTCACACTCCCTGATCACTGGCGTCACACTCCCCGATCACCGACATTACACTCCCTGATCACCGGCATTACACTCCCTGATCACAGGCATCAACCTCCCCGATCACCAGCATTACCCTCCCCGATAACCTGCGTCACCCTCCGCGATCACCGGCATCACCCTCCCTGATCACCACTGCCACTTTCCCCGATCATTGGCATCACACTCCCCATTCACCGGTATCACCCTCCCCATTAATAGGGGTCACATTCCCGATCACTGGTGCCACACTCCCCGATCACCGGTGCCACATGTCCCAATCACTGCCATCACACTCCCCGATCATTGGTGTCACACTCCCCGATCACCACTGTCACCATCCCCGATCACAACTGCTACCTTCCCCAATCACTGTCACCCTCCCCAATCATCGGCGTCACACATCCCGATCACCAGCGTCACACTCCCCGATCACCGCCGTCACACCCCTGAACATCGGTGTCACACTCCGTGATCACTGGTGTCATCCTCCCCAATCACTGTATTTATACTCCCCGATCACCGCCGTCACACTCCCTGATCACTACCATCACACTCCCCGATCATCGGCGTCACACTCCCCGATCACCGGCATCACACTCCCCGATCACCGGCATCACACTCCCCGATCACCGGCATCACACTCCCCGATCACCGGCGTCACACTCCCCGATCACCAGCATCACACTCCCCGATCATCGGCATCACACATCCTGATCACCCGCATCACACACCCCGATCACAGGCGTCACACTCCCTGGTCACCGATGTCACCCTCACTGATCACTGGTGTTACACTCCCCGATCACCGGCATCATACTCGCTGATCACCGGCATCACACTCCCTGATCACCGGCGTCATACTCCCAGATCACCGGCATCACACTCCCTGATCACCGGCGTCACAGTCCCTGATCACTGGCGTCACACTCCCTGATCACCGGCATCACACTCCCCGATCACCGGTGTCACACTCCCTGGTCACCGGTGTCACATTCCCCGATCATCGACGTCACACTCCCAGATCACTGCCATCACACTCACCGATCAGCAGCATTAGACTCCCTGATCACCGGCGTCACACTCCCTGATCACCGCCATCACACTCCCCAATGATTGGCGTCACATTCCCTGATCACCAGCGTCACACTCCCCGATCACCAGCGTCACACTCCCCGATCACCGGCATCAACCTCACCGATCACCGGCATTACCCTCCCCGATAACTGGCTTCACCCTCTGCGATCACTGGCATCCCCCTCCCCGATCACCACTGCCACTTTCCCCGATCACTGGCATCTCACTCGCCGATCACCGCTATCACCCTCCCCAATAATCGGGGTCACATTCCCGATCACTGGTGCCACACTCCACGATCACCGGTGTGCCACATGTCCCAATCACTGCCATCACACCCCCCGATCATTGGTGTCACACTCCCCGATCACCACTGTCACCATCCCCGATCACAACTGCTACCTTCCCCAATCACTGTCACCCTCCCCAATCATCGGCGTCACACATCCCGATCACCAGCGTCACACTCCCCAATCACCGCCGTCACACCCCTGAACATCGGTGTCACACTCTGTGATCACTGGTGTCATCCTCCCCAATTACTGTAGTTATACTCCCCGATCACCACCGTCACACTCCCTGATCACCGGCATCATACTCCCAGATCACCGGCATCACACTCCCTGATCACCGGCGTCACACTCCCTGATCACCGGCGTCATAATCCCTGATCACCGGCATCACACTCCCCGATCACCGGCGTCATACTCCCTGATCACTGGCATCACACTCCCTGATCACCGGCATCACACTCTCCGATCACCGGTGTCACACTCCCTGATCACCGGCATCACACTCCCTGATCACCGGCATCACACTCCCCGATCACCGGTGTCACACTCCCTGGTCACCGGTGTCACATTCCCCGATCATCGACGTCACACTCCCAGATCACTGCCATCACACTCATCGATCAGCAGCATTAGGCTCCCCGATCACCGGCGTCACACTCCCTGATCACCGCCATCACACTCCCCAATGATTGGCGTCACATTCCCTGATCACCAGCGTCACACTCCCCGATCACCAGCGTCACACTCCCCGATCACCGGCATCAACCTCACCGATCACCGGCATTACCCTCCCCGATAACTGGCTTCAACCTCCGCAATCACCGGCATCCCCCTCCCCGATCACCACTGCCACTTTCCCCGATCACTGGCATCTCACTCGCCGATCACCGCTATCACCCTCCTCAATAATAGGGGTCACATTCCCGATCACTGGTGCCACACTCCCCGATCACCGGTGCCACACTCCCCAATCACAGCCGTCACACTCCCCGATCATCAGCGTCAAACTCCCCGATCACCGGCATTACACTCCCCGATCACTGCCATCACACTCCCTGATCACCGGTGTCACACTCCCTGATCACCGGCATCATACTCCCCGATCAGCGGCTTTACACTCCCCGATCACCGGCGTCATACACCCGATCACTGGCGTCACACTCCCCGATCACTCGCATCAAAGTCCCCGATCACCGGTGTCACACTCCCCGATCACCGGCGTCACCCTTCCCGATCACTGGCTTCATCCTCCCCGATCACCGTCGTCACATGCCCCGATCACCGATGTCACACTCCCCGAACACCGGCTTCACCCTCCCCGATCACAGATGTAACACTCCCCGAACACTGGCGTCACACGCCCTGATCACCGGCGTCACACTCCCCGATCACCAGCATCACACTCCCCGATCACTACCATCACACTACCCGATCACCGGCGTCACACTCCCTGATCATCGGCATCACACTCCCCGATCAGCAGTGTTACACTCTCTGATCACCGGCGTCACACTCCCTGATCACCGGCGTCACACTCCCCGATCACCCGCCTCACACTCCCCGATCACCAGCGTCACACTCCCCGATCACCGGCATCGCTCTCCACAATCACCGGCGTTACACTCCCAGATCATCACCATCACACACCCCAATTACCGCCGTCACACACCCCGATCACCCGTGTCACACTCCCCGATCACCCGCGTCACACTCCCTGATCACTGTCACCCTCCCCGATCACCGGCATTACACTCCCCGATCTGCGGTGTTACACTCCCCGATCATTGACGTCACACTCCCCGATCACCGCTGCCACTTTCCCCAATCACTGGCATCACACTCCCCGATCATGGCCGTCACACTCCCCGACCACCGGCATCACACTCCCCGATCACCACCGTCACAATCCCCAATCACCGGCATCACACTCCCCGATCTGCGGTGTTACACTCCCCGATCATTGACGTCACACTCCCCGATCACCGCTGCCACTTTCCCCAATCACTGGCATCACACTCCCCGATCATGGCCGTCACACTCCCCGACCACCGGCGTCACACTCCCCGATCACCACCATCACAATCCCCGATCACCGGCTTCACACTCCCCGATCACCACCGTCACAATCCCCGATCACCACCGTCATAGTCCCTGATCACCGGAATCACACTCCCCGATCACCACCGTCACAATCCCTGATCACCGGCGTCACAATCCCCGACCACCACCGTCACAATCCCCGATCACCGGCGTCACGCTCCCCGATCACCGCCGTCACACACCCCGATCACCGGTGCCATACTCACCGATCACCGGCGTCACACTCCCTGATCACCGGCGTCACACGCCTCGATCACTGGGATCACACTCCCCGATCACCGGCATCACACTCCTCGATCACCGACATCACACTCCCTGATCACCGGCGTCACACTCCTCGATCACCACATCACACTCCCTGATCATCGGCATTACACTCCCTGATCACCTGTGTCACACTCCCTGATCACCAGCGTCACACTCCCCTATCACCGGCATCATACTCCCCGATCATCAGCGTCAACCGCTCCAATCACCACCGTCACACTCCCTGATCACCGGCGTCACACTCCCCGATCACCGGCGTCACTCTCCCCAATCACCGGCATCACACACCGCGATCTGTGGCGTTACACTCCCCGATCATCGAGTCACACTCCCCGATCACCGCTGCCACTTTCCCCAATCACTGGCATCACACTCCCCGATCATGGCCATCACACTCCCCGGTCACCAGCATCACACTCCCCGATCACCACCGTCACAATCCCCGATCACCGGAGTCACACTCCCCGATCACCACCATCACAATCCCCGATCACACCGTCACAGTCCCTGATCACCGGCATCACACTCCCCGATCACCACCGTCACAATCCCCGATCTCCGGCGTCACACTGCCCGATCACCACCGTCACAATCCCCGATCACCGGCGTCACACTCCCCGATCACCACCGTCACACACCCCGATCACCGGTGCCATACTCCCCGATCACCGCATCACACTCCCCGATCAGCGGCGTCACACTCCTCGATCACTGGGATCACACTCCCCGATCACCGGCGTCACACTCCTTGATCACTGGCATCACACTCCCTGATCACCGGCATCACACTCACCGATCACCGGCGTCACACTCCTTGATCACCGGCATCACACTCCCCGATCACCGGCGTCACACTCCCTGATCACCGGCGTCACACTCCTCGATCACCACATCACACTCCCTGATCATCGGCATTACACTCCCTGACCACCAGTGTCACAGTCCCTGATCACCGCCATCACACTCCCTGATCACCTGTGTCACACTCCCTGATCACCAGCGTCACAATCCCCTATCAACGGCATCATACTCCCCGATCATCAGCGTCAACCGCTCCAATCACCACCGTCACACTCCCTGATCACCGGCGTCACACTCCCCGATCACCGACATTACACTCCCCGATCACCGACATTACACTCCCTGATCACAGGCATCAACCTCCCCGATCACCAGCATTACCCTCCCCGATAACCTGCGTCACCCTCCGCGATCACCGGCATCACCCTCCCTGATCACCACTGCCACTTTCCCCGATCATTGGCATCACACTCCCCATTCACCGGTATCACCCTCCCCATTAATAGGGGTCACATTCCCGATCACTGGTGCCACACTCCCCGATCACCGGTGCCACATGTCCCAATCACTGCCATCACACTCCCCGATCATTGGTGTCACACTCCCCGATCACCACTGTCACCATCCCCGATCACAACTGCTACCTTCCCCAATCACTGTCACCCTCCCCAATCATCGGCGTCACACATCCCGATCACCAGCGTCACACTCCCCGATCACCGCCGTCACACCCCTGAACATCGGTGTCACACTCCGTGATCACTGGTGTCATCCTCCCCAATCACTGTAGTTATACTCCCCGATCACCGCCGTCACACTCCCTGATCACTACCATCACACTCCCCGATCATCGGCGTCACACTCCCCGATCACCGGCATCACACTCCCCGATCACCGGCATCACACTCCCCGATCACCGGCGTCACACTCCCCGATCACCAGCATCACACTCCCCGATCATCGGCATCACACATCCTGATCACCCGCGTCACACACCCCGATCACAGGCGTCACACTCCCTGGTCACCGATGTCACCCTCACTGATCACTGGTGTTACACTCCCCGATCACCGGCATCATACTCGCTGATCACCGGCATCACACTCCCTGATCACCGGCGTCATACTCCCAGATCACCGGCATCACACTCCCTGATCACCGGCGTCACAGTCCCTGATCACTGGCGTCACACTCCCTGATCACCGGCGTCACACTCCCCGATCACCGGTGTCACACTCCCTGGTCACCGGTGTCACATTCCCCGATCATCGCCATCACACTCACCGATCAGCAGCATTAGACTCCCTGATCACCGGCGTCACACTCCCTGATCACCGCCATCACACTCCCCAATGATTGGCGTCACATTCCCTGATCACCAGCGTCACACTCCCCGATCACCAGCGTCACACTCCCCGATCACCGGCATCAACCTCACCGATCACCGGCATTACCCTCCCCGATAACTGGCTTCACCCTCTGCGATCACCGGCATCCCCCTCCCCGATCACCACTGCCACTTTCCCCGATCACTGGCATCTCACTCGCCGATCACCGCTATCACCCTCCCCAATAATCGGGGTCACATTCCCGATCACTGGTGCCACACTCCCGATCACCGGTGCCACACTCCCCAATCACAGCCGTGACACTCCCCGATCATCAGCATCAACCACCCCAATCTCCACCGTCACAGTCACCGATCACCGGCATCAAACTCCCCGATCACCGGCATTACTCTCCCCGATCACCGTCATCACACTCCCTGATCACCGGTGTCAAACTCCCTGATCACCGGCATCACACTCCCCGATCAGCGGCTTTACACTCCCCGATCTCTGGCGTCATACAACCGATCACCGGCGTCACACTCCCTGATCACTGGCGTCACAGTCCCCGCTCACTGGTGTCACACTCCCCGATCACCGGCGTCGCCCTTCCCGATCACTGGCTTCATCCTCCCCAATCACCGTCGTCACATGCCCCGATCACCGATGTCACACTCCCTGAACACTGGCTTCACCCTCCCTGATCACAGATGTAACACTCCCCGAACACCGGCGTCACACTCCCCGATCACCAGCATCACACTCCCCGATCACTACCATCACACTACCCGATTACCGGCGTAACCTTCCCCGATCACCGGCATCACTCTCCCTGATCATCAGCGTCACACTCTCTGATTACCGGTGTCACACACCCCGATCAGTGGCTTCACACTCCCTGATCACCGGCATCACACTCCCCGATCACCGGCGTCACCCTCCCCGATCACTACCATCACACTCCCTGATCAGCAGCGTTACACTCCCCGATCACCGGCGTCACCCTCCCTGATCACTACCATCACACTCCCCGATCAGCGGCGTTACACTCTCCGATCACCGGCGTCATACACCAGATCACCAGCGTCACACTCCCCGAACACCCCCGTCACACTCCCCGATCACCGGCATCACACTCCCTGATCACCGGCATAACACTCCCCGATCAGCAGCGTTACACTCCCCGATCATCGACGTCACAATCCCCGATCACCGCTGCCAATTTCCCCAATCACTGGCATCAGACTCCCTGTTCACGGCCGTCACACTCCCCGATCACCGGCATCACACTCCCCGATCATCGACGTCACACACCCTGATCACCGGCGTCACACTCCCCGATCACCGCTGCCACTTTCTCCGATCACTGGCATCACACTCCCCGATCACCGGCATCACACTCCGCGATCACCGGCATCAAACTCCCCGATCACCACCGTCACACTCCCCGATCACCACCATCACAATCCCCGATCACCAGCGTCACACTGCCCGATCACCACCGTCACAATCCCCGATCACCGGCGTCATACTTCCCGATCACCGCCGTCACACACACCGATCACCGGTGCCATACTCACCGATCACCGGCATCACACTCCCCAATCACCGCATCACACTCCCTGATCACTGCATCACACTCCCAGATCACCGGCATCACACACCCCGATCATCCGCGTCTCACTCCCCGATCACCGGCGTCATACTCCCTGATCACCGGCATCACACTCCCTGATCACCGGCGTCACACTCCCTGATCACTGGCGTTACACTCCCCAATCACCGGCATCACACTCCCTGATCACCGGCATCACACTCCCTGATCACCGGCATCACACTCCCCGATCACCGGTGCCACACTCCCTGGTCACCGGTGTCACCCTCTCCGATCACTGGCGTCACACTCCCCGATCACCGCTGCCACTTTCTCCGATCACTGGCATCACACTCCCCGATCACCGGCATCACACTCCGCGATCACCGGCATCAAACTCCCCGATCACCACCATCACAATCCCCGATCACCAGCGTCACACTGCCCGATCACCACCGTCACAATCCCCGATCACCGGCGTCATACTTCCCGATCACCGCCGTCACACACACCGATCACCGGTGCCATACGCACCGATCACCGGCATCACACTCCCCAATCATCGCATCACACTCCCTGATCACTGCATCACACTCCCAGATCACCGGCATCACACACCCCGATCATCCGCGTCTCACTCCCCGATCACCGGCGTCATACTCCCTGATCACCGGCATCACACTCCCTGATCACCGGCGTCACACTCCCTGATCACTGGCGTTACACTCCCCGATCACCGGCATCACACTCCCTGATCACCGGCATCACACTCCCTGATCACCGGCATCACACTCCCCGATCACCGGTGTCACACTCCCTGGTCACCGGTGTCACCCTCCCCGATCACTGGCGTCACACTCCCCGAAAACCTGTGTTACCCTTCCCAATCACTGGCGTCACACTCCCCGATCATCGACGTCACACTCCCAGATCACTGCCGTCATACTCACCGATCAGCAGCATTAGACTCCCCGATCACCGGCGTCACACTCCCTGATCACCGCCATCACACTCCCCAATGATTGGCATCACATTCCCTGATCACCAGCGTCACACTCCCCGATCACCAGCGTTACACTCCCCGATCACCAGCGTCACACTCCCCGATCACCGGCATCAACCTCCCCGATCACCGGCATTACCCTCCCCGATAACTGGCTTCACCCTCTGCGATCACCGGCATCCCCCTCCCTGATCACCACTGCCACTTTCCCCGATCACTGGCATCTCACTCCCTGTTCACCGGTATCACCCTCCCCAATAATAGGGGTCACATTCCCGATCACTGGTGCCACACTCCCCGATCACCAGTGCCACATTTCCCAATCACTGCCATCAAACTCCCCGATCATTGGTGTCACACTCCCCGATCACCACTGTCACCATCCCCGATCACAACTGCTACCTTCCCCGATCACTGTCACCCTCCCCAATCATCGGCGTCACACATCCCGATCACCAGCGCCACACTCCCCGATCACCGCCGTCACACTCCCTGAACACTGGTGTCATCCTCCCCAATCACAATAGTTATACTCCCCGATCACCGCCGTCACACTCCCTGATCACTACCATCACACTCCCCGATCACCGGCGTCATACAACCGATCAACGGTGTCACACTCCCCGATCACTACCATCACACCACCCGATCGCCAGCGTCACACTCCCTGATCACCGGCATCACACTCCCCAATCAGCGACGTCACACACCCAGATCACTGCCGTCACACTCCCAGATCAGCAGCATTAGACTCCCCGATCACCGGCGTCACACTCCCTGATCACCGCCATCACACTCCCCAATGATTGGCGTCAAATTCCCTGATCACCAGCGTCACACTCCCCGATCACCGGCATCAACCTCACCGATCACTGGCATTACCCTCCCCGATAACTGGCTTCACCCTCCGCGATCACCGGCATCCCCCTCCCCGATCACCACTGCCACTTTCCCTGATCACTGGCATCTCACTCCGCAATCACCGGCATCAGCCTCCCCAATAATAGGGGTCACACTCCCGATCACTGGTGCCACACTCCCCGATCACCGGTGCCACACTTCCCAATCACAGCCATCACACTCCCCGATCATCAGCATCAACCGCCCCAATCTCCACCGTCACAGTCACCGATCACCGGCGTCACACTCCCCGATCATCAGCATCAAACTCCCCAATCACCGGCATTACACTCCCCGATCACCAGCGTCACACTCCCCGATCACCAGCGTCACACTCCCCGATCACCAGCGTCACACTCCCCGATCACAGGCGTCACACGCCAAGATCAGCGGCGTTAAACTTCCCGATCACTGGCATCACACTCCCCAATCACCAGCGTCACACTCCTCGATCACCGGCACCACACTCCTCGATCACTGGGATCACACTCCCCGATCACCGGCGTCACACTCCTCGATCACCGGCACCACACTCCTCGATCACTGGGATCACACTCCCCGATCACCGGCGTCACACTCCTCGATCACCGGCATCACACTCCCCGATCACTGGCGTCACACTCCCCGATCACTGGCGTCACACTCCCTGATCACCGCCATCACATTCCCTGATCACCTGCGTTACACTCCCTGATCACCGGCGTCACACTCCCCGATCACCGGCATCATACTCCCCGATCACCAGCGTCAACCACCCCAATCACCACCATCACACTCCCTGATCACCGGCGTCACACTCCCCGATCACCAGTGTCACACTCCCTGGTCACCGGTGTCACCCTTCCCGATCACTGGCGTCACACTCCCCGATCATCGATGTCACACTCCCAGATCACTGCCGTCACACTCACCGATCAGCAGCATTAGACTCCCCGATCACCGGCGTCACACTCCCTGATCACCGCCATCACACTCCCCAATGATTGACATCACATTCCCTGATCACCAGCGTCACACTCCCCGATCACCAGCATCACACTCACCGATCACCGGCATCAACCTCACTGATCACCGGCATTACCCTCCCCGATAACTGGCTTTACCCTCCCCGATCACCGGCATCCCCCTCCCTGATCACCACTGCCACTTTCCCCAATCACTGGCATCTCACTCCCCGATCACCGGTATCACCCTCCCCAATAATAGGGGTCACATTCCCGATCACTGGTGCCACACTCCCCGATCACTGGTGCCACACTCCCCAATCACAGCCGTCACACTCCTCGATCATCAGCGTCAAACTCCCCGATCACCGCCATCACACTCCCTGATCAACGGCGTCATACTCCCCGATCACCGGCATCACACTCCCTGATCACCGGCGTCGCACTCCCTGATCACCGGCGTCACACTCCCTGATCACCGGTGTCACACTCCCTGGTCACCGGTGTCACCCTCCCCGATCACTGGCTTTACACTCCCTGATCACCTGCATCACACTCCCTAATCACCACCATCACACTCCCTGATCACCGGCGTCACACTCCCCAATCACCAGTGTCACACTCCCTGGTCACCGGTATCACCCTTCCCTATCACTAGCGTCACACTCCCCGAACACCGGCATCACCCTTCCCTATCACTAGCGTCACACTCCCCGAACACCGGCATCACCCTTCCAGATCACTGCCGTCACACTCACCGATCAGCAGCATTAGATTCCCGATCACCGGCGTCACACTCCCTGATCACCGCCATCACACTCCCCAATGATTGGCATCACATTCCCTGATCACCAGCGTCACACTCCCCGATCACCAGCGTCACACTCCCCGATCACCAGCGTCACACTCCCCGATCACCAGCGTCACACTCACCGATCACCGGCATCAACCTCACCGATCACCGGCATTACCCTCCCCGATAACTGGCTTTACCCTCCGCGATCACCGGCATCCCCCTCCCTGATCACCACTGCCACTTTCCCTGCTCACTGGCATCTCACTCCCCGATCACCGGTATCACCCTCCCCAATAATAGGGGTCACATTCCCGATCACTGGTGCCACACTCCTCGATCACCGGTGCCACACTCCCCAATCACAGCCGTCACACTCCCCGATCATCAGCATCAAACTCCCCGATCACCGCCATCACACTCCCTGATCACCGGTGTCACACTCCCTGATCACCGGCATCATACTCCCCGATCAGCGGCTTTACACTCCCCGATCACCGGCGTCACACACCCCGATCACTGGCGTCACAGTCCCCGATCACCGGCGTCACAGTCCCCGATCACCGGTGTCACACACCCCGATCACTGGCGTCACAGTCCCCGATCACCGGTGTCACACTCCCCGATCACCGGCATCACCCTTCCCGATCACTGGCTTCATCCTCCCCGAACACCGTCGTCACATGCCCCGATCACCGATGTCACACTCCCCGAACACCGGCTTCACCCTCCCCAATCACAGATGTAACACTCCCCGAACACCGGCGTCACAAGCCCAGATCACCGGCGTCACACTTCCCGATCACCAGCATCACACTCCCCGATCACTACCATCACACTACCCGATCACCGGTGTCACACTCCCTGATCATCGGCATCACACTCCTCGATCAGCGGCGTTACACTCTCTGATCACCGGCGTCACACTCCCCGATCACCGGCGTCACACTCCCCGATTACCAGCGTCACATTCCACGATCACCGGCATCAGTCTCCACAATCACCGGCGTTACACTCCCAGGTCATCACCATCACACTCCCCAATTACCGCCGTCACACACCCCGATCACCCGTGTCACACTCCCCGATCACCCGCGTCACACTCCCCGATCACTGTCACCCTCCCCGATCACCGGCATCACACTCCCCGATCACCGCCGTCACTCTCCCCAATCACCGGCATCACACTCCCCGATCTGCGGCGTTACACTCCCCGATCATCGACGTCACACTCCCCGATCACCGCTGCCACTTTCCCCAATCACTGGCATCACACTCCCCGATCATGGCCGTCACACTCCCCGGTCACCGGCGTCACACTCCCCAATCACCACCGTCACAATCCCTGATCACCGGTGTCACACTCCCCGATAACCCCGTCACAATCCCCGATCACCACCGTCACAGTCCCTGATCACCGGCGTCACACTCCCCGATCACCACCGTCACAATCCCTGATCACCGGCGTCACACTCCCCGATCACCACCGTCACAATCCCCGATCACCGGCGTCACACTCCCCAACCACCGCCGTCACACACCCCGATCACGGCATCACACTTCCCGATCACCGGCGTCACACTCCCCGATCACCAGCATCACACTCCCCGATCACCAGCATCACACTCCCCGATCACCAGCATCACACTCCCCGATCACCGGCGTCACACTCCCCGATCACCGGCGTCACACTCCCCGATTACCAGCGTCACACTCCTCGATCACCGGCGTCACACACCCCGATCACCGGCGTCACAATCCCCGATCACCAGCGTCATACTCGCTGATCACATGAGTCACACTCCCCGATCACTGGTGTCACCCTCCCCGATCACCAGTGTCGCACTCCCCGATCACCGGTGACACACTCCCCAATCACCAGCGTCAAACTCCCCGATCACAGGCGTCACCCTCCCCGATCACCGGCATCACACTCCCCGATCACCCGTGTCACACTCCCCGATCACCCGCGTCACACTCCCCGATCACTGTCACCCTCCCCGATCACCGGCATCACACTCCCCGATCACCGCCGTCACTCTCCCCAATCACCTGCATCACCCTCCCCGATCACCCGCGTCACACTCCCTGATCACTGTCGCCCTCCCCCCCTGATCACTGTCACCCTCCTCCCCATCCGATCACTATCACCCTCCCTCCCCCGATCACTTTCACCCTCCCCCCCAATCACTGTCACCCTCCCCCCGCCCTGATCACTGTCACCCTCCCTCCCCCGATCACTTTCACCCTCCCCCCCGATCACTGTCACCCTCCCCCCATCCTGATCACTGTCACCCTCCCCCCGATCACTGTCACCCTCCCCCCCAATCACCGCCACCCTCCCTCCCACCCTTATCACTGCCCACACCCTCCGCGATCACCGCCAACACCATCCCTCCCGATTACACCCAATGACCCGCTCCCGATCCCGACTGATACCCATCGCCGTATTCCAGCCGGCTTGATGACAATGAGGCCTGTGCCCCAATATTACATCCGCCTTGGGCCTATGCATTCATTTGTTTTTAAGCCATGCTCAAATTTCTAGGCCCATTAGTTTAATTTGGATGCCTAAAGCTGAAAGAGAGCAGAGACCTGCATTCTACTGGCTTGGGCTGGATTTCAATTTAAGTACTAGATATTAAAGGGTGGTGTGTTTTAATGGACAACTCATTGCACCACGCAATCCCTGTCAATGCATCTCTTAAAATGTCTGTCAGAAAGTATGAGTGAGGCGTAAGTTACCGCACGCTCTAATTTTCAATTAGGACCTCACCGTGTGAGAAATCACAGTAGAGAGTGAATATTCTACCTGTCCCAGAATATAACAAAGCTATGCATAAATATTAAATACCATTTTATCACATTTGTCACATTATTTCCAGTGTCACCACACTTTTGAATGGCATCACAAAAATGTAATACAGACTAAATCAATACTTGTAGTTGTTATTATTGAGCAACGCTATTGGACTATGAGAATTGGAATACAGCAAAAATGTCAAAATTGCTATACTAGTGACCTGTGGAAAAATATTGAATTTATGGTGTATGGATTTTTTAAAATTTTGAGCTGTGTTTTCATTTACAAATCATGTTGCCATTTTGCAGGCTGAAAATTAGTACAAATATCTGCCATGCCTAAAGTAAAGCAGAGTTCCAATTTTTAATACAAATAACTGGTGGCCTGTTCTTACCGATAGTATATCTGTGAAAAGTTTTTCTTGAAACTAATTTTCTTGAAACAGGGAAGAAGATCAGTGTTAAAACGAGCTTAGAAGACTGATGAGCGACATATGTATGTGGTCTGAAGGGAGGGCAGGCCCTGTAATACAGGCTTCATGCAGTCACTAAAACCATCAGTCACATGCTAGTTAGACCACCACAGAGATAGAAGGTCAGATTTATGAAGCAGGGATTGCCAAGATGTCTTCTGGCTCCAAAATTCATCTCTTCAGTGATGGATTGTAAGGGGAAGTCCAAACTTGGCCTGTGGCCTGTGGTGATAGAAAGGGGGCTGGGCAGGGTCATTTTCTTTTCAGCACCTATACAAATATTAAAAACAAAACAGTGTACAAATAGCTCTAGCATTACAGGGAAAAGCTCATGCTATAACAATTAAATGGTTCAGATTTTCATTGAATTCCCAGAATTTGTGCTAGGAGTGAAATGTGATGCACTTGTTGGCTATGCTTCCCCAGAGGGAATAGCGAGACAGACTTACTCAAGCTTCACTTGAACACAGAAATGAAAATCAATAAACAATTTGAACTTCTCAGAAAAGATTTTTTTTCTCCTCTAATGAATATACAAGCTTGGTTACAGCTTAATTCAAAGATTGAATTTACTGGGGTTTTTTTTTACTCTGTACAGAGAGAGCTCATGACAAACACAAGCACAAAGTGACATGTCCCGAAGGGAGATTATGGACTGTGCAGGGAAAAAAAAGTACAGACAGCAACTGGAAGAGGAACCATTGAAACAAAAATTCTCTCCAGGCCAGCTTATCTTTGGAGTGGCATTGCAGCTTTCGAGAGAAACCTTAATTAAAAATGTAAATATAAACCAGCTGCTGGACTTATTTAAAGCTGTCTCCATATTTTTTTTTACCTGAAGTAAAGCAAGACACTGGGGTAGAAAGTTGTCTTGAGCGGTAGCACAAAACTGGCAGTATTGCATCGGCTGCCCGTTATATGCCCTGCCCATTGACTCCAGTGCAATACCACCCTTTATGTACTGCTGCCCAAGACATGTTTCTACCCCATTGCCTCTGCATTTCAGACATGAGTGCTCTAGGTTTCATTTAGTCATCCAGTTGGAGACATTTATTTACATTCTTCTAATGATGATTACTAGACCATAATTTATCTCATGTGAAAAGTACGGAGAACTTCAGAGTGCTGATTCTCTTTTCAAAAGGAATCTGTAATGGTAAAAATTATTAATTGGAGCAATCACAAAATTTCAATTTCCCACTTCCTTCTTTCCACTAATTTAATACTTTAGTAAATTGTGACCATCCTCATATAATCACATTCACCGTAATGAATTATATCAAACATGAATTAAAATGCTGTAAATGTACTGGCACCAGCCGTGAGTGGCACTAGAATATATAATTAACAACACATGGTTATATACGGCCAAGAAAAGCCGGCCAACTTTATGAGTGCAGTTATCTGTAGGCTCATTCTAGATGTATGTTTAGAGTCCAGATTGTGTAAGAGTATCTAAAATGATGCCAGACATATGAGACTGTTTGGAAGCCATACTAACAGTCTGTTTTAGTGAGCGCTCTGTTTTAGACAGGCTATTTTTATGGATCGCCATTAGATAGGGAGCCACCTATAAGGAATGTGTGTGTTAAATCAGAGATTGTAGTATATCAGGGTACTTTATACTAAAGTGGTCTGTGCATTTTAAACAATAGTTACACAGTATTTTCCATTGTTGTTTAGCAGTAACAATGGTATGGCATTAAAACTGGCAAGAACTTGGAGGTAAACAGAGACTGACAGGTTTTTTTTCTGTATTATTTATTGTTTTTTGCCCCCAAAACAAAGAGAGTGAAATTGGTAATGATTTTTTTTTTTAAACTGCTAAAGCTCGTTAGGAAATTGTTAATGAGCTTTCAGAGGACGTTTACCTCTGGAGAAAATTAAAATCACTGGGTAGTTTACTGAGTTGGAGTTAATTCAACCATGAGGAAGCAAACCCCTTTGGAAGAATCTGTTCTACATGAATCTTGCTGCCATTGTTATATAGCTGGTTTTAGTACTACCATTCATGGTGGAGCATGCGGGGTGGTGCAGTAAAGGTGGAAGTGTGGTAGATCACTGGTCATGGGACCAGAAAATGGTGCACAAACTGGTTCCATGGGAGTCCATCCTATACGGAAGGGCCTAGAAAATTCTGGTAGGGGGGTATAGGATGAACAGAATGTTACTTATCACAAATCAGCTCAAGCCTGGATGTTGTCCAGATCTTGCTCCATGCAGCCATGGATTGCTTCATTATCTGAGAAATTGCAAATGGAGCTGAACACTGTGCAATCATCAGCAAACAGTCGCACTTCTGACCTTATGATGAAGGAAGACCATTGGTGAAGCCGCTGAAGATAGTGGGGCCGAGGACACTGCCCTCAAGAACTACTGGGGTTGAGATGATTGGCCTCCAACAGCACAACCATTTTCATTAGCCACTGGAGAGTTTTCCCCCGATCCCCATTGACTTCAGTTTTAATAGGGATCCTTGGTGCAACATACTTCCTTGATGTCAAGGGCAGTCAGTCTCACCTCATCTCGGGAATTCAGCTCATGTCCATATTTGGAACAAGGCTGTAATGAGGTCTGGAGCTGAGTGGTTCTGGTGAAACCCAATCTGAGCATTGTGAGCAGGTTATTGGTTTTGCTTGGTAGCACTGTTGATGACTCCTTCCAACACTTTGCTGATAATTGGGAGACTAGGGTGGTAATTGGCCAGTTGGATTTGTTTTACTTTTTTGGACGGGGCATACCTGAGCAATTTTCCACATAGATGCCAGTTTTAAAGCTGTATTTGAACAGCTTGGCTCGGGGCATGGCTAGTTCTGAAGCACAGGTCTTCCGTACTACAGCTGGGATGTTGTTGGGGCCACAGCCTTTGCTGGTTCCAGTATACTCAGCCATTTCTTGATGTCATGTGAAGTGAATCGAATTGGCTGGAGACTGGCATTTGTGATGATGGGGATCTCAGAAGAAGGCCGAGATGGATCATCCACTCAGCACTTCTGGCTGAAGATGGTTGCAAACATTTCAGCCTTGTCTTTTGCAAGATACAGGTTATAGTAAATGTCTCACAACTTAGCAAAAAGATACTGTAGACTTGAATGCAGTCTTACCCTAATACATGTTTTTAATGTCCTTAAAAACAGGAATGAAGCTCATAAACTGGTGATTTTACAAGAGTTTATTGAAATTCCAGCCAATAACATAAGGCATCACATATACCCTGGTATTATATATACATGTCGTTTACAGTAAAATAGAAATGTCCTAAATTAAGGTCTAAGAGCCTTAAAACAGGCATAACCTGATAACCTTAAAAGCAGGATAAGTGATATTTTACTATTACATGACATTAAAACAATGACACAGCAATTAGACTGCTATGCAATCTGATAAATGTTTCCTAAAATTTAGAGTTATAAAGATAATTTTTGAGTTGATAACATTGGTATGCTCAGTCTGTTCCAATTGCAATTGGAGAAACGCCATTGAACCCAAAGATAGGACTAAGGTTTTCAATTCTATGTCCCCATCGATATAGATATCGCTATATCTACAGAAATGCCCCAACTGCCAGTTCTAACATAATTGATTGAAGTATCTAACTCATTTTCTCTTCTACTTTTAAAAATCTTGGTGATATCTTGCACTATGACCCCTTTGTCTAGTTTCTCAATATAAAAAGGCTCTAATGCTACATAAAGATACATCTTCCAAATCCTACAGTAAGTTCAAAGCACCCTTGAAGACAGCATTCTTCTTTAGGTATATCAGTGAATGTGCCCTTTTCAATGACAGCATGTTCTTGATGACAAAGGCATTACAATGCTGTAGGCTTATTTTTAGTGAGGATCCAAGTTCCCAGCATTTTCAGATAACGACATGAGACTTCCCTGATTAACACTCCAGGCGTACCCCAAAGATTGCTCCAGGCACCCAGAATTCCCCCAATGGGGCCTGTCAAGTTTCCAAATGGATGCAACAGACTTATCCCAATAGATGTTTGTGACTTTTATTGTAATAGGACCATCTCCTGGATGAATGCTCAAGTTCTTGATAGACTACCCGTACTTTGTTTTATGCCACAAGACAACTAAAATTTAATTAGTTTTTTTAAACAGGAAGTTGAAAATCTCAAATGATTTATACTCAAAAGGCTGCACATGCTTTTAAAAAGCAAGACTAGCAGCAGAAAAAAATGTATTCCATTAAAAGAGGAAATAATGGGATATCAGATCTTTAAAATATATTTTGCCAATTTAAAATTAAAAATTGAAGTAGCTGTATTTTTGCAAAAATGACACTACAGTGCACTTTTTTCTTAAGTGTTTTTTGATAGGAGGGTATAACTCATTTTGAAATCCAAAATACTTTTAGTAATTAGTACAAAGTTGTGCTATTTGTGCAGGATCAGAGGAGCTGTGAAAATGCAAACATACAAAATTGACGGACAGGAAAAGACCAGCCCCATTCCACGATGGTCGGAACATTATTACTAAACACTTCCTCCCCCCGCACCCTAAACAACCCCCCCCCCCGCCTCTGCACCCCCCGACCCTCCCACCGCCACCCACCCCCCATCCCCTGCAGCCTTGTAATCTCCTGAGAGAAGCAAAAAGCAATGAAAAAACCCAGGGCCAATAAAGGAAAAAATACCCTGGAACAATCGTCTACAATCCCCTCAGCCGATCAAAACCAGTCCAGGAGACCATATTGACCAAGGGTTATCTACAAAGGCATTTACTTTCTATATGATGCGATCTTTGCCCCAGTCAAGAATGGAGCCAACTCCCTCTTGAAGGCATACAGAAAGTCAGCACCCACCACACCAACCGACAATGTTTCCTGAGCCTCACTACTTTCTGGGAAAAGAAAAACCACCTAACATCCAGTCTGTTCCGATTCACGCCCCTGGACCTCTCCAATCTGTTAAACTGGAATAATCTATCAATAGGCACTCTATCCATCCCTTTAATTATTTTATAAACCTCGATCAGGTTACTTCTAAGAGGTGCTCTAAAGTAAAATATCAGCAAAATATATTTATAGAGGCCATACCCTAGGAATTCCCTCTTAAAGGGGAATGTTAAATCTGAATGTTATGATCATTTCTACTCTCTGAAAGATGAGATCAATTTTACATCAGTTGTGATTAAGCTGAAGGATTACATGTTATGTAGCACATATTTTAACATTTTTAAATGAGACCAATGGTATTTTACACTTGAGGGTTTTGGGGAGGGGGAAACCCTTCAATTATCACGTGCTTTGCTGAAGGAAGCACATCTGTAGCTATTTTTCTGTAAAAATTAAAACTATTTTTTGCATAACTGTTGCAAGGGCTTCATGTAACCGTGTTGCATTTAAAAATAAAAAGTGACAGAAAAGAAAACTTAAACATCCTTATCAAGGAAGAAAATTAAAAAGAGATGAATTTTATTTAAAATTTAAGAAATATTGGAAATGGAAGGGAGTGGCCTAAAGCCTTATCCATTCTGCCATTGGTTAGGTCCACTGAGCCAAAAAATGGCAAGTACAATATGACGCAGTGCTTGAAGTAAAGTACTAGTGCCATTAAAATATTCATACTTTGTTGATCAGCAACGTGACACAAGAATACTAAATTGGTGCCACATACTGCCATTGCTACCAGCAAAAATAGAATTAGACAGCTTTATATTTGTTGCCTATTTTGAAGTTCTCTAATAATAGGCCACTGAGTTATACATAGGCACTAAGTCATATCATAGTGTGACTTATCTGCTATGCTTAAGAATATGTGACTCAGCTAACATTTGAACACCAGGTTTAAAGCAGCACTGTTTTGTCCTCCAAATTTTAAATTGAATTCTGTTTGATACACATTGTTCCCTGAAGGAAAGCAGAGTTAATCATTTTCAAGTGCAGTAATTAAGGAATAATGGACAAGCAGGAGTGTAATAGGTTATAAGTGAGAATAGCTAGCTTGATTGACTAAAGCTGCCAATTCTCAATTACAACTGTTGCATTCTCTGACTACATGTCCATCATTACTATGTAATATACATTTGTAAAGATAAACTAAAATCTGCTACAGCAGAATACATTTTGTTTAGTTAAGACTGATGTTCTGGCACATGACAGTAACGCAAAGGTTAGGCCTAATTTAGTAATGGCGGTGAGACCCTTTTCTTTCCTAAATGGCTGCTTGCATCAAAAAGATTTGCTATTCCTATCTCTCAATACCACTGCAACTGTCTTAAGCCAAGGAACTCACAATAAGCAAATTTAGAGTTTTACATACAAAGCAAGTTGCATATTATATAACTAACAGTGGCTCTGCATGTTACAAGTCTGTAATGCAACCTTACAAACTGCTCAAACTACCCTCATGGTTTATGATGTTACTTGGATGCTTCAATTTGGCTACATCCTCTTAACATACATCAGGAGAGTTAATATTTTTATTCAATCATACCTTATACGTCTTTGTCACCTTTTATCTATTTTTATTATTTATACTAAGTATTATTAGCCTAGACTTGGCTTTCTCAGTAATAGAAAACACTGTGGTATGCCACTCTCGATCGTTGAATCTAGCGTAGAATCACTGCACGCACCATCAGGTAACCTCAGCCACATTGTGTGCCCTTCAATCAAATATTAGAGGAGAGAAATCAGGTCAAAATTTAAATGAAGTGTGATTAAATTAATCAACAGTGGACATTGGGCATTAGACTAGCATAGTACTGATGATAGACTGAGGAACAAGAACATAAGTTGAGTTTTTCAGTCAATCAGGCTGTCCTTAAATCCATGCTATTGTACTCTTAGGTGTATTCCCAAGTGTCCATTATTGCCATCCGATTACACCTTTTCCTGCTTGAGTTATACACAGAGGTTCTTTGATTGAAATATACAGTCATTTCTTCCCTTTGTTGGCTGGAGTTGTGTCAGATTCTTTAGTGTTCACTTTGTGAAGCTAGACAGTGAAAAATAATTCTGAAAGTAATTTGTACAGAAAGGATTTGGAGGCACTATTTTAGTTGTGTTTATAAAGCTCTTATTAGCTGATGTTGTCCCATGACTGTGTCCCTAAATTTTAACAGTATTGTTATCTGAAAGTAAGCGGAAGAAAGGTTAATTCTTGCATAGGTACTGTTTAAATTGTGGAGGTAATAAAATTTATTACCTTCTGTGCAAACAGCAGGGTTGAAAACTGAAGCCCATTAAAACCAGTCTTTTATGTTTTTATTTAAGTTGGTGGAGTGAGTCACCAGTAGCTTAAGTAAAAAAACAAAGGACTGTTAGTGTTGCTGCTGTGCTTTGGGGAGGGGGATGGAGAGGAGGGAAGGATTAAAGGGGGGAGGGATACCATCATATCATCATGTTAGCCATGACTCAGAGGTAGAACTGTCACCTCTGAGTCAGAAGATTGTCCCACTCCAGAGACTTGAGCACTTCATCCAGGATGACACTCCAGTGCAATACTGAGGGAGTACTGCACTGTCGGAGGTGCCGTCTTTCATTAAACCAAACCCTCATTTGCACTCATGGGTGGACATGAAAGATCCCATGGAACTATTTCGAGGAAGAGCAGGGGAGTTTTCCCCGGTGTCCTGGCCAATATTCAACACTCAACCAACATCACTAAAACAGATGATAGGATCATTATCTCATTGCTGTTTGTGGGACCTTGCTGTGCTCAAATTGGCTGCTGCGTTTCCTACATTACAAAAGTGACTACACTTCACAAGTACTTAATTGGCTGTAAAGCGCTATGGAATGTCTTGCGGTCGTGAATGGCACTATATAAATGCAAGTCTTTCCTTTTTATTACTGATATAGGAATAATTGGGCTGTTCACTAAACAATTAATTCTAATCCAGAAAAGTGCATGAACTATTATTGAACTAAACATTTTGTAGTTATTAATCAACTGTTAATATATCACAGACATTCAAATTGAGTTATATTTTTAGTGGTGCATTAGGAACATAGGCCGCGATTTCGTCGACTGAGGCGGGTCCGGGGCAGCCGGGGTCGGTGTCATGGTCCCAGCCCACTGCCTGCTCCAGCCCGCACTCTCCGAGTGATTTTACGTTGATTGGGCTTGGTAAGTCCGCCCAGAGAGATTCCCGGCCAATTAAAAGGAAGCGGGTCTGATGGCATCATTTGGTGAAGCATCATCAGCCGGTTTCTTTAAAGGGGCCATGGCCAAGTCGATTTTGTCAGTTGTGTTGTCAGTGTTCTACAGCATTGAGATGCTGCAAACACTGACCAGCACTGCACAGAGGTGCACGGCTGCACCTAAGCTCTCCCATGACTCCTTCCATATCCCATGGGCAGAAGAGACCTCCCCAGGAGACCAACACAGCCTAGTTGCACATTGCTAAGGAGAACACAAGCAGGGGTGTTGTCAGCGGTTCCTGGCTGCAGTGGCGCAAACCTTTCAATGATCTCAGTAGATCACGAAATGTTACTGCCAAGTCACACTCAACCTCATCCTGCTGTACCACTCATCACATCCCCATCACTCTGCCTTCCCTACCCTACTCCTGCACATCCTTACTCACACCAACCTACCTTGCACCTCCACCCATCCCTCTCTATCTATATTATCATATCCCCATCTCACTAGCCACCTCTCACACTCACCCTCATCCTACTGCAAGCATACCAACTAACAACACACAAGGGTAGGCACTTGGGTGGTTTAGCCAATATTCATTTGAAGTTTCTGTTAATGTGCTGCCAAACATTCAAATCTTTATTTTCAACACTTTGCGTTCTTAGACAGATTTGTGTGCACCTTTGGAAGTGGCTTAGTGAGTTGCACTGAATGGTGATGAGTGAGAAAGGAATGGCTTGGACATTGTAGGGATGCTTTAAGGTGTTGGTGTGGGGTGGTGCCAACCTGGCGCATCATGTGGCAGCCAGGGTATACAGCGTCAAATGAAGTAAATCTGGCTATGGTGAGGCCATCCCTAGCGTCCTGGGCATCCCTGTGGTCGGGTGCTAATGCCCTCTGCCCTGTGCAGCATCAATTGATTGCAGAGAAGGTTGGTGTTGATGTTGGTGCTGCTGATGTGCCTGGTGATGCTGGTGTTGGGGCTGATCGTGGTGGGATTGTGAGGACCAAGGTGAGATTTTTTCAAGGGCACTGATACGTAGAAACATAGAAGATAGGAGCAGGAGTAGGCCATTCGGCCCCTCGAGCCTGCTCCGCCATTCAATGAGATCATGGCTGATCATCCAAACTCAGTACCCTGTCCCTGCCTTCTCCCCATATCCCTTGATCCCTTTAGCCTTAAGAAATATATCTAACTCCTTCTTGAATATATTTAATGAATTGGCCTCAACTGCCTTCTGTGGTAGAGAATTCCACAGGTTCACCACTCTCTGGGTGAAGAAATTCCACCTCATCTCTGTCTTAAATGGCTTACCCCTTATCTTTAGACTGTGACCCCTGGTTCTGGACTCCCCTGCCATCGGGAACATCCTTCCTGCATCTAGTCTGTCTATTCCTGTTAGAATTTTATAAGTTTTATAAGTTTCAATGAGATGCTGATGGTACAGATGGCAGGTGAGGTTGCGATGACAGAAGCGATCTGTCAATGGTGAGAGAGGTTGTTCCAATGAGGTGACACTGGATAGAGAGTTTGCTCCAAACACTTGCAAGCTGCATAAAGCCCAATTTGTCTTCCAAATGCAGTAAGCAACAGCTTCTAACCTTGGAAAGTGAACAGCTATGAAATAGGAGCTTTTAGAGACCATTTGCAGCTGTCAAGTTAGTAAATCATCCCATGCTGACACAACACCCGACCTCCTTACCTGACATGATCCCTGAGCAGTGGGGAAGCCGTTGGCGAACTCTAAATATCTAAAGGTAAGCTTAAAATAAGACTTAATTGCCTCTTAACAGTGCATTTAATGATCTCAATTGTCTCCCCCGCAACATGGTGTTGGGTCTGTTCAGCACTGACAGACCTGGCTCCTGGGAGACTCGCATGGAGGCGGCTTGACAGTGGGTTCCCGACCTGCTGTCAATCTTTTCTATTTTGACAGTTGACCTGCCTCCGATCCCGCCCGCTAAGCACTGGTAAAATTCCGGCCTAAAGAACAGGAGTAGGCCTTTCTGCCCCTCGAGCCTGTTCTGCCATTCAGTTAGATCATGATCTGTATCTTAACTCCATCTCTCCGCCTTGGTTTCATAATCCTTAATACCCTTGCCTAACAAAATCTATCAGTCTCAATTTTGAAATTTTCAATTGACCGAACCTCAACAGCTTTTTGGGGAGAGAGTTCCAGATTTCCACTACCCTTGGCACAAAAAAACCCAAAACCTCAACTGTATTCTTACTTCCATGGAGATGAAATTATATTTTATATTATTTCACCTAAAGCAAAGACCGGGGTAGATTTTTGTCTGTACAGCCTGGGTGCTAAGTATTGCCCAGGTGGACCACTCAGAGGAAAATTGGACGGGGAGGATAACTTTCCAATTTGGAAGGGAAATGGTGCGGGTTCTGTAATAGGTGTACAATCCTCCTCATCTGACTTTCCTCTCTTTACTTTTAGTAGGCAATACATTACAACCAGGTGGTACAGACAAAAATCTATCCCCAGGATTTTCCACTGAGGGGGAGTTAGGGAAGACAATTCCTAGTCACCACTGCAGTTACTTTATGCTGCACAAATAATATTCAAATATTTTTTTTTTTTGGCATCACAAATGTTTGGAATGTTGAATATTGCCAGCGGACTAGGACTGTTTGGGCATCAAAGTGTGAGCAAGCTGAGCAAATATCAAGTATTGTTCTCAACCTACCCATCCATTGCTGCGAAAACACATAAGTAGACTTCTCCCCACACTGGATACGTGTCCTGCCATATAGAAAAGAGAAGATTTTTTAAAATCAGCCTGTAGTAGGGTGTCTCGTTTCCGCTTTGTTACTACAAAAAGTAGCCAAAAATCAGGAAAACAGATAATTCCACTGAACTGCTCCTGATTACCCTACTCTGCTGGCTCAGTTATCACTACCAATGTGGGTGGCTGGTGGAAAATAGGCTTGCATGTTGGAGGGCAGGTAAAGATATTGTAAAATAGAGCAGTACCCTTACTACCCACCAGACAATACCAATCACATGATTTAAATAGAATATCTGTCCATTTATATGAAATATATTGCATTAAAAAAAGTTAGACCATAAGTATCTCAAAAATTTGGCTTTCTATCTATATAACCAGGGCCCCAAATTTGCTTGGGGGTTCTGCTGGACTCCCACCAGATCCCGCCATTTCTGAGGGTTTCCAGTCACCTTTGTAAGGGGCAGAACTTCCATCTGTCACTTACGAGGCTGCTGATAACAGGGGGTGGCCTCGAGGGCAGAGCCTGGGGCAGGACCTCCCTATGCCAGCTCAGTCGAGACCCAGTGTATGACTGGAAGCCAGTAGACTGAGAGAGATGAGGTGCACCTACCTGAGAAATGGGTGCAAGTGGGCCCCACAAGCAGGGTCTGGGCCTGAGAAATGGTCTGGGCCCCTGAAGTTTCGGATTTATTTATAAATCAGCTGCCTCACAGAGGGGGCCAAGAAAACATCCAATGGGGTCTGGGGGAGCCTAGGCAACCTTCCCCTGTGGAGGCAGGCACCGGATTTTCCAACTGCATGGAGCAGGCAAGCCCCGGAGATGTGCCCGTCGCAATGCGGACACTCACCAGCCATGTACAACTTAGATGCCATCCTGATGATCCTGCTAATTCCGGTGGGGTCAGTGCAGAAGGGCACCAGCAAGCATGGTCCCAGCGGTTATGCCGGGATTGCGGCCCACTGACTTTCTGACTTTACCACAAATAAAAAATAGCATATACTAAATAATTGGCATTTTATTATTCTCTTTCTGTCATTGTAATAAATCAAGGGAATAATTATGTAAAATAAAGTGGAAAGTATTTTACTTCTTAAGTTATAGATTCTGGAATTATTGAAGCATTTTATTTAAATAGCAGTGCAAAATTGGTTTGAGATAATAAAAAAAACTATGAAGGCCTCAGGCAACATTCCTCTTACACAAAAGCACATGACTAGACATAGCTGGTGTAATATTAACAAGAACAGTGAATTCAAGAAAGCACATGTCCCAATCATGAATATTCATACCACCCTCTAGCTTTAATGACATATAAAGAATAGTCATGATGCTAAAGCTGCAATATATTACATTTACAGTTTCTAATGATCTACAATTTACATATATCAGTATAATAAATTTACAGGAGCGTTTTAGTGAGCTGAAGTTATATTAAGATGCTAGATAAAGAGAGAAATCTTTTCAAAAGCCTACTAATTCCACATACCTTTTGCTGGTTCTTGTTCCACTGGATGTTTTAATTGGCAGTAATCAGTAGGGATTACTGTGGACCTGGGCCAGAAATCTGAACTGACTCAAACAGGATCAGTTTGGAATAACCATGCTATAACCAGACTTTTGATTTAAAAGATTGATTCAGATCCATTAACAGAGAATTCTGTGAGACACCATTATTTTTTTTAGTTTCCTCTCATAAATATAACACTGGCTGCCACTGAAATGTGTGAAGCAAATGTTGCTTCCCACATCGAGGTTGGGAAGTTGAAAATTGTGCGAGAGCGCCCATAGACAGAAAGCAGAGCACAGTTTATTCAGATAGGACCGTGCAACACGTTCAGGGAGCAGAGTGCAGTATATGTACAGAAAACATTGTATATAAGAATATAGCTGTGCTGGGAGTAGCAGAGTTAGTAGGGAAAGTAGAGTGCTGTCAAGAATCAGAGTGGACTGTCAGGTCGGCGGTGGCATGAGCTGAAAGGGACAGTGAATTATATGGACAAGCAGCAGAATCTGATTTGAAAGTGTGAGGTCATTCACTTTGGACCTAAGAAAGATCGATCAGAGTGTTTTCTAAATGGTGAGAAATTAGGAACTGAGGAAGAGCGGAGAGATTTAGGGGTCCAAGTACAGAAATCACTAAAAGCTAGTGGACAGGTACAAAAAATAATTAAAAAGGCCTTTAACTCAAGAGGGCTGGAATACAAAGGGGTGGAAATTATGTTACATCTGTACAGAGTTCTGGTTAAACCCCATCTGGAGTACTGCGTTCAGTTCTGGAAACTGCACCTTAGGAAGGATATACTGGCCTTGGAGGGGGTGCAGCACAGATTCGCCAGAATGATACCAGCACTAAAAGGGTTAAATTGTGAGGACAGGTTGCATAGACTGGGCTTGCATTCCCTTGAGTATCGAAGATTAAGGGGTGATCTAATTGAAGTGTTTAAGATGATTAATGTTTTGATTGGGTAGAGAGAAACTATTTCCTCTGGTGGGAGAGTCCAGAACAAGGGGTCATAACCTTAAAATTAGAGCTGGGCCATTCAGGGGTGATGTCAGAAAGCACTTCTTCACACAGCGGGTAGTGGAAATCTGGAACTCTCTTCCCCAAAAAGCAGCTGAGTCTAGGCCAATTGAAAATTTCAAAACTAAGATTGATAGATTTTTGTTAGGCAAGGGTAGTAAGAGTAAGGGTAGATGGAGTTAAGATATAGATCATCCATGATCTAATTGAGTGGCGGAACGGGCTTGAGGGGCTGAATGGCCTATTCCTGTTCCTATGTTCCTATGATCTGAGAAGAATAGAAAGCGCAGTCAGGGAAGGTAGTGGACATTAATCAGAAAATAATGTTAAGGGGGCTATTCAAAGTCACAAGGTAAATAGACACGAGAAAGGCCATACATCCAGAGAGGCCCTACAATCCCCTCATTCAGGCTATCAATTGAACCAAAGTGAGATTATTTTCTGGTGTATGATGAATATAGTCAAACAGAAATCTGCCTGAACACAGTGTTACAACTAAAGAATTATTAACTATAACTTTAATGGTTCCTGCTGTCCAATCTAATTAATCTATATGCAAACACTTGTAAAATATATATTAGATTCTGTGGGGGAAATTTTCAACTGCCAATCACCCGAAAAGTGGGGAGCATGACAGAGGAAAATCTGGTGGGCACCTTGGACACCTATTTACCCGCCTGATTCAATGTTAAGGCAGGCCTTTAAATGGACACCTAACACTCCCATCCAAAACAGGCGGGAGGCTGCTTAAATATGCACACCGGTCTCCTACGCCAGTTTTAGGACCGCAATTGCAATTTTAATGTAAGGATAGGTGGAGCATATCTCTTGCACGCTAGTCCCAGCTGCACCGGGTATTGAGTGGTCTAACCAGTGGTCCTGAAGGGATTGCTGGAGACCGCTCAGGACAAATTAAGTTTTAGGGGCTCTTTTAAGATTGTGCCGGCCTGTTCTTGCCATCCGGGATCCATTGCTTCACCCTAACTGGCCCTAACTGCTGGCTGGCTCCAAGCAGAAATCGGCCAAATTCCCATTGTCCAAAGCCAGCGAGCTGCAGCAGAGCTCCTGTTTGGTGCCCACAGCTCGGCGCTAATATTTAAATGAGGCTCAAACCTGAAAGTGGTTCGGGCCTCCCGACTGTGGCCTCAGGTGGCTCCACAGGCACAATGCTGATTTTGCGCCCACTTTGGGCCAAAATTAAATATTCCTCCCAAGTATCCTGCATGTATAAAAGACAAAATATAAAGATAGTTTATATAGCACGGTGGCATAGTGGTTAGCACTGTTGCCTCACAGCGCCAGGGACCCGGGTTCGAATTCGGCCTCGGGCGACTGTCTGTGTGGAGTTTGCACATTCTCCCCGTGTTTGCGTGGGTTTACTCCGGGTGCTCCGGTTTCCTCCCACAGTCCAAAGATGTGCGGGTTAGGTTGATTGGCTATGATAAATTGACCCTTAGTGTTAGGGGGATTAAATACGTGGGGTTACGGGGATAGGGTGGGATATGTGTTGGTGTAGGGGTTATGGGGATCGGGTGGGATATGTGTCGGTGCAGGCTCGATGGGCCGAAATGGCCTCTATCTGCACTGTGTGGTTTCTGTGATTTCTGTGATTTCTGATATTAAAAACAGAAAATGATGAAAATACACAGCAGTCAGCATCTGAAAAGAGAAAATGAGAGTGAGCGTTTTAGCTACAGGAGGCAGTTTATACACAGGTATGACTTATGTATCGGGCTAAGTGTGATTTGATCCACACGATTAACAGCCAGTTAGTTCTGGACATCTATCTTTTGTCTTTTCAGATGCTGCTGTATATTTCCAGAACTTAGCAGTTTTCATTCCAAATTTCCAGCAATTCCAGTTTTTTTGTCCTTTTATTGAATGTATGCCTTACCTAGACTTTTACAGGCTAAATATTTATCTAAAATATATGAACCAATTATATTAACTTTTTAAAAAAATGATGTTTTAAGAAAAATAGTGAAAAACATCAATTTTAATTTGCAGGATGTATTCACAAAACTTTCTAATATATAGAGTAAAAATGCCTACTGACTTTCTTTAGCATTCTTCTGGAACATGTTTGGCTAACTCAAGAAGTTTGGAATGTACAATTGTTTGAGCCTTGGTGAGCACGGAGGGTGAAGCTCTGCATTATTTAATGGGCCTGTACAACGTACAGAACTGTTTTACTTTCTCCTCACATAGTTTTTCTTCGGAGTGTGTGACACTATTGAACAGTCTACTGAAAACAAACATCGTTAAGTGGAAAGAAGACCAGGGCTAGTCTAATTCCCCACTGCAACATTTTCAAATGACGAATGCTTGGTAAATGGATTTAGCTTTGAAAGAAAGTCGCACAGAAATTTGATGTGGCCCCGTGACCCTGGGTAAGCACATGTATCTTCAGCTGTCACATAACACACTACTGCTTGCTTACTTTTTCAGCAAAGACTATTGATTTTGCTCATTGGCTGCAGGCTAGTCCATAAAGAACAAATTACAAAGTCAGAGGTCTATTGCTACTGATCGCTTGCATGATAACAGGGGACTCATTTCCCCATTCCTTCTTACAGTACTTCAACTCATTTATACTCTTGGTATAGAGAATAAAAAAAACATTAACAGTACAGCCAATGGAACTACGTTCACCACCATTGGTAAAAAAAGAAGCATTTTACAGTGGGGTGTTAGAAACATTTAATTAGCGATTGTTTCAGTAATATAGAGTCGGGGAGTAAGGCATCCTGCTGGCTACAACACCAAAAGCTCTGAATCCCTGGGTGAGATCCCAATCTTAACTGACATTTGCACTCAGGATTGCCCCAGGAGGTGTGTTTGTTAATCTTAAACCAAGTTGCCTGGGAAAAAAGAAAGAAAAACTGGCTGAGCACTGCTCAAGCGTCCCTCCTGGCAGAAGATAGATGTTTATCTTCTGTTACCCCACTCATAATTTAATAGTCACCACTACAGAATTCCTGGAAGATTGGAGCGTAAACTTCTCTCTGACTACTGTGAGAGCCAGTTTATGATCAGCCGACAGGAGCTGCACTTTCTGCAAAAGCTGTCAGTTTTTCATATTCATCGCATAATGCTCCACCTAGTGCTATGGCTGAGAACAAGACAATGCTTTCCAACAGTAGCAGGTGAGCTTGATTGACAAGAATCCCTGTGGCTCAAATCCATGATGATTTGCACAGGAGCCAGAGGCTCTGTTGTCTGTACAACTCGGCTGCCCAAATAATGTTTGAACATACTGATCCACTTGCCTTACCAATGAAAGCACATTAATTTAAATGTCTCCAATATTGAGATATAGTAAGACTACAGAGAAGAATGGCTGTGTTTCGATGTGCATTAACATGCTGAATCCACAGTGATTGCAAATTAGAAAATGCTATTTATAAGCATGCAGATTTCATAGTGATTCTCTACCATTACGCGCCTCTACTAGCTGATGGAACACTATACAGCTCAGCAGAAAACCAACAGAGTCTGAATATTTAAAACAAGAATTTCTGACTTTTAACCTGACAGTATAGCAACACAGTTCCGATTCTCTAAATGGCTAGCTGGAGGTTTAATAATCCCATCAGATGGCTAGAGTGAAACATTACAGTTGTGATTGGATTTAAATGTTTAAGTTGATTCACACAATACCAGGTTAATATGTTGCAGCATATAGGTCTGCAAGGTGTTGAGTAGCTGTACTACTACAGCATGGGTTTCAGAACTGAAATCCCTGGAATTAGGAGATCCGGGAGGACATCCTAGATGGATTCTTGAAATCATCAATTTTTTTGTTTATCTGTTACTGAATTTCAGATTTTTTTCTCTTTGTTGGTTTACTAGTATGTTATTTCTGTTTCTGCAACCCAATAAACCACTTTTTCTGCAATACTACTCCCATTTTCCTTTGGATGACATGGCTCACACTGCCCTTTGAAAGTTATGATGGAGGGAGGGAGGGTCTCCCCATTGGAAAGTTTGAAAACAATGTCCTACAGTAAAAAAATATTGCTAAAAAATTCAAAGCTGATTTCCTCCCACCCTTGAAAATAATTGTATGCAAGTTCATAAATTCAAGTACCTTTGTGAAGGATCAGTCAGGCTTGGTATGTAAATGAGATTAAAATGGCACACTTAGCACAATCAGAGGCTGTTGAATTATTTGGATTGTTCACGAATGGAAAAAAAAAGTACACATTAGCACTGACAGGAACAAAACAGAAAGACTGAGTTATATATGAGTTCAGGAAAATAATACATTATTTATAACAAAGTTTTTAATGACATGGAAATATAGTTTTTAAGATGACATTTTTTTCTTCTGCAGCTTCTCTGACACTTCAATCACCATAATGTTTTGTGCAGATTCTGTTTTAATCCTTTCCAAGCTGTTGAAAATAACTCTTGGGGAAGTTTGGCTTTTTCTTCTGCT
The DNA here is from genome assembly GCF_052327205.1 of Somniosus microcephalus. Lineage (NCBI taxonomy): Eukaryota > Metazoa > Chordata > Chondrichthyes > Squaliformes > Somniosidae > Somniosus > Somniosus microcephalus. The sequence continues at coordinate 72,547,769 of NC_140989.1, read as the reverse complement.
TGTTTACATTACTGAAAACTGGAGCAAATACATTAAACTCATGACAGAGACGTTTCAGAAAGCACAAGTTTATAAAAGGACTTTTGTAGAAACAAAATGACTTTTTGTGGGAAACAATTTGAAATTGGAGCCTAAATCATGACACCAGGATAGCCCTGAAGGTATATATCATGATAATTAAATAAAAATTGAATACGTGTCAAATACCTACACTACAAAGTTGTTAATGTATGTTTATTGTTGTTTTATTCAAATGTTAGTCCTGTTATAAAGCACTACTAAGAAAGTTTGTATTTTTGTCCAATATCCAGGTATGAACCCATTTTGCTGACAAATACAGGTAATGAAATGACCATTAACCCACATGGTACTTAATGTGTTCTCACTCTGGATACTGTGCTGATACAATCTTCCTCTACACTTCATTAACGGCAGTGCAAAACTCTTTGCACAATATGACTGTGCAGAAATGATGGTGAGTCAAGATTAGGAACTTCTGTTATGATGTATACGTCGGCTGTGACGCAAAAGAGGCTGGCAGACTGCCACTTGTTTATGTTGAAATACCTTTGCGTATTTGCCATGTTTTTAAAAATGTCTGACTGAAGTTGATGCTCCAGTGCACACAACCAAGGGGTGGTTGGACATGGGCTGTGTATGAAATTCCACACACATCAAGTTGCTGATCCCAGTCATACCATCCAATGAGATGTAGAGTGGAGATTAAGAGCTTCCCTAACAGGAAAGGAGAGACAATGCGGGATGATGCACCCCTGGTTTTTCTCAAGCACCTGCTAGTACAAGTTAGATAAGCAAGGTGAAGCTAGATAAGTACATGAGAAAGAAAGAATGAAAGAAAGACTTGCATTTATATATGACTGTGCAGAAATGATGGTGCCTTTCACGACCACTGGACATCCCAAAGCGCTTTACAGCCAATTAAGTACTTTCTGAAGTGTAGTCGCTGCTGTAATGTAGGAAATGCGGCAGCCAATTTGCGCACAGCAAGCTCCCACAAACAGCAATGTGATAATGGCCAGATAATCTGTTCTGGTGATGTTGGTTGAGGGATAAATATTGGCCAGGACACCAGGGATAACTCCCCTGCTCTTCTTCGAAATAGTGCCATGGGATCTTTTACATCCACCTGAGAGAGCAGACAAGGCCTCGGTTTAATGTCTCATCCGAAAGACGGCACCTCCGACAGTGCAGCACTCCCTCAGTACTGCTCTGGAGTGGAGAAAGGAATAGAAGGTTATGCTGATAGGATTAGATGAAGTATGGTGGGAGGAGGCTCATGTGGAGCAGGAACACCGGCATAGACTAGTTGGACCAAATGGCCTATTTCTGTGCTGTAAATTCTATGTAATGCACAAGAATATGAGGCCCAGGAATGGTATGTAATCAAGTAGGTCAGAAGGGAAGGGCGGAAGAAAAAAACAAATTAAAAGAATGGAACACTTTACATAACATTTTAAAAAGCATTCATTTATAGAAGTATTGGCTTCAATTTTGAACAACATAAAATGAGTGCCAAAATAAGGAGGTGTTCCAGCACAAAAGTTACCCAATTGGTTGTTTAGAAAAATGAAACTACAACATCTTGAAATATATTTGAGGTAGCAAAAATGAAGCACAAACCACACCAAAAAAAAAGTTAACTTACCATCTATACCTGAAAGGTACAGTATGAAACCTAAGGATCATGAGGTATATTTCCATAGCAGCTGGTGTCTTCAAGATTTACATTACTAATTTTACACAGCAGAGGAATCCATAGTGTGTTCATACTGGTTCAAAAATAGTCATGGAAATGAGGCCTTACCAGTGAAAGTACTTAGATGGATAAATAAAATGTCCCCATTACAGAGAATGGATGGTGCCTGGTCTGCCTTCTTTACATTACACTGTTCCCATGTTTGCAAAATGAGCAAACTCTCAGCTGTGCAGGGGATGCCATGTCAATGAAACTTCAATGACCACAGATCACACTAACCGCTCCAGCCCAGAGACGATTGGGCGTGAAACGGCTGGAAAAAATTGGTCACCCTGCAGAGCTGGTGGCAGCCGAGTCCAAGATTTTTTTTACACGGATCATGGGTTAAGAGATCCACTGTAAGAATGCTAGGCAGCAGCTGTGGAGGGAATTTAATCAAATATGGCCAGAAGAGCGGGCACACTGGTTCAGCTTGTGATGTCAAAGCATTTTCCAGCTACAGGCTAGTTGTGGGTACAGATCATATGACCAAAGCCACTGCCAGACCTCATCACTTTTCAGAGGGAAAAAAAATCGCTGATGATGGGAACGCGATTTATGTTGATGATACATTGATAAGGAAGATAAATACGTGTATAGGCGAGCTATCCATCTAGGAGCGCATATGAACGAAATGACACGGTCATAGCAGACAAAAGTTTTCAATATTTTCTCAGGAAATGTGCTAGTGTTCGGGATCAGAGAGAATGCTTTGTGGGAGTTATAACAGCGGACAATAAAATTGTTGTTTGGCTGTTATGCTCTGTGGCAATGCTGGTTTGCTGAGAATCAGTGAAAGCACCCAAACAAAAGGAAACTCAAAGCTGGGACATGTGACAAGTGAGGCACTCCAGCAGCACCACCCATATAAACAAAGATTATTATCTTCTGAGTATCTGAGTGATCAATTTTTCATCAGAGTGATCAATTGAAAATTTAACCAGTCAGCAGTGATTTGTTATGAAGTCTGCAAGTAAATGTAGTTATTAATTGATACATAGTAGTGATAATAGAAAGTATTTGTGCAGGTTGTTATGCACTTTTTAATTAAAAAAAGAAAATGCTTCATATGCACAGCAGGTTGGTCAGCATTAGAAAGAAAAAGAAAAAAAGCAGTTCAGTTATAACCCACGAATCACTAGCTTATTTTTCTGTTTCTGATGCTGATTGACCTTTTGTGCAATTCTTGCGTTTTCTGTTTTTACTTCTGATTTCCAGTAATTGCAGTCTTTCTTTCAATAATTGCTTATTATTCTCTACATTCTACACATAGGTCTATAACTAACTCAAAAACAAGAAACCAGCTTCATAAAGTGAATTTAACGAGAACAGGATTTAATGCACTTCCGCAGTCAACACATGGCTACAATGAGGAAGTTAAACACTGGTTCCAGCAAGAGTTTGTATTTATGGTTGTTTTAAAAATTTTTATGTAAGCACTGATGTAAGCTCATCATAAGAACATAAGAAATAGGAGCAGGAGTAGGCCAATCGGCCCCTCGAGCCTGCTCCGCCATTCAATAAGATCATGGCTGATCTGATCCTAACCGCCAATCCACTATCACAGAACCATCTCCTGAATCTAACAGAATTAGACACACGAAATAGGAGCAGGATCAGGCTACACGGCCCCTGGGCCCGCTCCGCTACCCACAGGGCCATGACCAATCCGAACCTAGACTCATGTCCAAATTCCTGCCCGCTCCCCGTAATCCTTAATTCCCTTTACATAAATTTAAAACAGAAATAGACAGTTTCATAGAAGTAATGATGTAGCTTCTACAGCTTTTTGGGGCAGCATATTCCATGGACCTACTGTGATGAAATATTCCATTCACCACTGCCTGTGACTGTTGTTGGTCGGGACGAATGCTCCCGGTTCCCATTCGCCTTCCCCTGCCCAGACATGACCAGCGCCACGGTCATTAAATGCCTCAACAGCCTGTTCTGCCTGTTCGGTATGCCGAGCTACATCCACACGGATAGGGGGGCGTCCTTCATGAGTGAAGAGCTACGCCAGTACATGCTGTCCAGGGGTATCGCCACGAGCCGTGCCACCAGCTACAACCCCCGGGGTAACGGTCAAGTGGAGCGAGAGAACGGGACAGTATGGAAAGCAGTCACTCTAGCTCTAAGGACCAAGGGCCTCCCTATCTCCCGCTGGCAGGAAGTCCTCTCAGATGTGCTCCATTCGATACGGTCGCTATTGTGTACTGCCACTAATGCCACGCCTCATGAACGAATGTTTAGCTTTCCCCGGAAATCCACCTCAGGCGTATCCATGCCGTCATGGCTCTCCACCCCAGGTCCGGTATTCGTGCGAAGGCATGTGAGGGGCCATAAGACGGACCCTCTCGTGGAGCCAGTGCACCTACTCCACGCCAACCCCCAATACACGTATGTCCGGCACGCCGACGGAAGGGAGGACACCGTGTCAATAAAAGATGTCGCCCCAGCTGGTAACGACAACAACCACGGCAATAGCAGCAACAACGACCACAGCAACCCTTACCCACCCACTACTCTTTCATCACCCCCGGAAGAACATCGACCAACGGCACCCCCACCAACTACCCCTTCAACAACCCTGGCGGCACCCCCGGCAGAGACCCAGGAGGCCACCGGGGACACCCAGCCGACACCCGCGACACCACAACAGCCACGTCGGTCGCAGAGGACTACCAAACCCCCGAACAGACTAAATCTATAGAAGGGGTGAATGTGATGAAATATTCCATTCATCACTGCCTGTGACTGTGGTTGGTTTCAGGTTCCCCCTCACCATTGTATTGCCTGTGACTGTGGTTGGTTTCAGGTTTCTCCTCACCATTGTATTGTATATTGGAATGTATGGAATGTGCTGTGTGTAGGGCTCTGCCCACACCTGGCCTCTATGTAAGCCAGCTCAGTCTGGCCTCATATCCAGTACTGCAGAGCTCCAGATGGAAGATACCTCTCTCCACTGCGTGTTATCTTCTAAGTTAATAAAAGCCTTGTTTTGTTCCGCCAACATCGAGTCTCGGGATTATTGAGGCACATCACCTACCACCCTCTGAGTGAAGTAGTTCCTCCTCATCTCAGTTTTGAAAGAGCAGCCCCTTATTCTAAGACTATGCCCCCTAGTTCTTGTTTCACCCATCATCGGGAACATCTTCCCCGCATCCACCCGATCCAACCCCTTCACAATCTTATATGTTTCAATAAGATCGCCTCTCATTCTTCTGAACTCCAATGAGTAGAGTCCCAATCTACTCAACCTCTCCTCATATGTCCATCCCCTCATCCCGGGGATTAACCGAGTGAACCTTCTTTGTACTGAACATATTTCAGTTTATTTTAATGTTATTGTCTGTGTGACATTGGCTTTGTAACTTTTCACACATTCTGGAGAGACATGTTTTATTCTTCTGTATATAGATATTTGACTTAGATATAGATGTTTGTATTTTCCATTTTTGCAATCTTTGATACAGTACAGTAATGCTGTTAAATTCAAAAGGCTAAATAAAATGAAGCTATTGTCGTGGCTTTGGTCAGTTTGTTCTCTGTTTTCCTGATTTTGCTGTTATTTCTATCTCTAATTTGTTTTCTTGTCTGCTCTGACTTAGTTTTTCTATCTTGCTCAGGCACTTGGTGTAAATGTTGTATTGTTTATCTCTGAATCTCTGCTTGGATTCAATTTTTTATCTTTGCCATTTCATTCTGTCACTCTGAGGCACATTTACATTGCATAGTTGCACTTTCAATATTTTTTTAAAAATTGGACCAATATCTTCACATTCTGGTCCTACTTTCAACAGCAGCCTGATCATTGTCTTGCATGTCTCTCTTACTGTGGAACTCTGTATGTGGTACTACAGTTGGAAATGAGAAGTAAGTGGCTGAGTAACTGCATTCCTTCAATATCTGTGCCATACAGCAGGAAGATAATACCTTCCTGAAAAATCACACAGCAAAATGTAGTTTGTATAGTCACTGAAGCTGACTGTCCATATCCCTGGAATACTTAACAGTAACTGCATTTTCTGACTCTGGATATTTCATATATGTAGGGACTAATTTTTTTGATAATCAGTTGGTCCTTTATGGTGATCAGAGGAGTTAGAAAATCTTTTGCTCTTGCAACGAAGAACATGATCAGGAATTCCACCATATGTCCAATTTTTGAAGACGTGCTACATTGACTAATAAACAAAAAAATGACAACCATTTAAAACTAAGTTAGAGCAGCCATTTTGCATAGTTGAATAATGGAGAGAAAAAGGAGGATTTTTTTTATTTTTTTATTATGTACGCATTTTATTTATTTTTCAGTACTGTGCAAGATTCCTTCAGGGTTTCAACAGCTCTGAAGGACTTGCCAAACAATTATATGTTAACAATGATCTAGTCGATTTGTGACTGAATCTACTTTCACCTGTCTGACTAGTTGATTTTTAAAATGACAATCTAATCTTCTGGAAACAATGAAAAATGCAAAGTTCAATTTAGATTCTCTGTGCCATTCTGTCATGTAAGATATTTTCATATTTAGTACAAAATTAATCCAGTTCCTCACCAACACCTGTAATTTTGAAGGAGATTGATTGATTGTCTTGCTATTTTTAAGGGTAGCCCAGTAGCTGAAGTGGTGCCAAAGGCTTGACTTCAAGCAAGGTGGTGGTGAAATTCACTCTGACTCGCTTGTCTCAGTTAGATGAATTTTGTCAGTTCTCAGCTGGAGAGAGCGCGACATGGTGTTTCAGCTCAGGAGGGGGGAAGCAGACATTGAGTAATGTGGACTGCTTGAATTGCGCTTGCTGATGACCAGTCACAGCATGGCACTGATGATGGCTGTAGATGTACGTACCACATAGACCACCCTGGTTGGAAGGCGGTGTGCGATGACAAGCAGTGACATCAGGAAAAAAATTGGGGGGAGACATTTTGCTTGCTCCCGTAAAATTTTTCCTCACAATGTTTTCTTGTTTCTATGAAGCTTGTTAGCCTCTTCACATCTGCTATGAATTGCTTTCTGTGATTAATTGACATAATGGATGCTTATGTGTTGGGGTAAGGAATCGGGGCAGCTGTTCTTCCTTCCTTCTGATGTGGAGCACTCTGCGGTCACAAAGCTCTCCACCTGACAGTCTGAGCAAGAACAGACTACTTTTCACAACTGATACTTGCAGATTTGAATGTTAGGTAGCCGTGCGGCTGTGGAGTGAGAGCTACTGCTGCATGACCAGTCAATCTTGCACTTGTTTCCAGTGAAGTTTGTGCTCAACAAGTTGTTGGTGTTGGGAAATGAAACATTTTTCCCATTTCAGGCACTCAATAACAGCATCAAGTTCTCCCAGGCTAGGAATAGCATGGTTAGAGCAAGAGTAAAGCTCTACCTGCTCTACTCTAGCAATAAGCCCTTGCTCCAATCTCAGAAGCTTCCTATTGCACCATTATGATATTTTCCATTTTCTACTCCAGCCATCTGTGGCATTTCTCTGGGTGAGATTGTCAATTTAATGCGAATGAGTGTTGATTTAAGAGCAGTTTTGTGCTGTGTAAAGAGGCTTCTGGCCAACTGCCGGCAGGTGAAGATCAGGTAGGCTGAAGGCCGCTTGCTAGCTCTCAGGTAAGTCATGCTGGGAGGCAGCGGTTCGGCAAGGTTCCACAGGTGGAAATCTGGGCAGGCGGGGAATGTGTGAAAGAGTGTGGAGAAGGTAAGTCAACCAGTATGGGGAAGGGGTAAGTTTAGCAAATACCGGAATCAGCCTTAAGGTAGATTTGATTTACATTAGTGCTGCTTTGGAATGCAAATTTATGGTAGGAAAGAGAACTCAGATTTTGTCCAGTTTTGGAGAGATGGTGCCTGTGAAAATGAGACTTTAGAAACTCATTCTTAGCAATGATATTTAAAGATAAACAAAGACTATTGACATCAGACAACATGACGCATTAATGCCTGTGTGTTCTGTAAACTAACATTGTAGTATTGTTCAAAATCATTTTAAAAAAACTGTGGAGAGTTAATGTAGCGTAGAATGCTTGGATAGGGGTTTGCGCTCATGATTCCTCACATGATAAGTTTTCTGAAGCCAGTTGTACCATTATGGGAAGCATTCAGTGGAATGCTGACACATTTCTACAAGGGTGAGGGGGGGGTGGCAGGGGGGCTGGGGAGAAAAATCAGAAGGAGAGATATCTCAGGCCATACTTGTGTAGCTGATAGCAGTGAGCCTGAGGCCAAAGACCAGGTTGTGCCAATTTCTCAGCCCAGGATTCTGTTTGCTGAAGGCAGACAACATAGAAGGGAAGGGGAGCACAAGTAAACATCTTAAATAAATTTTGCTTCGTCGGGATCTTTGAAATACTTCAGATAATTGTATAGAAAAATTGTAGTTTAAATAAATGTGTGAAGTTTGCAATCTATTCAAAATACGATATCAATTTTTCTTTCAATAGCTTTGAAACACAATTTACAGTTTTATAATACGTGTCAGGTTTACAAAATTAGGAACGGTTGCAACAGTTGTTTCTCAATCCACGCTAAGCCATTTCAAGCCTGTTTGGATTTTCTGATTTGTCTAGTTCACTTTAAACTTGACTTAGTATGTTATCTTTAATGTTTAGATTATTGCGGTTTCATGTTTCGGTGTCCCAGTGCTGCAGCAAAAACCTGCAGGTGTCCTCGGAAAACAACTGCAGCATGAAGGGATCTGAATCCGAAAGTATAAACCCGATTTTAACCCCCCGCGCCCGACAAGACTGGGGTGTGTGGTGGTTGGGGGGGTTTAAGATATCGGCAACGTGGCACTCACCAAAGCCAATTCTGCATACACGCCCCCATGCCATTTTAACAGGCCTGTTTACAGGCAGCCCCAGGCAAGCAAGGGTCTCATCAATGTTGAAAAGTCAGTGTCTAATAACATCAATTAGACCTCAATGGGTTTTAACCGGCGGCAGCGAGGTTGGTGCCTGCTGCTAGTCAGGCTGGGGAAACCCAGCACGGAGGATCAGCAGGCCCAGAAGAGGGTCACAAAAGTAAAATTATTTTATTTTTAAAGGTTTCCTTGGGGGCTAGGAGGAGTGCTCCTCCAGGCCCCACAAGGAATCCTTGAGCCTCCCTGGGCTTCCCTGGGACCACTCACCCCTCACCCACCATGCCGAGGGACTGGTCCTGCAGGTCTCTGGCTCCGGCCTCCTATCACGCTTACCCGACTCTCATCCACCAGCCTGACCTGATTGACGCCGGGTTTGGCCGGGAGTCGAGCCGGGTCTATTTAAATGAGGCCCAAGAGTTAAAATTAATCGGGCCTCAAAGTGTCGAGCTGGAGTGAACTTGACGCTTGTCTCACCACCGCCACACTCCCCACTCGCCCAATGAGCCTGAGATCCAGGACATGGAGAATCAGCGGACCTGATCTTAGTAATATACAATACTGTTCAAGCTTGTGGAGTTGGATGGCAACAACAACAGCAGTAACATGCATTTATATAGTACCTTTAACATAGTAAAAACATCCCAATGTGCTTCACAGCAGCATTATCAAAATTTGACACGTAACCATACAAAGAGATATTAGCACAGGTGACCAAAAGCTAGGTTAAAAAGGTAGGTTTTAAGGAGCGACCTAAAGGAGGAGAGGTAGAGAATTAATATCAGTATTTTATAGTAACCCAAGGGTTAAAGTGGTCAAGTACTTTGAAAATATAAATCACAAAATTGGCTTTAAACTGTTTCGTTTTTACTTCATTGGAAAACATTAGAAAACCTTGTAAACATGGCAAAGTTAAATAATATGCAAAGTTGTGTAAAGTTCATTGACTTTTCATGACGTCTGACTATCAGCTGGCTTCAACATGGTGCTCTTGACTTCAGGTTCAGCTATTAAATCAGTGTAATAAACTCAATGACATTGCAGATAGTTTCCTTTGTCTGCAACTGTTTGTGGGTTAAGATGCATTTAATAAATTGCCCAATAGGTTAGATTAACGCTGTGCATCAGTTGTAACCCATCCCATTCAATGTTATCAATGCCAATTATTACATCAATTAGGGTCTGTTGCTGTCAGTCGTGCTGGACAAAATATTTTAGACTCAACCATCCAGTGCTAATCCTTGGATGCAGCTGGTCTCAATAATGCCAAAGTCATATAAAAGAACATAAGGAACTTCAACAAGCAGATATATCATAGCAATAGGAGAATATAATTTGATTCATGTGGCAGATGCTGGCAGCGAAAAAAGGCAAAAAAGCCTTAACATGTAGATGTTTGCTGGCCTGGCCTCACTTAAATCCAGAATTTACTTTTGGAGTGGGACACTATGTAAGGCTATGCAAATAGCAGTTAATAGAAAATATATTTCTGTAGTAAGTACTCTGGTAACCTTTCACCACAGAAGAAGAAACACTTTCGAAAGACATAGGAAAGCACAAATAGTTTGAATCACTACCCTCTCTATATATTTCCCATTGGTGTTGAGGATAGCAGACCAATAAAATGTTTTCTTCTGAAGATGAGTGTTAGCCTAGAAGTTATACTTGGATTTTCAAGGGCAATGGGACAACTGACCAACTTTTGCTGAGTGGAAGATTACAGCTACAGAAATTATTTACAATGTCTTTAAGAGATGCTTGACAAGCTCCAACAGCAGAATTGTCGGTTCTGCGATGATACTACCCAAGCCAAGAAATGTAAGAAGCCAGTGACATGCTCACTTAAACATAACTGTTCAGTCCAGACACTCCAGTGCATGTGGTAAGCTTTGAATGTGTTCAAATCCAGTCTGTTGCCTTTCAAACTAGCTTAGCTCGAGCCCTACAGATGCTCAAGGATTAGGAACATAGGAATTGTTAGACAAAAAAAGACCAAGGTCCATCTAGTTTGCCTTCTACCATCCTGGTAGTTGCATGATACAATGATAATGGAGTTGTTGACTAATCATAGCAATCAATTTCTATCAATTAGTTGACAACAGACCCAGAAGTTTCACGAGAAAACCCCCAGTGGTGGAGAGCTTTGGGAACCATAGGTCTAAAGTCACTTTTTTCCTCCCAAGCATGTTACACTTACCATATGTCTTGCCTCAAATTACTCATACACTGTATCCCAAAATATAATTTTCTGAAAGAAATCTGTCTAATTTGCATTTGAATGATTTATCTGAATAATAAACTACAATAATTTTTGGTCTGGATGGTGATCAAGTAATCTTCAATACAGACTAATAAGCACCCACAGGGTTCTTAATCTTCATGCACCTGGGAATCGGTGGCACAGCAGATTAACACTCTGTCCTTCCACCCTGAGACTTGAATCCAGCCCAAACTGACAGGATAAAAATCTCCTCAATTTTGCAGCTGTAAAGCTACTATACAAAAATGAGTTTCAAGATTCTCAGCTAAGTTCCTTGTGTCATGGGTTTCAAGGTGTCAGCCTTGGCTCAGTGGTAGAACTCTTGCCTCTGAGTCACAAATGTTGCTGGTTCAAGCCCCTTCTTATTCTTAGGCAGTCCCTCGGAACCGAGGATGACTTGCTTCCACATTAAAAATTAGTTCGCAGGTGACTAATGAGTCCAATGCAGGACCTACAGTCTCTGTCACAGGTGGGGCAAACGGTGGTTGAAGGGATGGGTGGGTGGGGTGCTTGGGTTGAAGTGCGCTCCTTGCGCTATTTGCGCTTGGTTTCCGCTTGCTCCCGGCGAAGAGACTCAAGGTGTTCGGCGCCTTCCTGGATGCTTCTCCTCCACTTTGTGCGATCTTGGGCCAGGGATTCCCAGGTGTCGGTGGGGATGTTGCACTTTTTCAAGGAGGCTTTGAGGGAGTCCTTGAAGCGTTTCCTCTGCCCACCTGGGGCTCTCTTGCCGTGTCGGAGCTCCGAGTAGAGCGCTTGTTTTGCGAGTCTCGTATCGGACATGCGGACGATGTGACCCATCCATCGGAGCTGATCGAGCATGGTCAAAGCTTTGATGCTGGGGATGTTGGCCTGAGCGAGAACACTGACGTTGGTGCGCCTATCCTGCCAATGGATTTGCAGGATCTTGCGGAGGCAGCGTTGGTGGTACCTCTCCAGTGCTTTGAGGTGCCTGCTGTACATGGTCCATGTCTCTGAGGCATACAGGAGGGCGGGTATTACTACTGCTCTGTAGACCATGAGCTTGGTGCCGGGTTTGAGGTCCTGGTCTTCAAACACTCTCTTCCTCAGGCGACCGAAGGCTGCACTGGCACACTGAAGGCAGTGTTGGACTTCGTCATCGACGTCTGCCCTTGTTGACAGTAGGCTCCCGAGGTATGGAAAGTGGTCCACGATGTCCAAGGCCTTCTCATGGATTTTGATAATCAGGGGGCAGTACTGTGTGGCGGGGGTAGGTTGGTAGAGGACCTTTGTCTTACGGATGTTTAGTGTAAGGCCCATGCTATTTTACGCTTTGGTGAAGGTGTTAACAATGGTTTGGAGTTCGGCCTCCGAGTGTGCGCAGACGCAAGCGTCGTCTGCATAATGTAATTCGACGACAGAGGAAGGGATGACCTTGGATCTGGACTGGAGGCAACATAAATTGAACAGTTTCCCGTTTGTTCTGTAAATTAGTTCCACTCCAGCAGGGAGCTTACTGAGGGTGAAATGGAGCATTGCCGCAAGGAAGATCGAGAAGTGCGTTGGTGCGATGACACAGCCTTCAAGCCCCACCCCAGAGACTTGAGCATGTAATTTCAGCTGAAACTCCAGTGCACTACTGAGAGAGTGCTGAAGAAGAGCAGCAGATTGTCATGGTCATCATTTATCTCTCAACTAACATAGTGCAGCGGTTCGTGTAGATCGCCACTAAATAAGAGAGTTTGACTTCGACGAACTATAAATAAGTTGTTTATTTACAGGAACAGGCTAATTACATCAGGTAAGATAGCAGGTAAGATGGCTGACTGTAGGAGCACCGTGGTGTAGGTCTTGTCCCAGCGGGGACTCCACGAGGACTGAGTTCGCAGTCCTGTGGGGAGCGTGATGACGTCATCACGCTCTGCTGTGTGTTCCCGCGCTTTGGGCGTCACGTGACCGCGTTGTTGCGTCAGTGCGTCTCCCGGTACGGAGGCTGGCCGTTGAGGCCGAGGTTGCGAGGCCGGGCTGTGCCGGTGCTTGCCGCGGGGGCGGAAGATCGCGTCGCTCCCGTCGGCTGGCCGATGCGGCCGAAGTCGCGGTAGGCCGGGCTGTGCCGGCGGCCGTCTTGGAAGACCGAGTCGGGCCGGCGGCCGGCGCGCGTGCGTCACGTGATGTGTGACGTCAGCGCGTTTGGTCGCCTCTTAAAGGGGCAACGGCCGAACATGTAAGTTAAAGGGGCAACGGCCCCAATAGGTAAGTTATACATACATAAGTAAGTTAAAGGGAATTATGTGTCTCAATGTAAGGGACAACCAGTGGTACCGCCACACAGGCCCCCCCAGAATTCGCTTTAACGAAAGTCCAAGGATGAGATGGTCTGACGAGCTGGTGGTCATGGCGGTCGTGCTGTCTCGACTTGGTAGGCGAGGTATGAAGATGCTGCTCGTGAGCGGATCCTTACGCGCGTTGTGGCGAATAAAACGTATCCGTCAGGCGAAGGACCGTGGAGACGTGTGAAACAGCAGGCCTTGTCAGAGTGACGGGCAGGTTGGGCGGACGCGGGCGATGTCTCCGTTGGCTGGTGAGCGAAACCTTCGGGAGGCTGGAACGCACGGAACAGTGCGTGCCATAGTGCTACGACGTGAACACAACGGAGGGTGAAGAGTTGCAGCGTTGATCAGTGATCGGTGAGGCTAGCAACTTTCACGTGGCTGATCGCGGCCGCAGGATGCCCGTTGGACCCGTCCTCGATGTGTGCAGCTTCAGTAGACGTTTGCGTTTGTTAAAGGGAAAACTGGAGAAAGGGCGGCAACGGTCCAGGTTGTTGTTGCTTTCAGGAGGGGTTAACTCTGCCTGGAGGGCGGCAACACTTGTAACAGTTGTAGATTTAGGAGAAAACAGCCGGGAGGGCGGCACGCTTTTGTTCACGCCGAATCGTGTAGTAGGTAACACAACCAGCAAGCTGAAGGGCTGGTGCGTCGTCGGCGGAGAAGGAGTCGTCGGTGTTCACGAGGGATGTGTCCTCATGTGCGAGGAGTGCGTGCTCGTGTTTTGCGGGGGTGAGTCCTCGTGGTATCCCCGCGGGGCGCGCTCCGATCTTGTGGGCCCGAACATGCTGTACCCCGCGCTTGGAGAGATGTATACTTGCTGTTGCTTTGGATGTAGAGGCGGACGATCCGTGTGGCGGTAGAAGAGTCGAATACGGAGACCGTGAGCACGTGCGTGGTCTGTGCTGCATCGATGTTCTCGGCGAACAGGGCTTCTACCTGCATAAAGCACGAGGGAGACCGTGGCTCCCTGGATTGCGGCAGCGACAGCAGAACGGCTGATGCTTCCATAGCGTGCTTCGTTTGTGAAAAACGTTCACAAACCCACCAATTGTAGTGCTGGTGGATGACGGTTGCCGTTGGTCGTGCTCTACCTCTGTGACATCGTTCGTGAAAAACGGGCTCACCTCCAAGCTGCGCTTCCATTGCGAATACATACGCAAAGACGGGGTCGCTTTTGGTGGAATCGGTGTTAGGCGGTTGCTGTTCCGTGGTTGTTCGTCGGTTGTGCGTTGGTCGTCTTGAGTGAAGACGAGGTTCAGGCGCGCGTTGCTACCGTGAAAATCGTTCACGGATACGGGTTCACCAATTGTAGCGTTGGAATTGATGAGCTCCCGTACTTACGTCGTGGGGTCACCAATGTAACGGTTCGTGTAGATCGCCACTAAATAAGAGAGTTTGACTTCAATGAACTATAAATAAGTTGTTTATTTACAGGAACAGGCTAATTACATCAGGTAAGATAGCAGGTAAGATGGCTGACTGTAGGAACACCGTGGTGTAGGTCTTGTCCCAGCGGGGACTCCACGAGGACTGAGTTGGCAGTCCTGTGGGGAGCGTGATGACGTCATCAAGCTCTGCTGTGTGTTCCCGCGCTTTGGGCATCACGTGACCGCGTCGTTGCGTCAGTGCGTCTCCCGGTACGGAGGCTGGCCGTTGAGGCCGAGGTTGCGAGGCCGGGCTGTGCCGGTGCTTGCTGCGAGGGCGGAAGATTGCATCGCTCCCGTCGGCTGGCCGATGCGGCCGAAGTCGCGGTAGGCCGGGCTGTGCCGGCGGCCATCTTGGAAGACCGACTCGGGCTGGCGGCCGGCGCGCGTGCGTCATGTGATGCGTGACGTCAGCGCGTTAGGTCGCCTCTTAAAGGGGCAATGGCCGAACAGGTAAGTTAAAGGGGCAACGGCCCCAACAGGTAAGTTATACATACATAAGTAAGTTAAAGGGAATTATGTGTCTCAATGTAAGGGACAACCAGTGGTACTGCCACAATAGTTTAATTGGTCTTTTATTTCATTGATATTTGTAGGATCTTGCTGTCTGCAAAATTGGCTGCCATGTTTTCCTACATTACAACAATAATTACACTTCAAAGTGCTCTGAG
The DNA here is from genome assembly GCF_052327205.1 of Somniosus microcephalus. Classification (NCBI taxonomy): domain Eukaryota; kingdom Metazoa; phylum Chordata; class Chondrichthyes; order Squaliformes; family Somniosidae; genus Somniosus; species Somniosus microcephalus. The sequence goes on along the minus strand of NC_140989.1, from coordinate 72,532,513 downwards.
ACATCCTGAGGGTGTGAAAGGTGCTATATAAATGCAGGTTTGCCTTTCTTTCACAAATCTCAACCAAAAAAAACTTGAGAAGGAGGACTGATAACGGGTAAAGTCAAAAAGTCATCAATTGGATAATTGAGGGCATAAACTCACATTATTTTAGGGGTTTTAAAATCAGAAGTTACAGTTCCTGGTCCAAGAAATGCTCTTTGTGTTATCTTGTTTCTGCCATTTTGGTGATTTTTTTCCCTCCACCATAGTCACATGTATAACCACCAGTTTTATTTACTTTCCTATCCATTCTTCATTTACATGTTACTTTTGATTAGTTTGCACAGAGTACTGACAGCACAGTGTGCACCAGACTGGCAGGTATAGTTGTAAATTCATGCCTTGTCAGAAACTAAACAGTAATACACCCAAGCTTGTGCCCAGATTGAAGCAAATGGCAGGGGAGTGGAAAATTGGGACCAATGCATTATTAGCTTTCACAGTCTGTTTTAATAATGCTATTGGAAAAAGGTGACATTGGAAGAATTTCTTTTTGCACTTTCTTGTTGCTGTTGTAAAGCCATCTTTTACATCAGTTTTCCACACTAAGCATAAACTATTTTCTTTAGATTAATAGCAAGAGCTGGCATTTGATGAATAGCACTGATTATCTTTCATCATTTTCATTTTATCTTTAATAGTTCTTAAATGTTTTCCTTCAATTTTGACTGCATTTTTTCTTTATTCTTCTTTTTGTTTTAATTTATTTACTTTCTCTATTTAATCCTTTCATCATTTACTGTCTTTTCATTTCTAGTTTGTTGTCTTCATATAAAAATGAGCTTCTGATAACAAAAATAACATATAGTTCTTTTGACAATGATTTTATTGTAATAAAATGTTTGTTATTTGCTCCCTTGGGGAATTGTATCATGCAGGAATTACAGTCAAACTGGATCTTTAATAGTTGTCATTTTTTTTCTTGGATAACATATTGCTTGTGACAAACAATAAGAGGACTCTACTGTATCATGAAAACTACTACACAACATCCAGGGCTCTCCTAATACACAGAAAAAAATCAACTCAGCCACCAGAGGAAATCGATCCCCGATGCATAAACTTTAACCTTTCATGTATAAGTGCAATGGTAAAAAAAAGTGGATGTGACGCTATTATGAACAACAGTGTCAAATGTATATATTTAGAACTTGCTATTAGTAAATGCATTTTCATTGAAAATTATATTCAACTGGATGGATAAAAATAAAATTCTGGAAAAGTCTAATGCGTACACACACACACACATGCACAGCAGCTGTTTCTGTTTCCTTTAGTGACCAGGTTGACTGCAGTTATGCATTTCATGTCATATAGTATCTTAAGTTTGTAGCCTTGTATGTTTGTCGGTATAATTCTTTCCAAGACTGATACCAAGGTCCTTAATAAGAGGTGAGTGGTAGAAGGTATGTCATATGTATATTGGCAGAAGTACCTTGACCTGAAAGACAGAGGAAGGAAGCTGGCATGAGGCCTTTCCTCATTCAATTGCACAGGGCCAGAATGTCACATGTGCAGTTCAGCGAGGAGTAGTGTGTGAGGAGGCTCTGCTTTACCAGGGAGGCTGTCACAGAGCTCAGTCACCTGCTGCAGCACCAACTACAGCCCAGCACCAGTCATGCTTGTCTTTGCTTGTGGCTATGAAAGTAACTATGGCCCTGAATGTTTATGCCTCAGGATCATTCCAGGTGACATCTGTAACATCAACCAATCAACTGTGCATTCCTGCATTAGGCAGGCGATGGAAGCACTGTTTGCCAAAGCCAATGAATTTGTCTGCTTCCCCATGGAAGCCACGAAGCAGGAAGACAGGGGGCTGGGCTGAGCAAGAATTGCACGCTTACCCCAGTTGGAGGCCATCATCGAGTGCCCAAACATAGCCCTGTATGCTACGTGTACATGAGTAGGAAGGAATTCCACTCTCTGACTGTCCAGCTGATGTGCGATGACATGCAGCACATCATGCAGGTGTGTGCCTCAGTTTCTGGCAGCTGTCATGATGCCATCATCCTATGCCAGTCCTCAATTCCTCTTTTTCACCCAGACCATCGCGTCAGAGTATGGCTGCTTGGGCACAAAGACTATGCCCTGCTGACGTGGCTCATGACACCTGTCAGGAACTCGAGTGCAGATGCAGAGATGAGCGATAATCAGAGCCATGTCTCCACACAAGCCCTGAAAGAGCAAACCATATGTCTCCTGAAGATCTGGAGGCAGCCTGCAGTACATCCTCCAGAGTGTCTTCACGATTATCATTGTCTTCTGCATGCTCCACAACTTAACCAACCAAAGTAGCCAACCCATTGAGCCACCTGCAGAGGAAGAAGTGGAGGCAGAGAAGCATGAACAACATGAAGGTACAGAGGATGATGATGAGGAAGAGCAAGGCCACCTATCTTGCTAGCTGCAAGAGCTCTTCAACTACAGCTCATTCAGGACTTCCTATTCCCCTCCAACAATCCGTCCCAACATCAGTTCCAGTCCTACCACCATCATTATGAATGTAACCCAGATACCAGCATGGGTTCTTCAGACAAATCATATTGCCAAGTCAACAAATACTCACCAAACAAACTCAGCACACCAAGAATTCCATAAAAGACTGTAGTTTACAACGAGGTTTAAAGCTTTCATTAACTACTGATCACCCTGGTGCAAACCCATATGCCTGTCTTAAGTGCTCTTCTATGTACTCGCATGATCCTACGATGTTGTTCCCCAGTCACTACATTTTGGGAGGTAAAAGGCAGCTGTGCCTCTGATATGGGCACTGTTTTGATTTCTTTTTGGGTTCAATAATGACTCATTTCTGAAAGAGAATGTTGTTTAATCTAAAGTCTTGTTCAAGACTTTCTACAGCTTTTTACAGAACATACTATGCTGTGATGCATCTAGAATGAAACTGAAAGTAAAACTCCTCTGGACTGCTTGTCTCTCACATGACCTCTGCTGGTCAGGCACAAGTAATCAAAAACACAGACAAATATGCTGTAAGGCATAAGTAATCAAACACAGACAAATATCATCACTATTTGCTGATATCATTACATCTCCCTTTCTTAAAACAAAAGTATTTTACTTTTAACTAACAACATTTAATGAACTTACATTATCATTATCATGATCAAGGTTTTTTACCCTTGCTTTGTGTGTTCACATGAAATATGTCAATACACTAGAACTTGAAGAAAGAATAAGATAACATTACTTCCTTCTTTAACAATAGTCCTTAAATTTGCTCAATGAGTCTCTCAGGAGGCTTCACGTGTCTTGAGGATTTTCTGATTGGTTGTCCTTGAATCTGAGTTGTTGCCTCAGATGATTGGTTCTCAGCTGTGTGATCAGGTTGTTCACCAGTATCAGTCTCTTGACCTGCTGTGGCTGGTCCCATGAGAAGATCTCGACGATTTCTTCTCAGAACAGCACCCTCATCTGTCTGAATGGTGTGTTGAACGTGCACAGTCTTGAACTTGCTTCGTCCAGCTTCATCTGCCAAAATCCTGAGGACGCATCTAACTTGCTGAAATATTTTGCATTTGCAAACTGTGCCATGATTTCCTCACGTGTAGGAAGCTTGAAGTGCTCTCTCTTTATTGCTCTGTTTAGATCTCTTGGATCCAGGCAAATTCTGAGCTTTCCATTCTTTTTGTCCACTACGACGAGGGAACTCACCCACTCAGTTGGCTCATCTATCTTCTGAATCACGTTCAGGCTTTCCATCCTGTCCAACTCTGCCTTCAGTTGCTTTTGAAGAGCAAACGGAACTTTTCTGCATGGATGTATGACCGGTGTCATACTTTTATCTACTCTGATCGTGTGTTCTCCTGGAATGCAGCCTAGACCCTTAAATAGGTCTTTGTACTCTTTCATGAGTTCATCATAGACTGTCTCTCCTTCGCTTTCCACAACGAGGACTCTCTTTACCAGGTTCAGTCTCTCACAGGCTTTTAACCCTAGTATGGCTTACACATCCTTTGGCACCACGATTAATGCTAGCGTGTGCTCTCTGTCCTTGTGTGTTACTTTGACAATGCATTTTCCTTTCACTGGTATATCAGTACCTGAGTATCCGGTCACTTTCACTTGTATTCCATGTAACTTTGGTCTGGGTCTAATTCTCTTAAAATCGGTCTCTGATATCACATTAACTTGTGCTCCAGTATCCAATTTAAATGGAATGTGTATGTCATTCACTTTTAGTGTCAACATCCAGTCTCTTTCTTTTTTGTTTTCAGACACAACATCTACATTGAATTCCTCTATCTCGCTTTCATCTACTGTATGGACCTTGCTTTGTTGCGCTTGGTTCTTACAGCAACGGGCATAATGGTTGTTTTTGTTGCATCTATTGCATGTTTTACCATATGTTGGACACTTTCTTGGTGGATGCTGTGTACCGCATCGACTACATGACTTCCGATTGTCTCTTTCGTTTTCGTTTGCTGGCCACGTCTCTTTTTTCACATTGGCGCTCTCTTTGTTAAACGGTTTGTATCCGTTCTTTCTCACTGCATCCACGTTGCAGCTACTGTCACTGAACAGCTCCTTTGCCTGCAACTTCACAGCCTCTGTAGCCCTACACAATGCTATGGCTTTTCCCAGATCTAGATCTTGCTCTCTTAGCAGCCTTTCCCTTAGAGCATTATCTGGAATACCACACAGCAGTCTGTCTTTTATGAGCGAGTCTGTGAGTCCCCCAAATTCACACGATTTGCTCCGGTTTCTCAGTTCAGTCACATACTGATCAATAGTCTCGCCGATTTTCTGTACACATGTGAAAAATTTGTGCCTCTCAAAGGTCACGTTGCATTTAGGTATGCAGTAGGCCTCAAACTGTTCCATTATTTTATCTAGCTTCATTTTGTCTCCATCAACAGCAAATATGAAATTATTATATACCTCCAGTGCTGCATCACCCACGACATGTAAGAACACGGACGATTTTTGTTTATCACTTTTCTCGTCAGCTCCAATTGCCGCTAAATACAACTCTAAACGTTGTTTGAACCTTCTCCAATTTTCAGCCACATTACCTGTCAATTGAAGCGTCGCCGGTGGGAGTAAACCTTCCATTTTTTCACTTCGTTAGCTATTCTCTAATGGTAAGCAACGATGTTCTCTTCTGGCTTGCTAATATGTGGAGAGCTGATTTCGCTTACTTGCCACAACTGCTTTCACTGTCCCATCAAGTTGCTAACTTCAGATTTTTTCTCTTTCAGCCACTTCTGACATCGTGTTTTGATTTCTTTTTGGGTTCAATAAAGACTCATTTCTGAAAGAGAATGTTGTTTAATCTAAAGTCTTGTTCAAAACTTTCTACAGCTTTTTACAGAACACACTATGCTGTGATGCATCTAGAATGAAACTGAAAGTAAAACTCCTCTGGACTGCTTGTCTCTCACATGACCTCTGCTGGTCAGGCACAAGTAATCAAAAACACAGACAAATATGCTGTAAGGCATAAGTAATCAAACACAGACAAATATCATCACTATTTGCTGATATCATTACAGGCACTGGAGATGGCCATGGAGTTCGGGTCTGAGAAGGCCCGGTTGCAGACTGTGCCACCTCGTTTGCTGCCAGGGCAAACTGGCCTAACTGACATTTTGGCATCAGGATTGACATGGGATGAGGGGGTGGTGTGGGAACAGGTGTGTTGCCATAAGAACATAAGAACATAAGAAATAGGAGCAGGAATAGGCCATTTGGTCCCTCGAACCTGCTCTGCCATTCAATAAGATCATGTCTGATCTTGGGCTCAAAGCCACTTCCCTGCCCACTCTCCATAACCCTTCACTCCGATATCTTACAAAAATCTGTCTATCTCCACCTTAAATGTATTTAATGACCCAGCATCCACGGCTCTCTGGGACATAGAGTTCCACAGATTTACGACCCTCTGAGAGAAGAAATTCCTCCTCATCTCAGTTGTAAAAGGGCAACCCTTTATTCTGAAACTATGCCCCCGAGTTCTAGATTTCCCCACGAGGGGAAACATCCTCTCTGCATCTACCTTGTCGAGCCCCCTCAGTATCTTATATGTTTCAATAAGATCACCTCTCATTCTCCTAAATTCCAATGAGTATAGGCCCAGCCTGCTCAACCTTTCCTCATAAGTCAACCCCCTCATCTCAGGAATCGTCTCTGAACTGCCTCCAATGCAAGTATATCCTTCCTTAAATAGGGAGACCAAAACTGTACGCAGTACTCAAGGTGTGGTCTCACCAATACCCTGTACAGTTGTAGCAGGACTTCCCTGCTTTTATACTCCAACCCCTTGCAATAAAGGCCAACATTCCATTTGCCTTTTTGATTACTTGCTGTATCTGCATGCTAACCTTTTGTGTTTCATGCACAAGGACCCCCAGCTCCCTCTGAACTGTAGCATTTTGTAATCTCTCTCCATTTAAAAAATAATTTGCTTTTTTATTTTTCCTGCCAAAGTGGATAACCTCGCACTTTCCCACATTACACTCCATCTGCCAAATGTTTGCCCACTCACTTAGTCTGTCTATATCCCTTTGCAGATTCTTTGAGTCCTCTGCACAACTTGCTTTCCCACCCATCTTTGTATCATCTGCAAACTTGGCTACATTACACTCGGTCCCTTCATCCAAGTCATTAATGTAGGTTGTAAATAATTGAGGTCCCAGCACCGATCACTGTGGCACCCCTGTTTGCCAACCGGAAAATGACCCATTTATCCCGACTCTCTGCTTTCTGTTAGTTAGCCAATTCTCTATCCATGCTAATATATTACCCCCAACTCCGTGAGCTCTTATCTTATGCAGTAACCTTTTATGTGGCACCTTATCGCATGCCTTCTGGGAATCCAAATACACCACATCCACTGGCTCACCCTTATCCACCCTGCTCGTTACATCCTCAAAGGACTCCAGCAAATTTGTTGAACATGATTTCCTTTCCATAAATCCATGCTGACTCTGCTTGACTGCATTATGATTTTCTAAATGCCCTGCTACTGCTTCCTTAATGTAGGACTCCAGCATTTTCCCAATGACAAATGTTAGGCTAACTGGTCTATAGTTTCCTGCTTTCTGTCTCCCTCCTTTCTTAAATAGGGGTGTTACATTTACGGTTTTCCAATCCATTGGGACCTCTCCAGAGTCCCGGGAATTTTGGTATATTGCAACCTATGCATCCACTATCTCTGCAGCCACTTCTTTTAAGACCCTGGAATGCAGGCCATCTGGCCCAGGGGACTTGTCGCCTTTTAGTCCCATTATTTTACCAAGTCCTTTTTCCTTAGTGATAGTGATTGTCTTTAGTTCCCCCCTCCCTGTGGCCCCTTGATTATCCATTATTGGGATGTTGTTAGTGTCTTCTACCGTGAAGACAGATACAAAATATTTGTTCAGAGTCTCTGCCATTTCCCCATTCCCCATTATTAATTCCCCAGTCTCATCCTGAAAGAGGATAGCATGGGCCTCTCCCATGGTGCTACTGTGCCTCAGCATTCCCACTGATCTGAAGGAGAGTGCTGTGACATCTTGGAAGCCCCTATCCATGCTTTCCTTCAAGCAGTAATATGAAGGAAGTAGTGGAGCCCACAGACTGTATGGCTTCAGTATGTTCATCCCCGAGATATGCTATCACTGAATCATGGATAGGCATTCCCCTGCCCTGAAAACTTACACAAAACCCCGCTACAATAACAGTCCTTGTTACATCCTTCACCACTCTCTTAATCCTGCTTTAAACAATATTAAAACCATTCAGCCAGCTTCTATATCAATGACACACTGACAAAGCAGACTCAGAAGCTGCTGTAAAAAAAACACTGCAGACTAAAGTGCCAAATGCGATAAAGGTGATGAATTTAATTACCAACATAATTGCCTTCCATTCATTTCTCACCCAAGTGTCGACCCATGGTCCCATTCCTATAAAAAGGTTTCCCAACTCTACTGCTTCTATGAGATGCTGTCTTAGTGGCCTCAGCAGAGCGGCTGCTGATCCTCATGTGGGTACTTTTGAGATGCTTGTGGCCGGTGACTTCTGAATGCTTGAGCCTGTGAGGGCCCGGCTGTAGACTGCTGCACCTTGGCTGCTGCCTAAGCAGTCTGGCCCAGCTGACTTGCTGGCATCATGGCGGGTATTGGTTAGGGCGGTGAATGTACAGATGTGCTGACCACCTGAGAGGGCAACACATACTGCTCCCATCACACCACTGCCATGGGGCTTCAGCTCATCACTTCCACTGATCTGCAAAAGGCAAACTGCAGGAGATGAGTGACTCCTTGAAAGCCCCTATCCATTTGCTTCACCAATCTCTCCAAGGTGAACATCTGCCTTGCCTAGCTGGGTGTCTGTCCCAAGGCAGAGACAGGTTTAAGCCCAGAGTCTTCATGGCAGCTATCTGAGCTTTCACCAAAGCTAGTGGCACTGATACCCTTCGTAAAACCCGGCTGCAGCATCCCTGGAGTTGGCCACACTCTCCAGCATAGACAACAGAGTGCTGATGCCATGCTAAATGACACCATACAGGCTGGAAGCGCACTCCATCATACTTTCAGCATTGGTGCTGAAACTCTTTGGCAGGCCTTGCAATACCTGATACAACTGCTTGTGTGAGGTCAGCTGTTTTCTTTTCATGGCTGGGCTCCTGAAGTCCTCATCTCTGTCCTGCTCAACAGAGCTGGGAGAGAGGCTTGCTCTCCGGTGAGCTCTCTCCCTGGTGGTCCCTGCCACCAGTACCTGTTGCTGCTCGTTCGTGTTGAGTGTTTCACCGTGTATAGACCCCTCTGGCTCACTATCTAACCCACGCAGTGTGCATCCTCAGGATGATTGTCCTCCTTCAAGGTATCTTCTTCAGGAAGCTCACCGCTGAAGAAGACCTCGAGGTAAGAGAAAAGGGACAAGAGTTAGGATGGCACTGAGAGGCTAAGCGTTAGCAGGTGACATCCTGAGAATGCAGCTTTAAGTTGTGAAGCTTGCTAAATATTTGCTGAGGTGAATGAAGGGTTAACAGCAATAGGCAGACACTCTGCTCAGATAAGCTGCCAGCCTTGCCTTCCCTGATGCTCATATCTCTGCTTGGGTCACTAATCTCCAGAGCTTCCAACTCCATTTGGGTCAAGACCATTATGTCAGGTACTGCTCTCCTGGATCTTGCTCCTCTCCCTTGCATTATGTGCTGCTTTATCCTCCTGAAAGAGAGAGCAAGAAATAGTGAGTGATTGTTGAAAAGGTAAGTGGAGATGTGTGGGGCTTGTGCATACAGTGCATGTGCTGAGAGCTGGAGAAGAAGCAAGATTGAATGAGGATTGGGAATTGATGAATAGAAAGCCAAGTGTGTGGAATATGAATTGTGGAAGGCATGCTGGGAGGAGTTGATGGTTGCGCCAGTGCTAGGATGTGAGAAGAGAATGGTGTTGGTCTGTGGTGTGAAGACAGTGTAGAAGAGGTGAGTTTGCTTGGAATAGGAAAGAGGTGTTGCAGTGTGCCCTTGTAATTGTATGCTGAAAGATGTAATGGAAGGGGGAATTGTTGAGAGAGTTGGGACAGAGGCTGAAAGGCGTGTTGTAAGGTGCTGCTGAGGGATGAAGAGATCTACTCACCCTTGCTGCTTTTGTGAGGTCATTGAAACTCTTCCTACACTGAACCCAGGCCCTGGGGTTGCTACTGCTGGCATTGACCTTGACAGCCATCTCTATCCAGACCTGCTGACCCTGGGGATACTCTTGCATATGGGGGAACAGTACCTCCCTCCTTGCTCTGACGTCCTCCACAAGGACCTCCGGGGAGGCATCAGAAACCCTGGGGGGGGGGTGGCGGGGGAGCCCTCCTACTCATTAATACCAGTGGAATTGTGTGCACAGTCGATATTCCGACATCCCAGGTGGTCCCTTAAGCAGGCTTTAAGCCCCATTGCATATATTAATGATGGGTCCAACACCTGATTAAGGATCCCTTCCAGAAATTGGGCAGAGCTTTGCTGAGCAGGCACTGAGCCAGCTCTGATCAGGTTTTCCAGCATTTGCTATGGCCTAACCAGTGGCCACCAACAAACACTAGACATGGTTGCAAAGTGACCAAGGTTGGGAACTCAATTTTCCAGGATACTTAACTTTTAGAAGAGATAGGCAAAATTGAAAAGGAGGGGGCTAATCCTGATAATAAAGGATGGGATAAAGACAGTAGAGAGAAAGGATCTTAGCTCCGAAAATCAAGAAGTAGAAACAGATTGGATGGAGCTAAGAAACAACAAGGGGCAGAAAACATTCATGGGAGTTGTTTATCAGCCCCCAAACAGTAGTTGTAATATAGGACAGAGAATAAAACAGGAAATTAGAGGCGCATGTAACAAGGGTAATACAGTAATCATGGGGGACTTTAATCTACATATAGACTGGGCAAACCAAATTTGCAGTAATAGTGTGGAGGATGAATTCATGGAATGTATACAAGATAGTTTTCTAGATCAGTATGTTGAGGAACCAACTAGGGAACAGGCTATTTTAGATCTAGTATTGTGCAACAAGGGTTAATTAATAACCTTGTAGCAAAGGGGCTTTTAGGGAAGAGTGACCATAATATGATAGAATTTTATATTGAGTTTGAAAGTAATTTAGTTAAATCTGAAACTAGGGTCTTAAATCTAAACAAAGCAAACTATGTAGATATGAGGGGCGAGTTGGCTAAGTTAGATTGGGAAACTATATTAAAAGGTATGATGGTAGACAAGCAATGGCTAGCATTTAAATAATTAATACATAATTTACAACAAATATACATTCCTTTAAGGCATAAAAGCCCCCATAGGAAAAGTGGTCCAACCATGGCTAACAAGAGAAGTTAAAGATAGTATTAGATCAAAGGAAGATCAAAAGAAATTAAGCCTGAGGATTGGGAGGATTTTAGAATTCAGCAAAAGAGGACCAAGAAATTGATAAGGAAAGAGAAAAAAGAATATGAGGATAAATTAGCAAGAGACATAAAAACAGATTGTAAACATTTCCATAGGTATGTAAATAGGAAGAAATTAATGAAAGTAAATGTGGGCCCATTAGAGGCAGAGACAGGAGAAATTATAATGGTAATAAGGAAATGGCAGAGACATTAAACAAATACATTGTATCTGTCTTCACAGTAGAAGACACAAAAAACATTCTGGAAATAATGGGGAACCTAGGGTCTAGAGAGAATAAGGAACTTAAAGAAATCAGTATAAGTAAAGACATAGTACTGGAGAAATTAATGGGACTAAGTGGCGACAAATCCCCTGGACCTGACGATCTGCATCCTAGGGTTTTAAAAGAGGTAGCTACAGAGATAATGGATGCACTGGTATTAATCTTCCAGAATTCCCTAGATTCTGGAACAGTCCCCAAGGATTGGAAGGTAGCAAACATAATCCCGCTATTTAAGAAAGAAGGAAGAGAAAAAACAGGGAACTATAGGCCAGTTAGCCTGACATCAGTAGCAGGCAAAATGCTCGAATCTATTATTAGGGACGTGGTAACAAGGCACTTAGAAAATCATAATATGATTAGGCAGAGTCAGCATGGTTTTATGAAAGGGAAATCGTGTTTGACAAATCTGTTAGAGTTTTTTGAAGATGTAACTAGTAGGATGGATAAGGAAAGGAAGCCTTCAGTGTGCCAGTGCAGCCTTTGGTCACCTGAGGAAGAGTGTGTTTGAAGACCAGGACCTCAAACCCAGCACCAAGCTCATGGTCTACAGAGCAGTAGTGATACCTATTATGTCCGTGTATGATTGAGACACGGACAGCAGGAGTTGAACAAAACAAGTCTTTACTGAAAGGAGTCAATCGGGAAACTGAAACTACAGAGGCTTACTAGCGCCTTTTATACAGGGGTGGTCACTGCCGGTACTGCAGTCTGAGACCAGTTATTCTCTTAAAGGTACATACACAACAATTCCTCCCCTTTTAGATAAACAGTACATAACATTCATTTAACAACTAAATGATAACTAATTACAATCACAATTACGGTTGCTAGATACATTGGTTAAGTTTAAGCAATTATAAGTTCAGTCTTTGAGGAGGCTTCCTGATTCTGTCTGGATAACACCTCTTTGGGGTATCAGGTTCCTCTGGCAAGGTTGAGTCGGGATCAATGTCGTTGTTTGGTTCATCTGCTTCCAATATCACCGATTCTGCGGTAGCTACAATTGGTACGTCGATTTCATTACCAGGTGTATCAGATCGTGCTGTGGAGTTGATGTTTTCCAGTGACTCTAGAATCTGGTCAGCGTGGCATCTTACAATGCTCTCTCCAACATCCATGGTATACATGAGAGGTCCTTGCCGTGTACAAATTGTTCCTGGCTGCCATTTCTCAGTGCGGTAGTCCCGGGCCAAAACTGGTTGACCTATCTTAAAACTCCTGGCCGGCCTTTCATTCATATTCTGAAACTGCCTGTTCTCCACAACTCTTCGGATGTTTGGCTTAACCAAATCCAAGCGGCATCGTAGTCTTCGATTGAAGAACATCATGGCTGGAGTTTGGTTGGTAACCGCATGTGTCGCATTCCGGTAGGCAAACAAGAAGTTGTCCACCTTGTGTTGTAGGGGTATATCTTCATTACACATTGCCTTGATAGCCTTCTTGAATGTTTGAACAAACCTCTTGGCCAATCCATTAGTGGCTGGATGATATGGGGCAGATGTGTAATGCTTAACACCATTGTTCTTTAAGAACCTCCGGAACTCTTCAGACACAAACTGTGGTCCATTGTCAGAGCAAATCTGTTCAGGCAGCCCATTCCTGGCGAATATGGTTCGTAAAACTGTGATAGTTTTTTCCATGGTGGTTGAGGACATTTTTATTACCTCTGGCCACTTTGAATGTGCATCCACCGCAATTAAAAACATCGAGTCCATGAAGGGACCAGCAAAATCAATGTGCACCCTTTGCCATGGAGATGAGGGCCACTCCCATGGATGTAGAGGAGCTTGTGGTGGGGCGTTTTGGACCTTCTGGCATCCTGCACAGCTCTTGGTCATCTCTTCGATTTCTCTATCGATTCCTGGCCACCACACAAACGCTTTGGCTAAGTTCTTCATTTTTACCCCACCCAGATGACCCTCATGAAGCTCACTGAGCACTCTATCTGTCAACTTAGGTGGAATTACTACTCTGGATCCACACATCAAGGTTCCTCTGCACACTGACAGCTGTTCTCTTCTCGGCGAGAATGCTGGCAGCAGTGGTTCGCCATGTGCTGGCCATCCCTTCACCGTTAAATCATAGACCCTGGAGAGTGTCGGGTCATTCCGTGTTTCCTTTTCTATGTTTGTATTCGTCACAGGGAGACATTCGACTATGGTCGAGTGGAATAACTCCATTGGATCCACTGCAAGGTCTTCTTCTTCCACCGTCGGCAATGGTAGGCGTGACAATCCATCAGCATTCCCATGCTGTTTAGTTCCTTTGTGCTCGATGTCATATTGGTGTGCCCCTAGGAAAAGGGACCACCTCTGCAGCCGTTGCGCTGTCATTATCGGTACGCCCTTCTGAGGGTTGAAAATGGAGACAAGAGGTTGATGATCGGTTAGTAGAGTAAATTTTTGACCGTGCAGGTAGTGATTGAACTTCTTCACCCCCCACACTAGGCTGAGGGCCTCTCTGTCAATCTGGGCGTAGTTACGCTCGGCAGAAGTTAACGAGCGTGACGCAAAAGCTATCGGCCTCTCTAAACCATCAAGGAATTTATGTGACAGTACCGCCCCAATGCCGTAGGGAGACGCATCACACGCCAGTCTGATCGGCAGTGCTGGGTTGTAGTGAGCCAATACTTCTCTTGAAGTGATTAAGTCCTTACTCTTCTGAAAGGCCCGCTTACAGTCATTGCTCCATTTCCATGCTACTCCCGTTCGTAGCAGGGTGTTCAGTGGGTGGAGGATTGTCGACAAATTCGGCAAAAACTTATGGTAGTAATTCACCAATCCGAGGAATGACCTCAGTTGCGACACATTTTCAGGCGCTGGGGCCTTAACAACCGCTTCAATTTTGTCAGGGGACTTATGTAACCCCTCTTCATCAATCACGTGGCCACAATACGATATCTGTTTCTTAAAAAACTCGCACTTGGGGCGGTTGGCTCGTAGCCCATGTTCCCGTAGTCTAGTGAGCACCTGTTCTAGGTTGTTAAGGTGTTCACTGTCATCTTCACCTGTCACAAGGATGTCGTCCAAGTAACACTGAGTCCCCGGAATCCCTTGCAGGAGTTGTTCCATCGCTCTTTGCCATATCGCCGGGGCCGATGCTACTCCGAATACCAATCGATGATACTGGTAAAGACCTTTGTGAGTGTTTATCGTGAGATACTTCCTAGAGGATTCTTCAACCTCCATCTGCAAATATGCTTGTGCTAGGTCAATTTTTGTAAAATGCTTCCCTCCAGACAGTGAGGCGAAGATGTCTTCTATCCTTGGAAGAGGATATTGTATTGTGTGAAGGGCTGGGTTCACCGTCACCTTGAAATCCCCACAGATGCAAACCTTCCTTGGCTCCTCAGACTTATTGCTTAACGTTTTCTTCATGACAGGAACGATGGGTGTCGCCCACTCACTCCAGTTGACCTTAGACAACACGCCTGCCTTCTCCAGATTCTCCAGCTCTGCCTCGACGGCTGGGCGAATTGCATATGGTACCGGTCTTGCTTTGAAAAACTTGGGAATTGCATTCTCTTCTATTTTTATCGAGGCGGTTACGCCTTTAAGAGTGCCCAGTTCTTGTTGAAATACCTCTTTGGCGTTAGTTAAGATTGTTGACAATCGTCCAGAAGTGACGTCTTCATCTTTTTTACCATCCACCATCATTGCATGAATGGAGTGCCAATCTAAGCTTATCTTCCTGATCCATTCACGTCCCAATAACGGTGGTCCACCATTTTGCAGTATGTCGAGATACAATTTCCGTATTTTCTTGCCGTTGTATTCGACAGGCACCCTTATTTTTCCTCTGGGGTATACTTTTTGCCCCGTATACGTCGTCAAGATGATGGATGTCTCTCTCAAGGGTATGTGTGAGAATAGCCGCTCATAGTCTCATCGATTCATGACGGTTAGCGCTGATCCTGTACCCAATTCCATTTTAACTTGGGACCCTGCTATCGTGAGGGTGACCCAAATGGTTCGGTGATCCTCTTTTGCGATTACATTGTGAAGTTTGAGACAGCTTAATCTCCTGTTCCCGGATTCACTATCGCTCATCTGGTCTTCGGAACTACTGTCCGTCATCTTTTGTACTTTCTTGTACGGTTCCTTAGTAGCCTTTTTGTTGTTGTTGGTCTTCTTCCCAGACCTGCAAACTCGTGCAATGTGTCCCATCTTTCTGCATTACCTGCATATTTTGTCCTTGGACCAGCAGTCCTTCTGGTCATGGTTAGTTCTGCCGCAGCGATAACATTTTGCAAATCCCCGTGTCATTTCGTGGGTGCCGTATTCCTGTGGCTTTTGTTGAATTTCCGCAGCTCCCCTGGCTGCTGCTTCGTACGATATTGCCACGCTGAAAGCCTTATCTAGCGTCAGCTCTTTCTCTGAGAGTAACTTCTTCTGTGTTCCTTCACTCAGAAGTCCACAGACAAATTTGTCCCGTAGTGTATCTGCCAGTCCTGCTCCAAACTGGCAGTGCTTTGATAGCTTGCGTAGTTCCGTAAGGTACTCAGCATTGCTCTCATCTTTATGCTGAGTTCTCCTGTGGAATTTAAATCTTTCGGCTATCAACAGCGGTGCAGGGTTTAGGTGTTCCTGTAGGACAGCAACAATTTCGTTAAAACTCTTCGCCTTCAGTTTGGCTGGAGTAATCAGGTCCCGCAATAGGCTGTATGTTCTAGCACCCATTAAGTTTAGCAACACCGATGCCTTTTTCTCATCGGCTATTTCGTTTGTCTCGCAATATACCTCGACTCTTTCCACATACGTGGTCCAGTCCTCTATTGTATTATCAAAGGCAGTGATACAGCCGTCTTCGGCATCTTGAAAATCTAAAATGGCGCCTCCCGCGCTTTGCCTTCTTCCCCGATTTAACAAAATGGCGCCTCCCGCGCTTTGCCTTCTTCCCCCACTGATTAAGATGGCGCCTCCCACGCTTTTGCCTTCTTCCCCGCTGTTGCTAGCGCTGCTTTCTGCGGTTTCCGTTGCAACCTGCAGCTCCTCGCGGTTTCCTGCCCGTTTAATATTTCTTTTTTTTATTATTTTCCCGTCGTGGAACAACCCAGTGGGACTCTTGCCTCCCTCTTCTCGGGTCTATACGCAGCCCGGCTTCGTAGCACCGGCCGCGCCCTGTGTGCTCCACCCTCTCTCTCTCCTCTTCCCAACAATGCTGCTCGGCCCCGTTGCAAGCCACCCGCTCGAGTTCGCGACCGCCGCAGCCCAGGAAGGATCAGTGTACTACCTGCCACCAGCCCGATTAGCTGAAGCACCGTCGACAGGAACCAGGCCCCACTTTCGACAGCTTCTCCAGCAATCTTCAACTCCGCTAACACAGGGGCGGATGCCCATGGTCGACGCCCGTTTCTACTGCTTCTTTCTTCCTTCTGGCCTCGACCTCTGCTCACTTCGCTGCAGGAATGGATCCCAGGAGGTGGTGCAGACTGTAGGTAAGTTCGTATCTGCTCGTCGCCAGTATTATGTCCATGTATGATTGAGACATGGACAGCAGGAGTTGAACAAAACAAGTCTTTACTGAAATAAGTCAATTGGGAAACTGAAACTACAGAGGCTTACTAGCGCCTTTTATACAGGGGTGGTCACTGCCGGTACTGCAGTCTGAGACCAGTTATTCTCTTAAAGGTACATACACAACAATACCCACCCTCCTGTATGCTTCAGAAACATGGACTATGTACGGCAGGCACCTCAAAGCACTGGAGGGGTACCACCAACGCTGCCTCCGCAAGATCCTGCAAATCCATTGGCAGGATAGGTGCACCAATGTCAGTGTTCTCGCTTAGGCCAACATCCCCAGCATCGAAGCTTTGACCATGCTCAATAAGCTCTGATGGATGGGCCACATCGTCCATATGCCGAATACAAGACTCCCAAAACAAGCACTCTACTCGGAGCTCCGACACGGCAAGAAAGCCCCAAGTGGGCAGAGGAAACGCTTCCAGGACACCCTCAAAGCCTCCTTGAAAAAGTGCAACATCCCCACCGACACCTGGGAATCCCTGGCCCAAAACCACACAAAGTGGAGGAGAAGTATCCGGGAAGGTGCCGAACACCTCGAGTCTCTTCGCCGAGAGCAAGCGGAAACCAAGTGCAAATAGCGGAAGGAGCACACATCAGCCCAAGCATCCCACCCACCCGCCCCTTCAACCACTGTCTGCCCCATCTGTGACAGAGACTGTAGGTCCCACATTGGACTCATCAGTCACCTGAGAACTCATTTTTAATGTGGAAGCAAGTCATCCTCGGTTCCGAGGAAGTGCCTAAGCAGAAGGATAAGGGGGAACCAATGGATGTAGTGTATTTGGATTTTCAAAAGCATTCGATAAGGTGCCACACAAGAGGTTATTACACAAAATTAGGACTCATGGTATTGGGGGTAATATATTAGTATGGATTGAGGATTGGTTAATGGACAGAAAACAGCGAGTAGGAATAAATGGGACTTTTTCTGGTTGGCAGGCTGTAACTAATGGGGTACCCCAAGGGTCAGTGCTTGGGCCTCAGCTATTTCCCATCTATTTTAATGACTTAGATGAAGGGACTGTGTGTAACATATCCAAGTTTGTTGATGATACAAAGCTAGGTGCAAAAGCAAGCTCTGAGGAGGATGCACAGAGGCTGCAGAGCGATATAGACAGGCTGACTGAGTGGGCAAGAACATGGCAAATGGAATACAATGTGGGGAAGTGTGAAATTATCTACTTTAGTAGGAAAAACAAAAAAAGCAGAATATTTTTTGCATTCAGAGGGACCTGGGTGTCCTTGTACATGAATCACAGAAAGTTAACATGCAGGTACAGCAAGCAATTAGGAAAGCAAATGGTATGTTAGCTTTTGTTACAAAGGGATTAGAGTATATAAGAGTAAAGACGTCTTACTACAATTATACAGGGCATTGGTGAGGCCACACCTGGAGTACTGTGTACAGTTCTGGTCTCCTTACCTAAGAAAAGACATACTTGCCTTAGAGGGAGTGCAGCAAAGGTTTACTAGACTGGTTCCTGGGATGAGGGGGATTGCCCTATGAGGAGAGATTGAGTAGACTAGGCCTATTTTATCTGGAGTTTAGAAGAATGAGAGGTGATCTCATTGAAACATACAAAATTCTTAAGGGGTTTGACAGGGTTAATGCTGGGAAAATGTTTCCCCTGGCTGAGGAATCTAGAACATGGGGTCACAGTCTCAGAATAAGGGGTCAGCCATTTAGGACTGAGATGAGGAGAAATTTCTTTGCTCAGAGGGTTGTGAATCTTTGGAATTCTCTACTCCAGAGAGCTGTGGATGCTCAGGTGTTGAGTATATTCAAGACAGAGGTCGATAAATTTTTGGGAACAAAGGGAATTAAGGGATATGGGGATAGTGCGGAAAGGTGGAATTGAGGTAGAACATCAGCCATGATCTGATTGAATGGTGGAGCAGGCTCGAAGGGCCAAATGGCCGAATCCAGCTCCTATTTCTTTTGTTCCTATGTTTATGAATTTTATCTTATTAATTTTTATTAATGATGCCTGCTCCTCCTGGCTCTGCAGAATTACTGGGTGACACTACCGGCATGTGCTAGCCCCCCTCCCATTCTCCTCCCCCTCCCATGACCTCTACCTAAGGGCTGCTGCCAGCCTGCTCAAATTTGCCCCATGGCGACTGGAAAATTGGAGGCACAACAGGTGGCTTGCCACAATTAATAAAATGAGGCTCAAGACCCAAATTCGGGTGAGCCTTGGGCCTCCAGCTTCTGCACACGCTATGTGCGCGCCACCTATTTCAGGCCTGAAAACAGGCCTCGATCAATTTCTAGCCCATTGAAATAAACAATTGAAATAAAAAAAATTGAGGGAATTTAGATTGATCCAGATGGCTTAGTTTTAAGGATGAGTATATGCCTTTCCATTTTCCCTTCAGAAAATTCAAGTGGGTCTAAGACTGAAAGCAAAAGCAAGCTTTAAGATTTCTTGGTTGGTCTGACTCCCTGAAGTTGATTTGAGAACCATTGGAAACCTAAAAAAAAGTCTTCAACCATCTACAGCCAGAATTGAAGTTCAAATACCCATCCTTCTATTTTGGTCCCTTTAGAGAAAATTCTCCTTTTTATCTATTCTGCACTTGTGCAAAAACTTATCAATTCTTTGCATTTATGTTGTGCACTGGCAGCTAATACACCAAATTGGTAATCATGCCAATATGTCTTGCTCTGGGTTTCTCATCGAGACAGCTGGAAGAAGCTGAAAAGTTAAGTGCTTTCTTAATTTTATCTTAATCCCCTGTGCTGGAAAAATATATATACCGTTTTTCACTTTGTAATTCGGATTTGGATGATCCAAATTTCAACCATCTGAATCTCTACCAAAATACAAACCCTCATCCTTTATTATGATTTGCAGTTAGATACTGAGTTATTGACTATCTTATGTATATTATGATGCAATATAACAATTGGAGATGTACTAGGCACATATTATTATTTTTAATAAAATTTGATACTGACCTCTTGAAGCTGTTCGGCTGAAGACAGATTTAAAAAAAAATCCATACTGACCTCATCTCCATCCAGTTTATATCGGCAGTTGTCACTCAAGCTGTGATATCACGTTAACATTTCTGATTCCTATCATGGGTTTCCATAGCACAGCAAAATCCTGTTAACTTCTGACACTGTCACCTCTATAGTACCTTTCCTCTAGCTTATGAGCAGTGGCTGAACTCTCCACCACAGTAACTTGAAGTGCTGTAATAAAATTAAGGTGTTAGATTTACTTTATATTAAAACATGCCTGAAATAAGTGACCGTTTAAAAATTGTAGTGTCTGATAATGTTAAAAAGTATATTAAATATTTTGTTTTCAATTAAATGTGAAGAATGAAGGTTACTGATTTTAAAATGGGAATATGATTTGAAACCTTCTATATTCACAAATCTATCTTTAAGTTTTGAAAGCCAGAAATTGTTGCAATATTTTTCTAGATTCAGCAGATATAAAAAAAACAAAGCAATTGTACATACCGGTTTGCTTAGAGAAGCATCAGTGAAACAGAACTTTATAACAGCCAAAGCTCACTGCCATAAAAACTACATTAGTGTAATCACAAGGGAATGATGAAAGGGCTGAAGTCCCTGTGTGTTTTAGTGGAATAATTAACCTTTAAATCTCTAGTGAGATATAATGGAAAGTTTAGGATTTACAATAGTTTGAAGAAAAGAAAATGCAGAGACTCATCTTCTTAAAACAATTCTGTGAGTTCTAGCTAGAGTCACTGGTAATTCTATTACTGTGAAAGACAACAGGGTAGAAATTGATATTTCGGGCATAAAACTGATGCAACTTATACCAATTTCTTTGTGTGAGGCCCTGCAACCAATCTGCACCACCCATTTGGTCCTTGTTTTTAGGTGTCGCTGATGGCCAGCTGAAATCAGCGTTGAACCAATTTAAGTATGCAAAGAAGTGCCCTGAGCCTGTTTTAGGACCCTTCTGCAAAATGATGAAAAACTAGGCAACGCATGCACTAAGCATTCTTCGACTAGTTTTCCCAATTCTGCAGCGGCCGTTCCAGCGGCCCTTAAAGAGGCCACTGGAAGCCGCAAAGGAAATGATGGAGAAAGTTTTTTACTTCACCTCCTGTATTCCCCCTGCCTCCACAGCACTACTGCGGCCTGCGCTAGGCCCCGCCCTGTGTTCCTTCAGCCGAAGGTGATCACCAAACTGTTGATGGAGGATTCGGCGATGGTAATGCTGTGTAATGTCAAGGGGAGGTGGTTAGACTCTCTCTTGTTGGAGATGGTCATTGCCTGGCAACTTTTGTGGCACGAACGTT
The DNA here is from genome assembly GCF_052327205.1 of Somniosus microcephalus. Taxonomy (NCBI): domain Eukaryota; kingdom Metazoa; phylum Chordata; class Chondrichthyes; order Squaliformes; family Somniosidae; genus Somniosus; species Somniosus microcephalus. The sequence continues at coordinate 72,511,494 of NC_140989.1, read as the reverse complement.
ACTTGCCTTTTATTAGGCCAAGCCTGTATGTTGTCCAGGTCTTGCAGCATAATGGTAGGGACTGCTTCATTAGCTAAGGAATTGCAAATGAGACTGAACACGGAAATCATCAGCGAACATTCTACTTCTGACCTTATAATGCAGGGAAGGTCTCGATGAAGCAGCTGAAGATAGTTGGGCCCTGAGGAACCCCTGTATCGATGTCCTGGAGCTGAGATGCTTGGCCTCCAACAACCATAACCATCTTCCTTTGCGCTAGGTATGACTCCAGCCAGTTGAGAGTTTTTCCTCTGACTCCCATTGACTTCAATTTTACTAGGGCTCCTTGATGCCACACTCACTGCTGCTTTGATGTCAAGGGCAGTCACTCTCACCTCACCTCTGGAATTCAGCTTTTTTGTCCATGTTTGGACCAAGGCTGCAATGAGGTCTGGAGCCAAGTGATCCTTGTGGAACCAAATCTGAGTCTCATTGAGCAGGTTATTGGTGAATAAAATTGGGTGAGTTGTCCCACAGACTAGTCAAGCAACAGCCTGACATAGTCATACTCATAGAATCTTACCTTTCAGCCAATGTCCCAGACTCCCCCATTACCATCCATGGGTATGTCCTGTTCCACCGGTAGGACAGACACACTAGAGGTGGCGGTACAGTGATATACAGTCAGGAGGGAGTGGCCCTGGGAGTCCTCAACATTGACTCTGGACCCCATGAAGTCTCATGACTCTAGATCAAGCATGGGCAAGGAAACCACCTGCTGATTACCACCTACTGTCCTCCCTCAGCTGATGAATCAGTACTCCTCCATGTTGAACACCACTGGGAAGAACTGAGCGTTGCAAGGGCACAGAATGTACTCTGGGTGGGGGACTTCAATGTCCATCACCAAGAGTGGCTCGGTAGCACCACTACTTGTAATGATCAATAACATGTCATTTTATAGTGGACACTAGGTGGAGCTGTAGAGCTGTGTAGAGCTGTATATAGCTGTATGTATAAGACTACACTACCCAGCTGTATATATAATAAGACTATATTACCCACGAGGCACTAGGCTACCCACAAGGCAGCAGTCAAGATGGAAGCCTCTGCAGATACTGTACCTAGTCCACATGTGCTCAATAAAGTAACTAGCAAAAGCTAGCTGTGCTCATAATAAGAATGTCTATTTACTAATGAACATAAGATGGTACCAGGGTGGTGAAGATCTGCTGAAAATTGTGAAAAGCGACATGGAGAATTTGAAGCCACCAGAGCGTTTGAAACTCACAGAAAAAATCGACTACAATTGGCAGACTTTTAAACAACAATTCGAACTCTACATTGCAGCCATCGGATTCGGTACGAAGCCAGACGCAAGGAAGATAGCGTTGCTGCTCACGGTTGCAGGCCCACAGGAAATAGAGGTGTTTAATACATTTGTATTTAATCCAGTGGAGAACAGAGACAAATTAGAAGATGTGCTAAAAAAATTTGATGCACATTGTTCTCCCAAAAAGAATGAGACCTATGAAAGATACATGTTCTGTTCAAGGACACAGCAGCAAAATGAGACTTTTGATAGCTTTATAACTGATCTGAAACTGAAAGCACAGACATGTAATTTCTCTGAGCTCAAAGCATCCATGATTCGTGACCAGATTGTGTTTGGTATTCATGATAAAAAAGTCAGGGAACGTCTGTTGAGAGAAACTGAACTAAATTTGGAAAATGCGGTGAAAATATGCCAAGCCAGCGAGCTAGCTCGAAAGCACGCGAAGACTTTCAGTGAAATCAATAATGATGCGATTGTAATGAGTGATAATGCTGCTGTCGGTGCTGTGTCCTACAAGGGGAAGAAACGTGGGCAGAACAGAAATGAAAAGCAATCGGAGGATGACATTTTTAATTGTAAACACTGTGGTTACAAACACCAGTTAAAACAATGCCCAGCATTTGGAAAAATGTGCACAAAGTGTAATGGAAAGAATCACTTTGCCAAACAATGCTTTTCAAAAGTAAAAACTAAGAATGGGCAACAAGTTAATGTAATTGAGGACACTGATTTAAGTGAGACATTTTTTGTACGAATGGTGTCATGTGACAATATCAAAAAGGTTACAGAAAATGTGCAGCCCTCAGAAATGGACAATGCTGAACATAAAGTTAATGCAGTAAAAGAGGACAAATGGATGATCCCACTGCAGGTAAATGGAGCATTAGTTACATTGAAATTAGACACTGGGACAAAAGCAAACTTAATCAGTATGAGTGACATTAACAATATGAAAGAAAAGCCCAAAATACAGAAAAAGTCAGTACTACTGAAGGACTATAATGGAGAGAAAATAGATAGCTTAGGTGTATGCAGACTTAAAGTGACAGTCAAAGACAAAGTGCATCATCTCATGTTTTCTGTTGTGGCTGAAAGACTTGATTCTCTACGAGGTGACAAAGCTTGTGAGGACTTAGAACTGGTCAAGAGAGTCTACCGTATAAACTGTGCCATAAGCAGACCAGATGACTCAGTGGATTCTGTAGTGAATAATTTCCAGGATGTGTTCAAAGGATTTGGAGTTCTACCATTCACTTACAAGATCCAGCTAAAGCAGGATGCTCAGCCAGTGGTACATGCTCCATGAAGAGTACCAGCACCTCTGCGTGACCGGCTCAAGAATGAACTGGACAGAATGACCACACTAGGAGTCATCAGGAAAGTCGAAGAGCCATGGGTTAACTCCATGGTATGTGTAAAGAAAAAGAACAATGATCTAAGAATATGCATGGATCCAAAGGACTTAAATGCAAACATAAAACGTGAACACTACCAGATTCCCAAGCCAGAAGAAATCACCAGTGAAATGTCAGGTGCCAGATACTTTACAAAGCTTGATGCCTCACAAGGATTTTGGCAACTAAAACTGGATGAAGAGAGCACCAAATACTGTACCTTCAACACACCATTTGGCAGGTATTGTTTCCTCAGAATGCCTTTCGGGATAATATCTGCATCTGAAATCTTTCATAGAGCGATGGAACACATAATTGAAGGTCTGGAAGGAGTTCGGGTCTATGTTGATGACATCATCATTTGGGGCTCCAAACTGAAAGAACACAATGAGAGACTGACTAAAGTGCTACAGAGCATACACCGGAATGGACTGAAGCTCAACAAAGCCAAGTGTCAGTTTGGCGTCCAGGAAGTCACTTTCCTAGGAGACAATCTATCTGGTAAAGGAATAGAGCCAGATATGGAAAAAGTAAACGCCATACTCAAAATGCCCCGACCCACTGACAAAAAAGGAGTGCTACGCATCATGGGGATGATAAACTTCATTGGAAAGTTCATTCCTAACTTGTCAGCCAAGACAGCCTGTCTGCGAGACCTGCTACATAAAACAAATGAGTTCGCATGGACAGAAAGACATGAACAAGAGTGGATAAACCTCAAAACAGTGCTGACAACCACACCTGTACTCACCTTCTTTGACCCAACAAAAAGAATCAAAGTGTCAACGGATGCATCAAAAGATGGCCTAGGTGCGGTCTTGCTACAAGCAGAGGGTGAAGATTGGAAGCCTGTTGCCTATGCCTCCAGGTCTATGACTGATACTGAGTGTCGATACGCCCAGATTGAAAAGGAATGTCTAGGCTTGGTAGTTGGACTAGAAAAGTTTCATGGCTACATATATGGATTTCCACCTTCACAGTTGAGACGGACCACAGCCCTCTGGTTGCCATCATAAAAAAAACCTGAATGAGATGTCTCCAAGGATTCAACGACTCATGATGAAGCTGCAAAGATATGACTTTGAACTGATCTACACACCAGGCAAATACACAGTGTTAGCAGATGCACTATCCCGAGCACCCACAATGAGTCATGTGAGCTCTACTGAAGAAGACGTGGATGTTCATGTGAGTATGGTCACTGCTGCGCTGCCCGTGTCAGACACAAAATCAAAGCAAATAGCAGAAGAAACAGTAAAAGATACAGTATTACAAACAGTAATAGAGAACATTCATCATGGTTGGCCAGAAGGTTCCTGTCCAAAATATTTTCACATAAGGTCAGAATTGAGTGTCGCAAGTGGACTATTACTAAAACATAACAGAATAGTCATTCCAGAGGCTCTACGTCAAGACATGCTCAAAAGGATTCATGAGGGACACCTCGGAATTGAAAAATGCAAAAGGAGGGCAAGAGACACTGTTTATTGGCCTGGCATAAATAAGGACATTGAGAACATGATAGGCAAATGTGAGACATGTCAGAAACACCAAAACAAACAAGCAAAGGAACCAATGGTAATAGCTGACATACCAACAGCACCATGGCAAAAGGTTGGTATGGACCTTTTTCATTTAAATGGTAAAGACTATCTAATAGTGACTGACTACTATTCTAACTATCCTGAGATGGCGCTGCTCTCAAGCACCACAGCAAGCAGTGTCATAATGCATGTGAAATCCATCTTCGCCAGACATGGAATTCCCAGGATTGCCGTTAGTGACAATGGTCCGTGCTTCAACTGTAAGGAGTGGCAACAGTTTGCAGCACAGTATGACTTTCAGCACATCACATCCAGTCCTTTGTATGCTCAGTCAAATGGTAAGGCAGAGAAAGGTGTTCAAGTTCTCAAGCAGCTACTGAAGAAAGCAACAGAAAGCAAGTCTGATCCTTATCTCGCCCTGCTGAGCTACCGAGCCTCACCTTTAGACTGTGGTCCTTCACCTGCTGAACTACTAATGGGTCGCAAGTTGCGCACCACGCTACCCTGCTGTGCAAAAGAACAGCAAAATGAGGAACTGAGACAGAGACTTCAACTGTTAAAGCTGAAACAGAAATCATACTATGACAAGTCATCCAAAACTCTAAAACCATTGACAAGGGATGATGTTGTCAGGATTGAGGATCCAGATGCATGGAACAGGAAAGCTACAGTTCTTGAGGAAGTAGGACCAAGGTCATACACTGTTAGAACTGAGGAAGGACAGATTCTCAGGAGGAACCGCCGTTCCCTCCTAAAAACACAAGAGACTATTCAAGAGCAGATTGATGGCAATGCCGCAACTGCATCTTGTCATTCACCACCAGAACAATCTCATGAAGACACATCAGACTTACCCATGTTGAGAAGATCCACACGTGAAGTAAAAAAGCCTGATAGACTTAATCTTTGAGTACAATGTAAAGCTTTGAAAATGTGTTGACTGTTTTGAAAATGTTTATGTTTATAGAGCACTAACAAAAGTGTTACTGATATTATCTTTATTGTTTTCTTGAAAGTTGATTGATATTGATTTTGTTAAACCTCAAAGAAAGGGGGATGTAATGATCAATAACATGTCATTCTATAGTGGACACTAGGTGGAGCCACAGAGCTGTGTAGAGCTGTATATAGCTGTATGTATAAGACTACACTACCCAGCTGTATGTATATTAAGACTACATTACCCATGAGGCACTAGGCTACCCACAAGGCAGCAATCAAGATGGAAGCCTCTACAGATACTGTACCTAGTCCACATGTGCTCAATAAAAGTGTCTAGCAAAAGCTAGCTGTGTTCATAATAAGAATGTCTATTTATTAATGAACATAAGACTACTGACTGAGCTGACCGAGTCCTGAAGGACATAGCTGCCACACTGGGCCTGCAGCAGGTGATGAGAAAAGCAACACGAGGGAAAATCCTACTTGAACTCGTCCTCACCAATCTACCTGTTACAGATGCATCTGTCCATGACAGCATTGGCAGCAGTGACCACCGCACAGTCATTGTGGAAATGAAGTCCCATCTTCACACTGAGGACACCCTCTATCGTGTTGTGTGGCACTATCAAAGTGCTAAATGGGATAGATACAGAACAGATCTAGCAGCTCAAAACTGGGCATCCATGAGGCATTGTGGGCCATCAGCAGCAGCTGAATTGTACTCCACCACAATCTGTAACTCATGGCCCGGCATATCCCTCACTCTACCATTACCGTCAAACCAGGGGACCAACCCGGGTTCAATGAAGAGTGCTGAAGAGCATGCCAGGAGCAGCTAGCATACCTAAAAATGAGGTGCTAACCTGGGGAAGCTGCAACACAAGATTACATGCATGCTAAACAGCGGAAGCAGCATGCTGTAGACAGAGTTAGCAATCCCACAACCAACGGATCAGATCAAAGCTCTGCAGTCCTGCCATGACCAGTCGTGAATGGTGGTGGACCATTAAACAACTAATGGGAGGAGGAGGCTCCATGAATATCCCCATCCTCAATGATGGTGGAGCCCAGCACTTGAGTGCAAAAGACAAGGCTGAAGCGTTACAACCATCTTCAGCCAGAAGTGCCAAGTGGATGATCCATATCGGCCTTCTTCTGAGGTCCTCACCATCACAGAAGCCAGTCTTCAGCCAATTCAATTTACTCCACGTGATATCAAGAAATGGCTGAGCGCATTGGATACAGCAAAGCTATGGGCCCCGACAACATCCCGACTGTCGTGCTGAAGACTGGTGCTCCAGAACTAGCCACGCCTCCAGCCAAGCTGTTCCAGGACAGCTACAACACTAGCATCTACCTGACAATGTGGAAAACTGCCCAGGTTTGTCCTATCCACAAAAAGCAAGACAAATCCAATCTGGCCAATTACCACGCTATCAGTCTACCCTCAATCATGAGCAAAGTGATGGAAGGTGTCATTTACAGTGCTATCAAGCGGCACTTACTCACTACTAACCTGCTCACCGATGCTCAGTTTGGGTTCTGCCAGGACCACACGGCTCCAGACCTCATTACAACCTTGGTCCAAACATGGACAAATTGGCTGAATTCCAGAGGTGAGGTGAGGTGAGAGTGACTGCCCTTGACATCAAGGCAGCATTTGACCAAGTGTGGCACCAAGGAACCCCAGTAAAATTGAAGTCAATGGGAATCAGGGGGAAAACACTCCACTGGCTGAAGTCATACCTAGCACAAAGGAAGATGGTTGCGGTTGTTGGAGGTCAATCATCACAGCCCCAGGACATTGCTGCAGGAGTTCCTCAGGGCAGTGTCCCAGGCCCAACCATCTTCAGCTGCTTCATGAATGACCTTCCCTCCACCATAAGGTCAGAAGTGGGGATGTTCTCTGATGATTGCAGTGTTCAGTTCCATTCGCAACTCCTCAGATAATGAAACAGTCCATGCCCGCATGCAGCAAGACCTGGACAACATTCAGGATTGGGCTGATAAGTGGCAACTAACATTTGCACCACACAAGTGCCGGGCAATGACTATCTCCAACAAGCGAGCGTCTAACCACAGCCCTTTGACATTCAACAGCATTACCATCGCCGAATCCCCCACCATCAACATCCTGGGGTCACCATTGACCAGAAACTTAACTGGATCAGCCACATAAATACTGTGGCAACAAGAGCAGGACAGAGGCTGGGTATTCTGCGGCAAGTGTCTCACCTCCTGACTCCCCAAAGCCTTTCCACCATCTGCAAGGCAAAAGTTAGGAGTGTGATGGAATACTCTCCACTTGCCTGGATGAGTACAACTCCAACAACACACAATAAGCTCAACACCATCCAGGCCAATGCAGCCCGCTTGATTGGCACACCATCTGCCACCTTAAACATTCACTCCCTTCACCACCGGCGCACCGTGGCTGCAGTGCGTACCATCTACAAGATGCACTGCAGCAACAAGGCTTCTTCAGCAGCACCTCCCAAACCTGCAACCTCTACCACCTAGTAGGACAAGGGTAGCAGGCGCATGGAAACACCATCACTCGCAAGTTCTCCTGCAAGTTACACACCACCCTGACTTGGAAATATACCGCCGTTCCTTCATCGTCGCTGGGTCAAAATCCTGAAACTCCCTCCCTAACTATGGGAGTACCTGCACCATACGGACTGCAGCGGTTCAAAAAGGCGGATGTGTGTGGTTGCCTCCGATCGGAAAAAATCTACGCACTTACCTGCAGGCTCCGTAGGTCCTGAGACTTCTGATCCTGGGCCTCTGCTCTACGAAATGCACAGAGGCCCAGGTATCCCAGGGGCGCATGCAGTTCGCAAGCGCCCCTGGGATCACGTGGGCCATAGGGAGCCAATCAAAGAAGGGAATTCTCCTGCACACTTTTGACAGGTTTCTACGCACAGAACTGTCAAAAGTATGAATGGGGATTGAATTTAAAAACACAGTTAAACATTACATTTTTTTTTAAATCATGTATTTAAAATTAGTTAAAATTACATTAAATTGAATATTTTAAACAAAAATTTTATTTTTTGAAAAAAAAATTGAAGTTTTTACAGGGCTAATATTACCTTTTTAAAAAGTATTTTAAAATTATAAATGAGTGAAAAAATTATTATTTTTTATTTTTTAAACTCTTATGCTGGTAAAGGCAGGCCTTACCACTGTTTTTACCAGGCGTGAGATTTTTTAACGTTTTCAGCGGGCGGAAGTTGTGCAGAAAGCGGAACTCTCCGCCCGCGGAGGCACTTTTCCCGGGCAGGTGGATGATCTGTCCAAAGGATTCTGGACAGATCGGAAGTGCTGGTTTTCAGCGCATGCGCTTCGCATGCCTGAAAGCGGCACTTGCAAGGCCCCTATGGGTGCGTACACACCTCGTACGCACCCGTGGGGGGTCGGAAAATCCGGCCCAATGCATTTCTTAGCACTTGATGTGTGCATGCATTGGTATCCTTACTGCTAACTGATCTCATTTTAAAGTCACTTCATTGTTTCCAAAATTCAATGATGGGGACTGCGAAACTGAGATCCACAATAAAGCAAATCCAGGGAACTATTCCCTTTCTCTACCTGCTGCTTCAAAGGTCTGTGACACGGAAAATTTACTTTTTAATTTTTCCCCTAAAATTTGTTTTATCATAGTACACCTTCAAGTAATCAAGTTCCATCTCTTTTTCTCTTACCCTTTGTGATCTGAGGGCATCTGAGGTCAGGTTTAGTGACAATCATTACGAGCCAAACAAGTCTGACATGTAACCTATCATATTACTGGCGTGGGATTTTCTACAATTTTGTGTCACAGCAAGTTCTGTCTGGTTTTTGTAAAAATAGCAATTCAGGAAGAAAATTAAAAGTACTTCTCAATTTTTTTAATGGAAAACCAAAAGATAAATGTTAATTATTATGTAAACAGGGTTTAAATTTGTAAGTCAAACACACTAAGGTCACACAATGCATTACTTGCCAGTCTGAAAAGTGAATACGAAGCATTTCTTAGCACTTGCTGCCGGTGTGTGCATGCATGGGTATCCTTGCTGCTAGCTTATCTAATTTTAAAGTCACTTCATTGTTCCCAAAATTCAACTTAATTAATAATGTAGAAACAGACCCAGGCAAGGCTATTGACATCACGCTGTTTTTGTTCTCACTTCTCCAGGATACAGTATAGTCTACAGATCAGCTTGTTAAGTTTAACTTAATGACTGAGGAGACAATAGATGAATTTTCACAAGAACTCTGTAGGAAATGGGGAATTTTCAGACTGCCGGACATAAAAACACTGTAGACAGTTTTGCAGTGTTAATTCTGCTCAGCTTTTACTGAACCAATATAGTCTGTTTTAAGCTGCCCTGGATTCTATCGTGTACCCATGTAAATTTGAACCACCTGGCATTATAGAAATTTAATGTATTTACCCCTACAAATGAGCCACTTGACCTATTTATGCAAATGGTGTGATTTAGCAGAAGATAGTAAATGAACAAACTTAAGGGTGAGCTTCTAATGTTTCCCAAGGCACAATGAGCGATGTCATTCCTTCATATCCGTCTGATAGATAGGTCTGCTTTTTGCTCACTGGACAAGTTCTGGGCTGCCTGACCTGTCCTCAGGGGTTTTTGTAATCCAGTCCTTCAGGATGATTTCCTCAAAGACTATCCTAAGAAATGGATTTCTGATCAAGGTGGACTTAAGCAGTTTCTGCAGAATTTAATTAAACATGTGCTAGCATGCAGCTGCTGTGGAGATAGCACCTCGACAGAGCACCTCCTCGCCATAACAGTGCTTGGTATGAAAACAGTTCCAATATTAATGTCTTACTGGCATCAGAAGCTAGATATTATTACTATATTAATGTATGAAAGCTTAATACATTTGTATGTAATTCCTATGTCAGTTTGCAACAGCTTAAAAATCTTTACAAGCACTATGTTGGTGTTTGTCAAGATGAATGGCATCTTAGATTTTGTGATTCACAGAACAGTCCGATTTGGCAATAGTGGGTTAATGTCAAGGGGATTATAAGCAGTAAGAAGAGCGCTTGCTATCTCTGGCATTATTACTCAGTGAGAAATATTTGGAATCTGGAAGAGCAAAGATCACCTGAATTCAAAACCGGATTGACTTTCATATATACAAATGGTATGTCTGGAGAATCTAGTGTTTCATGTCAAAGGTGGAATAATGTTCTAAAGATACAGATCCCAGTACAGAAGCTGATAAAATGGTAACCTCAGTGGAGAGGATATTGGTGCAAATTAACCTATGGTAAAATGTTAAATATAACCCTTCTAAATAAATATATAGAACAGAAGCTGATTAGAGAAAGAAGACTATTAAAAATTGACCATAGGGGACAAGAAATATGGGATTAATAAATATGTGAGTGAAATAGAGTGGGGCAAAGGGATGTACAGTATAATATAGTAGGGCATTGTAACAGATGGTAGGTACTACTGTACTTTGAATTGAAGTGGGCATGGATCTAACTTCTTCATATAAAATGAAATATGCAATGTATGAATGGAAATAACACAGAAAAAAAATCTTAATTTAAAAAATAAATTTTAGCTTAATAGTTATCATGTCCTTCATGCTGTGTCAATACTTAATGCTTGTACTAGTGTTTCCATTATTTCTCGTCTTGGTCTGTTGCAGTTGCTTTCTCCAGTGACCACTTATGTTGTGCTATCTCTCGATTGCTGTGTCTGGCCATTTTGTTCTCTGTTGTCCCAGTTGTCTCTTTCTTTCTGTTTGCAATGCAGGATCTTTCAGAAGAGACATCTGTCTGACATTATGAGAGCACATCCCAACCTGCTGCATCTTTAACAAAGGTTAACAGTTCCATACCTTTTAACCTTTTTTAATTGATTTAAAAAAACAATCTTCATTCCAACTTACAGGTAGTTTCTACAATTTTTTTTCTCATTTACTAAAAATATATTTTACTTCCTGATCTGAGTTCAATCTTCATCGGGTGCATTCAAATTCAATATGAACTGAGGGAAATTAATAGCATAGTTGGTTCGCATGCTGCACTTTGCCCATGGCATCTAGGTTTGAACGTAGTGCAGACTGAAGAAATTCTCTGTAAAATAAGTTCAGCCAGTCTCAAGCCACAGCAGGGATCACAGCACAAAAGTGTTCATAATGCAACACAAATTGACACTAAATTGTCAGTCTCACTCAAGCAGATCATAAGAGCAGTCGATGTGAGAAATGGAAAAGGAAGAACTCGTGATGGTATAGTCGGGTGTGCCCTTCTGAGGTTGGGGTTTAGGAACCTTTTAGGGATGGTGTACATTAGCTTTAGACACATGCCAATTTGACCTTGAGGTGGTTGATGCAGGTATTGAAAACTTCATCGCTGATATTCATATTTCTCGCTTTAAAAAACTCAAAAATTCACCAAAACATCTAAAATAATTCTCATCGACCTCATGTTTAACTCTGGCCACACATCAGAAGACAGCATTCCCGGGGGAGGGGCAACAATGCTCAGCATTAGGCTTCTCTCCTACTCCACTGCCTTAACAAGCCTGGCATCAGAAGTAAAAGACAATAATAAATAAAATAAAATCCTAAAATGTAAGAAAATAGTTTATTGAACAATTCTGCTGATCTATCTCTAAAGGTTATCAAAAGAATGTCACTATACGCTTTAAATTGAAAACAGGCTAGTTACGGAAATTAACATAACCCGATGTCTGAAAAACCACAATTAGTCACATCCTGTGGCAATGGTGTTTGTGGAAAGAAAACTGATTTTCTTTTCAGTCAAGTAAGGGAAACAGTTGTTTTTTTTTGAAGGCCTTGTTTGTCGTGCATTTGTATCAATTACCATACTTTTTCCTTGGGTATTTATTTCCTCTTTAGTTGTCAAAGGGTTAAAAAAATGCCGTATAGCAAGAATAGGATTCATAAAATGTAGCATAAGCTATTCAGCTTCTTTCAATATTCAGTTGGAATCTTAATTTTTAATATCCAGCCTTAATGCCAAACATTTTATGGAGCAATAAAAATGACTGTGGCTGATATTTGCAGTATGCCCCATATTTTAATATGCCCTGCTGCAGTAATGGACCCATATTCTACCATATTCCAGAGTACACTAATGATTGCTGTATTTTGCAGCTACAGGAGATGACCCATTTTTTCACTTAAAGGAGCTTAATTTGTTGCTATTAATGACAGAATTGCTAATTCTCAAAATTTTACCATCAATCTACAAAATAAGTAACTAAAAACATTGTTTTAAATTAATTACTAGTAAACTCACATTCCTACTACCCAATCAAAACCACCATTTTGAATACTGACAGGCTGAGTAGACGGCAACTGCATGTTGCAGCCTGACCCAAAGACAGGGCACATGAAGATGGGACCAGCTGGATCAGAGAATTGAATCCATAATTATTTAAATATAAAATCAATTTTTAAGATTCTGAAAAAAACAGTGTTCTCATTCAATGACCAAGAAGTATCATTGGCAGCAGTCATGGAGCAATCCTTAGCCCATACCATCTTGTTTTTCTATCCGATGGCAGATATGTGTTGGTTACCAGATCCTTTGGGAAATAAAAGGGAAAATGGGGATAGTGCAGGAAAGTGGAGATGAAGTAGAATGTCAGCTATGATCTTATTGAATGGTGGAGCAGGCTTGAAGGGCCGAATGGCCTACTCCTGCTCCTATTTCTTATGCTCTTATAAGAATATTCTGTTCAGGTATCATTCCCTCAATTTCTGCACTGGGAGCAATTGAGTAGTAAAGTCACCCAGTTTCAACTTCCTCTCTACCTGCTTTGCTTGACCAATCCATACATGGTAGTAATATATCCTGACACACAGGGCCTTATGATGTGATCATGTGTGATATTACTTCCACCAGTGGCTAAATTGTGAAAATTGGCTGAGAGTGATTTTAATCTTCTGGTGGCGGAAGTTTTGATGCAATTTAATATGGATAAGTGTCGGTTAATACAATTTTGAAAGAAGAAAGACTTGCATTGTATATAGCGCCTTTCATGACCACCGGATGTCTCAAAGCACTTTACAGTCAATGAAGTACTCTCGAAGTGGAGTCACTGTCGTAATGTAGGACACACGGCAGCCAATTTGAACACAGCAAGGTCCCACAAACAGCAATGTGATAATGACCAGATAATCTGTTTTTGTTATGTTGGTTGAGGGATAAATATTGGCCATCACACTGGGGATAACTCCCCTACTCTTCTTCGAAATAGTGCCATGAGATCTTTTACATCCACCTGAGAGAGCAGACGGGACCTTGGTTTAAAACCTCATCCGAAAGAAGGCACCTCCGACAGTGCAGCACTCCCTCAGTACTACACTGGAGTGTCAGCCTGGCTTTATGTGCTCAAGTCCTGGGAGTGAGACTTGAACCCACAACCTTCTGACTCAGAGGTGAGTGTGCTACCAACTGAGCCACAGCTGACAAGGAAAAGAAACAAGGAAGGAGTGTATACATTCAATGGAAAGATGCTGAAGGGTGTGGATAACAGAAACTCAGGAGTTCAAATACGTAATTCCTTGAAAATGCAAGTGCAGTAGATAAAGCCACAAAAAAAGGTTAGCAGCACTTTGGGTTTTATAAATAACAGCATAGCGTAAAGGAGTAAAAATAAATTTGTACAAAACTTTGGTTAGGCCACCATCAGATACTCTTTGCAGTTTTGGGAGCCCATTATATAAAGGACGTCAAAGCCACAGCACGCATACAGCATAAATTCACTAGGATGATGATAGGAATGGGAAACCAGTCATAAAAAGAGACTTGGGCCTAGAAATTTGGTTGTGTAGCGCCTGTTTTTTGTGCGCTATTGGTGCTGAATTGGGACCAATGGTGTCCAAGCAGCATTCATACACTTCTGGTGTGAGCCGCGCAAGACCCCATCTTGGTGAGGGCGGTAGTGTGGCCGTTAGGAGCGTGCACTAGTAGTATGGTAAGTAGGCAGATCATGATGTCAAAACAGTGCTGCCATTTTCGCCGTCATCGCTGGAGCTAACGCCTTCTCCTAACCTCGCACAGTTGAACATGCGTTCAGCAGCAGGAAGGAACCCCACCAGCGATATTTAAAGTGATCATCAACAACTTTGAGCTAACTTGCTTTTTGATTACTGCTAGCTCTGTGTACGTTCGTAAAACTGTTCGGAGCTTTCTAGAATTATTTAAAGTTGGTGAGGTGACTGGGAGTGGTGCTGTAAGTGGAGAAGGCCTTGCTTCTGACTTCAAGGGTGCTGGTCACGGGTGCTCTAGTTGTCATCCCCCTTGGCCTGCAGCATGACAGAGAGATGGAGCAGAGGCAGCAAAGAAGAGGACAAGCTGCTCGCAGAGGGAGGAGGAGGGAGAGACAGGCTCTCAGCAGGAGGTCTTACCACCTAGGTTCTTCCGAGAGGAATTCTCTTGTCTCAATTGAACCAGGAGCAGTGGGTGAGGCATCTGCATTTTATGAAGGTGGTACTCACAGAACTCTGCCACCTCTTATAAACAGACCTGCAGCCTCACTCCTGGGCAAGGACAGCATTGTCAGTGGCTGTGAAGGTGACCGTGGCCCTGAATTTCTTTGCATCAGAATCCTTCCAGGCGGCAGCAGGTGACATCTGTAACATCTTACAGTTCGCTGTCCACTGCTGCATAAGAGAGATGACAGACACTCTTTATGCCAGGAGCGGGGTCTTCATTGTCTTCTCTCTGACCAGAGAGAAACAGACACAGCACGCATGTGGCTTTGACAGGATAGCGGACTTCCACATGGTGCAGGGCACCATCAACGGCACGCACGCGGCTTTGCAGGCACCGTATATAAATGCTGAGATGTACCGCAACCACAAAGGTTACCACTCGCTGAATGTGCAGTTGGTGTGTGACCATCCAGTGGTGCAGATGGTGTAATGTGGCATTTGAAGATGAATTCACTGACTTTAACCACTCGTGTGAGGTCATTAAACTTCTTCCTGCACTGAGTCCAGATCCTCGCAGCTATACTGCTGGTATTGACCACATTGACTATCTGCTCCCACTGCAGTCTTGCCTGTTGCCTGGAGGGCCTCCTGTGGAAAGAAGACCTCGCTCCTGGAGTTAACCTCCTGGACCAATGCCTCCAGTGCTGTATCCGAGAAACTTGGAGCCCTTTCTCTGGACTGTTGAGCTATTACTCAGTCTTCTTGTTACTGACACTATCCTCCACAAGCACCTGCTTCAGGCAGAAGGCACCTCCCCTTTAAGAGGTGCAGACTAGCTTTAAGTAGTGCAGGCTAGCTTTAATTGGAGCTAGCCTAGCACAAACTTGGGCCCCTTCAGCAGCATGTTCAGCTGCTGCAAACCAACATAGGAATTACATACAATCACACAAAGTGGCAGGCAGCACAAATTTTATGTGCTGCCTGCAGTCCTCCAAATGGGCATGGGCTGCTATCTGTTTAGAGACAAGACAATGAAGACCCCTCTGGTAGCATACACAGCCTCAGTGACCTCCCAGATGTAACGATGGATGGCGAACTGTGAGTTGTTTGCTATGTTGCCTGTTCCAGCCTGGAAGGATCTACTGGTGAAGAAATTGAGTGCCACGGTCACCTTAAGGGCCACTGGCAGAGCCGTCATTGCCCTGCTCTGAGGCTCCATATCTGGTTCCAGGAGGTGGCAATTTTCTGTGACCACCTCCTTGGTGAAACGGAGCCGATGAACACACTGCTCCTAGCTTAGGTACAGGTGGGAGAAGTGCTCCCTTTAGACCCAAGGTGGGTAAGGGCTCCTGCTGAGAGCACTCCTCCTCCCTCTGCGAGCAGGGAGACAGTTATGGTGCCTTTCAGAACAAGCTGTGCTAACATCTACTGTAATTTGCATTTAACTTAAAAAGTGCAAGAATTGTGTTTTTACTTATTAGGACGAGTGATTAAGAATAATAAAATGGAGTAGAGAAGAGAGTCAATAAATAACTGTAAAAATGTTTATACCCTATGAAACGGAAAGAGCACAGCAAGAGCCCAATATGCCTGGCCATTTCACTTACAAAGTGACAAACGGAGACCTGCCTCCAAGTGCAAGAAATTTGCAGAATGAAAACCATCAAAACTCAGCAAAACTTCTTTAGCAACTGTCATGACCCAAGAATATCCCAAAGTACTTCACAGCCAATGAAATACTTTTGAAGTGTAGTCACTGCTGTAATGATGGAGCCACAGCAGACAATTTGTGCACAGCAAGCTCCCACAAACAGCAATGAAATAAATGACCAGACCATCTTTTTTTTTAGGTGTTGTTTGAGGGATAAATGTCGGCCAGGACATCGGGAAAATTCCCCTGCTCCTCTTCGAATATTGCCATGGAATCTTTTACGTCCACCATAGAGGACCTCGGTTTAATGTCTCATCGGAAAGACGACACTTCAGACAGTGTAGCACTCCCAGCATAGAGGCCAGACAGGGCCTCGGTTTAATGTCTCATCCAAAAGACAGCACTTCAGACAGTACTGCAATGAAGTGTCAGTTTAGATTATGTGCTCAAGTGTCTCAACTGAGCTTGAACCCGCAACCTTCTGATCAGAGATCAGAGAGCTACCACTGAGCTTAGGCTGACATACATGGTATGAGTGCTGATAAGTCATAAGTGAGTTGTGAAAGTTCTTGGTGAGTACAATAAACTGACTAAGCCAATGTTCCACATTTGGAATTTCCCCAACCTCAAAAAAGACTTATCCAACTAATTTTCGTGTTGGCATGCAGAGAAGAGTAGTCACACTCGGTGGCTTTATGTAAAACTATCATTCACCCACCATATTCCATCCTTGGGTGCCCATTTCACACCTGAATAACGAGTGCGGCCAAGTTGCACGCTCCCAGTAGAAAGCCAGGATCAGAGGGAACATGAACTAGAGATAGTGCTGCAACATTGTAGTGTGGGGGACTACGGTCTCCCATGTAAAGAAATAGGCAACACAGCGAGCTACAAGAAATAGGTCTTTACTCCAACTCTCACAATACAGTACTCAATTCGTGAAGCCCGCGAACCTGTGATGACTCACGCATTGGTCACCTGCTGGAATCTGATTGGTTTTCCTTCTACCAGCAGCAGGCAAGTCTGAACGTGCCTTATTCCTCTCAGCTTGCAACTGTCTTGCGGGGGAGGGGAATACAGCAGTTAAAAGGGGATTATACAGGTTTATCTACATACACACAGTGTTTCCCCAATGTGGCAACGCCACATACGCCCCCCAAGAATCCTCATTAACTGTAAAAGTCAGTCTCTGCGGAGGTTTGACCAAGCAGCCGTAGCGGCTGTAGTAGCCATCTGGCGTGTGAGGAGGGCTGTCTGGGAGGTAGGCCGGCTGGTTCGTCGGCTGGTCTGGCGGCTGGTCTGCCGGTGGGCTGGCTGGACGGGCTGCCGGCGAAGGTGGGGCGGCGGCCGGGAAGTAAGGTTCTGGCGTGTCTTGGTCCTCTTGTGGGGCCGCCGCCAACGCGGGAGGTCTGCCCCGCCGTGGGGGAAGAGCCGGCCGAAACGGGAAGCTGAGGTCCAGGTGCGCCGGTTTGAGGCGGTCTACTGAAATAAGGTCCGGCTTCCCGCCGACATCGATAAGAAAAGCTTTGTCCCCCGTCTCCAATACTGGGAAGGGGCCGGTGTATGGTGCCTGCAGCGGGCCTCTGTGCGCGTCCCGGCGTACGAAGACGAACTCCGCATGTCGTAAGTCTCGAGGCACGTAGGACGGCTGCGGGCCGTGTTGCGAAGTGGGCACTGGACGGAATTGCTGGGCCACGTCCTGGTGCAGGGAAAGCTGTCTGGCGGCCGACCACGGCTCCGTTGTCAGGGGGAGGAAGTCGCCTGGTACTCTGAGCGGTTGGCCATAGACCATCTCGGCCGCAGAGGCGCGGAGGTCCTCTTTGGGCGCGGTACGCAATCCCAGGAGAACCCATGGTAGTTTGTCGATCCAGCTGGTGTCGGCCAGGCTGGCGCGGAGGGAGGCTTTCAAAGAACGATGAAAGCGCTCGCAGAGCCCGTTGGCCTGCGGGTGGTAGGCTGTTGTCCTGTGCAACTTGGTGCCGAGGCCGGCGATGATGGCATTCCACAAGTGGGAGGTGAACTGGGGGCCTCTGTCCGAGGATATGTCGGTCGGCACACCGAACCGGGCCACCCATGTCGAGACGAATGCTCGCGCGACGTCGGTCGTGGTGGTGGAGGCGAGGGGAACCACCTTGGGCCATCTGGTGGTGCGGTCGACGATCGTGAGCAGGTGTGTAAAACCATGTGACGGCGGCAAGGGGCCTACCAGATCGACGTGGACGTGGTCGAAACGCCTCTCGGGCACCGGGAAACACTCCAATGGCGCCTTGGTGTGCTGCTGGACCTTAGCGCGCTGACACGGCACGCATGGGTTGGTCCAGTCTCTCACATCCTTGTGGAGTCCAGGCCAGACGAACTTGGCGGACATAAGTTTCTGAGACGCACGCATCCCTGGATGTGAAAGGCCGTGGAGGATGTCGAAAACTCGCTTGCGCCAGGCGGATGGAATGACCGGCCTAGGCGAGGGGACTGAGATGTCGCACAGGAGGGTTGTGCCGGCTGCGTGGAAGTGGATGTCGGCCAGGGTGAGGCTGGTAGTTGATGTCCTGAGGGCCTGGATCTCCGCGTCGGCAGCCTGGTCTCTCGCCATGCTGGCGTAGTCGACGCCCAGGTGCACTGCGTGGAGCGAGGGTCTTGAGAGGCAGTCGGCCACCAAATTGTCCTTGCCGGCGATGTGGCGGATGTCCGTGGTGAACTCCGAGATGAAGTTGAGTTGGCGCTGTTGGCGCGCGGACCAGGGTTCGGTTACTTTGGCCATGGCGAAAGTGAGCGGCTTGTGGTCCACGAATGCGGTGAACGGCCGGCCTTCCAGAAGGAAACGGAAGTGCCGGATTGCCAGGAACAGGGCCAGAAGCTCTCTGTCGAACGTGCTGTAGGCCTGCTCGTTCTTGCGCAGCTGTTGGCTGAAAAATGCCAGTGGCTGCCACGTGCTTTCGACCCACTGTTGCTGGACGGCGCCGACGGCGTAATCCGAGGCATCCATGGCGAGGGCGGTCTTGGCGCCCGGGATGGGGTAGGCCAGTAGTGTGGCGTTGGCCAAGGCGCTTTTGGTCTGGTGGAAGGCTGTCGCCATCTCGCTGGACCAGGTGAGTTGCTCTTTGCCCATTTTGCCCCTGGTTGCTTCGTAGAGGGGGCGCATGAGTGCGGCGGCCTTGGGCATGAACCGGTGATAGAAATTGACCATCCCCAAAAATTCCTGCAGCGCCTTAACCGAGGTGGGCTGGGGAAAGTCCGCCACCGCCTGCACCTTGGAAGGTAGGGGAATGGCTCCCCTTGGCGAGATTCTGTGGCCGAGAGTGTCAATTTGGGCTGCTCCGAACTGGCATTTGGCCAGGTTGACGATTAGCCCGTGTTGGCTGAGGCGCTGGAAAAGGGAGCGCAAATGCACGATGTGCTCGGCCTTGCTGGTACTGGCCACGAGGATATCGTCCAGATAGGCGAACAGGAAGCTCAGGTCCCGTAGGACGGAGTCCATGAGCCGTTGGAAGGCCTGTGCGGCGTTCTTAAGCCCGAAGGGCATGCGCAGGAACTCGAACAGTCCGAAGGGGGTGATGACCGCCGTCTTCTGGACGTCTGCGTGGTGGACGGGGACCTGATGGTAGCCGCGAATCAGGTCGACCTTGGAAAAGACGGACTTTCCTGCTAGGTGTGCTGAGAAGTCTTGGATGTGCGGAATGGGTTATCTATTGGGCGTGGTGGCGTCGTTGAGCCGTCTGTAGTTGCTGCAGGGGCGCCAGCCACCGCCTGGCTTGGGCACAATGTGGAGGGGGGACGACCAAGGGCTGTTTGAGCGGCGGATGATGCCCAGTTTTTCCATCGTGGTGAATTCTTCCTTGGCCACCGCCATCTTGGCTGGGTCCAGGCGTCTGGCTCGAGTGAACACTGGTGGTCCCGTAGTGGCGATGTGGTGCTCGACCCCATGCTTGGCTGCCGCGGCTGAGAAGGTCAGTTGTGTGAGCCTTGGGAAATCTGCGAGTAGGTGAGCGTAGTCATCATGCGCCAGGGCGGAGCAGGACCCGACGAGGGCCGGGCTGTTGCTCTGCTGGCAGGCCAGTAAAGCGAAAGTTGCTGCGTCGATCAGGCGCCTGTCGCGGACGTCGACCAGGAGTCCATGGGCGCAAAGAAAATCGGCGCCCAGCAAAGGATGTGCCACCGAGGCCGTCACGAAATCCCACGTAAATCGCTGGCCGTTGAAACAAACCTCGGCCCGTCGCTTTCCGAAAGTAGCGATGGCTGCGCCATTTGCCACCATGAGGGGTGGGCCACTGCGGCTTGCCTGGATGTCGAGCTGGGAGGCAGGAATTATGTTGCATTGGGCTCCGGTGTCGCAAAGGAATCTGCGCCCTGAAAGAGAGTCGGTTATGTACAGCAGTTTACCTGCGGTGCCGATGTCCATCGTGGCGGCGGGGGTGCGGTCGAGCGGGCCTAGGCGGCGGCGCGGGGCTGGTGCGTTGGGCCGGGCGGCCATCTTGGTTTGATCGAAAGAGCAGGGTGCTCTGCAGCGTTGGGCCTTGTGGCCGAAACGCGCGTGGTAGTAGCATAGTTCTGCGGCCTGGCGTGGTGGCGCGCGCTCTGTGGTGTCGGGAAGCCTCGCGGCTGCACAGCCGAGTTGGGCGACGGCGAAAACTTTGTCCGCGGCGGCTGCCAGTTGTACGCAGTCCGTGATCGGGGACCCCGCGAGGGCAGTCTGTACCTGCTGAGGAAGCAGGCTGAGGAAAAGGGCCCGAAACAAAATGCACTGCGGTTCAGAGCCCAGGAACGCAAGCATCCGGCTCATCAACTGGGTCGGGGTAGAATCGCCGAGGCCTGGTAGTGAGAGAAGCCTGCGGGCCCTCTCCTCCTTGGACAGGTCGTAAGCCTGCAGCAAGCGGCCCTTAATGGTTGAGTACTTGCCGGTCTGTGGTGGGTTCCCCAGCAGGTCGAGAACTTTGGCTGAGACTATGTGGAGGTACCTTTCTTCATCGTCTTGAACCCTGCGAAGGGAGAATTGGGCCTCCGAGTGCGCGAACCAAGCTGGTGCTTGGTGTTCCCAGAAGGTGGGGAGCTTCAAGGACGCGGCGCCGGCTGACATCAGGCTGCTGCTGGTTGCCATCAGGTCGTTGCTGGCCTCTGTAGGGCTGCGTGAGTCGGGGGCTTCGGCCGCCGACATTCGGGGTCACCAATGTGGGGGACTATGGTCTCCCGCGTAAAGAAATAGGCAACACAGCGAGCTACAAGAAATAGGTCTTTACTCCAACTCTCACAATACAGTACTCAATTCGTGAAGCCCGCGAACCTGTGATGACTCACGGATTGGTCACCTGCTGGAACCTGATTGGTTTTCCATCTACCAGCAGCAGGCAAGTCTGAACGTGCCTTATTCCTCTCAGCTTGCAACTGTCTTGCGGGGGGAGGGGAATACAGCAGTTAAAAGGGGATTATACAGGTTTATCTACATACACACAGTGTTTCCCCAATGTGGCAACGCCACAGTAGCTCCACGTTTTTTAGCCTCAAACTCCCTTTGACTGAAGATCCTTTCTAGAAATGTCAGATCCATGAATTTACCTTAGCATGTACAGTTGGTGCTGGACTGCTTTAGTCTCCCTTAGAAACAGTTTTATTGCAGCCATGAGTGGTCTGATAGGTCTGTCCTTTAAAGCTGGAGGAAGAGTGGGAGCAGCGAAGAAGGCAGCAGAGACCGGGAGCAGCTGCCAGGAGGAGGAGGGCACTGCACAGGAGTCATACCCACATCAGGTCTTCAGGAAGCACTTCTCATACGTCAACTTTACCGAGAGCAATGTGTGAGGTGCTTGCACTTCACTAAGGAGGCTGTCAATGAGCTATATCACCTACCGCAGCTACAACTAGAGCCTCAAACCAGGGCATGGGGACTCCCTGAATGTGCAGCTTCCTTGTGACCACAGGCACGTCTGTGCCCAGTTTCCTGGCAGCAGTCATGATTCATGCATTCTGCGCCAGTCCTCTGTGCCGCCTTTATTCTAACCTGGATGACAGGTCAGTCTCAGGCTGGCTACTTGGCGACAAGGGATTTCCCCATCAAACACGGCTCCTGACTCCTCTCAGGAAGTGAAGTGTGGTGCAGTGATTGTCAAAGAGTGAAGGGAAGTGGGGGAGGAGAGTGTTGTGAGTAGTGAGGATGCAGATGTGAGGAGAGAGTAGTTAAGGTGAGAGGTAGGATTCTGACCTTGACAACTCTGCTGAGGTCATTATACTTTTTTCTGCATTGAAGCCGTGTCCTTGGCGCTAAGCTCCTTGCATTGACTTCCTCAATCACCTCTTCCCACTGACGCCAAAGGTGTTGTCTCCTCCTGTCCACTGCGAGGCAATGCAGAAACTATGGGCCAATCTGTAACTCTTGAAGCCATTGTTAGGTTCATAAACATTCCCTCCTGTCTGTAGCTAGAATGCACCTTCCCTTTAGGAGGTGTTAGCTGCCTTTACATGGCATCAGAGAGGCCCATTTCCTGCCCATTCAAACAAGCAGCAGTCAGTAAGCAGTGTGGGTAGTGCTGGCTGCACACCTAACCCACGATAATGAAGCCCGAGCACCAATTTCATGTGGTCCCTAGGCCCACATCAACGGGCTCGTGCAGCAGTTGCCCCATCCCCAGCGTGTACAATTTTGGGCGCGATTGAATTGCGAGGTCAGTGAATCTACCCTGTTGTCTATTCTGTGCATGCTCTGTGCCATATTGTCAGCCAGTGCGACAGATAGCACATCCATTATGACTGCTTGACAGCTTCATGTTTTGACAGCTGGCAGAGGTAGAGATATTTTTTAAAGGCTCAGAGCTTTCAGCAAAAGGTGTTTGCAAAGGTTTTCTTTAGGAGGGAGAAGATCTAGAGGAGGAATGCATCATATTCATCATCATGGCATCACGAGCAAGTGACACACATGATTAGAGACAATTAGAATTTCACTGATAAATACCCAGAATTTTTCAGGTTAGTGGATGGAAAAAAAAAAATTCATGCCCAATTCTGACCGAGGAAAAAATTTAACAATTACTCCCTACCACTAGAGAAGCCCAACATGCACACTCATCACCCTGGTGACATTATCACACGCATCACCCTGGTAACATTATCACACACACATCGCCCTGGTGACATTAGCACACACACATCTCTCTGGTGACATTATCACACACACGCATCACCCTGGTGACATTATCACACAGACATTGCCCTGGTGACATTAGCACACACACAACTCTCTGGTGACATTATCACACACACGCATCACCCTGGTGACATTATCACACAGACATTGCCCTGGTGACATTAGCACACACACATCTCTCTGGTGACATTATCACACACACATCACGCTGGTGACATTATCACACACACATCACCCTGCTGACATTATCACAGGCACACATCACCCTGGTGACATTATCACACCAACATTGCCCTGGTGACATTATCACACACAAATCGTCCTGGAGATATTATTCTACACACATCACGCTGGTGACATCACACACACATCACCCTGGTGAAATTATCACACCTACATCACCCTGGTGACATCACACACACATTACCCTGGTGACATTATCACACAAACTTTACTGTGGTGACATTATCATAGACATCATCCAGGTGACATTACCACACACACATCGCCCTGGTGACATTAACACACACATTGCCCTGGTGACATTATCACACACGCATCACCCTGGTGACATTATCACACACACATCACCCTGGTCACAATATCACACGCACATTGTCTTGGTGACATTATCACACACACATCACCCTGGTGACATTAAAACACACACATTGTCCTGGTAACATAATCACACACACATCACCCTGGTGACATTATCACACACTCATTGTCCTGGTGACATTGTCACACACACGTCACCATGGTGACATTATCACAGACATCGTCCTGGTGACATTATCACACACACTCATCAACCTGGTGACATTATCACACACACGCATCGTCCTGGTGACATTATCACACACACATCGCCCTGGTGACATTAGCACACACACATCTCTCTGGTGACATTATCACACACACGCATCACCCTGGTGACATTATCACACAGACATTGCCCTGGTGACATTAGCACACACACAACTCTCTGGTGACATTATCACACACACGCATCACCCTGGTGACATTATCACACAGACATTGCCCTGGTGACATTAGCACACACACATCTCTCTGGTGACATTATCACACACACATCACCCTGGTGACATTATCACACACACATCACCCTGCTGACATTATCACAGGCACACATCACCCTGGTGACATTATC
This sequence comes from Somniosus microcephalus, assembly GCF_052327205.1. Lineage (NCBI taxonomy): Eukaryota > Metazoa > Chordata > Chondrichthyes > Squaliformes > Somniosidae > Somniosus > Somniosus microcephalus. Next base: position 72,486,904 of record NC_140989.1, on the reverse strand, counting down.
ACACCAACATTGCCCTGGTGACATTATCACACACAAATCATCCTGGAGATATTATTCTACACACATCACGCTGGTGACATCACACACACATCACCCTGGTGAAATTATCACACATACATCACCCTGGTGACATCACACACACATTACCCTGGTGACATTATCACACAAACTTTACTGTGGTGACATTATCATAGACATCATCCAGGTGACATTACCACACACACATCGCCCTGGTGACATTAACACACACATTGCCCTGGTGACATTATCACACACGCATCACCCTGGTGACATTATCACACACACATCACCCTGGTCACAATATCACACGCACATTGTCTTGGTGACATTATCACACACACATCACCCTGGTGACATTAAAACACACACATTGTCCTGGTAACATAATCACACACACATCACCCTGGTGACATTATCACACACTCATTGTCCTGGTGACATTGTCACACACACATCACCATGGTGACATTATCACAGACATCGTCCTGGTGACATTATCACACACACTCGTCAACCTGGTGACATTATCACACACACGCATCGTCCTGGTGACATTATCAAACACACATCACCCTGGAGTCATTATCAAACACAAATCACCCTGGTCACATTATCAAACACACATCAACATTGTGACATTATCACACACGTTGCCCTGGTGACATTATCACACACTCATTGTCCTGGTGACATTGTCACACACACATCACCCTGGTGACATTTTCACACACATCATACTGGTGACATTTTCACACACATCATCCTGGTGACATTATCACACACAAATTCTCCTTCTGACATAATCACACACAAATCGCCCTGCTGACATTATCACACACACATCACCATGGTGACATCATCACACACACTACAATTGGTGACATTATCACACAAACATCACTCTGGTGACATTATCACACACACATCGCCCTGGTGACATTATCACACGCACATCGTCCTGGTGACATTATCACACACACATCGCCCTTGTGACATTATCACACACACATTGCGCTAGTGATATTATCACACAAACATCACCATGGTGACATTATCACAGACATCGTCCAGGTGACATAACCACACACACATCACCATGGTGACATCATCACACACACCACAATTGGTGACATTATCACACAAACATCACTGTGGTGACATTGTCACACACACATCGCCCTGGTGACATTATCACACACACATCACCCTTGTGACATTATCACACACACATTGCACTGGTGATATTATCACACACATCGCCCTGGTGACATTATCACACAAACATCACCATGGAGACATTATCACAGACATCGTCCAAGTGACATTACCACACACACATCGCCCTGGTGATATTATCACACACATCGCCCTGGTGACATTCTCACACACACATCACCATGGTGAGATTATCGCACACATCGCCCTGGTGACATTATCACACACACATCGTCATGGAGATATTATCCCACAAGCATCACCTTGGTGACATTATCACACACACATCATCCTGGTGACATTTTCACACACACATTGTCCTGGTGACATTATCACACACACATTGCCCTGGTGACATTATCACACGCACATCGTCCTGGTGACATTATAACGCACACATCGCCCTTGTGACATTATCTCACACACATTGCGCTGGTGATATTATCACACACATCGCCCTGGTGACATTATCACACAAACATCACCATGGTGACATTATCACAGACATCGTCCAGGTGACATTACCACACACACATCACCATGGTGACATCATCACACACACTACAATTGGTGACATTATCACACAAACATCACTGTGGTGACATTATCACACACACATCGCCCTGGTGACATTATCACACGCACATCGTCCTGGTGACATTATCACACACACATCGCCCTTGTGACATTATCACACACACATTGCGCTGGTGATATTATCACACACATCGCCCTGGTGACATTATCACACAAACATCACAATGGAGACATTATCACAGACATCGTCCAGGTGACATTACCACACACACATCGCCCTGGTGATATTATCACACACATCGCCCTGGTGACATTCTCACACACACATCACCCTGGTGAGATTATCGCACACATCGCCCTGGTGACATTATCACACACACATCGTCATGGAGATATTATCCCACAAACATCACCCTGGTGACATTTTCACACACACATTGTCCTGGTAACATTATCATACACACATTGCCCTGGTGACATTATCACACACATCATCCTGGTGACATTATCACACACACAGCGCGCTGGTGACATTATCACAGACATCACCCTGGTGAAATTATCACACACACATCACCCTGGTGACATTATCACAGACATCACTCTGGTTACATTATCACACACACAGCGCGCTGGTGAGATAATCACAGACATCATCCTGGTGACGTTATCATACACATCGCCCTGGTGACATTATCACACACAAATTGTCCATGTGACCTAATCACACACACATCGCCCTTGTGACATTATCACACACACATCGCCCTGGTGACATTATCACAGGCACACATCACCCTGGTGACATTATCACACCAACATTGCCCTGGTGACATTATCACACACAAATCGTCCTGGAGATATTATTCTACACACATCACGCTGGTGACATCACACACACATCACCCTGGTGAAATTATCACACATACATCACCCTGGTGACATCACACACACATTACCCTGGTGACATTATCACACAAACTTTACTGTGGTGACATTATCATAGACATCATCCAGGTGACATTACCACACACACATCGCCCTGGTGACATTAACACACACATTGCCCTGGTGACATTATCACACACGCATCACCCTGGTGACATTATCACACACACATCACCCTGGTCACAATATCACACGCACATTGTCTTGGTGACATTATCACACACACATCACCCTGGTGACATTAAAACACACACATTGTCCTGGTAACATAATCACACACACATCACCCTGGTGACATTATCACACACTCATTGTCCTGGTGACATTGTCACACACACATCACCATGGTGACATTATCACAGACATCGTCCTGGTGACATTATCACACACACTCATCAACCTGGTGACATTATCACACACACGCATCGTCCTGGTGACATTATCACACACACATCGCCCTGGTGACATTAGCACACACACATCTCTCTGGTGACATTATCACACACACGCATCACCCTGGTGACATTATCACACAGACATTGCCCTGGTGACATTAGCACACACACAACTCTCTGGTGACATTATCACACACACACATCACCCTGGTGACATTATCACACAGACATTGCCCTGGTGACATTAGCACACACACATCTCTCTGGTGACATTATCACACACACATCACCCTGGTGACATTATCACACACACATCACCCTGCTGACATTATCACAGGCACACATCACCCTGGTGACATTATCACACCAACATTGCCCTGGTGACATTATCACACACAAATCATCCTGGAGATATTATTCTACACACATCACGCTGGTGACATCACACACACATCACCCTGGTGAAATTATCACACATACATCACCCTGGTGACATCACACACACATTACCCTGGTGACATTATCACACAAACTTTACTGTGGTGACATTATCATAGACATCATCCAGGTGACATTACCACACACACATCGCCCTGGTGACATTAACACACACATTGCCCTGGTGACATTATCACACACGCATCACCCTGGTGACATTATCACACACACATCACCCTGGTCACAATATCACACGCACATTGTCTTGGTGACATTATCACACACACATCACCCTGGTGACATTAAAACACACACATTGTCCTGGTAACATAATCACACACACATCACCCTGGTGACATTATCACACACTCATTGTCCTGGTGACATTGTCACACACACATCACCATGGTGACATTATCACAGACATCGTCCTGGTGACATTATCACACACACTCGTCAACCTGGTGACATTATCACACACACGCATCGTCCTGGTGACATTATCAAACACACATCACCCTGGAGTCATTATCAAACACAAATCACCCTGGTCACATTATCAAACACACATCAACATTGTGACATTATCACACACGTTGCCCTGGTGACATTATCACACACTCATTGTCCTGGTGACATTGTCACACACACATCACCCTGGTGACATTTTCACACACATCATACTGGTGACATTTTCACACACATCATCCTGGTGACATTATCATACACACAGCGCCCTGGTGACATTATCACACACAAATTCTCCTTCTGACATAATCACACACAAATCGCCCTGCTGACATTATCACACACACATCACCATGGTGACATCATCACACACACTACAATTGGTGACATTATCACACAAACATCACTCTGGTGACATTATCACACACACATCGCCCTGGTGACATTATCACACGCACATCGTCCTGGTGACATTATCACACACACATCGCCCTTGTGACATTATCACACACACATTGCGCTAGTGATATTATCACACAAACATCACCATGGTGACATTATCACAGACATCGTCCAGGTGACATAACCACACACACATCACCATGGTGACATCATCACACACACCACAATTGGTGACATTATCACACAAACATCACTGTGGTGACATTATCACACACACATCGCCCTGGTGACATTATCACACACACATCACCCTTGTGACATTATCACACACACATTGCACTGGTGATATTATCACACACATCGCCCTGGTGACATTATCACACAAACATCACCATGGTGACATTATCACAGACATCGTCCAGGTGACATTACCACACACACATCACCATGGTGACATCATCACACACACTACAATTGGTGACATTATCACACAAACATCACTGTGGTGACATTATCACACACACATCGCCCTGGTGACATTATCACACGCACATCGTCCTGGTGACATTATCACACACACATCGCCCTTGTGACATTATCACACACACATTGCGCTGGTGATATTATCACACACATCGCCCTGGTGACATTATCACACAAACATCACAATGGAGACATTATCACAGACATCGTCCAGGTGACATTACCACACACACATCGCCCTGGTGATATTATCACACACATCGCCCTGGTGACATTCTCACACACACACATCACCCTGGTGAGATTATTGCACACATCGCCCTGGTGACATTATCACACACACATCGTCATGGAGATATTATCCCACAAACATCACCCTGGTGACATTTTCACACACACATTGTCCTGGTGACATTATCATACACACATTGCCCTGGTGACATTATCACACACATCATCCTGGTGACATTATCACACACACAGCGCGCTGGTGACATTATCACAGACATCACCCTGGTGAAATTATCACACACACATCACCCTGGTGACATTATCACAGACATCACTCTGGTTACATTATCACACACACAGCGCGCTGGTGAGATAATCACAGACATCATCCTGGTGACGTTATCATACACATCGCCCTGGTGACATTATCACACACAAATTGTCCATGTGACCTAATCACACACACATCGCCCTTGTGACATTATCACACACACATCGCCCTGGTGACATTATCACACACACATCACCCTGGTGACATTATCACACAAACATCACTTTGGTGATATTATCTCACACACATTACCCTGGTGACATTATCACACACACAGCGCGCTGGTGACATTATCACAGACATCACCCTGGTGACCTTATCACACACATCACCCTGGTGACATTATCACACAAACATCACTGTGGTGACGTTATCGCACACACATCACCATGGTGACATTATCACACACACATCACCCTGGTGACATTATCACAGACATTGCACTGGTGACATTAACACAGAAACATCACCATGGTGACATTATCACACACACATCACCCTGGTGACATTATCACAGACATCGTCCAGGTGACATTATCACAGAAACATCACCATGGTGACATTATCACACACACATCACCCTGGTGACATTATCACAGACATCGTCCAGGTGACATTACCACACACACATCGCCCTGGTGACATTATCACACACATTGCCCTGGTGATATTATCACACACGCATCACCCTGGTGACATTATCACGCACACATCGCCCTGGTCACAATATCACACGCACATTGTCTTGGTGACATTATCACGCACACACATCACCCTGGTGACAACACACATACATCGCCCTGGTGACATTATCACACACACATCCACCTGGTGACAGTGCCACACACTCATTGTCCTGGTGACATTGTGACAGACACATCCTCCTGGTGACATTATCACACGCACATTGTCCTGGTGACATTATCACACACACATCGCACTGGTGACATTATCACACATACATCGCGCTGGTGACATTATCACACACATATCACCGCGGTGACATTATCGCACACACTACAACTGGTGACATTATCACACACACATCGCCCTGGTGACATTATCACACGCACATCGTCCTGGTGACATTAGCACACACACATCGCCCTGGTCACAATATCACACACACATTGTCCTGGTGACATTGTCACACACACATCACCCTGGTGACATTCTCACACACACATCACCCTGGTGACATTTTCACAGACATCGTCCTGGTGACATTATCACACACACTCGTCAACCTGGTGACATTATCACACACACACATCGTCGTGGTGACATTATCAAACACAAATCGCCCTGGTCACATTATCACACACACATCAACCTGGTGACATTATCAGACCCGTCGCCCTGGCAACATTATCACACACACACATCGTCCTGGTGACATTATCACACACACATCACCCTGGTGACATTTTCACACACACATTGCCCTGGTGACATTATCACACACATCATCCTGGTGACACTATCACACACATATTGCCCTGGTGACATTATCACACACACAGCACGCTGGTGACATTATCTCAGACATCACCCTGGTGACATTATCACACACACATCGCCCTGGTGACATTATCACACACACATCGCCCTGGTGACATTATCACACACAAATCATCCTGGAGATATTTTTCCACACACATCACCCTGGTGACCTTATCACACACATCGCCCTAGTGACATTATCACACACACATTGTCCTGGTGACATTATCATACACATCGCCCTAGTGACATTATCACACACACATCACCCTGGTGACATTATCACACACTCATTGTCCTGGTTATATTGTCACACACACATCACCCTGGTGACATTCTCACACACACATCACCCTGGTGACATTATCACAGACATCGTCCTGGTAACATTATCACACACACTCGTCAACCTGGTGACATTATCACACACATGCATCGTCCTGGTGACATTATCATACACGTCTACTTGGCAACATTATCACACACACACATCACCCTGGTGACATTATCACACACACATCACCCTGGTGAAATTGTCACACACATCATCCTGGTGACATTATCACACACACATCAACTGGTGACAATATCACACACACATCGCCCTGGTGACATTATCACACTAACCTTACTGTGGTGACATTATCACACAAACATCACCCTGGTGCCATTATCACACGCACATCGCGCTGGTGACATTATCACACACACATTGTCCTGGTGACATTATCACACACACATCGCACTGGTGACATTATCACACTAACCTTACTGTGGTGACATTATCACACAAACATCACCCTGGTGCCATTATCACACGCGCATCGCGCTGGTGACATTATCACACACACATTGTCCTGGTGACATTATCACACACACATCGCACTGGTGACATTATCACACACTCATCGCCCTCGTGACATTATCACACACAAATCATCCTGGAGATATCCCACACAAATCGCGCTGGTGACTTTATCACACAAACATCACTGTGGTGACATTATCACACACACATCACCCTGGTGACATTATCACACAAACATCACTTTGGTGACATTATCACACACACATCGCCCTGGTGACATTATCACACACATCGTCATAGAGATATTAACCCACAAACATCACCCTGGTGACATTATCACACACACATCACCCTGGTGACATTATCACACACACATCACGCTGGTGATATTATCACACACAACGCCCTGGTGACAATATCACACACACATCACCTTGGTGACATTATCACAGATATCATCCTGGTGACATTATCACACACACATCTGTAAGATTAGGATCACAGGCTCACACAGATTACCCAACAGGGCTTTAGAAGTTGTAAGGCTTTTATTTAAGAGCTACAGTTTTAAAGCATAATAGATATTACATATGGTTTAAGCAGAGTATAATAGACATACAACCCGTGACGGTAGGAGTGATCTACGACTCCCGAATCGGAGTGCCACGACCGGACAGATGAGGAGGCAGTATGGTGGTCTCGGATTGGGTGGATTCCTGCAGTCTGCTGCAGCGGTCACTTCCGTTGGGTCATCTCTCAAGCTGCGGGAGGTGTTAGGACATCAGCCACCTCAGAGGCTAAACTTGACCAAGGTGTTAGGCCGTAGCCACCTTGGGGAAGCCTTCACCCTTGACTGCCTGATTTCCTCTCTCGGTCGTCTATATTTATAGTTATTTCGGTGGGCTGGTAATCACCTGGTGTCAATCATTTGATCTCCATCCTATTGTCCAATTGTGAAGCGGGAAGGCAACCCTCGCCGTCCCTTTCTGCATGACTGACAAGGCCCCCTCTTATCTTTCTGAGGAATGTTTTGTCAAGTTTCTACAAGGGCATTTTATGGCTTCATGGCTCCTTGTTATCTAGCAGGTGCTATCCTCCCTGTTTCCTTGCATTTCACAATTCCCTTATCACTTCTATTTGTCTTTTGATGCTTGATATTCGACCTTGCTGGCATTTATGCTATCTTTTTCCGCTTGCCTGTTGTCTGTCCCTGTTCTAAGAATTAAAACCCATCTTTGAATCTAACAGCTATTTCTTACACATCACTCTGGTGACATTATAACACACACATCGCCCTGGTGACATTATTAAACACGTTGTCTTGTGCCATTATCACACACGTCACCCTGGTGACATTATCACAGACATCCTCCTGGTGACATTATCACACACACATCACCCTGGTGACATTATCACAGACATCACCCTGGTGACATTGTCACACACATCACACTGGTGAGATTATCACACACATCGCCCTGGTAACATTATCACACACACATCGTCATGGAGATATTATTCCACAAACATCACCCTGGTGACATTATCACACAAACATCACTGTGGTGACATTAACAAACACACATCACCCTGGTGACAATATCACACACACATTGCCCTGGTGATATTATCACACACAATGCCCTGGTGACAATATCACACACACATCACCTTGGTGACATTATCACAGATATCATCCTGGTGACATTATCACATACACTCGTCACCCTCGTGACATTACCACACACACATCTGTAAGATTAGGATCACAGGCTCACACAGATTACCCAACAGGGCTTTAGAAGTTGTAAGGCTTTTATTTAAGAGCTACAGTTTTAAAGCATAATCAGATATTACATATGGTTTAAGCAGAGTATAATAGACATACAACCCGTGACGGTAGGAGTGATCTACGACTCCCGAATCGGAGTGCCACGACCGGACAGATGAGGAGGCAGTATGGTGGTCTCGGATTGGGTGGATTCCTGCAGTCTGCTGCAGCGGTCACTTCCGTTGGGTCATCTCTCAAGCTGCGGGAGGTGTTAGGACATCAGCCACCTCAGAGGCTAAACTTGACCAAGGTGTTAGGCCGTAGCCACCTTGGGGAAGCCTTCACCCTTGACTGCCTGATTTCCTCTCTCGGTCGTCTATATTTATAGTTATTTCGGTGGGCTGGTAATCACCTGGTGTCAATCATTTGATCTCCATCCTATTGTCCAATTGTGAAGCGGGAAGGCAACCCTCGCCGTCCCTTTATACATGACTGACAAGGCCCCCTCTTATCTTTCTGAGGAATGTTTTGTCAAGTTTCTTCAAGGGCATTTTATGGCTTCATGGCTCCTTGTTATCTAGCAGGTGCTATCCCCCCTGTTTCTTTGCATTTCACAATTCCCTTATCACTTCTATTTGTCTTTTGATGCTTGATATTCGACCTTGCTAGCATTTATGCTATCTTTTTCCGCTTGCCTGTTGTCTGTCCCTGTTCTAAGAATTAAAACCCATCTTTGAATCTAACAGCTATTTCTTACAATTCACTTCTTTGAGAAGGAAATATCCTTATTGACTTCTCACAATCGGCTCTTGACTAATCTAGCTAGCTCTTATTGCTCTCTCAACTTGGGCATTATTTAGTAGGGAGTCTTGAAGATTTCTCCCTTCCTTACAGTCCATTCCTTTGAGGGGGAGGAGCAACCTCTGACCCCTTACTCAAATTCAATTCACTGTTCCGGTGTTTCAATTCTGCCTCGCCTGGGATACCCTCTGTTTCTTCTATCTTTCCTGATGTTACCCCGCCTGGGGTCTCCTCTACATTGCTTCAGATCTTCTCTTTCGGTGTGCTCAATTAATTTGTTAGTGCTGGTTAGTCATGGGCATGAGTACCCAATTGGCTTATGTATCAAAGTCTTACTACACACATTACATATATCAAATACACTATCATTACAAGTTGGATAACTACCAGAGCATGTGAAGTAATACAAACCTAAGGGTGTGCTGATGTATTAAGCCCAATATCCCACCAGTGTGAGTTGTTCCCTATGCTGTCAATTTCAATATCTATTCTCGAGTTGTCTTGTTCCAAAACATAAAAATGCTTTAGGGAGGACTTCAGTCGCATCATGAGCTCACTGAAACCCACAAACAACAGGGGAATGTCATATCTGAGTATCCGAATTGTGCCACATAATTGTGTAGCTCATACTTAAAAACATGTTGGTTGATGGGACAGGTCCTGTTAGACCTGTAAAGCACGGTAATTGCAGTAGTAGTGACACAGGAGGCACCACCAAAACCACCTCATACTGGATTCGTACTGGTTTTTCCCACGCTCTGTTACCTACAAAACACAATTATTACAGTTACCGTTAAATTCAGTCTTACAATCATTTCAAGCGACATTACAGTTTCACATCTAATCAACAAATCATGGACTTAAAAGATTCTCCAGATCTCTCTTTTACTCTTATCCATCTTGTGGATAATTCTTACTAAACATGATTTCTCCTTAGCCCTCAACTTAAACTTAATTTCAATCCCTCTAACAGGTACCAGTGTGTTTAACTCTATTCTGATTTTTTCACTAATCAGATAGTTTCTCGATGGAGTATGTGTCAATGCTTTAAAGGTTGTCTCACTCTCCTGAGCCACATTAACTATTTCATGTCTGTCTTGCTGTTGTCAAGTAACTGAGCATGTCTGCGACCCGTTCTTCAGTGCAAACTCAACATACATTCCTGGATGGTAATTGCTTCATACGTAACGAATCACATTTGCACACTCATATCAGTATCTCAATATCGTGCCATCCGATACAAGCCTCTCTCGGGCTTTCAGGTATCATCAAAAGATTGTAGTCGTCTGGAGATCTTTGCTCATCTTCCTCTGCATGGTGCCGATGTCTTGGGTAGTGGCCAGACTATCAAATTCAGTTTTCTTAAAAGTTCATTAAAGGCAGGGACACAAATGTTTCCAAGAGAAAGCTATCAATTTACTATTCTTAACTACACTTTCCTGACTTTCACTAGAAAATTTTGAAAATTCCCATTCAGTAGTGTAATTCTCCTGTTTCAATCTTACACCCTCAATCACTTTCCTTTAATTACCATTCATATCTCATTCATGAGTCCTGGAGAAACTTTACTGTCCAGTACAATATTTAAGATAGAAAACATAGATCAAACATTCTCACTTGATCCAAGTTATTCTCAGGCTTACACAGTGTTTTAACTTTAGAGACAAAAGTGCTGCAATTAGTTTACAAGGTAACTTCCATATAACAAAAGAAAGAAGATAATCCATTGTGACACTGCTTAGAGCCCAAGGGGTTAATTTATCAAATCATAATATTCCTTCTGTCACTGTGGTGAAATATTAACTTAAAATTAAGAAACTTAAATTTAATAATGTCCAATATCCTTAAATTTCATACTAAAGTTGTTGCTTGGTGAACTTAAACAGCTGTCAGTGGGAAGGGTTAACTCCTTTGCAGGATTTTAAGAAGGTGGAGCAAAACATTATCAGGCGCACGCAAGTATGTTACTTCACGTAAATTTAAACAAACTTTCCCGATCGAAAAAGACAGTTGTGTTTTCACACTTTAACTAAACACGAACAGAACAGATAAAACAAAACAAAATAGCACATTCTTGCAGAAAACAGTAAATTACGTCATATTTCTTATTGTCCTTTCTTCAGATGTCTTTCCAAAATACTGTAAAAACATTGAATATAACTGGAGAAAAATTAGTTTTTCACATTTAAACAAATCAAATCAAACTGCTTTAGAAGATTTCACCATAGCAACCGCGACTCCAAGGTTAAATCTTAGACTGAAACTTAATCTTTTGTTAAACAAACTTTTTGTTGCTCTTCTCAGTTTTTACACACCAGCTTAACTTAAATTAGTTCAAAGGTTTTTTTTCCAATTCTTGGGGCACAATCTTATTCACACATTCTTAAAACTTCCAAAATCCAAGACAAGATAAAAGATTTAAACGCTTTTAACACAGAGAAGTGGGTGGAGCTAAAACACACATAATAGAATCTTTCTTTTAAAGACAGACTTTTCAGACAAAAGAAATACTGTAACTTCTTAAACAATCATAGTCAGGAAAACATTCACACTTCAACACACATTTTCATACAAACTGAAATTCTAGCATTTTTTAAGGTTCCTTTCACTCAGCAATCTTGTGTTTTATTTGTCTCGGCACAGATGTTAATAACTTCCATGTCGGTAAAACTTTAAATTTATCTTTTTTTCCCCTTTTAAATCGGTGTCTCGGCAGCTTTTCCTGGCTTTCCAAATCCCTGTTTTTCCCTTCCTTTGCTGAGTTTTCAGATTGGTTAGTCTGCAAATTAGATCTTTTTCCTTCTTTATCTCTCCCTCTCTCTCCTGCACTTTATGCTTTACCTCTTTCAGGCTATCTATCAACTGTTCCCGGTGATATGCCAACGCCATTGTATTTTTGGTTTTAACTTTCAACAAGCTCCCTTCTTTCAGAGAGAAAAAAAACACTATACACAGTCTAAGCAACGATAACATGCATTCGACCGGACCACTCCCTTCTTTCAGAGAGAAAAAAACACTATACACAGTCTAAGCAATGATCACGTGTGTTTGACTGGTCCCTCCGGTGTGAGGGTGCCAGTTAGTTCTCTTAGTAACCCCTAGGTGGCACCTTCATGAGTGGTTGCCCTCTCTTTTTATTCGACCAAAAACAAGTTCACAAATAAACTGACAAAAAACCAATAACCCTTTTAACTAACCCTCCACCAATCAAATTAAAATTTGGTTGTCCAGATTAATTATGCACTCCAGTCCCCGCGGCGCCCACCGGTCACGAAAAAGCTCGAGCGTGCCGGCGGACACCGCGTGCTCCATCTCTAGGGCCACCCGGGCGCGAACATGGCCACGGAAGAGGGGGAGGCAATCCGGTCGGACGACCCCCTCGCTCGCCCGCTGCCAGGACCAATTAATGGCTTTCTTGGCCAGGCCCAGGAGCAGGCCCACGAGGAGGTCCTCTGACCTGCCCGCTCCCCTCCGCACGGGGTGACCGTAGATCAGGAGCGTGGGACTGAAGTGCAACCAAAATTTGAGGAGCAGCCCCCTCAAAAAATGGAAGAGGGGCTGCAACCTCTCACACCCCATATAAACGTGAAATACGGACTCCTCCAGACCGCAAAACAAACAGGCGGTCTGGGAGTCCGTAAACCTATTTAAAAATCTATTGCACGGAACTGCTCTGTGCAACACCCTCCAGGCCAAATCCCCGATAGAACAAGGGAGGACTCCCGCATAGAGAGCCCCCCATTGGGGACCTCCGCCTCCGTCCGGAGGTAAAACGGCACGCCACGGCGTGTCCGGACGGCAGGCGAAGATGGCAAAGTGGAAGGTGTGCAAGAGCAGCCCGTACAGGAAACCCCTCCGCGCAGAATGAAAAAGCACGGAGGGTATTCCCTCGAGACGGCTCAAGTTGTGAGGCACCGATCCCCGAGGGGAGTTTCGGGGCAAGGCGCCGATAAGGAATTCCATCCGAACGGGAGTAAGCTCGGACGGGATCTCCCCACGTGCCCGAATGAGTGGTTGCCCCTCTCTTTTCATTGGACCCAAATAAAAAAGAAACAATTTCACAAATAAGGTGACAACAACCCAATTACCCTTTTAAATAACCCTCCACCAATCAAATTAAAATTTGGTTGTCCCGATTAACAATGCACTCCAGTCTCCGCGGCGCCCACCGGTCACGAAAGAGCTCGAGCGTGCCGGCGGACACCGCGTGCTCCATCTCTAGGGCCACCCGGGCGCGAACATGGCCACGGAAGAGGGGGAGGCAATCCGGTCGGACGACCCCCTCGCTCGCCCGCTGCCAGGACCAATTGATGGCTTTCTTGGCCAGGCCCAGGAGCAGGCCCACGAGGAGGTCCTCCGACCCGCCCGCTCCCCTCCGCACGGGGTGACCGTAGATCAGGAGCGTGGGACTGAAGTGCAACCAAAATTTGAGGAGCAGCCCCCTCAAAAAATGGAAGAGGGGCTGCAACCTCTCACACCCCGTGTAAACGTGAAAGACGGACTCCTCCAGACCGCAAAACAAACAGGCGGTCTGGGAGTCCGTAAACCTACTTAAAAATCTATTGCACGGAACTGCTCTGTGCAACACCCTCCAGGCCAAATCCCCGATAGAACAAGGGAGGACTCCCGCATAGAGAGCCCCCCCATTGGGGACCTCCGCCTCCGTCCGGAGGTAAAACGGCACGCCACGGCGTGTCCGGACGGCAGGCGAAGATGGCAAAGTGGAAGGTGTGCAAGAGCAGCCCGTACAGGAAACCCCTCCGCGCTGAATGAAAAAGCACGGAGGGTATTTCCTCGAGACGGCTCAAGTTGTGAGGCGCCGATCTCCGAGGGGAGTCTCGGGGAAAGGCGCCGATAAGGAATTCCATCCGAACGGGAGTAAGCTCGGACGGGATCTCCCCACGTGCCCGAATGAGTGGTTGCCCCTGTGTTAATCCTTAATTGACTGTTATTGGGCTTATGAGTTTCACCTGTGATTTGTAGTATATAAGTTCTGTTTCCCCCCCCCCTTCTCTGTGCTCAGTCTTGACAAGCCTTTGTGCCAAGTGGTTGCTTGTCAGAGCTTCTAAAGTGTAATTGTATCTTTGTGTTTATTAAGTAAAGTACTTTGTTTGAACTTTATACCTGCCTCTAGCCTCGTCTCTGCACTTGGGTCCAGAACCAGCCTCGCCCTGACAGCAAGACTGAGCCTAGTATGGACCCAGCAGTGATGGAGGAACTTTGTTCTATTCTCTCCCATCAAGGTGCTTTCCTCAGCCGCCTTGAGCAACTTCTCCAAAGCATTTCGGACAAGGTAGATACGTGGACTCAGACCATTCAACACCTAGCTGCTGTGGCTTCTGCTCGGGGTGTTCCTCTTCAGTCAGTTCCTTTGGGTGCTACCCCACCGATCGCCTGACTTACCGAGAGCCTTGCCTACCTGCGCCGGAGCGCTATGATGGTGATCCAGGCAAGTGTTGTGGCTTCCTGACCCAGTGCTCCCTGGTTTTTGAACTTCAACCTTCCATGTTCCATTCATCTCGCTCTAAGGTAGCATTCATTATTTCACTACTCTCGGGAAAAGCTCTCGCCTGGGCTATCGCTATCTGGGAGCAGCAATCTTCGGTCTGCTGTGACGTTGTCGATTTCACCGATGAGATGGGCAAGTTCTTTGACCATCCTGTGAGTGGACGGGAGGCAGCTAAGAGACTTTTGAATCTCCGCCAGGGCGGCTGAAGCGTAGCCGACTTCGCCATTGAGTTCCGCACACTCGCTGCGGAGAGTCGCTGGAACACCGAGGCCCTTCTTTCCATGTTTTTTTACGGCCTTTCCGGAACTATCAAGGATGAACTAGCGTCCAGAGAGATCCCGGAGGACCTTGACACGCTCATCTCCCTTGCTGTCAGAGTGGATAACCGTCTCCGGGAGCATGCTAGAGAGAGGAGATTCACTACTTCCACACGGGTGAGATCGTCCGGTGTTCCGGATCTGACCAGGAGTTTCCAAGTACCCCCGAGTCCACCTGTTAGCACGGAAGAGACACCTATGCAACTCGGCAGAACTCGGCTCTCCCAGGTTGAGAGACAGGAGATTGAGAGAGGGGTGTTGTCTTTACTGTGGCCGGTCTGGTCATTTCAGAGCCACATGCCCAGAGCTCCAGGAACAAGCCAGGAGGATTGGGAGGTTACGGACTGATCAAACCCCTTCTCCTACCCCTTCTGTCTTCCAAACCCTGATTCCTACTCATCTCTCTTGGGAGGGAAAGCAGTTCAATCTGCAGGCGTTCATTGACTCCGGGGCCGCGGGTTGTTTTATTGACCGTACCCTGGTGCACAGACTGAAAATTCCTTTCTCCCGCCTGGACCAGCCTTTACAAGTCACCGCCCTCGATGGCAGGCCCCTTGGTTCTGGGCACGTTCATCATATCACTGGAGTGTTACAGGTCCAAGTGGGGGAGAGACATCAAGAGTCGTTGCAGTTTCACCTGATAGATTCCCCTGAGCTCCCTCTCGTTCTTGGACACCCGTGGCTCTTTCTCCACAACCCTCATATTGACTGGACTACTGGGACAGTGCTGGAGTGGGGCCCTTCATGTTCAACTAACTGTCTCAAGGTCTTCCCTAGTCTGCCTCGTCCTTCCTCTCCCGAGCCAGCCGATCAGCTGGACCTTGCTCATGTGCCTCCTGAGTATTCGGACCTCCATGTGGTATTTAGTAAAGGGCGGTCCTCTACACTCCCCCCACACCGGCTTTACGACTGTGCGATTGATCTCCTGCCTGGCACTTGCCCCCCTTGGGGTCGGCTCTACTCTCTCTCTCTGGCCCTGAGAATGTTTCGATGGAGGAATATATCCAAGAAGCCCTCGCCACAGGTTTCATTCGTCCTTCCACCTCCCCAGCGAGTGCAGGTTTCTTTTTTGTAAAAAAGAAGGATGGTGGTCTCAGACCTTGTATAGACTATCGGGGGCTTAACAAAATTACGATTAAGAACTGCTATCCTCTCCCTTTGATGTCTTCAGCGTTTGAGCAGCTACAGGGAGCTACCATCTTCTCCAAACTTGACCTCTGCAACGCATATAACCTGGTCCGCATTAGATGGGGGGATGATTAGAAAACTGCCTTTATCACCCCGAGCGGTCACTGGGAATACCTTGTCATGCCCTTTGGTCTCACTAACGCTCCTGCTGTCTTCCAGGCTCTGGTCAATGACGTGCTCCGGGACCTGCTGAATCAGTTCGTGTTTGTTTATTTGGATGACATTCTCATCATCTTGAAGTCCCCCCAGAAGCATGTCAAACACGTCAGGCGGGTGTTGCAGAGGCTCTTGGAGAGCCGTCTCTTCGTCAAACCCGAGAAGTGTGAATTCCACGTCACTAAGGTCACCTTCCTGGGCTACGTTATCTCTGGTGGAAGCGTCCAGATGGATCAGAGTAAGGTTCAAGCCGTCCTGAACTGGCCGAGTCCCACATCGGTTAAGCAGATTCAGCGATTCCTGGGATTCGCCAACTTTTACAGACACTTCATCCGTAACTTCAGCTCCCTTGCCGCGCCCCTCTCCGCATTGACCAAGGGCTCTCCTGTACGGTTTAGCTGGTGTTCTGAAGCAGAACGGGCCTTCCAGGAGCTCAAACAACACTTCACCTCCGCCCCCATTCTGATACATCCCGATCCCATCCTGCCCTTCATCGTAGAGGTGGATGCCTCGGATATTGGAGTTGGGGCTGTCCTGTCCCAGCGCTCCCCCAAGGACCAAAAACTTCATCCCTGTGCCTTTTTCTCCCATCGCCTGAAGCCAGCTGAGTGTAACTATGATGTCGGCAACAGGGAGCTTTTGGCAGTTAAGTTGGCCTTGGAGGAGTGGAGACACTGGTTGGAGGGAGCGGAACATCCTTTTGTCGTCTGGACCAACCATAAGAACCTGATATATATATTCAAGACGCTAAGCGCCTCAACCCCCGGCAGGCCAGGTGGGCACTCTTCTTTAACCGGTTCAACTTTCTCCTGTCGTACCGCCCAGGGTCTAAGAACCTCAAACCGGATGCCCTTTCTTGCCAGTTTGACCCCTCGGAAAAGGACCGGATTCCGGAACCTATCTTCCCTAGTTCCTGCATCGTGGCTCCCGTCACGTGGGAGATTGAGACTGTGGTGCGAAGGGCCCAACGTCAGGCGGCCGATCCCGGAGGAGGCCCTCCTAATAAACTATATGTTCCCAGTCGAGCGCGCGCCCAGGTTCTTCAATGGGGCCATTCTTCTCGATTGACTGGTCATCCTGGGATCCATCGGACTCTCGAGTTTCTTAAAAGGAGATTCTGGTGGCCCGCTATCGAAGCCGACACCCGGGCCTTTGTCTCTGCTTGTCCCGTCTGTGCCCAGAACAAGGCATCCCAACGACCTCCGTTTGGTCTCCTGCATCCCTTGCCTATTCCCAGCCGTCCCTGGTCTCATATCGCCCTGGATTTCATCACCGGGCTACCTCCATCTGAAGGATTCACCACCATCCTAGTTGTGGTTGATCGCTTTTCAAAGGCTGTTCACTTCGTTCCTCTTGTCAAGCTTCCCTCTGCCAGGGAGACCGCCCAGCTGGTTGTCCAACACGTCTTCCGCCTTCATGGCTTGCCCCTGGATGTTGTCTCTGACCGTGGTCCTCAGTTTTCATCTAGGTTTTGGAAGGCCTTTTGTTCCCTCCTGGGGGCTTCCGTCAGTGTCTCTTCGGGGTTCCACCCTCAATCTAACGGCCAGACTGAGAGAACTAATCAGGATCTGGAGAGGGTGCTACGAAGCTTTGTGTCCTCCAATCCTTCCTCCTGGAGCAAGTACCTGGTCTGGGCAGAGTATGCTCATAATACCCTTCAGAGCTCCTCCACTGGTCTTTCGCCTTTTGAGTGCCAATATGGCTTCCAACTGCCACTCTTCCCGGAACAGGAGAGGGAGGTAGGAGTGCCGGCTGCCCAGGGGTTAGTCCAACGCTGCCGTCGTACCTGGAGGAGGGTCCGATCCGCCTTGCAGCTTGCCTCATCTCGGCAGAAGGTGCAGGCCGACCGTCACCGTCGCCCAGCTCCTCGGTTCCGGACCGGACAGAAGGTCTGGCTGTCTACCAAGAATCTTCCGCTCCATATGGAGTCCCGCAAGTTGGCTCCCCGGTTCATAGGACCATTTAGGATTTTGGAGCAAGTAAACCCGGTGGCCTACTGGCTCCTCCTTCCTCGATCGATGAGGATACATCCCACACTTCATGTCTCTCACCTCAAGCCGGTTCTTACCAGTCCCTTGGTTCCTGCGGCTAGCCCCCCCGCCCCGTATGATCGACGGCCAGCAAGCCTTCACGATCCGTCGCCTCCTTGATTGTCGCCGGGTCAGGAGGAGCATCCAATACCTGGTTGACTGGGAGGGTTTCGGTCCTGAGGAGCGTTCCTTGGTTCTGGTCCGGGACATTTTGGATCCGGAACTCATAAGGGATTTTTGCCGTCGGCACCTGGCTCGTCCAGGAGGAACGTCAGGAGCCGTTCCTAGGGGAGGGGGTCCTGTGAGGGTGCCGGTTAGTTCTCCTAGTAACCCCTAGGGGCAACCACTCATGAAGGTGCCACCTGTGTTAATCCTTAATTGACTGTTATTGGGCTTATGAGTTTCACCTGTGATTTGTAGTATATGAGTTCTGTTTCCCCCCTTCTCTGTGCTCAGTCTTGACAAGCCTTTGTGCCAAGTGGTTGCTTGTCAGAGCTTCTAAAGTGTAATTGTATCTTTGTTTATTAAGTAAAGTACTTTGTTTGAACTTTATACCTGCCTCTAGCCTCGTCTCTGCACTTGGGTCCAGAACCAGCCTCGCCCTGACATCCGGTCATCCCAACCGGAACCTTACAACTCCTAACTCTGTGATCCCACTTCTGACACCAATGTAAGATTCAGGATCACAGGCTCACACAGATTACCCAACAGGGCTTTAGAAGTTGTAAGGCTTTCATTAAAGAGCTAGGCCTAGAAATTAGGTATAGCCCCGCCAGGTCTTTAGCGCCCGAAATTTAGCGCTCGGCCGGATTCCCGTAGCGCCCGCCTGAAATTCAGTTGCGCTGCCCCCAACACGGAGGCGGGCGCTATTGGAGGGTTTGGCCGCCTCGTTTGGGGCGAAGAATGTCAGTTTCAGGCGTCCAGCTGCCGCTGCGGCACCTGATGCGGTGCGGCAGGCTGGGGTACTGCAGGCCTCCTCCTTCTCTTAAGGAGGAGCTGCCTGCAGCCGTGAGATCGCCGCTGGATTCCCCCGGCAAATGAGCCCGGCACCACGGAGAAGTGCCGGGCTCGCGGGAGTGACACACCAATGCCGCGGGGGGGTGGGGCAGGAGTCCGGGGAGGGAGGTGCGGCCAGGCGGCCGCCGGGAAAGCGGCCGGCCGCCCCTCCACCTTTATGCGCCGGCCTCTCGGAGCTGCAAGGCACCGTTTTGCAAACGCTGTTTGCGGCCGCCACGGGAGAGGCGGCCGCAACTGAATTTGGCGGTCGGACCGGAATTGCATTGGAACCGGGGCGCTGCGCACACCGATGACGTCATCGGTGCCGGCGCAGCGCTACCGGCTAACGTCGATGTTACGAACCAACTGAATTTCGGGCGCGAAAAAACTTCCGGCGCAAACCACTCTATAGCCCATAAGTGGGCGCAAACGCGACTGAATTTCTAGGCCCTACAGTTTTAAAGCATAATCAGATATTACATATGGTTTAAGCAGAGTATAATAGACATACAACCCGTGACGGTAGGAGTGATCTACGACTCCCGAATCGGAATGCCACGACCGGACAGATGAGGAGGCAGTACGGTGGTCTCGGATTGGGTGGATTGCTGCAGCGGTCACTTCCGTTGGGTCATCTCTCAAGCTGCTGGAGGTGTTAAGCCATCAGCCACCTCAGGCTAAACTTGACCAAGGTGTTAGGCCGTAGCCACCTTGGGGAAGCCTTCGCCCCTGACTGCCTGATTTCCTCTCTCGGTCGTCTATATTTATAGTTATTTCGGTGGGCTGGTAATCACCTGGTGTCGATCATTTGATCTCCATCCTATTGTCCAATTGTGAAGCGGGAAGGCAACCCTTGCCGTCCCTTTCTACATGACTGACAAGGACTCCATCTTATCTTTCTGAAGAATGTTTTGTCAAGTTTCTTCAAGGGCATTTTATGGCTTCGTGGCTCCTTGTTATCTAGCAGGTGCTATCCTCCCTGTTTCCTTGCATTTCACAATTCCCTTATCACTTCTATTTGTCTTTTGATGCTTGATATTCGACCTTGCTGGCATTTATGCTATCTTTTTCGGCTTGCCTGTTGTCAGTCCCTGTTCTAAGAATTAAAACCCATCTTTGAATCTAACAGCTATTTCTTACACATCACTCTGGTGACATTATTACACACGTTGTCTTGTGACATTATCACACACGTCACCCTGGTGACATTATCACAGACATCCTCCTGGTGACATTATCACACACATCACACTGGTGAGATTATCACACACATCGCCCTGGTAACATTATCACAAACACATCGTCATGGAGATATTATTCCACAAACCTCACCCTGGTGACATTATCACACAAACATCACTGTGGTGACATTAACAAACACACATCACCCTGGTGACAATATCACACACACATTGCCCTGGTGATATTATCACACACCTCACCCTGGTGACATTATTACACACACTCGTCACCCTGGTGACATTATCACACACAAATTGCCCTGGTGACATTATCACACACACATCGCTATGGTGACATTATTACAAACACTGCCTGGTGACATCATCACAACCGTCACCCTCGTGACATTATCACAGACATCCTCCTGGTGACATTATCACACACACATCACCCTGGTGACATTATCACACAAACATCACTATGGTGACATCCTCACACACACATCACCCTGGTGACATTATCACGCACACATCAACCTGGTGACATTATCACAGACATCGTCCTGGTGACATTATCAGACACGCTTGTCAACCTGGTGACATTATCACACACACACATATCCCTGGTGACATTAACACACACATATCACCCTGGTGACATTATCACAAAAACATTGCCCTGGTGACATTATCACACACACAGCTTGCTGGCGACATTATCACAGACATCACCCTGGTGACATCACACACATCACCCTGTTGACATTATCACACACACATCGTCATGGAAATATTATCCCACAAACATCACCCTGGTGACATAATCACACACACAATAACTGGTGACATTATCACACACACATCGCCCTGGTGACATTATCACACACATCACCCTGGTGACATTATCACATACACTACAACCGGTGACATTATCACACAAACATCACCGTGGTGACATTATCACACACACATCGCCCTGGTGACATTATCTCACACATTATCCTGGTGACATTATCACACGCACAGCGCGCTGGTGACATTATCACAGACATCACCCTGGTGAAATTATCACACACATCACACTGGTGAGATTATCACACACATCGCCCTGGTAACATTATCACACACACATCGTCATGGAGATATTCAAACATCACTCTGGTGACATTATCACACAAACATCACTGTGGTGACATTAACAAACACACATCACCCTGGTGACATTGTCACACACACATTGCCCTGGTGATATTATCACACACAACGCCCTGGTGACATTATTACATGCACATCACCCTGGTGACATTATCACAGACATCGTCCTGGTGACATTATCACACACACTCGTCACCCTGGTGACATTATCACACACACTCGTCACCCTGGTGACATTATCACACACACATCGCCCTGGTGACATTATCACTGAAGCATCACCCTGGTGACATTATCACAAACATCACCCTCGTGACATTATCACACACACATCACACTGGTGACATTATCACGCACACATCGCGCAGGTGACATTATCACACACAAATCGTCCTGGAGATATTATCCCACAAACATCACCCGGGTGACATTATCACACACACATCAACTGGTGACATTATCACACGCACATCGCCCTGGTGACATTATCACACACATCGCCCTGGTGACATTATCACACACATCGCCCTGGTGACATTATCACACACATCGCCCTGGTGACATTATCACATACTGCCTGGTGACATTATCACATACGTCACCCTCGTGAAATTATCACAGACATCCTCCTGGTGACATTATCTCACACACATTGCCCTGGTGACATTATTACACACACTGCCTGGTGACATTATCACACACGGCACCCTCGCGTCATTATCACAGACATCCTCCTAGTGACATTATCACACACACATCGCCCTTGTGACATTATCCCACGCATATCGTCCTGGTGACATTACCACACACACATCGCCCTGGTGACATTCTAGCACACGCATCGCGCTGGTGATATTATCACACACATCACCCTGGTGACATTATCACAGACATCGTCCTGGTGACATTACCACACACACATCACCCTGGTGACATTACCACACACACATCACCCTGGTGACATTATCACAGACACATCGCCCTGGTGACATTCTCACACACACATCACACTGGTGACATTATCACAGACATCGTCCTGGTGACATTAGCACAAACACTCGTCAACCTGGTGACATTATCACACACTCGCATCGTCATGGTGACATTATCAAACACAAATCACCCTGGTGACATTATCACACACACATCATCCTGGTGACATTATCACACACATATTGCCCTGGTGACATTATCACACACAATGCCCTGGTGATATTATCACACACACATCACCCTGGTGACATTATCACAGACATCGTCCTGGTGACATTATTACACACACTGCCTGGTGACAGCATCACACACACACATCACCCTCGTGACATTATCACACAAACATCACTGTGGTGACATTATCACACACAACACGCTGGTGACATTATCACACACACATCACCCTGGTGTCATTATCACAGAAGCATCACCCTGGTGACATTATCACACACATCAGTCTGGTGACATTATCACACACATCAGCCTGGTGACATTATCACACAAACATCGCCCTGGTGACATTATCACACACACAGCTTGCTGGTGACATTATGACAGACATCACCCTGGTGACATTATCACACACACATCAACTGGTGACATTATCACACAAACATCGCCCTGGTGACATTATCACACACGCATCGCGCTGGTGACATTATCACACACATCACCCTGGTGACATTATCACACAAACATCACTGTGGTGATATTATCTCACACACATCACCATGGTGAGATTATCACATACACTACTACTGGTGACATTATCTCACAAACATCACTGTGGTGACATTATCACACACACATCGCCCTGGTGACATTATCATACGCACATCGCCCTTGTGACATTATCACACACACATCACCCTCGTGACATTTTCACACACACATCACTGTGGTGACATTAACAAAAACACATCACCCTGGTGACATTATCACACACACATTGCCCTGGTGACATTATCATACACACATCGCCATGGTGACATTACTACAAACACTGCCTGGTGACATCATCACAAAAGTCACCCTCGTGACATTATCACAGACATTCTCCTGGTGACATTATCACACACACACATCACCCTGGTGACATTATCACACAAACATCACTGTGGTGACATTATCACACACAACGCGCTGGTGACATTATCACACACACATCACCCTAGTGACATTATCACACACACATTGCCCTGGTGATATTATCACACACAACGCCATGGTGACATTATTACACACACATCACCCTGGTGACATTATCACAGGCATCGTCCTGGTGACATTATCACACGCACTCGTCACACTGGTGACATTATCACACACACATCGCCTTGGTGACATTATCACACACACATCGCCCTGGTGACATTATCACAGGCACATCGCCCTTGTGACATTATCACACACACATCGCGCTGGTGACATTATCACAGACATCCTCCTGATGACATTATCACACACAAATTGCCCTGGTGACATTTTCACACACACATCGTCATGGAGATATTGTTCCACAAACATCTCCCTGGTGACATTATCACACAAACATCACTGTGGTGACATTAACAAAAACACATCACCCTGGTGACATTATCACACACACATTGCCCTGATGACATTATCACACACACATCGCCCTGGTGACATTATCTCACACACATCGCGCTGGTGACATTATCACAGACACATAGCCCTGGTGACATTATCACACACACATTATCCTGGTCACATTATCACACACACTTCACCCTGGTGACATTCTAGCACACACATTGCGCTGGTGACATTATCACACACATTGTCCTGGTGACATTATCACACACACATCACCCTGGTGACATTAACAGAGACATCGTCCTGGTGACATTATCACACACACACGTCACCCTCGTGAAATTATCACAGACATCCTCCTGGTGACATTATCTCACACACATTGCCCTGGTGACATTATTACACACACTGCCTGGTGACATTATCACACACGGCACCCTCGCGTCATTATCACAGACATCCTCCTAGTGATATTATCACACACACATCGCCCTTGTGACATTATCCCACGCATATCGTCCTGGTGACATTACCACACACACATCGCCCTGGTGACATTCTAGCACACACATCGCGCTGGTGATATTATCACACACATCACCCTGGTGACATTATCACACACACATCAACTGGTGACATTATCACACACACTTCACCCTGGTGACATTATCACACAAACCTCACTGTGGTGACATTATCTCACAAACGTCATCCTTGTGACATTATCACATGCACATCGTCGTGGTGACATTATCACACACACACATCACCCTGGTGACATTCTCACACACACATCACCCTGATGACATTATCACAGACATCGTCCTGGTGACATTAGCACACACACTCGTCAACCTGGTGACATTATCACACACTCGCACCGTCATGGTGACATTATCAAACACAAATCACCCTGGTCACATTATCACACACACATTGCCCTGGTCATAATATCACACACACCACCCTGGTGACAATATCACACACACATTGCGCTGGTGATATTATCACACACAATGCCCTGGTGACATTATCACACACACATCGCCCTGGTGACATTATCACACACACATCACCCTGGTGACATTATCACACATACTGCCTGGTGACATTATCACATACGTCACCCTCGTGAAATTATCACAGACATCCTCCTGGTGACATTATCTCACACACATTGCCCTGGTGACATTATTACACACACTGCCTGGTGACATTATCACACACGGCACCCTCGCGTCATTATCACAGACATCCTCCTAGTGACATTATCACACACACATCGCCCTTGTGACATTATCCCATGCATATCGTCCTGGTGACATTACCACACACACATCGCCCTGGTGACATTCTAGCACACGCATCGCGCTGGTGATATTATCACACACATCACCCTGGTGACATTATCACAGACATCGTCCTGGTGACATTACCACACACACATCACCCTGGTGACATTATCACAGACACATCGCCCTGGTGACATTCTCACACACACATCACACTGGTGACATTATCACAGACATCGTCCTGGTGACATTAGCACAAACACTCGTCAACCTGGTGACATTATCACACACACATCATCCTGGTGACATTATCTCACACACATATTGCCCTGGTGACATTATCACACACAATGCCCTGGTGATATTATCACACACACATCACCCTGGTGACATTATCACAGACATCCTCCTAGTGACATTATCACACACACATCGCCCTTGTGACATTATCCCACGCATATCGTCCTGGTGACATTACCACACACACATCGCCCTGGTGACATTCTAGCACACGCATCGCGCTGGTGATATTATCACACACATCACCCTGGTGACATTATCACAGACATCGTCCTGGTGACATTACCACACACACATCACCCTGGTGACATTATCACAGACATCGTCCTGGTGACATTAGCACAAACACTCGTCAACCTGGTGACATTATCACACACTCGCATCGTCATGGTGACATTATCAAACACAAATCACCCTGGTGACATTATCACACACACATCATCCTGGTGACATTATCACACACATATTGCCCTGGTGACATTATCACACACAATGCCCTGGTGATATTATCACACACACATCACCCTGGTGACATTATTACAGACATCCTCCTAGTGACATTATCACACACACATCGCCCTTGTGACATTATCCCACGCATATCGTCCTGGTGACATTACCACACACACATCGCCCTGGTGACATTCTAGCACACGCATCGCGCTGGTGATATTATCACACACATCACCCTGGTGACATTATCACAGACATCGTCCTGGTGACATTACCACACACACATCACCCTGGTGTCATTATCACAGAAGCATCACCCTGGTGACATTATCACACACATCAGTCTGGTGACATTATCACACACATCAGCCTGGTGACATTATCACACACACATCGCACAGGTGACATAATCACAGACATCATTCTGGTGACTTTATCACACACACATCACCCTGGTGATATTATCATACACATCACCCTGTTGACATTATCACTAAGACATTGCCCTGGTGACATTATCACACACACAGCGCGCAGGTGACATTATCACAGAAACCTCACTGTGGTGACATTATCACACACACATCACGCTGGTGATATTATCACACACACATCGCCCTGGTGACATTATCACACAAACATCGCCCTGGTGACATTATCACACACACAGCTTGCTGGTGACATTATGACAGACATCACCCTGGTGACATTATCACACACACATCAACTGGTGACATTATCACACAAACATCGCCCTGGTGACATTATCACACACGCATCGCGCTGGTGACATTATCACACACATCACCCTGGTGACATTATCACACAAACATCACTGTGGTGATATTATCTCACACACATCACCATGGTGAGATTATCACATACACTACTACTGGTGACATTATCTCACAAACATCACTGTGGTGACATTATCACACACACATCGCCCTGGTGACATTATCATACGCACATCGCCCTTGTGACATTATCACACACACATCACCCTCGTGACATTTTCACACACACATCACTGTGGTGACATTAACAAAAACACATCACCCTGGTGACATTATCACACACACATTGCCCTGGTGACATTATCATACACACATCGCCATGGTGACATTACTACAAACACTGCCTGGTGACATCATCACAAAAGTCACCCTCGTGACATTATCACAGACATTCTCCTGGTGACATTATCACACACACACATCACCCTGGTGACATTATCACACAAACATCACTGTGGTGACATTATCACACACAACGCGCTGGTGACATTATCACACAAACCTCACTGTGGTGAATTGTAACTCACACATCACCCTGGTGACATTATCATGCACACATCGCGCAGGTGATATTATCACACACACGCCACCCTGGTGACATTATCACACGCATCAACCTTGTGACATTATCACACAGACATCACTGTGGTGACATTATCACACACACGTCACCCTGGTGACATTATCACACACATCAACCTGGTGACATTATCACACAGACATCACTGTGGTGACATTATCACACACATCAACCTGGTGACATTATCACACAGACATCACTGTGGTGACATTATCACACACTCATCGCCCTGGTAACATTATCACAACACATTGCCCTGGTGACATCATCAAATAAACATCACCACGGTGACATTATCACACACATTGCCCAGGTGACATTATCACACACACACATCGCCCTGGTGACATTATCACACACACATCGCCCTGGTGACATTATCCCACACATCGCCCTGGTGACATTATCCCACACACATCGCCCTGGTGACATTATCACACAAACAGCGCCCTGGTGACATTATCCCACACACATCGCCCTGGTAACATTATCACAACACATTGCCCTGGTGACATTATCAAATAAACATCACCACGGTGACATTATCACACACACATCGCCCTGGTGACTTTATCACAGACATCGTCCAGGTGACATTATCACACACACATCAACCTGGTGACATTATCAAACACGTCGCCCTGGCAACATTATCACACAAGCATCGCCCTGGTGACATTATCACACACTCATTGCCCTGGTGACATTATCAAATAAACATCACCACGGTGACATAATCACACACACATCGACCTGGTGAAATTACCACAGAAACGTCGCGCTGGTTAGATTATCACTAACTTTTCGCCCTGGTAACTTTATCACACAAACATCGCACTGGTGACATTATCACACACACATCGCCCTTGTGACATTATCACACACACATCACCCTGGTGACATTATCACACAAGCATCGCCCTGGTGACATTATCACACACACACCATGTTGCTGAAATTATCACAGACACATTACCCTGGTGACATTATCACGCACACATTGCCCTGATGACATTTTCACACACACAGCGCCCTGTTGACATTATAACACATACATCGCCCTAGTGACATAATCACACACATTACCCTGGTGACATTATCACACACACTTCGCCCTGGTGACATTATCACACACACATCACCTGGTGTCATTATCACACACACATCGCCCTGGTGACATTATCACACAAGCATCGCCCTGGTGACATTATCACACATATCGCCCTGGTGATATTGTCACACACATTGCCGAGGTGACATTATCACACACACATCGCCCTGGTGACATTATCACACACACATCGCACTGGTGACATTATTACACACACATCGCCTTGGTGACATTATCACACACACATCTTCCTGGTGACATTGTCACACACACATCATCCTGGTGACATATTCACAATCATCACCCAGGTGACATTATCACACACACATCGCCCTGGTGACATTATCACACACATTGCCCTGGTGACATTATCACACACACTTCAAGCTGGTGACATTATCACACAGACATCACCCTGGTGACATTATCACACACTCATCGCCCTGGTAACATTATCATACACACTTCAAGCTGTTGACTTTATCGCACACACATTGCCCTGGTGACATTCTCACACACACATCGCCCTGGTGATATTATCACACAAGCATCGCCCTGGTGACATTATCACACACACATCACCCTGGTGACATTATCACACACACATTGCCCTGGTGACATTCTCACACACACATCGCCCTGGTGACATTATCACACACACATTGTCTTGGTGACATTATCACACACACATCACCCTGGTGACATTATCACACAAGCATCGCCCTAGTGACATTATCACACACACATCAGCCTGGTAGCATTATCACACAGATTGCCCAGGTGACATTATCATACAGACATTGCCCTGGTGACATTATCACACAAGCGTCGCTCTGGTGAAATTATCACACAAGCATCGCGCTGGTGACATTATCACACATCACCCTGGTGACATTATCACACGCACATTGCCCTGGTGCCATTCTCACACATACATCGTACTGGTGACATTATCACACACACATCACCCTGGTGACATTATCACACACATTGCCCAGGTGACATTATTACACACACATCGCCTTGGTGACATTATCAGACACACATCGCCCTGGTGACAGTATCACACACACATTGCCCTGGTGACATTATCACACACACATTGCCCCGGTGACATGATCACACACACAACACCCTGGTGACATTATCACACACATATTGCCCTGGTGACATTATCACACGCATTGCCCTGGTGACATTATCACATACACACCAACTTGGTAACATTATCACACACACTGCCCTGGTGACATTATCACACACACATCGCCCTGTTGACATTATCACACACACACCGTTGGTGAAATTATCACAGACACATTACCCTGGTGACATTATCACACACACCGCTGGTGACATTATCACACACACATCACCCTGGTGACATTATCACACACATCGCCCTGGTGACTTTATCACACACACATCACCCTGGTGACATTATCACACACACATTGCCCTATTCACATGATCACACACACGCTGCCCTGGTGACATTATCACACACATATCACACTGGTGACATTTTCCACACACACATCGCGCAGGTGACATTATCACACACTCATCGCCCTGGTGACATTATCACACACACATCGCCATTGTGACATTATCACACACACATCGCCCTGTTGACATTATCACACACATACCGTGTTGCTGAAATTATCACAAACACATTACCCTGGTGACATTATCACGCACATTGCCAAGGTCACATTATCACACACACATCGCCCTGGTGACATTATCTCAGACTTTGCCCTGGTGACATTATCACACACACATTGCCCTGGCGACATAATGTCACCAGGGCAATGTGTGTGTGATAATGTCGCCAGGGCAATGTGTGTGTGATAATGTCACCAGGGCAAAGTCTGAGATAATGTCACCAGGGTGATGTGTGTGTGATAATGTCACCAGCGGTGTGTGTGTGATAATGTCACAAGGGCGATGTGTGTGTGATAATGTCACCAGTGTGATGTGTGTGTGATAATATCACCAGGACAGTGTGTGTGATAATGTCACCAGGGTGATGTGTGTGTGATAATGTCACCAGGGCAATGTGTGTGTGATAATCACACACACATCACCCTGGTGACATTATCACACACACTGTCCTGGTGATATTATCACACACACATCACACTGGTGACATTATCACACACACATCGCCCTTGTGACATTATCACACACACACCGCTGGTGACATTATCACACACACATCACCCTGGTGACATTATCACTACACATTGCCCTGGTGACATTATCACACATACATCAACCTGGTGACATTATCACACACACATCACCCTGGTGACATTATCACACACACATTGCCCCATTCACATGATCACACACACATCAACTGGTGACATTATCACACACACTGCCTTGGTGACATTATCACACACACATCACCCTGGTGACATTATCACACACATCGCCCTGGTGACTTTATCACACACACATCACCCTGGTGACATTATCACACACACATTGCCCTATTCACATGATCACACACACATCACCTGGTGACATTATCACACACACTGCCCTGGTGACATTATAACACATACTTCGCCCTGGTGACATTATTACACACACACACCGCTGGTGACATTATCACACACACGTCACCCTGGTGACATTATCACACACATTGCCCTCGTGACATTATCACACACACATTGCCTACGTGACATTATCACATACACATTGCCCTGGTGACATTATCACACACACTTCGCCCTGGTGACATTATCACACATATCGCCCTGGTGACATTATCACACACACATCGCCCTGGTGACATTATCTCAGACTTTGCCCTGGTGACATTATCACACACACATCGCCCTGGTGACATTATCTCAGACTTTGCCCTGGTGACATTATCACACACATCACCCTGGTGACATTATCATACACACATCGCGCAGGTGACATTATCACACACATCGCCCTGGTGACATTATCACACATACATCACCCTGGTGACATTATCACACACACTGCCCTGGTGACATTATCACACACACTGCCCTGGTGACATTATCACACACACATCACCCTGGTGACATTATCACACACATCACCCTGGTGACGTTATCACACACACATCACCCTGGTGACATTATCACACACACATTGCCCTATTCACATTTTCACACACACATCACCTGGTGACATTATCACACACACTGCCCTGGTGACATTATCACACACACATCGCCCTGGTGACATTATCACACACACATCGCCCTGTTGACATTATCACACACACACCGTGTTGCTGAAATTATCACAGACACATTACCCTGGTGACATTATCACACACACTTCGCCCTGGTGACATTATCACACACACATCACCTGGTGTCATTATCACACACACATCGCCCTGGTGACATTATCACACAAGCTTCACCCTGGTGACATTATCACACATATCGCCCTGGTGACATTATCACACACATTGCCGAGGTGACATTAGCACACACACATCGCACTGGTGACATTATCACACGCACATCGCCCTGGTGACATTATCACACACACATTGCCCTGGTGACATTATCACACACACATTGACCTGGTGACATTATCACACACACATCACCCTGGTGACATTATCACACACACTGTCCTGGTGACATTATCACACACACATCGCCCTGGTGACATTATCCTGCAAGCATCGCCCTGGTGACATTATCACACATATCGCCCTGGTGACATTATCACACACATTGCCGAGGTGACATTAGCACACACACATCGCACTGGTGACATTATCACACGCACATCGCCCTGGTGACATTATCACACACACATTGCCCTGGTGACATTATCACACACACATTGACCTGGTGACATTATCACACACACATCACCCTGTTGACATTATCACACACATCACCCTGGTGACGTTATCACACACACATCACCCTGGTGACATTATCACACACACATTGCCCTATTCACATTTTCACACACACATCACCTGGTGACATTATCACACACACTGCCCTGGTGACATTATCACACACACATCGCCCTGGTGACATTATCACACACACATCGCCCGTGTGATATCACACAAGCATCGCCCTGGTGACATTATCACACACATTGCCTAGTTGACATTATCACACACACATTGCCCTGGGGACATAATCACTCACATCACCCTGGTGACATTATCACACACACATCACCTGGTAACATTATCACACAGCATCGCCCTGGTGACATTATCACACACATCACCCTGGTGACATTATCACAAACTCATTGCCCTGGTGACATTACCACACACACATCGCGCAGGTGACATTATCACACACACATCGCCCTGGTGACATTATCACACGCACATCGCCCTGTTGACATTATCACACACACACCGTTGGTGAAATTATCACAGACACGTTACCCTGGTGAGATTAACACACACACACCGTGTTACTGAAATTATCACAAACACTTTACCCTGGTGACATTATCATGCACACATTGCTCTGATGACATTATCACACACACATTGCCCTGGTGATATTATCACACACACATCGCACTGGTGACATTATCACACACACATCTTCCTGGTGACATTATCACACACACATCACCCTGGTGACATTATCACACACACATCTTCCTGCTGACATATTCACAATCATCACCCAGGTGACATTATCACACACACATCGCAGTGGTGACATATTCACAATCATCACCCAGGTGACATTATCACACACACATCGCCCTGGTGACATTATCACACACATTGCCCATGTGATATTATCACACAAGCATCGCCCTGGTGACATTATCACACACATTGCCTAGTTGACATTATCAAACACACATTGCCCTGGTGACATAATCACTCACATCACCCTGGTGACATTATCACACACACATCACCCTGGTGACATTATCACTCACATGTCACCCTGGTGACATAATCACACACACATCGCCCTGGTGATATTATCACACCCACACCACCCTGGTGACATTATCCCACACATATCACCTGGTGACATTATCAGACTCACATCGCACTGGTGACATTATCCCACACACATCACACTGGTAACATTATCACTCGTTCTTCACCCTGGTGACATTATCACACAAGCATTGCCCTGGAGTCATCATCACACAAGCATCGCCATGGTGACATTATCACACACACATCGCCCTGGTGATATTATCACACAAGCATTGCCCTGGTGACATTATCATAAACACATCGCCCCGGTGACATTATCACACGTACATCGACCTGTTGACATTATCACACACACACCGTGTTGGTGAAATTATCACAGACACATTACTCTAGTGACATTATCACACACACATTGCCCTAGTGACATTATTACACACACTGCCCTGGTGACATTATCACACACACATCGCCCTGTTGACATTATCACACACACACCGTTGGTGAAATGATCACAGACACATTACCCTGGTGACATTATCACACACACTGTCCTGGTGACATTATCACACACACATCACACTGGTGACATTATCACACACACATCACCTGGTGACATTATCACACACACTGCCCTGGTGATATTATTACACACACATCACACTGGTGACATTATCACACACACATCACACTGGTGACATTATTACACACACACACCGCTGGTGACGTTATCACACACACGTCACCCTGGTGACATTATCACACACACATCACCCTGGTGACATTATCACACACACTGTCCTGGTGACATTATCACACACACATCACACTGGTGACATTATCACACACACATCGCCCTTGTGACATTATCACACACACTGTCCTGGTGACATTATCACACACACTGTCCTGGTGACATTATCACACACACATCGCCCTGGTGACATTATCCTGCAAGCATCGCCCTGGTGACATTATCACACATATCGCCCTGGTGACATTATCACACACATTGCCGAGGTGACATTAGCACACACACATCGCACTGGTGACATTATCACACGCACATCGCCCTGGTGACATTATCACACACACATTGCCCTGGTGACATTATCACACACACATTGACCTGGTGACATTATCACACACACATCACCCTGTTGACATTATCACACACATCACCCTGGTGACGTTATCACACACACATCACCCTGGTGACATTATCACACACACATTGCCCTATTCACATTTTCACACACACATCACCTGGTGACATTATCACACACACTGCCCTGGTGACATTATCACACACACATCGCCCTGGTGACATTATCACACACACATCGCCCGTGTGATATCACACAAGCATCGCCCTGGTGACATTATCACACACATTGCCTAGTTGACATTATCACACACACATTGCCCTGGGGACATAATCACTCACATCACCCTGGTGACATTATCACACACACATCACCTGGTAACATTATCACACAGCATCGCCCTGGTGACATTATCACACACATCACCCTGGTGACATTATCACAAACTCATTGCCCTGGTGACATTACCACACACACATCGCGCAGGTGACATTATCACACACACATCGCCCTGGTGACATTATCACACGCACATCGCCCTGTTGACATTATCACACACACACCGTTGGTGAAATTATCACAGACACGTTACCCTGGTGAGATTAACACACACACACCGTGTTACTGAAATTATCACAAACACTTTACCCTGGTGACATTATCATGCACACATTGCTCTGATGACATTATCACACACACATTGCCCTGGTGATATTATCACACACACATCGCACTGGTGACATTATCACACACACATCTTCCTGGTGACATTATCACACACACATCACCCTGGTGACATTATCACACACACATCTTCCTGCTGACATATTCACAATCATCACCCAGGTGACATTATCACACACACATCGCAGTGGTGACATATTCACAATCATCACCCAGGTGACATTATCACACACACATCGCCCTGGTGACATTATCACACACATTGCCCATGTGATATTATCACACAAGCATCGCCCTGGTGACATTATCACACACATTGCCTAGTTGACATTATCAAACACACATTGCCCTGGTGACATAATCACTCACATCACCCTGGTGACATTATCACACACACATCACCCTGGTGACATTATCACTCACATGTCACCCTGGTGACATAATCACACACACATCGCCCTGGTGATATTATCACACCCACACCACCCTGGTGACATTATCCCACACATATCACCTGGTGACATTATCAGACTCACATCGCACTGGTGACATTATCCCACACACATCACACTGGTAACATTATCACTCGTTCTTCACCCTGGTGACATTATCACACAAGCATTGCCCTGGAGTCATCATCACACAAGCATCGCCATGGTGACATTATCACACACACATCGCCCTGGTGATATTATCACACAAGCATTGCCCTGGTGACATTATCATAAACACATCGCCCCGGTGACATTATCACACGTACATCGACCTGTTGACATTATCACACACACACCGTGTTGGTGAAATTATCACAGACACATTACTCTAGTGACATTATCACACACACATTGCCCTAGTGACATTATTACACACACTGCCCTGGTGACATTATCACACACACATCGCCCTGTTGACATTATCACACACACACCGTTGGTGAAATGATCACAGACACATTACCCTGGTGACATTATCACACACACTGTCCTGGTGACATTATCACACACACATCACACTGGTGACATTATCACACACACATCACCTGGTGACATTATCACACACACTGCCCTGGTGATATTATTACACACACATCACACTGGTGACATTATCACACACACATCACACTGGTGACATTATTACACACACACACCGCTGGTGACGTTATCACACACACGTCACCCTGGTGACATTATCACACACACATCACCCTGGTGACATTATCACACACACTGTCCTGGTGACATTATCACACACACATCACACTGGTGACATTATCACACACACATCGCCCTTGTGACATTATCACACACACATCGCCCTGGTGACATTGTCACACACATCGCCCTGGTGACATTATCACACACACATTGCCCTATTCACATTTTCACACACACATCACCTGGTGACATTATCACACACACTGCCCTGGTGACATTATCACACACACATCGCCCTGGTGACATTATCACACACACTTCGCCCTGTTGATATTATCACAAACACATCGTGTTGCTGAAATTATCAGACACATTACCCTGGTGACATTATCACGCACACATTGCCCTGATGACATTATCACACACACATCGCCCTGGTGACATTATCACACACACATCGCCCTGGTGACATTATCACACACACTTCGCACTGGTGACATTATCACACACACATCACCTGGTGTCATTATCACACACACATCGCCCTGGTGACATTATCACACAAGCATCGCCCTGGTGACATTATCACACACACATCGCACTGGTGTCATTATCACACACACATCGCCCTGGTGACATTATTACACACACATCGCCTTGGTGACATTATCACACACACATCTTCCTGGTGACATATTCACAATCATCACCCAGGTGACAATATCACACAAACATCGCCCTGGTGACATTATCACACACATTGCCCATGTGATATTATCACACAAGCATCGCCCTGGTGACATTATCACACACATTGCCTAGATGACATTATCACACACACATCACCCTGGTGACATTATCACTCACACGTCACCCTGGTGACATAATCACACACACATCGCCCTGGTGACATTATCACATCCACACCACCCTGGTGACATTATCCCACACACATCACCTTGGTGACATTATCACACAAGCATTGCCCTGGAGACATCATCACACAAGCATCGCCATGGTGACATTATCACACACACATCGCCCTGGTGACATTATCACACAAGCATTGCCCTGGTGACAGTATCATAAACACATCGCCCCGGTGACATTATAACACACACATCATCCTGGTGACATTATCCCACACACACATCGCCCTGGTAACATTATCACACAGCATCGCCCTGGTGACATTATCACACACATATCGCGCAGGTGACATTATCACACACACGTCACCCTGGTGACATTATCACACACATTGCCCTGGTGACATTATCACACACACATTGCCCTGGTGATATTATCACACACACATCGCACTGGTGACATTATCACACACACATCGCC
Organism: Somniosus microcephalus; assembly: GCF_052327205.1. Classification (NCBI taxonomy): domain Eukaryota; kingdom Metazoa; phylum Chordata; class Chondrichthyes; order Squaliformes; family Somniosidae; genus Somniosus; species Somniosus microcephalus. Next base: position 72,447,680 of record NC_140989.1, on the reverse strand, counting down.
CTGGTGACATTATCACACACATCGCCTTGGTGACATTATCACACAAGCATCGCCCTGGTGACATTATCACACATATCACCCTGGTGACATTATCACACACACATTGCCCTGGTGACATTATCACACACACATCGCACTGGTGTCATTATCACACACACATCGCCCTGGTGACATTATTACACACACATCGCCTTGGTGACATTATCACACACACATCTTCCTGGTGACATATTCACAATCATCACCCAGGTGACAATATCACACAAACATCGTCCTGGTGACATTATCACACACATTGCCCATGTGATATTATCACACAAGCATCGCCCTGGTGACATTATCACACACATTGCCTAGATGACATTATCACACACACATCACCCTGGTGACATTATCACTCACACGTCACCCTGGTGACATAATCACACACACATCGCCCTGGTGACATTATCACATCCACACCACCCTGGTGACATTATCCCACACACATCACCTTGGTGACATTATCACACAAGCATTGCCCTGGAGACATCATCACACAAGCATCGCCATGGTGACATTATCACACACACATCGCCCTGGTGACATTATCACACAAGCATTGCCCTGGTGACAGTATCATAAACACATCGCCCCGGTGACATTATAACACACACATCGTCCTGGTGACATTATCCCACACACACATCGCCCTGGTAACATTATCACACAGCATCGCCCTGGTGACATTATCACACACATATCGCGCAGGTGACATTATCACACACACATCGCCCTGGTGACATTATTACACACACACACCGCTGGTGACGTTATCACACACACGTCACCCTGGTGACATTATCACACACATTGCCCTGGTGACATTATCACACACAGATTGCCCTGGTGATATTATCACACACACATCGCACTTGTGACATTATCACACACACATCGCCCTGGTGACATTATCACACACATCTTCCTGGTGACATTATCACACACACATCACCCTGGTGACATTATTACACACACATCGCCTTGGTGACATTATCACACACACATCTTTCTGCTGACATATTCACAATCATCACCCAGGTGACATTATCACACACACATCGCAGTGGTGACATATTCACAATCATCACCCAGGTGACATTATCACACACACATCGCCCTGGTGACATTATCACACACATTGCCCATGTGATATTATCACACAAGCATTGCCCTGGTGACATTATCACACACATTGCCTAGATGACATTATCACACACACATCACCCTGGTGACATTATCACTCACACGTCACCCTGGTGACATAATCACACACACATCGCCCTGGTGATATTATCACACCCACACCACCCTGGTGACATTATCCCACACATATCACCTGGTGACATTATCACGCACACATCGCACTGGTGACATTATCACACAAGCATCGCCCTGGAGTCATCATCACACAAGCATCGCCATGGTGACATTATCACACACACATCGCCCTGGTGACATTATCACACAAGCATTGCCCTGGTGACAGTATCATAAACACATCGCCCCGGTGACATTATAACACACACATCATCCTGGTGACATTATCCCACACACATCGCCCTGGTAACATTATCACACAGCATCGCCCTGGTGACATTATCACACACATCACCTTGGTGACATTATCACACACACATTGCCCTGTTGACATTACCACACACACATCGCGCAGGTGACATTATCACACATACATCGCCCTGGTGACATTATCACACGCACATCGCCCTGTTGACATTATCACACACACACCGTGTTGGTGAAATTATCACAGACACATTACCCTAGTGACATTATCACACACACATTGCCCTAGTGACATTATTACACACACTGCCCTGGTGACATTATCACACACACATCGCCCTGTTGACATTATCACACACACACCGTTGGTGAAATTATCACAGACACATTACCCTAGTGACATTATCACACACACTGTCCTGGTGACATTATCACACACACATCACACACACATCACCTGGTGACATTATCACAGGCGCTGCCCTGGTGATATTATCACACACACATCACCCTGGTGACATTATCACACACACATTGCCCTATTCACATTATCACACACACATCACTTGGTGACATTATCACACACACTGCCCTGGTGACATTATCACACACACATCACCCTGGTGACATTATCACACACACATCGCCCTGGTGACATTATCACACACATTGCCCAGGTGACATTATCACAAACACATCGCCCTGGTGACATTATCACACACACATCATCCAGGTGACATATTCACAAACATTACCCTGGTGACATTGTCACACATACTTTGCTCTGGTGACACAATCAAACAAACATCACCCTGGTGACATTATCATACACATTGCCCAGGTGACATTATCACACACACATCACCCTGGTGACATTATCACACACACATCGCCCTGGTGACATTATCCTGCACATATTGTCCTGGTAACATTATCAAACACATCGCCCAGGTGACATTATTACACACACATCGCCCTGGTGACATTATCACACACATCGCCCTGGTAACATTATCACACACACATTGCCTTGGTGACATTATCACACACACATCACCCTGGTGTCATTATCGCACACACATCGCACTGGTGTCATTATCACACACACATCGCCCTGGTGACATTATTACACACACATCGCCTTGGTGACATTATCACACACACATCTTTCTGCTGACATATTCACAATCATCACCCAGGTGACATTATCACACACACATCGCAGTGGTGACATATTCACAATCATCACCCAGGTGACATTATCACACACACATCGCCCTGGTGACATTATCACACACATTGCCCATGTGATATTATCACACAAGCATTGCCCTGGTGACATTATCACACACATTGCCTAGATGACATTATCACACACACATCACCCTGGTGACATTATCACTCACACGTCACCCTGGTGACATAATCACACACACATCGCCCTGGTGATATTATCACACCCACACCACCCTGGTGACATTATCCCACACATATCACCTGGTGACATTATCACGCACACATCGCACTGGTGACATTATCACACAAGCATCGCCCTGGAGTCATCATCACACAAGCATCGCCATGGTGACATTATCACACACACATCGCCCTGGTGACATTATCACACAAGCATTGCCCTGGTGACAGTATCATAAACACATCGCCCCGGTGACATTATAACACACACATCATCCTGGTGACATTATCCCACACACATCGCCCTGGTAACATTATCACACAGCATCGCCCTGGTGACATTATCACACACATCACCTTGGTGACATTATCACACACACATTGCCCTGTTGACATTACCACACACACATCGCGCAGGTGACATTATCACACATACATCGCCCTGGTGACATTATCACACGCACATCGCCCTGTTGACATTATCACACACACACCGTGTTGGTGAAATTATCACAGACACATTACCCTAGTGACATTATCACACACACATTGCCCTAGTGACATTATTACACACACTGCCCTGGTGACATTATCACACACACATCGCCCTGTTGACATTATCACACACACACCGTTGGTGAAATTATCACAGACACATTACCCTAGTGACATTATCACACACACTGTCCTGGTGACATTATCACACACACATCACACACACATCACCTGGTGACATTATCACAGGCGCTGCCCTGGTGATATTATCACACACACATCACCCTGGTGACATTATCACACACACATTGCCCTATTCACATTATCACACACACATCACTTGGTGACATTATCACACACACTGCCCTGGTGACATTATCACACACACATCACCCTGGTGACATTATCACACACACATCGCCCTGGTGACATTATCACACACATTGCCCAGGTGACATTATCACAAACACATCGCCCTGGTGACATTATCACACACACATCTTCCTGGTGACATTATCACACACACATCTCCCTGGTGACATTATCACACACACATCATCCAGGTGACATATTCACAAACATTACCCTGGTGACATTGTCACACATACTTTGCTCTGGTGACACAATCAAACAAACATCACCCTGGTGACATTATCATACACATTGCCCAGGTGACATTATCACACACACATCACCCTGGTGACATTATCACACACACATCGCCCTGGTGACATTATCCTGCACATATTGTCCTGGTAACATTATCAAACACATCGCCCAGGTGACATTATTACACACACATCGCCCTGGTGACATTATCACACACATCGCCCTGGTAACATTATCACACACACATTGCCTTGGTGACATTATCACACACACATCACCCTGGTGTCATTATCGCACACACATCGCACTGGTGTCATTATCACACACACATCGCCCTGGTGACATTATTACACACACATCGCCTTGGTGACATTATCACACACACATCTTCCTGGTGACATATTCACAATCATCACCCAGGTGACAATATCACACAAACATCGTCCTGGTGACATTATCACACACATTGCCCATGTGATATTATCACACAAGCATCGCCCTGGTGACATTATCACACACATTGCCTAGATGACATTATCACACACACATCACCCTGGTGACATTATCACTCACACGTCACCCTGGTGACATAATCACACACACATCGCCCTGGTGACATTATCACATCCACACCACCCTGGTGACATTATCCCACACACATCACCTTGGTGACATTATCACACAAGCATTGCCCTGGAGACATCATCACACAAGCATCGCCATGGTGACATTATCACACACACATCGCCCTGGTGACATTATCACACAAGCATTGCCCTGGTGACAGTATCATAAACACATCGCCCCGGTGACATTATAACACACACATCGTCCTGGTGACATTATCCCACACACACATCGCCCTGGTAACATTATCACACAGCATCGCCCTGGTGACATTATCACACACATATCGCGCAGGTGACATTATCACACACACATCGCCCTGGTGACATTATTACACACACACACCGCTGGTGACGTTATCACACACACGTCACCCTGGTGACATTATCACACACATTGCCCTGGTGACATTATCACACACAGATTGCCCTGGTGATATTATCACACACACATCGCACTTGTGACATTATCACACACACATCGCCCTGGTGACATTATCACACACATCTTCCTGGTGACATTATCACACACACATCACCCTGGTGACATTATTACACACACATCACCTTGGTGACATTATCACACACACATCTTTCTGCTGACATATTCACAATCATCACCCAGGTGACATTATCACACACACATCGCAGTGGTGACATATTCACAATCATCACCCAGGTGACATTATCACACACACATCGCCCTGGTGACATTATCACACACATTGCCCATGTGATATTATCACACAAGCATTGCCCTGGTGACATTATCACACACATTGCCTAGATGACATTATCACACACACATCACCCTGGTGACATTATCACTCACACGTCACCCTGGTGACATAATCACACACACATCGCCCTGGTGATATTATCACACCCACACCACCCTGGTGACATTATCCCACACATATCACCTGGTGACATTATCACGCACACATCGCACTGGTGACATTATCACACAAGCATCGCCCTGGAGTCATCATCACACAAGCATCGCCATGGTGACATTATCACACACACATCGCCCTGGTGACATTATCACACAAGCATTGCCCTGGTGACAGTATCATAAACACATCGCCCCGGTGACATTATAACACACACATCATCCTGGTGACATTATCCCACACACATCGCCCTGGTAACATTATCACACAGCATCGCCCTGGTGACATTATCACACACATCACCTTGGTGACATTATCACACACACATTGCCCTGTTGACATTACCACACACACATCGCGCAGGTGACATTATCACACATACATCGCCCTGGTGACATTATCACACGCACATCGCCCTGTTGACATTATCACACACACACCGTGTTGGTGAAATTATCACAGACACATTACCCTAGTGACATTATCACACACACATTGCCCTAGTGACATTATTACACACACTGCCCTGGTGACATTATCACACACACATCGCCCTGTTGACATTATCACACACACACCGTTGGTGAAATTATCACAGACACATTACCCTAGTGACATTATCACACACACTGTCCTGGTGACATTATCACACACACATCACACACACATCACCTGGTGACATTATCACAGGCGCTGCCCTGGTGATATTATCACACACACATCACCCTGGTGACATTATCACACACACATTGCCCTATTCACATTATCACACACACATCACTTGGTGACATTATCACACACACTGCCCTGGTGACATTATCACACACACATCACCCTGGTGACATTATCACACACACATCGCCCTGGTGACATTATCACACACATTGCCCAGGTGACATTATCACAAACACATCGCCCTGGTGACATTATCACACACACATCTTCCTGGTGACATTATCACACACACATCTCCCTGGTGACATTATCACACACACATCATCCAGGTGACATATTCACAAACATTACCCTGGTGACATTGTCACACATACTTTGCTCTGGTGACACAATCAAACAAACATCACCCTGGTGACATTATCATACACATTGCCCAGGTGACATTATCACACACACATCACCCTGGTGACATTATCACACACACATCGCCCTGGTGACATTATCCTGCACATATTGTCCTGGTAACATTATCAAACACATCGCCCAGGTGACATTATTACACACACATCGCCCTGGTGACATTATCACACACATCGCCCTGGTAACATTATCACACACACATTGCCTTGGTGACATTATCACACACACATCACCCTGGTGTCATTATCGCACACATTGCCCTGGTTACATTATCATGCACACATCAACCTGGTGACATTATCACACACACATTGACCAGGTGACATTATCACACACATATCACCCTGGTGACATTATCCCGCACATATTGTCCTGGTGACATATTGACACACATCACCCTGGTGACATTATCTCACACATATCGCCTGGGTGACATTATCACACACACATCACCCTGGTAACATTATCCCAGACATTGCCCTGGTGACATTATCACACAATGATCACCCCGGGGACATTATCACACACACATTGCCCTGGTGACATTATCACACACACATCGACCTGGTGACATTATCCCACACATTGCCCAGGTGACATTATCACACACACATCGCCCTGGTAACATTATCACACACACATCAGCTGGTGTCATTATCACACACACATCGCCCTGGTGACATTATCAAACACACATCGCCCTGGTGACATTATCACACACACATCGCCCTGGTGACATTATCATACAAATATCGCCCTGGTGACATTATCACACAGGGATCGCCCTAGTGACATTATCACACTAGCATCGCCCTGGTGACATTATCACACATACATCACCCTGGTGACATTATCAAACACGCATCGCCCTGGTGACATTAACAAACAAGCATCGCCCTGGTGACAAACAAGCATCGCCCTGGTGACATTATCAGACAAACATCGCCTAGGTGACATTATCACACACACATTGCCCTTGTGACATTATCACACAAGCATCGCCCTGGTGACATTATCACACACATTGCCCTGATGACATTATCACACACACATCTTCCTAGTGACATGATCACACACACATCATCCTGGTGACATTATCACACACACATTGCCCTGGTGACATAATCACACACACATCACACTGATGACATTATCACACACACATCATCCTGGTGACATATTAACAAGCATTATGCTGGTGACAATGTCACACAAACATCGCACTGGTGACATTATCAAACACACATCGCCCTGGTGACATTATCACACAAGCATCACCCTGGTGACATTATCACACGCGCATTGCCCTGGTAACTTTATCACACACACATTGCCCTGGTGAGCTAATCACACACACATCACACTGATGACATTATCACACACACATCATCCTGGTGACATATTCACAAGCATTACGCTGGTGACATTGTCACACAAACATCGCACTGGTGACATTATCAAACATACATCGCCCTGGTGACATTATCACATAAACATCGCCCTGGTGACATTATCACATAAGCATCGCCGTGGTGACATTATCACACACACATCACCTGGTGACATTATCACACACACATCGCCCTGGTGACATTATCACAGACACATCCCCCTGATGACATTATCACACACACATCGCCCTGGTGAAGTTATCCCACACACATCGCCCTGGTGACATAATCACGCATACATCGCCCTGGTGACATTATCACACACACATTGCCCTGGTGACATTATAAAACACACATCGCCCTGGTGACATTATCACACACACATTGTCCTGGTGACATTATAAAACACACATCGCCCTGGTGACATTATCACACACACATTGTCCTGGTGACATATTCACAAACATTACCCTGGTGACATTATCACACACACTTCGCCCTGGTGACATAATCACACACACATCACCTGTTGACATTATCGCACACATTGCCCAGGTGACATTATTACACACACATTACCCTGGTGACATTATCACACACACACATCGCCCTGGTGAGACTATCAAACACACATTGCCCAGGTGACATTATCACACACACATCACCCTGGTGACATTATCACACACACACACCGCCCTGGTGAGACTAGCACACACACATCACCCTGGTGACATTATCCTGCACATAGTGCCCTGGTGACATTATCACACACATCTTCCTGGTGATATATTGACACATTACCCTGGTGACATTATCACACACACATTGCCCTGGTTACATAATCACACAAACATCGCACTGGTGACATTATCACACACACATCGCCCTGGTGAGACTATCACACACATATTGCCTGGGTGACATTATCACACACACATCACCCTGCTAACATTATCCCACACATTGCCCTAGTGACATTATCACACACACATCGCCCTGGAAACAGCATCAAACACGCATCGCCCTGGTGTCATTATCGCACACATTGCCCTGGTTACATAATCATGCACACATCAACCTGGTGACATTATCACACACATCATCCTGGTGACATATTGAAACACATCACCCTGGTGACATTTGTTGTGTCTGTGTATAATAAGACACAGACTGCAGCAGAACGGTACAACAGGTGTTTACTCAAAGTGGCTCACATTGGAACTGATCTGTACAGATTACTACTCAGTACTATATACAGGTGTGGTCACCGCCGGTACTGCAGTATACATGAGCTGTAAAAGATAGCTCCCCCCTTAAAGGTATATACATTACAATTCCTCCCCTTTTAGATTAACAGTACCATAACACTCATTTAACAATTAAATATCAAACTAATTACAATTAACACTTTTAACATGCAACATTAGCTGAAAATAGTCGATTTATATGTTCAGTCTTTGGGGAGGCTTCCTGATCCTTTCTGGATAGCGCCTTTCCCGAGTGTCTTGCTCTTGGTGCGGAGGCGATTCTGGCCCCCTGTCGTCGGTTGGCTCATCAGCTTCCGATGCTACTGTTTCTGGGGTAGATGCGACCTGTACGTCGGGTTCATCACCAGGTACGTATGGGCGAGGCATGGGGTTGACTTGTTCCTGTGACTCTAGGATCTGGTCAGCATGGCGTCTCACAATGCTCTCCCCAACGTCCACTGTGTACATTAGTGGGTCCTGCCGTGTGCATATCGTTCCTGGCTGCCATTTTTCTGTTCGGTAGTCGCAGGCCAAGACTGGTTGCCCTACATTGAAGCTCCTTGTTGGCTTCTCATGGATGTGCTGGAATTGCTTACTCTCAACATCTCTTCGTACGTTTGGTCTGAGCAAATCCAGGCGAGATCTTAACCTTCGGTTAAAGAACATCATGGCTGGGGCCTGGTTGGTGACTGCATGTGTCGCATTCCGGTAGGCGAACAGGAAATTGTCCAACTTGTGCTGCAGCGGAATTTTGTCATTGTACATAGCCTTTATTGCCTTCTTAAAGGTTTGTACGAACCTCTCAGCCAATCCATTTGTGGCTGGATGATACGGGGCGGATGTGTAATGCCTTACCCCATTCTTTTTCAAGAACCTCCGGAACTCTTCGGACACAAACGGTGGTCCGTTGTCGGAGCAAATCTGTTCTGGCAAGCCATTCCTGGCAAAAATGGTCTGTAGGACTGCAATAGTTTCTCCGTGGTGGTGGAGGACATTTTGATGACCTCAGGCATTTCGAGTGCGCATCCACGGCTATTAAAAACATTGAGTCCATGAATGGACCAGCAAAATCAATATGCACCCGTTGCCATGGAGATGAGGGCCACTCCCATGGGTGTAGAGGGGCCTGTGGTGGTGCATTTTGGACTTTCTGGCATCCTGAGCAGCTCTTGGTCAGGTCCTCGATTTGTTTATTGATTCCCGGCCACCACACATAAGTCCTGGCTAGGCTTTTCATTTTTACCCCTCCCAGACGACCCTCATGAAGCTCATTGAGCACTCTATCCCTTAACTTAGGTGGAATTACCATTCGGGATCCACACATCAAGGTCCCCGGCACACTGACAGCTGTTCTCTCCTTGTCGAGAATGCTGGCAACAGTGAGTCGCCATGTGCTGGCCATCCCTTCACCGTCAAATCATATACCCGAGACAGTGTCGGGTCATTTCGGGTTTCCTTTTCGATACAAGCGTTAGTTACCGGTAGGTATTCAACTATAGTCGAGTGGAATATTTCGACAGGATCCACTGCTGGTGCTTCCTCCGCAGTAGGCAGTGGCAGGCGTGATAGCCCATCAGCATTTCCATGCTGTTTCGTGCCCTTATATTCAATCTCATAGTGGTGCGCCCCTAGAAAAAGTGACCATCTTTGTAGTCGTTGCGCAGTCATCACCGGAACGCACTTCTTCGGATTAAAAATGGAGACAAGAGGCTGGTGATCAGTCAGCAAGGTGAATTTCTGCCCGTGCAGATAGTGATTGAACTTTTTCACTCCCCACACTAGGCTGAGGGCCTCCCTGTCAATCTGGGCGTAGTTACGCTTGGCTGAGGTTAGTGATCGTGACGCGAAGGCTTTTGGCCTCTCTGAGCTATCCGAGAATTTGTGCGACAGCACCGCTCCAATGCCGTAGGGTGACGCATCACATGCCAACCGAATTGGTAATGCCGGGTTGTAATGGGCCAATACATCTTTCGATGTGATTAGTGTTTTGCTCTTCTGGAAAGCTCATCTACATTCGTCACTCCACTTCCATGGCACCCCAGTTTGCAGTAGGGTGTTCAGTGGGTGTAGTATTGTAGACAAATTTGGCAAGAACTTATGGTGGTAGTTTACCAGCCCGAGGAACGACCTCGGTTGTGAAACATTTTCCGGTGCTGGAGCCTTGACTACTGCCTCAATCTTCTCTGGGGACTTATGTAACCCCTCTTTATCGATAACGTGGCCACAATACGAGATCTGTTTTCTAAAAAACTCGCATTTGGGGCGGTTAGCTCGGAGCCCATATTCCTGCAATCTAGTGAGCACTTGCTCCAGGTTGGCGAGGCGATCACTGTCATTTTCGCCCGTGACCAGGATGTCATCCAAATAACACTGGGTCCCTGGGATCCCTTGCAGGACTTGTTCCATTGCCCTCTGCCAAATAGCCGGAGCTGATGCTACCCCGAATACCAGCCGGTTGTATTGGTAGAGACCTTTATGAGTGTTGATTGTGATGCTTCTTCTACCTTCATTTGCAGATACGCCTGGGCCAGATCAATCTTAGTGAAGCGTTTCCCTCCAGATAGCGAGGCGAAAATATCTTCAATCCGCGGAAGTGGATATTGTACGGTGTGAAGGACCGGGTTCACTGTTACCTTGAAGTACCCACAGATGCGAACCTTCCTTGGTTCCCCAGGCATGCTGCTCAACGACTTTTTCATCACAGGGACGATGGGTGTAGCCCACTCGCTCCAGTCTACCTTGGACAGTACACCTGAACGTTCCAGACTCTCCAGCTCTGCTTTGACGGCTGGGCGGATCGCATAAGGTACCGGTCTGGCCTTAAAAAATTTTGGGCTTGCGTTTTCTTCAATTTTAATTGTCGCTGTCATGCCTTTTAGTGTTCCGAGTCCTTGCTGGAACACTTCTTTCGCGTCAGTTAGGATCTTTGACAGTCGCCCAGGTGTGACGTCGTCATCCTTTTTGTCAGCCACAGTCAGTGCCTGTATGGAATGCCAATCCAGTTGTATTTTCTGGATCCATTCACGTCCCAGTAATGGTGGTCCTCCATCTTGCAATACATATAGGTCTAGTTTTGGTGTTTCCTTACCGTTATATCTAACGGTCACCCTTATTTTTCCTTTGGGGTAGACTTTTTGCCCCGTGTACGTCTTCAAAATAATTTTTGTGTCTCTCAAGGGTATATGTGAGAATAGCTGCTCGTAGTCCCGTCGGTTTATGACTGTTAGGGCTGATCCTGTGTCCAATTCCATCTTTACCTGGACTCCTGCTAACTTGAGAGTGACCCAAATGGTTCGGTGATCCTCCGTTGTGATCACATTATGTAGTTTCAGACAACTCAGTTCCCTGCTTTTGGAGTCGTTATCACTCTTTTGTTCGTCTGAACTATTCTCCGTCATCTTATGTACCTTCTTGTACTTATCTTTGGTAGGTTTCTTATTGCTGGTTTTCTTTCCCGACCTGTAGACTCGTGCTATGTGTCTTACTTTTCCACACTGTCTGCACACTTTGTCTTTGAACCAGCAATCATTCTGGTCGTGTGTTGTTCTGCTGCAGCGATAGCACTTCCCTGTTCTGTATGACATTTCGTTTGTGCCATATTCTTGCGGTCTCTGTTGTATCTCTGCAGCGCCCCGTGCTGCTGCTTCATATGATGCCGCAATGCTGAAAGCCTTTTCCAGTGTAAGGTCCTTTTCAGATAAAAGCCGTTTCTGGGTTCCTTCACTTTGAAGCCCACACACAAACTTGTCCCTTAAGGTATCTGCCAGTCCCGCTCCAAACTGGCAGTGTTTCGACAGTTTGCGCAGTTCTGTTAAATAATCAGCATTGCTTTCATCCTTATGCTGGTTCCGTTTGTGAAACTTGAATCTTTCTGCTATCAGCAGCGGTGTGGGGTTTAAATATTCCTGTAGTATCGTTACTATGTCTTCAAAACTCTTTTCCATTGACTTCGTTGGGGTTACTAGATTTCGTAATAAACCATACTTTTTTGCACCCATTAAATTTAACAATACCGATGCTTTCTTGTCATCTGACACCTCATTTGCCTTGCAGTATACCTCTATTCGTTCGACATATGTAGTCCAATCTTCGACTTCATTGTCAAATGCGGTGATACTGCCACTCTTCGGCATTTTGGGTGTGGTTTAAAATGGCGTCTCCCAATGGCTTAAAATGGCATCTCCCGCGCTTTCCTTCCTCCCCCGCTGCTGCCAACGCCGCTCCCGGCGGTTCTCGTGGCAATGGCGGCGCCCTGTAGGTTTCGCGCACTTCTCCTGCGCTGCTGCCAACGCGGCTCTCGGCGGTCCTCGTGGCAATGGCGGCGCCTCGCGGGTTTCTGCGCGTCTCTCTCGCCCTCTCTTCGACGCTGCTCGGCCCCTGAACACCGGCTGCGCCCTGTGTGCTCTGCCCTCTCTCTCTCTCCCCCATCAACGCTGCTCGGCCCTTTGCTGTGCCGCTCGGTCGGGCTCTAGCCCGCCGCTGTCCGGGAAGGGTCTGCGCACTACCTGTTGCCAGCCCGTTTCACTGGACCACCTCGACTGGAAAGCCAAGCCTGGCTCTCGACAGCCTCCCCCGCAATTCTCGAGACTCTGCTGGATGACTGGGCGGTTGCCCGTGGTCGACGCCTGAGTCTCTGGCCTTGACCTCCAATCCACTGATCTCCGGGAACGAATCCCCGGGAGGTGATGCAGAGTTGCAGGTAGGTTTGAAATTGCCTTGTCGCCAATGTTGTGTCTGTGTATAATAAGACACAGACTGCGGAGAACGGTACAACAGGTGTTTACTCAACGTGGCTCACACTGGAACTGATCTGCACAGATTACTACTCAGTACTATATACAGGTGTGGTCACAGCCGGTACTGCAGTATACATGAGCTGTAAATGATAGTTCCCCCCTAAAGGTATATATAGATTACACATCCTGGTGACATATTCACAAACATTACCCTGGTGACATGGTCACACACACTTCGCCCTGGTGACATAATCACACAAACATCGCCCTGGTGACATAATCACACACAGGTTGCCCTAGTGAAATTAGGTATATATAGATTACACATCCTGGTGACATATTCACAAACATTACCCTGGTGACATGGTCACACACACTTCGCCCTGGTGACATTATCACACAAGCATCGCCCTGGTGACATTATCACACACGCATCACCCTGGTGATATTATCACACACGCATCGCCCTGGTGATATTATCAAACAAGCATCACCCTGGTGACATTATCACACTAGGATCGCCTTGGTGACATTATCACACATACATCGCCCTTGTGACATTATCACACAAGCATTGCCCGGTGACATTATCAAACAAGCATCGCCCTGGTGAAATCATCACACAAGCATCGCCTTGGAGACATTATCACACACACACATCGCCCTGGTGACATTATCACACACACCTTTTCCTGGTGAGATTATCACACACACATCACACTGATGACATTATCACACACACATCATCCTGGTGACATATTCACAAACATTACCCTGGTGACATTGTCACACACACTTCGCCCTGGTGACATTTTTACACACACACATCGCACTGGTGACATTATCATGCACACATCGCCCTGGTGACACTAACACACACACATTGCCTTGGTGACATTATCACACACACATCACACTGGTGACATTATCACACACACACATCGCCCTGGTGAGACTATCACACACAGATCGCCCTGGTGACATTATCACACAAGCATCGCACTGGTGACATTATCACACAAGCATCGCCCTGGTGACATTATCACACACACATCACCCTGGTGACATTATCACACACGAATCGCCCTGGTGACATTATCAAACAAGCATCGCCCTTGTGACATTATCACACAAACATCGCCCTGGTGACATTATCACAGACACATCACACTGGTGACATTATGACACAAGCATTGCCCTGGTGACATAATCACAAACACATCGCCCTGGTGACATTATCACACACACATTGCCCTGGTGACATTATCACACACACATCACCCTGGTAACATTATCACACACATTGCCCAGGTGACATTATCACACACACATCGCCCTGGTAATATTATCTCAGACTTTGCCCTGGTGACGTTATCACACAAGCTTCGTCCTGGTGATATTATCACACAAGCATCGCCCTGGTGACATTATCACACACATTGCCCAGGTGACATTATCACACACACATTGCCCTGGTGACATAATCACTCACATCACCCTGGTGACATTATCGCACACACATCACCCTGGTGACATATTCACAAACATTACCCTGGTGACATTGTCACACACACTTCGCCCTGGTGACATTATCACACACACATCACCCTGGTGACATTATCACACAGACACATCGCCCTGGTGAGACTATCACACAGACATCGCCCTGGTGACATTATCACAAACACATCACCTGGTGACATTATCTCACACATATCGCCTGGGTAACATTATCAAACAAGCATCGCCCTGGTGACATTATCACACAAGCATCGCCTTGGTGACATTATCACACACACATCGCCCTTGTGACATTATCACACAAGCATCGCCCTGGTGACATTATCACACAAACATCACCCTGGTGACATCATCACACAAGCATCGCATTGGTGAGATTATCACACACACATCGCCATGGTGACATTATCACAACAACATCGCCCTGGTGACATTATCACACACGCATCGCCCTGGTAACATTATCACACACACATCGTCCTGGTTACATTATCACACACACATCATCCTGGTGACATATTCACAAATATCACCCTGGTAACGTTATCACACACATCGTCCTGGTGACATTATCACACACACATCACCCTGGTGACATTATCACACAAGCATCGCCCTGGTGACATTAGCACACACACATCGCCCTGGTGACATTATCTCACACATCGCCCTGGTGACATTATCACACACATCACCCTCATGACATTACCACACACTTATCGCCCTGGTGACATTATCCCACACATCGGCCTGGTGACATTATCACACACACATCACCTGGTGACATTATCACACACATCGCCCTGGTGACATTATCACACAGGCACCGCCCTGGTGACATCATCACACAAGCATCGCCTTGGTGACATTATCACACACACATCGGCCTGGTGACATTATCACACACACATCACCTGGTGACATAATCACAAACACATCGCCCTGGTGACATTATCACACACACATTGTCCTGGTGAGATTATCACACACACATCGCCCTGGTGACATTATCACACAAGCATCGCACTGGTGACAATATCATACAAGCATCGCCCTGGTGACAATATCATACAAGCATTGCCCTGGTGACATTATCACACAAACATCGCCCTGATGACATTATCACATAAGCATCACCCTGGTGACATTAGCACACACCCATCGCCCCGGTGAAATTATCACACACACATCGCCCTGGTGACATTATCACACACACTTCACCCTGGTGACAATATCACACACATCGGCCTGGTGACATTATCACATAGGCAACGCCCTGGTGACATCTTCACACAAGCATCGCCTTGGTGACATTATCACACACACGTCGGCCTGGTGACATTATCACACACACATCACCTGGTGACATTATCACACAAGCATCGCCCTGGTGACATTATCACACACATCACCCTGGTGACATTATCACACACATCGCCCTGGTGACAATGTCACACAGGCAACGCCCTGGTGACATCTGTTGTGTATGTACCTTTAAGAGAAGAACTGATTTTATACTGCAGTACCGGCAGTGACCACCCCTGTATAAAAGGCCCTAGCAGGCTTCTGTACTTCAGTCTGACGTTACCCTCTGTTACAGCATTGCTGGCTGTACAGCTGCAAGCACAAGCAGAGGGAGCAGCCAGACTAGGAGAGTGGACTAAAGTGATGGTCCCCTGACCAGGCAGAGGAGGAGAACGCTGGACCACCACCACCTCCACCTCCACCATCATCACAGCAACTGAAGTGCCTGGAGGGAGAGGACAGAGGAGGAGAAGGAGAAGGGAGGCCAGCAACAACACCAACCAGGGGAGAGGCCTTTCCCATTACTGCCTCCCCAAATTGGCCTCCACTTCAGGAGAAGGAGAGAGGGGAGAGAAACCACTATCAACCAACACCAACTGTTCGGAAGGAGGGAGGAATATCATCTTCAAAATATCTACAGGTGGGTGTTATTTGGGGCACTCTCCCAAAGACTTTGTATTTTAGGTGGGGGGAGAAAAGAAGAAACAAGGCCGGAACATCAAGGGGTGGCTGTGTGTGTGTGTGGCTCTTGCCAAAACTAGGCCACATGCACCACAAATAAAAATCCCTTCTATTGCCTGACCTGGGCCAGCTGGAGCTGCCTAGGTGAAGTGGTTAATTCTATTAATTACATCGTTAAGACCTGGTGCAGGACTGAGCCTGGGCATCTCCAGCTTTCCCAGGTGAAGACATCTTCTCCCCCTGCCAGAAGACCACCACTATCAGAGACTTTAAATTTCCATCAGGAGAGTGCACCCCTGCCAACACCCACCCACCCACCATCCTGAGTGGCGACCCTGCCTTTGCGGCCTCCCTCCTTCCCACCCCCCCATCTCTCTCGCTCTTTGTCTCTCTCTGCCTCTTTCTCTAAGGCACCTCAATTTACTTTATTAATTAATTGCCTATTGAGCAGAGGGGAGAAGGCCCCTCTCCCAATCTCAGTCAATAAGGGGAGAGGTGTGCCTTCATTTTAAACAGCTCCCTCTGCTCAGTAGAGGACCAAAACAATACCTGAGGCCATTTCCATCTTCAGGCCTGTGACTTGGGGTGAGTGTAGCCCTTTATAATACCACCCCAGAATGGCGACTGCATCTTCGCCGGTGGCGGGGCCAGCCAAGACGTATGCGGGAGTGGCAGCCACAGCCACAGCTGCTCCTGCTGCTTCTGCTGCCCCGTCACCATTCAGACTGATGACAAAAAAGCTTGGGGTGAAGAGCTACACTCACCCAACTATGATTATTGAGGCCTGCGTTAAAGCCATGGCTGGGGTTGTCGGCCCCTCAGCCATTGTAGCGGCCTCAAAAATGTATGGGAAGGCTGTGTTCTTCCTGGGGTCGGAGCGGGCGGTGTCCCTGGCCGTCGCCAAGGGGCTCACCGTGGGCGGGACCTTCCTGCCGGTGGAACCCCTCGAGGCCACCGCGCAGAGGGTGGTTATTTCGAACGTCCCGCCCTATGTTCCTGGTGAGCTCCTCCTTCCCCCATCTACGTCAACTTGGGGAGGTGAGGTCGGGGATCACACCCATCCCGCTCGGCTTCCGGGAGGCCAGCCTTCGCCATGTCTTCTCCTTCCGGCACCTGCTGTTTATCCAGCTGGCGCGGGAGGAGGACACTGACGCGGCATTCGTCGTCCAACACGAGGGGACCGCCTATCGCGTCTTCTGGACGTCGGACGGTGTGCGGTGCCACGCCTGCAAGGAGGTGGGGCAGATCCAGAAAAACTGCCCCGCCTCCAAGGCCGCCGGATCATCTCGTGCGGCCGAGGCTGGCGCCGCCGACTCTCCTCCCCCCGGATCTGCCCACGCGTCGGGAACGTCTGATGCGCGGTCGACGTCGGGGGCCGATGCCACCAAGGCCTCCGGCGGGGGGGAGGGAGCGTGTCCGGCTGGAAAGAAGGCACGGCGAAAAAATAAACACCTTAGGGCGGGTCCCCCCGTGGATGGCCAGCCCTTGCCCCTTGAGCCCCTTACACCCGCGCTCCTCGCGGAGTTAATCGGGGCAGACGCGAGCGGGAGGGGCCTCGTGCCCGAGCCTGTGGCCGCAACCGCCGCAGCGGTAATGCCGATACCTGCGGCCAGGCTCGGGCCCGAGGAGCCTGACAAACCTGCTCTGCCGCAGGGAGCTGAGGAGGAGGCCTCTGCAGGCATGGAGGTCTCCCTCGCTCCCTCCGTGCTAAAAAGAAGGCGCGACCCCCTGGAAGAGGAGGAGGACCGGGAGGAGGAGGGTCCCTCCGAGCAGGGGAGTCATCGCCCGCCGCGGGTACTGCGCCCCCCCCCCGCTTTCACCATCACCAGTGATCGGCAGGGGTCGCCTGTCCCTTGGAAGGCTGAGGCAGATGTGTCTGTCCAACATGTGCCTCCCGGGGATGGGGACGAGACCCTGCCCGTTGGGGGGGTCGCGGAACAACCCGCGGTGGAAATAGATATTCTATCGGTGCCGTTACCCCTCGCCGGGTCGGGCGGCCTGGGGTCTGGGTCGGGCGAGCTCGAGGATAATGAGCTCGCCCAATGTGACCCGGACATCTCCCAGGGGCTGCTCGACCTGGTAGAGGTTTTAATCCAAAACTCCCCATCCGCTGGGTCGGAGGTTGGTGGCGGGGAGGAGGATGGCCCCCTGGCTGCGTCTCTGGTGCCGGACGTACTGGAGGAGCTGGGAATTGTTCTCTCCCCGGTCTCTTCAGTCGTTCCGGCGTCTGGGGCGGACGGGAGCTCTGAACCACCGCCGTCTTCTGGCCCAGCACCCCTAGAGGAGCCCAGGGAGGAACCCTCTGCCGCCGATCCTGGGGCTGGGATCCGGGCGGAGGCGGGGCTGGCTGGTGCGGCCGAGCCGTTCGCTGCGCACTGCGCGGCGGACGGGTCGGCCGCTGGTGACGACCCCCTGGAGGAGGATGGGGACTCGGTGATGGGCATGGAGGACGATTCGGACTCCAGCGCCGACGAGGCAATGGATGACCTCGTGCCCCTTGCCGAGTCGCCCCTCATTCCCGTAAGGGAACTCTGGGATTTTGTGGCCACGTGCCTGGGTCGGCGCAATAAGGTCCGGCTGGCCCTCGACAGGTGGTCGGCACTGGCGCTGCTCATCGTATCCATCCGCGCCGCCGTTAAGATCATGGGCACGGACGAGGGTGTCAACCCGCTCGAGCTGCGTTGGCTCAGAACGTTTCTCACTGGGCTGCTGAGGAAGTGGCGGCTGATTAGCGGCTGCGCTTCCTCCCCCCGTTAGGTGTAGGTAGAGGTTGCACTATGCTTCTGACATGAAGATAACCTTAGCCAGCCTCAACATCAACGGTAGCAGGGAGGCGCGCAGCAGATTTAATAACCTTTCGGTCCTTCGGGACGAGAAGTATGCGGTGTGCTTCCTGCAAGAAACCCACACCGTTCCGGGAGATGAAGCCACGTGGCTCCTGGAGTGGCAAGGAGGGGTCAGCATGAGCCACCTCTCCAACAATTCCAGCGGGGTGGCTATCTTGCTGGCCCCGCATTTTCAGCCGGAGATCTTGGGGGTCAAGGAGCACGTGCCGGGCCGCTTGCTCCAGGTCACTGTTCGCCTGGGGGGCGTGCCGCTCCAACTAGTGAACGCGTACGCCCCTCAGACCGGTGCGCAGCAAGTGCGCGCCTTCGAAGAAGTGTCCGCTCTTTTGGGCTCCGTCGACGTGGGCGAGTGCGCCATCCTCGGGGGGGATTTTAATTGCACCCTCTAGGCGAGGGATCGTTCGGGTCCCCCGCGAAGCCCGGCGGCGATGGAGAAGTTAAGGGACCTGGTCGGGTCCTTCGACTTGGTGGACGTCTGCCGAAATCCCCACCCCGACTCCAGCGCCTTCACTAGCATGAGGTCTGGGGGAGGGAGGTCCAGAATTGACCGCCTCTACATTTCCCGGGCGTACGTCTCCTGCGTTCCGGCGGCTTCCATGCGGCCGGTGCCGTGCATGGACCACCACCTGGTGTGGGCGGAGCTCGCTCTGCTGCGCGCGCGGGGGGGGTCCGCGTACTGGCATTTTAACAACCTGCTGCTGGAGGATGCACGGTTCCGGGATTCGTTTCGTTGATTCTGGGCCGACTGGAGAAGGAAGCGGGGGGGCTTCCCCTCCTTGAGGCTATGGTGTGATGTGGGCAAGGCTCACATCTGTCTCTTCTGTCAGGAGTACGCGAAGGGGTCGACCAAGAGGCGGGAGGCCCGGGTTGGGCGGTTGGAGAAGGAGGTGCTCGACCTGGAGTCCTGTCTCGGTCAGGTCGTCGAGGACCCGGCCCTGCGGAAGGTGTACGAAGAGAAGAAGAGCGCACTGAAGGACCTGCAGCTCGTCGGGTCCCGAGGCGCGTACGTGAGGTCGCGGATCCAGCTCCTGTGGGACCTGGACCGCGGCTCCCCCTTCTTCTACTCGCTGGAAAAAAGACAGGGGGTCCGTAAGCAGCTCTTGGGGCTGCTGGCCGACGACGGATCTCTGGTCTCGGATCCGGAGGGAATCAGTTCGGAGGCCCACGCCGACTACGGGGCTCTGTTCTCTCTGGATCCGTCCAGCGAGGATGCGCGCAGAGTTTTGTGTGAGGACCTGCCGAAGGTCAGCCCGGAGGGCGACGAAAAATTGGACGCTCCGCTAAGCCTGGCGGAGCTGACCGGCGCCCTCCACCAGCTCTCTAGGGGAAAGTCCCCGGGGCTGGACGGGCTGACCGTGGAGTTCCACAGGGCGTTCTGGGACATCTTGGGGGGCGACTACGCACGGGTCCTGGGGGAAAGTTTGGCGACCGGGGAGATGCCCCTCTCTTAGCGCAGGGCGGTCATTGTCCTGCTGCATAAGAAGGGCGATCTCCGCCTTCTTAAGAACTGGCGCCCGGTCTCCCTCCTCAGCACAGATTATAAAATCTTTGCCAGGGCCATGTCTGCTCACCTTGGCACCGTGCTGGCCCACATGATCCACCCCGACCAGTCCTACACGGTCCCGGGCCGGACCATCCACGAGAACATCCATCTGGCCCGGGACCTGGTCCACCACTCCCAGAGGGCTGGTCTGTCGGTCGCCTTCCTTTCCCTGGATCAGGAGAAGGCGTTCGACAGGGTGGATCACGAGTATCTCTTCGGGACTCTGCGCGCATTCGGGATCGGGACGCATTTTGTCGCCCGGATCCGACTTCTGTACGCCGCCGCGGAGTGTCTGATTAAAGTTAATGGGTCCTTGACGGTGCCCCTTCGCTTCGGGAGGGGGGTGCGTCAGGGATGCCCCATGTCTGGTCAGTTATACGCCATTTGCGTGGAGCCATTCCTGCGCCTCTTCGGAAGAGGTTGACGGGACTGGCTCTGCAAGGGCCGGGCGTGGAGGTGGTCCTCTCGGCTTACGCCTATGACGTGCTCCTCACGGTCACGGATCCCGCTGACTTGCGGAGGATGCGGGAATGCCAGCAGATTTACTCGGACGCATCCTCCGCCAAGATCAACTGGGAGAAATGTTCCGGACTCCTGGTGGGTCAGTGGCGGGTGGACTCCCTGCCGGAGGAGTTCAGGCCTTTCGCCTGGAGCACCACGCACCTCCTCTATTTGGGAGTCTACCTTAGCCCTGCCGAGGACGCCTGGTCGGCGAACTGGCAAGAGCTGGAGGCCAAAGTCACTGCTCGCCTAGGACGCTGGACAGGACTGCTCCGAGTGTTGTCCTACAGGGATCGAGCGCTGGTCATAAACCAGCTGGCGGCCACCATGTTGTGGCACCGGTTGGTCACTTTGATCCCTCCCCCTGCATTTGTCGCCAAGATGCAGAAGAAGCTCATCGACTTCTTCTGGGACAAAAGGAAGCACTGGGTCTCTGCCGCGGTTCTGTGTCTCCCGCTTAGGGAGGGCAGTCAGGTGCTGGTGTGCCTTCACACCCAGGCTGCGACTTTCCGTCTTCAGACGCTGCAGAGATACCTGTACGTCGAGAATCCTCCGAGATGGTGTGCGCTGGTGACGTTTTTCTTCCGCCAGCTGCACGGCCTCAATTACGACATGCAGCTCCTGTTTGCGAAAGTGGGCGGCAGGCATGCCGGCCTGCGGGAGCTGCCTGCCTTCTACCAGGAACTGCTATGGGTTTGGAACTACGTCGCTTCCAGGCGGAGCTCTCCCCCATCAGGAGCGGCGGCTCTCCTTCGGGAGCCGCTGCTCAGGAATCCGCACCTCCACGAACGCGGGTTCAGGCAGCTGGCGGAGGGCAGGGCTGTGCCTGGCAAGGTGACCAGAGCCGGGGACCTGCTCGATGGCGGAGGAGCGGGCTGGATGGCGCCGGAGGAGCTGGCGCGGCGCCTGTCCTGGGCCAACGTCCGGCTCGCGGTCGAAGCCATCGAATCGGTGAAAGCGGCACGGGGCCCCGACTCCACTAGGTGTATTGAGGCGGCTCAAGCACGTGGGGCGATCCCGTCCGAGCTTACCCCCGTTCGGACGGAATTCCTCATCGGTGCCCGGCCCCGAAACTCCCCTCGGGAACCTGCGCCTCACAACTTTAGCCGTCTCGAGGAAATACCCTCCTTGCCTTTTCATTCCGTGCGGAGGTGTTTCCTGTACGGGCTGCTCCTGCACACTCTCCACTTTGCCATCTTTGTCTACCGTCCGGACACGCCTTGGCGTGGCGTCTTGCCGACTGGCAGTGGCGGAGGTCCCCAATGGAGGGCTCTCGACGCGGGAGTCCTCCCTTGTTCCATCGGGGACTTGGCCTGGAGGGTGTTGCATGGAGCGGTCCCATGCAATAAGGTTTTAAGTAGGTTCACGGACTCCCAGGCCGCCTGCATTTTTTGCGGCCTGGAGGAGTCCGTGTTTCACGTTTATATGGAGTGTGAGAGGTTGCAGCCCATCTTTCACTACTTGAAGGGGCTGCTCCTCGATTTTTGGTTGCACTTCAGTCCCACACTCTTGATCTACGGTCACCCGGTGTGGAGGGGAGCGGACAGGTTGGAGGACCTCCTTGTGGGCCTGCTCCTGGGTCTGGCTAAAAGGGCCATCAATTGGTCCAGGCAGCGGGCGGTCGAGGGGGTCATCCAGCCGGATTGCCTGCCTCTCTTCCGCGGCCATGTTCGCGCCCGGATGGCCCTGGAGATGGAGCACGCGGTGTCCGCCGGTGCGCTTGAGTATTTCCGCGACCGGTGGGCGCCGTGGGGACTGGAGTGCATCATCAACCCGGAAAACCAAATTTTAATTTGATTTGTTAAGTTTTAGTTGAACTTTTGTTTACAGTCCAATTTGGTTTTTTTTGGGTACAAACAAAAGAGTTACCCTCTGTTCAGTAAAATACCTGTTTAATTGTTCTCCCGCAGTCCATCTATTATTGAGGCGCAGACTTTACAGTGGCGACGAGCAAGTTCGAACTCACCTGCAGTACTGCATCACCTCACGGGGATCTTTCCCTGAGAAGAAGTTTCTTGGAGGTCGAAGTCAGAGCAACGGGCGTTGACCACGGGCAACCGCCCAAGGATCCATCGGTGTTCGGAGAATTGCGGGAGAGGCTGTGGAGAGCTGGGCTTGGCTCCCCAGTCAAGGTGTTCCAGCAAATCGTGCTGGTAGCAGGTAGTGCGCTGGCCCTTCCGGACTGCGGCGGGCTCGAGCTCGATCGAGCGGCTCTGCAAAAGGGGCCGCGCAGCGTCGCCGGGAGGAAAGAGAGAGGGAGAGGGTGGAGCGCACAGGGCGCGGTCGGTGCTCAAGAACCGGGCAGCAGAGAGAAAATAAATGAGGGGAAGGAAAAGTGAGACGCGCCGAAGCCGCGGGTCACCGCCATTACCCTGTAGAACGCTAGGAGCAGCGTGGCAGCAAGGGGAAGAAGGAAAAGCGCGGGAGGCGCCATTTTATTCCATTGGGAAGAAGAAAAAGCACGGGAGGCGCCATTTTAAATCACCCAAGATGCTGAAGAGTGGCAGTATCACTGCTTTCGACAACGAGGTAAAAGACTGGACCACGTATGTGGAAAGAATTGAAGTATACTGCAATGCCAATGAGGTGGACAATGGAAAGAAGGCGTCGGTATTATTAAATTTAATGGGCGCGAGAACGTACGGCCTATTGCGGAATTTAATTACCCCAGCTAAACCAATGGAGAAAAGTTTTGAAGAGATTGTTAATATCTTACAGGAACACCTAAACCCTACACCGCTGCTGATAGCAGAAAGATTCAAGTTCCATAAAAGAAACCAGCACAAAGATGAGAACAATGCTGACTATCTTACGGAACTATGCAAGTTATCGAAGCACTGCCAGTTCGGAGCAGGACAGGCAGACACTTTACGGGATAAGTTTGTATGCGGGCTCCAGAGTGCAGGAACCCAGAAACGACTACTTTCGGAAAAGGACCTGACGCTAGAACAGGCTTTCAGCGTGGCAGTATCCTACGAAGCAGCAGCACGGGGAGCTGCGGAAATACAACAGAAACCACAAGAATACAGCGCTAACGAAATGGCGTATGGAGCAGAAAAGTGCTATCGCTGCGGCAGAACAACCCATGATCAGAAGGACTGCTGGTTTAAGGACAAAGTATGCAGGCAATGCGGGAAAATGGGACACATAGCAAGAGTCTGCAGGTCAGGAAAGAAAACCAACACTACAAGAACTACTAAGGAAAAGTACAAGAAAGTAAAAAAAATGACAGACAGTAGTTCGGAAGATCAGGAGAGTGATAACGACTCCAGGAGCAGGCGACTAAGTTGTCCAAAGTTACACAACGTGATCACAAAGGAGGATCACCGAACCATTTGGGTCACCCTCATGATAGCAGGGTCCCAAGTAAAGATGGAATTGGATACAGGATCAGCCCTAACTGTCATGAATCGACGAGACTATGGCCTAGAAATTCAGTTGTTTGCGCCAGCCGCTAGCGCCTTAGGAGGAGGAGCTGTGGGGCGCTAGGCGGCTAGCGGCCGGGCGCAGCGCAATCTGCGCCTCTCCCCAACTTCAGTAAAGATTTAGCGGCGGCGCAAAGCCTTTGCGCGCGCTCAGCTGCGCGCGCAGATCCTGACGTCATTTCATCGTGCAACACCCTTTGTGCGCCCCGAACCGGAAATTCAGTGGCGCCGCCCTTCTTTGCGCCTGGCGCCCCCAGCGGCTGGTAGAGGGGAACGGTTCCAAGTCGCTGCGGGGCACGGGGGGCGCTATTTAAAGGGGACTCCTCCTGCAGTATAAGTGGCAGCCATTTTGTGCCAATCCCTCTGTGTGAGAGACGGATATTTGGAGAGAGACAAAGGCAGAGAGCTTTCTGCTTTGACTCAGCGCTTGCACAGGTACGTGTGGCTTCAGGCCAGAGCTTTGCACTTGGTTTTCACTTTCAGTGCCATAGCCCTGAGTCGCCACATATAATGGGGGCTGCAATGGGTGGAAACGTTGGCTTTCTGCATTGCATTCAAAGGGATCAGAGACGCCGTGAGAGAGTGCCAGTCATGGCCAGATGGAGATTGGCCAACAGGCGTCGGCACAGGAAGCCTTACCCACCCAGGGTATACCGCCAGCTGTTCTCATATCTGAACATGTCTGAGGAGCAGTGTGTTCAGAGGATGCGATTCAGAAGGGAGGTGGTCACTGAGATCTGCCACCTGCTTCGCAGAGATCTGCAGCCACAGCTGAGGAGCAGGACATCTCTGTCAGTGGCAGTGAAGGTGACGGTGGCTCTCAACTTCGATGCCACTGGCTCCTTCCAATCCGCTACTGGGGGCATTGCCAACATCTCCCAGTTCGCGGTACATTGCTGCATCCGCCAGGTGAACAATGCCCTTTTCAGAAGGAGACGTCAGTACATCTCCTTCCCCATGACCCTGGACAAGCAGCAAGAGCGTGCAATTGGCTTTGGAAGAATAGCGGGCTTCCCCATGGTTGAGGGCGTAGAACTGATGAACCAGCAATGGTCAGGCCTTGCTTCAGGGCTGCAGTGTGCAGGGCATGGCAGCCAAACAAGTCGACCCTTCCCCTTTAAGAGCTGACCGGCGCCAGCGTGTCTGCCTTCATTGAGCAACTCGTCGCACCTGCGCTGCGCCCGTCCTCGGTGTTAGCGCCCCGGATCGCCGGCTTAGCGCCTAATGATAGTCGTGCATCGCCTGCTTTAGCGCAGCAGCAACCTCTTGGGGCGGTGCCACTGAATATCGCATAAGGTGGCGCGAAGTTGCGCCGGGCGCAAACTTTAGCGGCCGCCCGGCTGTAGCGCCCCAAACGTGGCTAAAATGAATTTCTAGGCCTTTGAGCGGCTATTCTCACACATACCCTTAAAGGACACGTCCATTGTATTGAAGACATACACGGGGCAAAAAGTCTACCCCAGAGGAAAAATAAGGGTGCCAGTTAAATATAATGGCAAGGAAACACAGAAACTGTATCTATATATACTACAAGATGGAGGACCACCATTATTGGGACGTGAATGGATCCAAAAAATACAATTGCATTGGCATTCCATTCAGGCGCTAACTGTGACTGACAAAAAAGATGATGACATCACACCTGGACGACTGTCACAAATTCTAACTGACGCGAAAGAGGTGTTCCAACAAGGACTTGGGACTCTAAAAGGAGTAAAGGCAATGATAAAAATCGAGGATAACGCAAACCCAAAATTTTTTAAGGCCAGACCGGTGCCGTACGCAATCTGCCCAGCCATCAAAGCAGAACTGGAGAGTCTGGAGCGTTTGGGTGTGCTGTCCAAAATGGATTGGAGCGAGTGGGCCACACCCATCGTTTCTGTAATGAAGAAATCATTGAGCAGCACGCCTGGGGAGCCGAAGAAGGTTCGCATCTGTGGGGACTTCAAGGTAACTGTGAACCCAGTCCTGCACACAGTACAATATCCACTTCCACGGATAGAAGATTGTAGTGTCCGTGTGTAGATAAAGACACTGAAGACAGGAGTTGGTTCATAGGTATTTACTAAGCAAGTCTGGAGGGGGGGGGTTTCTAAAGGATATACACAATACACAGACTTATATAGCCCAAGTAGCAATTACCGGCATTACGCACACCTGGGGCTCTTAAAGGCACATACACCATAATTGCTCTTAAAGGCACATACACCACAATTCCTCCCCTTCTAGCTAACTAGTACATCATATTTTAAGTAATTATTAATTACATGTTATAAGCAAAATAATATACATTGCTGTAGTTAATTAATTATAAGTTAGTCTCTCAGGAGGCTTCCTGACTCGGTCCGGATAACGCCTCGGGGGTGTAGTAGTTTCTGGTGGTGTAGTAGGTTCTTCTGGCAAGGCTGATTCGGCTTGAAGGCCAGTGTCGGGTTCATCGGGCTCCAGTATCACCGGATCGGAGGTAGATATGGGTATCTCTACTTCATCGTTAGATGTATAGAGTGGTGGTGTAGGTTGTCCCTTTTCGGATGACTTGATGATTTGGTCAGCATGGCGCCTTATTGTGCTGTCTCCGATGTCCACGGTATACATCAGTGGTCCTAATCGTGTGCAGATAGTTCCAGGCTGCCATTTCTCGGTACGGTAGTCCCGGGCCAAAACCGGTTGGCCTATCTGGAAGGCCCTAGTTGGCCTTTCATTCATGCCCTGAAACTGCCGGTTCTCCACGTCCCTTCGGATGTTGGGCTTGACCAAATCCAGCCGGCATCTTAGGTTTCTATTGTAGAACATCATGGCGGGAGTTTGGTTAGTAACCATATGCGTTGCATTCCTACATGCAAATAAGAAGTTATCCACCTTGTGCTGAAGTTTTATGTCTTCATTACCCATGGCCTTGATGGCCTTCTTGAAGGTCTGGACAAACCTTTCAGCCAATCCATTGGTGGCGGGATGGTATGGGGCGGACGTGTAGTGCTTTACCCCATTGTTCTTTAAGAACTTTCTGAATTCTTCGGACACAAATTGCAGTCCATTATCAGAACATATCTGCTCCGGAAGCCCATTCCTGGCAAATATGGTCCTTAATACTGTGATGTTTTTTTCCGTGGTGGTGGAGGACATCTTTATTACCTCCGGCCACTTGGCGTGTGCATCAACTGCGATTAAGAACATTGAGTCCATAAATGGACCAGCAAAGTCGATGTGCACCCTTTGCCAGGGAGATGAGGGCCACTCCCATGGATGTAGAGGGGCCTGTGGCGGAGCATTTTGGACCTTCTGGCATCCTAGGAAGCTCTTGGTCATGTCTTCGATGTCTCCATCGATACCTGGCCACCATACAAACGCCCTAGCTAGGTTCTTCATTTTCACTCCACCCAGATGCCCCTTGTGAAGCTCCTTTAGCACTTTATCCTGGAGTTTGGGTGGAATCACCACTCTGGATCCACACATCAAGGTTCCTCGGCACACTGACAGCTGTTCTCTTCTTTGCGAGAATGCTGGCAACAGTGGTTCGCCATGTGCTGGCCATCCCTTCACTGTTAAATCGTAGACCCGTGAGAGAGTAGGGTCATTTCTTGTCTCCCTTTCAATGGCAGAATTTGTCACCGGTAGACATTCCACTATGGTAGAGTGGAATATCTCTACTGGGTCTACTGTAGGTGCCTCTTCTATCGTTGGCAACGGTAGGCGTGATAAACCGTCAGCATTCCCATGCTGTTTTGACCCTTTGTATTCAATGTTGTATTGGTGTGCCCCTAGAAAAAGGGACCACCTCTGTAGTCTTTGTGCCGTCATAATGGGGACACCTTTTTTAGGGTTGAATATGGAGATGAGGGGTTGATGGTCAGTCAGCAAGGTAAATTTTTGTCCGTGTAGGTAATGGTTGAATTTCTTCACTCCCCATACCAGGCTGAGTGCTTCCCTGTCTATCTGGGCATAGTTACGCTCAGCTGAGTTCAATGAGCGTGACGCAAAAGCTATCGGCCGTTCCGAGCCATCAGGGAATCTATGGGACAATACCGCTCCTATGCCGTAAGGGGATGCATCGCACGCCAGTCTGATTGGTAGTGATGGGTTGTAATGAGCCAAAATTTTCTCAGATGTGATTAAGTCTTTACATTTATGGAAGGCACGTTTACAGTCTTCGTTCCATTTCCAAATCACTCCTGTCTGTAGAAGATCATTAAGAGGGTGTAGAATAGTTGATAAGTTCGGTAAAAATTTATGATAGTAATTTATTAATCCCAGGAATGACCTTAATTGTGAAACATTTTCAGGTGCTGGGGCTTTTATAACTGCTTCAATTTTCTCAGGTGACTTATGCAACCCTTCCTTATTAATTATGTGGCCACAATATGATATCTGATTTTGGAAAAATTCGCACTTGGGGCGATTTGCTCGTAGGCCCCGTTCTTTCAGCCCAGTGAGCACCTGCTCCAAATTGGCAAGGTGCTCGTTGTCGTTTTCTCCTGTTATAAGGATGTCGTCTAGGTAGCATTGAGTCCCCGGAATCCCTTGCAGGACTTGCTCCATAGCTCTTTGCCAGATAGCTGGAGCTGATGCTATTCCAAAAACCAGTCGATTGTACTGGTACAGGCCTTTGTGTGTGTTTATTGTGAGATACTTTTTAGAGGTCTCCTCAACCTCCATCTGTAGATATGCCTGTGCCAAGTCAATTTTTGTGAAACGTTTCCCTCCGGATAGTGAGGCGAAAATATCTTCTATCCTCGGAAGAGGATACTGTACCGTGTGAAGGACCGGGTTTACAGTCACCTTAAAGTCCCCACAGATGCAAATTTTTTTCTGTTCCTCAGAGTTATTTTTCAATGTTTTTTTCATGACTGGAACGATGGGTGTTGCCCATTCGCTCCAATCTATTTTGGATAATACGCCTGCCTTTTCCAAATTCTTCAGCTCTGCCTCGACTGCTGGACGTATTGCGTATGGCACCGGTCTTGCCTTAAAAAATTTTGGAATTGCTGTATCTTCCACTTTTATTGAGGCGGTGATGCCTTTCAAGGTTCCTAGTTTCTCTTGAAACACTTCTTTGGCGTTGGCCAAGATGTCTTTTAATCGTTCAGGTATGATGTCATCATTGTTTTTTTCCTTACTGGTCACCGTCAGTGCCTGAATGGAGTGCCAATCTAAACGTATCTTCCTTATCCATTCACGTCCCAACAACGGTGGACCACCATCTTGTAGAATGTATAAATACAACTTTTGTATTTCTTTGCCGTTGTATACCACAGGCACCCTTATTTTTCCTTTGGGGTAGACTTTCTGCCCCGTATATGTTTTTAAGATAATGGATGTGTCTTTTAGAGGTATATGCGAAAATAGCCTCTCGTAATCTCGTCGATTTATTACGGTTAGAGCTGATCCTGTGTCTAGCTCCATTTTAACTGGGGACCCTGCTATTGTGAGGGTAACCCAAATGGTTTGGTAATCCTCTTTGGCAAGTACATTATGTAATTTGAGACAGCTTAGTCTCTTGTTTCCGGAGTCGCTATCACTATTCTGGTCTTCGGAGCTATTGTCCGTCATCATTTGTACCTTCCTGTACTTTTCTTTATTAATTTTTTGTTTTCTGTCAGTGGATTTATTTTGTCCAGATTGGCATACCCGTGCAATGTGTCCAATCTTACCACATTGCCTGCATGCTTTGCCCTTGAACCAGCAGTCCCTCTGGTTATGGGTGGATCTGCCGCAGCGATAACATCTTCCGAACTCCTGTGTCATTTTATGGGTGCCGAAGTCCTGTGTCTCTTGTTGTATCTCTGCAGCTCCTTTTGCTGCTGCTTCGTATGATACAGCCATACTGAAAGCTTTGTCCAATGTTAAATCTTTTTCAGAAAGCAGTCTTTTTTGTGTTCCTTCACTTAAGAGACCGCAAACAAATTTGTCTCGAAGATAATCCGATAGTCCTGCTCCGAATTGGCAGTACTTTGATAGCTTTCTTAATTCGGTTAGGTAATCAGCGTTACTTTCATTCTTGTGTTGATTTCTCTTGAAGAACTTGAATCGTTCCGCTATCAGCAGCGGTGTTGGGTTTAAGTGTTCCTGCAGGGTATCAACAATTTCTTTAAAAGTCTTGTCCTTTGGTTTGGCTGGAGTGATTAAATTTCGTAACAGCCCGTGTGTCTTCGCGCCCATTAAGTTCAGAAGTATTGAAGCTTTTTTTTCATCTGTTATTCCATTTGCAGTGCAATAAACCTGTACTCTTTCCACGTATGTGGTCCAATCTTCTATTTCGCCATCAAAAGCCTCAATATTACCAGATTTAGGCATTTCAGAAAAGATATGGCGCTTCCCGCGCTTTTTTTTTCTCTCTGTAGCAACGATATGGCGCTTCCCGCGCTTTCCCGCCGCTGCTACCGATAACAACGCTGTTTTACTGTGGTTTCCGTTTATTCACTGTTGGAGACTCATTCCCGATGGAGGTCTAAACGCTGACCTGCTTGCCGCGCCGGCCGTCTCTCGAGTGCACCCTCCCAGCCCGTTATTGCTTGCCTCCGATTTTGCTGCCTGTCTCAGCTGTAGAGCCCGCCGCTGGAGCTCCAGCCTGACGCCCAGGAAGGATTAGCGCAGTACCTGTCACCAGCTTGGCCAGCTGGTGAAACCACAGTTTCTCTTACTTCCTTGAGTCTTCTGGACGCTGGAGGAATCGATGTCCTTGAGGTGCTGCCGAATTGCAGGTAAGTCCGTTTCCACTTCGTCGCCACTGTAGTGTCCGTCTGTAGATAAAGACACTGAAGACAGGAGTTGGTTCATAGGTATTTACTAAGCAAGTCTGGGGGGGGGTTTCTAAAGGATATACACAATACACAGACTTATATAGCCCAAGTGGCAATTACCGGCATTACGCACACCTGGGGCTCTTAAAGGCACATACACCATAATTGCTCTTAAACGCACATACACCACAAAGATATTTTCGCCTCACTATCTGGAGGGAAATGCTTTACAAAGATTGATCTGGCCCAAGCGTATCTACAAATGGAGGTGGAAGAAGCATCCAGGAAATACTTCACGATAAACACTCACAAAGGTCTTTACCAGTACAGTCGACTGGTATTCGGGGTAGCATCAGCCCCGGCTATTTGGCAGAGGGCAATGGAACAAGTCCTGCAAGGGATCCCAGGGACCCAGTGTTATTTGGATGAAATCCTGGTGACGGGCGAAAATGACAGTGAACACCTTGCCAACCTGGAGCAGGTGCTCACTAGATTGCAGGAATATGGGCTACGAGCCAACCGCCCCAAATGCGAGTTCTTCAGGACACAAACCTCGTATTGTGGCCACATGATTGATGAGGAAGGGTTGCATAAGTCGCCAGACAAAATTGAGGCTGTAGTCAAGGCTCCAGCACCGGAAAATGTGTCGCAACTGAGGTCGTTTCTCGGGCTGGTGAACTACTACCATAAGTTCTTGCCGAATTTCTCTACAATTCTGCACCCACTGGATGCCCTGCTGCAAACTGGAGTAACATGGAAATGGAGTGATGAGTGTAAGCGTGCCTTTCAGAAATGTAAATGCCTAATCACTTCAAAAGAAGTATTGGCCCACTACAACCCAACACTACCGATTCGGTTGGCATGTGATGCGTCTCCCTACGGCATTGGAGCGGTGCTGTCACACAAATTCCTTGACGGTTTAGAGAGGCCAATAGCCTTTGCGTCGTGCTCGTTAACCTCAGCCGAGCGTAACTATGCCCAGATTGACAGGGAGGCCCTCAGCCTGGTGTGGGGGGTGAAGAAGTTCAATCACTATCTGCATGGGCAGAAATTCACCCTACTGACTGATCATCAGCCCCTGGTCTCCATTTTTAATCCAAAGAAGGGCGTTCCGGTGATGACGGCGCAACGGCTGCAAAGATGGTCACTTTTTCTAGGGGCACATCAGTACAACATAGAGTACAAGGGTACGAAACAGCATGGAAATGCTGATGGGCTGTCGCGCATACCATTGCCTACGGTAGAGGAAGCACCTGCAGTGGACCCTGTTGAGATATTCCATGCGACCATAGTCGAATGTCTGCCTGTTACAAACTCAAGTATAGAGAAGAAAACCCGAAATGACCCGACACTCTCTCGGGTCTATGATTTGACGGTGAAGGGATGGCCAGCACATGGCGACTCACTGTTGCCAGCATTCTCGCCAAGGAGAGAACAGCTGTCAGTGTGCCGGGGGACCTTGATGTGTGGATCCCGAGTGGTAATTCCACCCAAGTTGAGAGACAGAGTGCTCAATGAGCTTCATGAAGGTCATCTGGGAGGGGTAAAAATGAAAAGCCTAGCCAGGGCTTATGTGTGGTGGCCAGGAATCAATAAACAAATCGAGGACCTGACCAAGAGCTGCTCGGGATGCCAGAAAGTCCAAAATGCACCACCACAGGCCCCTCTGCACCCATGGGAGTGGCCCTCATCTCTATGGCAACGGGTACACATTGGTTTTGCTGGTCCATTTATGGACTCAATGTTTCTAATCGCCTTGGATGCCCATTCGAAATGGCCAGAGGTCATCAAAATGTCCTCCACCACCACGGAGAAAACTATTGCAGTCCTACGGACCATCTTCGCCAGGAATGGCTTGCCAGAACAGATTTGCTCCGACAATGGGCCACAGTTTGTGTCCGAGGATTTCCGGAGGTTTCTGAGGAATAATGGGGTGAAACATTACACATCTGCCCCATATCATCCATCCACAAATGGATTGGCTGAGAGGTTTGTTCAGACCTTTAAAAAGGCAATAAAGGCGATGTATAACGACGACATACCACTACAACACAAGGTAGATAATTTCTTGTTTGCTTACTGGAATGCGACACATGCAGTCACCAACCAAGCTCCAGCCATAATGTTCTTCAACCGAAGGCTAAGATGTCGCCTGGATTTGCTCAAACCAAACATAAGACGAGATGGTGAGGATAAGCAATTCCAGCACATCAACGAGAAGCCAACCAGGAGCTTCAAGATAGGGCAACCAGTCTTGGCCCGCAACTACCGAACAGAAAAATGGCAGCCTAGAATGATATGCACACAGCAGGGACCACTAATGTACACAGTGGACATTAGAATCTGGTCAGCATGGCGTCTCACGATGCTCTCTCCAGAGTCACAGGAACAAGCCAAACCTATACCACGAGCATGTGCACCTGGTAATGAGCCCGAAGTACAGGTTGCGTCTACCTCAGAAGCAGTGGTATTGGAAGCTGACGAACCAACCAATGACAATGAGCCAGAATCGACTCCGCCGCAAGAACAGGATACTCGAAAAAGGCGCTATCCAGTCAGGATTAGGAAGCCTCCTCAAAGACTGAACTTACAAATGATTATTTCAGTTGATGTATATAGTACCGAGAAAATTGTAATTGTAATTAGTTATTATTTAGTTGTTAAATGAATGTTATGTACTGTTTATCTAAAAGTGGAGGAATTGTTGTGTATGTACCTCTAAGAGAAGAACTGATTTTATACTGCAGTACCGGCAGTGACCACCCCTGTATAAAAGGCCCCAGCAGGCTTCTGTACTTCAGTCTGACGTTACCCTCTGTTCAGCTGCAAGCACGAGCAGAGGGAGCAGCCAGACTTTGGAGAGTGGATTAAAGTGGTGGTCCCCTGACCAGGAAGAGGAGGAGAACGTTGGACCACCAACTCCACCATCATTACATCAACTGAGGTGCCTGGAGAGAGAGGACAGAGGAGGAGAAGGAGAAAGGAGGCCTACATCAACATCAACCAGGGGAGAGGCCTTTCTATCACTGCCTCCCCAAATTGGCCTCCACTTCAGGAGAGGGAGAGAGGGGAGAGAAACCAACTGCTTGAAAGGAGGGAAGAAAACTTCATCCGGAACATCTACAGGTGGGTGTTATTTG
This sequence comes from Somniosus microcephalus, assembly GCF_052327205.1. Lineage (NCBI taxonomy): Eukaryota > Metazoa > Chordata > Chondrichthyes > Squaliformes > Somniosidae > Somniosus > Somniosus microcephalus. The sequence goes on along the minus strand of NC_140989.1, from coordinate 72,411,904 downwards.
GGGCACTCTCCCAAGACTTTGTATTTTAGGTGGGGGGAGAAAAGAAGAAGCAAGGCCGGATCATCAAGGGGTGTAGTGTGTGTGTGTGTGTGCTCTTGTTAAAAGCTAGGCCACACACACCACTAATTAGCATCCCTTCTATTGCCTCCCCTGGGAGAGCTTGGAGCTGCCCAAGGTGAAGTCCTTAATTTAATTTAATTACATCGTTAAGACCTGTTGCAGGACTAAGCCTGGGCTTCTCCAGCTTTTCCAGGTGAAGACGTCTTCTCCCCCTGCCAGAAGACCACCATCACCAAAGACTTTTTCCATCGGAGAGTGCAACCCTGCCAACACCCACCCACCATCCTGAGTGGCAACACTGCCCTTTGCGGCCTCCCTCCTTCCCACCCCCCCACCTCTCTCTCTCTCTCTCTCTCTCTGTCTCTGCCTGTCTTTCTAAGGCACCTTAGTTTCATCTATTTTATTAATTGCCAATTGAGCAGAGGGGAGAGGGCTCCTTTCCCAATTTAAATCAATAAGGAGAGAGGTGTGTCCTCATTTTAATCAGCTCCCTCTGCTCAATAGAGGACAAAAAAAATATATATACACCGAGGCCATTAACACCTTCAGGCCTGTGACTTGGGGTGAGTGTGGCCCTTAAAAAAAGCACCCCAGAATGGCGACTGCATCTTCGCCGGTGGCGGGGCCAGCCGGGACCTATGCGAGAGTGGTAGCCACAGCCACAGCTGCTCCCGCTGTTCCTGCTGCCCCGTCACCTTTTCGATTAATAACGAAAAAGCTTGGGGTGAAGAGCTACACTCACCCCACTATGACCATCGAGGCCTGCGTCAAGGCCATGGCTGGGGTTGTCGGCCCCTCAGCCATCGTCGCGGCCTCGAAAATGTATGGGAAGGCTGTGTTCTTCCTGGGGTCGGAGCGGGCGGTGTCCCTGGCTGTCGCCAAGGGGCTCACCGTGGGCGGGACCTTCCTGCCGGTGGATCCTCTCGAGGCCACCGCGCAGAGGATCATTATTTCCAACGTCCCGCCCTATGTTCCTGGTGAGCTCCTCCTTCCCCATTTGCGACAACTTGGGGAGGTGAGGTCGGGGATCACGCCCATCCCGCTTGGCTTCCGGGAGGCCAGCCTTCGCCACGTCTTCTCCTTCCGGCGCCAGCTGTTTATCCAGCTGGCGCGGGAGGAGGACACTGAAGGGGCGTTCGTCGTCCTCCACGAGGGGACCGCCTACCGCGCCTTTTGGACGTCGGACGGTGTGAGGTGCCATGCCTGCAGGGAGGTGGGGCACATCAGGAGGAACTGCCCTGCCTCCAAGGCCGCCGGATCATCTCGTGCGGCCGAGGTTGGCGCCGCCGCCGCCGCCCTTCCCCCCGGATCTGCCCGCGCGTCAAGTACGTCTGATGCGCGGTTGACGTCGGGGGCCGATGCCACCAAGGCCTCCGGCGGGGGGGAGGGAGCGTGTCCGGCCGGAAAGAAGGCGCGGGGAAAAAAGAAGCACCTTGGGGCAGGCCCCCCCGTGGATGGTGAGCCCTTGCCCCTTGAGCCCCTTACACCCGCGCTCCTCGCGGAGTTGATCAGGGCAGATGTGAGCGGGAGGGGCCCCGTGCCCGAGCCTGTGGCCGCAACCGCCGCAGCGGTAATGCCAATACCTGCGGCCGGGCTCGGGCCCGAGGAACCCGACAAACCTGCTCCGCCGGAGGGAGTCGAGGAGGAGGCCTTTGCAGACATGGAGGTCTCCCTCGCTCCCTCCGTGCTAAAAAGAAGGCGCGACCCCCTGGATGAGGAGGAGGACCGGGAGGAGGAAGGTCCCTCCGAGCAGGGGGAGTCGTCGCCCGCCGCGGGTACTGCGCCCCCCCGCCCCCCCAGCGCTGTCGTCATCACCAGCGATCGGCAGGGGTCGCCTGTCCCTCGGGAGGCTGAGGCAGATGTGTCTGTCCAGCACGTGCCTCCCAGGGATGGGGATGAGACCCTGCCCGTGGGGGGGGTTGCGGAACAACCCGCGGCAGTAATTGAAGTTGACCTTTTATCGCTGTCGTTACCCCTCGCCGGGTCGGGCAGCCTGGGGGCTGGGTCGGGCGAGCTCGAGGATAATGAGCTCGCCCAATGCGACCCGGACGTCTCCCAGGGGATGCTCGTCCTGGTAGAGCTTTTAATTCAAAACCCCCCGTCCGCTGGGTCGGAGGTTGGTGGCGGGGAGGAGGATGGCCCCCTGGCTGCGTCTCTGGTGCCGGACGTACTGGAGGAGCTGGAAATTGTTCTCTCCCCGGTTTCTCCGGTCGTTCCGGCGTCTGAGGCGGAGGGGAGCTCTGAACCGCCGCCGTCTTCTGGCCCGGCACCCCTAGAGGAGCCCAGGGAGAAATCCTCTGCCGCCGATCCTGGGGGTGGGATCCGGGCGGAGGCGGGGCTGGCTGGCGCGGCCGAGTCGTTCGCTTCGCACTGCGCGGCGGACGGGTCGGCCGCTGGTGACGACCCCCTGGAGGAGGATGGGGACTCGGTGATGGGCACGGAGGACGATTCGGACTCCAGCGCCGACGTGGCGATGGATGACCTCGTGCCCCTTGCCGAGTCTCCCCTCATTTCCGTAAGGGAACTCCGGGATTTTATGGCCACGTGCCTGGGTCAGCGCAATAAGGTCCGGCTGGCCCTCGACAGGTGGTCGGAGCTGGCGCTGCTCATCGATTCCGTCCGCGCCGCCGTTAAGATCTTGGGCGCGGACGAGGGTGTGAACCCGCTCGAGCTGCGTCGGCTCACAACGTTTCTCACTGGGCTGCTGAGGAAGTGGCGGCGGACCAGCGGCTGCGCTTCCTCGCCCCGTTAGGTGTAGGTAGAGGTTGCACTATGCTTCTGACATGAAGATAACCATAGCCAGCCTCAACATCAACGGCAGCAGGGAGGCGCGCCGCAGATTCAATAACTTCTCGGTCCTTCGGGACGGGAAGTATGCGGTGTGCTTCCTGCAAGAAACCCACACCGTTCCGGGAGACGAAGCCACGTGGCTCCTGGAGTGGCAAGGAGGGGTCAGCATGAGTCACCTCTCCAACAATTCCAGCGGGGTGGCTATCTTGCTGGCCCCGCATTTTCAGCCGGAGATCTTGGGGGTCAAGGAGCACGTGCCGGGCCGCTTGCTCCATGTCACTGTTCGCCTGGGGGGCGTGCCGCTCCATCTAGTGAACGTGTACGCCCCTCAGACCAGTGCGCAGCAAGTGCGCTTCTTCGAAGAAGTGTCCGCTCTCTTGGGCTCCATCGACGTGGGCGAGTGCGTCATCCTCGGGGGGGATTTTAACTGCACCCTCGAGGCGAGGGACCGTTCGGGTCCCCCGCGAAGCCCGGCGGCGATGGAGAAGTTGAGGGACCTGGTTGGGTCCTTCGACTTGGTGGACGTCTGGCGAAATCTCCACCCCGACTCCAGCGCCTTCACTAGCGTGAGGTCTGGGGGAGGAAGGTCCAGAATCGACCGCCTCTACATTTCCCGGGCGTTCGTCTCCTGCGTTCCGGCAGCTTCCATGCGGCCGGTGCCGTGCACGGACCACCACCTGGTGTGGGCGGAGCTCGCTCCGCTGCGCGCGCGGGGGGGGTCCGTGTACTGGCATTTTAACAACCTGCTGCTGGAGGACGCACGGTTCCGGGATTCGTTTCGTCGATTCTGGGCCGACTGGAGAAGGAAGCAGGGGGGCTTCCCCTCCTTGAGGCTATGGTGGGATGTGGGCAAGGCTCACATCCGTCTCTTCTGTCAGGAGTACGCGAAGGAGTCGACCAAGAGGCGGGAGGCCCGGGTCGGGCGGTTGGAGAAGGAGGTGCTCGACCTGGAGTCCCGTCTCGGTCAGGTCGTCGAGGACCCGGCCCTGCGGAAGGTGTACGAAGAGAAGAAGGGCGCGCTGAAGGACCTGCAGCTCGTCGGGTCCCGAGGCGCGTACGTGAGGTCGCGGATCCAGCTCCTGCGGGACCTGGACCGCGGCTCCCCCTTCTTCTACTCGCTGGAAAAAAGACGGGGGGTCCGTAAGCAGCTCTTGGGGCTGCTGGCCGACGACGGATCTCTGGTCTCGGATCCGGAGGGAATCAGCGCGGAGACCCGCGCCTATTACGGGGCTCTGTTCTCTCCGGATCCGTCCAGCGAGGATGCGCGCAGAGTTTTGTGGGAGGACCTGACGAAGGTTGGCCCGGAGGGCGCCGAAAAATTGGACGCTCCGCTAAGTCTGGCGGAGCTGACCGGCGCCCTCCGCCAGCTCTCTAGGGGAAAGTCCCCGGGGCTGGACGGGCTGACCGTGGAGTTCCACAGGGCGTTCTGGGACGTCTTGGGGGGCGACTACACGCGGGTCCTGGGGGAAAGTTTGGCGACCGGGGAGATGCCCCTCTCTTGGCGCAGGGCGGTCATTGTCCTGCTGCCTAAGAAGGGCGATCTCCGCCTCCTTAAGAACTGGCGCCCGGTCTCCCTCCTCAGCACGGACTATAAAATCTTTGCCAGGGCCATGTCTGCTCGCCTTGGCACCGTGCTGGCCCACATGATCACCCCGACCAGTCCTACACGGTCCCGGGCCGGACCATCCACGATAACATCCATCTGGTCCGGGACCTGGTCCACCACTCCCAGAGGGCTGGTCTGTCGGTCGCCTTCCTTTCCCTGGATCAGGAGAAGGCGTTCGACAGGGTGGATCACGAGTATCTCTTCGGGACTCTGCGCGCATTCGGGTTCGGGACGCATTTCGTCGCCCGGATCCGACTTCTGTACGCCGCCGCGGAGTGTCTGATTAAAGTTAACGGGTCCTTGACGGCGCCCCTTCGCTTCGGGAGGGGGTTGCGTCAGGGATGCCCCATGTCCGGTCAGTTATATGCCATTTGCGTGGAGCCTTTCCTGCGCCTCTTGCGGAAGAGGTTGACGGGACTGGCTCTGCAAGGGCCGGGCGTGGAGGTGGTCCTCTCGGCTTACGCCGATGACGTGCTCCTCACGGTCACGGATCCCGCTGACTTGCGGAGGATGCGGGAATGCCAGCAGATTTACTCGGACGCATCCTCCGCCAAGATCAACTGGGAGAAATGTTCCGGACTCCTGGTGGGTCAGTGGCGGGTGGACTCCCTGCCGGAGGAGTTCAGGCCTTTCGCCTGGAGCACCACGCACCTCCTCTATTTGGGAGTCTACCTTAGCCCTGCCGAGGACGCTTGGCCGGCGAACTGGCAAGAGCTGGAGGCCAAAGTCACCGCTCGCCTAGGACGCTGGACAGGACTGCTCCGAGTGTTGTCCTAGAGGGGTCGAGCGCTGGTCATAAACCAGCTGGTGGCCGCCATGTTGTTGGTCACTTTGATCCCTCCCCCTGCGTTTGTCGCCAAGATTCAGAAGAAGCTCATCGACTTCTTCTGGGACAAAAGGAAGCACTGGGTCTCTGCCGCGGTTCTGTGTCTCCCGCTTAGGGAGGGCGGTCAGGCGCTGGTGTGCCTTCGCACCCAGGCTGCGACTTTCCGTCTTCAGACGCTGCAGAGATACCTGTACGTCGAGAATCCTCCGAGATGGTGTGCGCTGGCGACGTTTTTCTTCCGCCAGCTGCATGGCCTCAATTACGACACGCAGCTCCTGTTTGCGAAAGTGGGCAGCAGGCGTGCCGGCCTGCGGGAGCTGCCTGTCTTCTACCAGGAACTACTATGGGTTTGGAACTACGTCGCTTCCAGGCGGAGCTCTCCCCCGTCAGGAGCGGCGGCTCTCCTTCGGGAGCCGCTGCTCAGGAATCCGCACCTCCACGAACACGGGTTCGGGCGGCTGGCGGAGGGTAGGGCTGTGGCTGGCAAGGTGACCAGAGTCGGGGACCTGCTCGATGGCGGAGGAGCGGGCTGGATGGCGCCGGAGGAGCTGGCGCGGCGCCTGTCCTGGGCCAACGTCCAGCTCGCGGTCGAAACCATCGAATCGGTAAAAGCGGCACTGGGCCCCGACTCCACTAGGTGTATCGAGGCGGCTCAAGCACGTGGGGCGATCCCGTCCGAGCTTGCCCCCGTTCGGACGGAATTCCTCATCGGCGCCCGGCCCCGAAACTCCCCTCGGGAACCGGCGCCTCACAACTTGAGCCGTCTCGAGGAAATACCCTCCGTGCCTTTTCATTCTGCGCGGAGGGGTTTCCTGTACGGGCTGCTCCTGCACACTCTCCACTTTGCCATCTTCGTCTACCGTCCGGACACGCCTTGGCGTGGTGTTTTGCCGACCGGCGGTAGCGGAGGTCCCCAATGGAGGGCTCTCTATGCGGGAGTCCTCCCTTGTTCCATCGGGGACTTGGCCTGGAGGGTATTGCACGGAGCGGTCCCGTGCAATAAGGTTTTAAGTAGGTTCACGGACTCCCAGGCCGCCTGCATTTTTTGCGGCCTGGAGGAGTCCGTGTTTCACGTTTATATGGATTGTGAGAGGTTGCAGCCCCTCTTTCACTACTTGAAGGGGCTGCTCCTCGATTTTTGGTTGCACTTCAGTCCCACGCTCTTGATCTACGGTCACCCGGTGCGGAGGGGAGCGGACAGGTTGGAGGACCTCCTTGTGGGCCTGCTCCTGGGCCTGGCTAAAAGAGCCATCAATTGGTCCAGGCAGCGGGCGGTCGAGGGGGTCGTCCAGCCGGATTGCCTGCATCTCTTCCGCGGCCATGTTCGCGCCCGGGTGGCCCTGGAGATGGAGCACGCGGTGTCTGCCGGTGCGCTTGAGTATTTCCGCGACCGGTGGGCGCCGCGGGGACTGGAGTGCATCATCAACACGGAAAACCAAATTTTAATTTGATTTGTTAAGCTTTAGTTGAACTTTTGTTTATTTACAGTCGAATTGGTTTTTTTTTTGGGTCCAAATAAAAGAGTACCCTCTGTTCAGTAAAATACCTGTTTAGTTGTTCTCCCGCAGTCCGTGTATTAGAGAGGCGCGGACTTTACAACATCATCACACAAGCATCGCCTTGGTGACATTATCACACACATCACCCTGGTGACATTATCACACAAGCATCGCCCTGGTGACATTATCACACACATCGCCCTGGTGACATTATCACACACATCACCCTGGTGACATTATCATATAAGCATCGCCGTGGTGACATTATCACACACACATCGCTCTGGTGACATTATAAAACACACATTGCCCTGGTGACATTATCAAAGTGTGGAGATGCCGGACTTGGACTGGGGTGGACAAATGTAAGAAGTCACACAACACCAGGTTATAGTCCAACAGCTTTATTTGAAATCACAAGCTTTCGGAGCGCTGCTCCTTCGTCAGGTGAAGTGGAGAAATGCATAAAGACACAGCTTATATAGTCAGAGAATAATGTCAGATGTTTACAGGTAATCTTGCCAACTGCTTTCTCAACCTACCCTGCCACCTTCAACAATTTGTGCACATATACCCCTAGGTCTCTCTGTTCATGCACCCCCTTTAGGATTGTACCCTTTAGTTTATATTTCCTTTCCTCATTCTTTCTACCAAAATGTATCACTTCACACTTTTCTGCGTTAAATTTCATCTGCCACGTGTCCACCCATTCCACCAGCCTATCTACGACCTCTTGAAGTCTATCATTCTCCTCCTCACTGTTCACTATACTTCCAAGTTTTGAGTCATCTGCAAATTTTGAAATTGTGCTCATGTCCAAGTCATTAATATATATCAAGAAAAGCAGTGAACCTAGAAACGACCCCTGGGGAACAACACTGTAAACCTCCCTCCATTCCGAAAAACAACTGTTCACTACTCTCTGTTTCCTGTCACTTAGCCAGTTCCATATCCATGCTGCCACTGTCCCTTTTATTCCATGGGCTTCAACTTTGCTGGAAAACCTATTATGTGGCACTTTGTCAAACGCCTTTTGGAAATCCATGTACACCACATCGACCGTATTACCCTCATCAACCCTCTCTGTTACCTCATCAAAAAACTCGATCAAGTTAGTTAAACGCGATTTGCCTTTAACAAATCCATGCTGGCTTTCCTTAATTAATCCACACTTGTCCAAGTGACTGTTCATTTTGTCCCTGATTATTGTTTCTAAAAGCTTCCTCACTACCGAGGTCAAACTGACTGGCCTGTAGTTGCTGGGTTTATCTTGACACCTTTTTGTGAACAATGGTGCAACATTTGCAATTCTCCAGTCCTCTGGCACCACAAAATTAAAATTAGCTTTCCAGATCTTTGACAATTGTTTAGCAGGAATAACGCTGTTAAAACCCCAATTACACCTAACCCCTTTGGGTCTAGCTTTTAGTGGGGAATTTAACAGTGTACTTACTGCAAAAGAGCTGAAGTTTTCGTCAGTTTCCCTCATTTGGGTGATTACACAGATTGCTGGCTCGGTGGGGGAGTGTTGTGGTGGGGGCGGGGAGGGGGGGGCACAGGCCAGCCTGTGGACGAGCAGTGAATGACAGACCACAACTTCAGGATTTCTGCATACGCCAGCGCCTGCGCCAAATCCCGAAGTTGCGGCCAGTATCAAAGGCAGAATGACAGCGAACGCTGCCAGTTCGCCGTTGTCCCAACTGCAAATTCCGGGACATTACATTTTATTATGTATAATCATAGGTGTAGTGGCGCTTCTTAGTTTCCAAACAGGCAGGCCACTGGGCTGTGGGGCTTTTAACATCGAGTGGACGCGTGTCGAAATAAAACGTTCCCAAACGTAGCTTTGTCTTTTAAACGGTTTACTATAACACTTAACAAACAGAATTACAAAGCAAACACGTATAAACGAACACGGTCAAAAACTGTACTGCTCCAAACCTCACAGCTTCTGCCTCTTTCACCACGTGCAGTTTAAAACTGTAAGATGGCTGCACCCATGTGTGGCTTAGGGACTGTTCCATTGTGGCAAGAATGAAGGGGGTGTCGGACTATACCACTGGAGCAAGAAAATAGGGGGTTTCTTAATACAATAAGTCGTTCAGGTAAATTAACTGTGTTATGCCATTTAGCCACTATTTTAAAGTATTTTCTTAAGCTTTTATGGCTCTTACATTCCGGCCCCTAATTGACTAGGCACATGAAGCATATCAATTACTCAAACATTAAGAGTCATAAACTAATGAGTTCAACATATTTACAATACAAGTGTCCACTTTTTTCTTTCGTTCAGGAGCTTTTCACGCTGCTTCTTGTAGCAGGCACAGCTTTGTGATCGGTCTCTCCAGGGTACTGGTCTTGGTTTGCAAACAGACGCGACGAACGACGCCTCTGGAGTCTGGCATGGTCTTAATTATTTTTCCCATCAACCAAGAATTTCTAGGGGCTGAATCATCCACAATTAAGACAATGTCTCCGACGATGAAGTTCCTCTTTATTTTGGACCATTTTTGACGCTCTCTTGTCCATCTGGTCCAGAAGAGGTCTGACATATACTGAACTTGCCTTCACTTCCGACGGGCATACAGATCTTCCTTTTTGAAGATTCCGGAGGCATGGCTGGCTGTGTTTTCAACAACAACAGGTGGTTCGGAGTCAGGGCTTCGAGGTCATTGGGATCATCTGATGTCTTAGTTATCGGTCGGTCATTAATGATGGCTTCGACCTCGCACAGAACGGTTTGGAGTCCCTCGTCGTCCAGCGCTTGCTGCTTCAGTACAGAACTGAGTAGTTTTCTTACGGTGCGTATCTGTCTTTCCCAGACACCTCCGTGGTGGGATGCAGCCGGAGGATTGAAGATCCACTTAATTCCTGTTTGCATCATGGCTTCCTGTATTTTAAGCTGATTCCAACCTTCAATAGCTTCCCGTAGTTCTCTCTCCGCTCCGACGAAATTAGTGCCATTATCATAACGCATAATGGACACCTGTCCTCTTCTACAGACAAAGCGCCGCAAGGCGTTAATACAGGAATCAGTGTCAAGCGTGTGTGCCACCTCAGTATGAACTGCTCTGATGGTCAAACAAGTGAAAAGCACACCATATCTCTTGACAAGGCTCCGTCCTCGCTTTACCTCGAAAGGCCCGAAATAGTCCACCCCTACGTTTGTAAATGGGGGCTTGTCTGGTAACAAACGGTCTTCAGGCAGGTCTGCCATTTTCTGCTCCCCAGCTCTAGCGTGTAACCGTCTGCAAACAATGCATTCAGAGAGTATTTTTCTTATAACGGAATTAGCTCCTGGAATCCAGTATCTTTGTCTTAGCTTCGCAAGCACGTGATTCCTCCCACTGTGTCCAATACTCTGGTGTATATGCTGAAGAATGAGGGTAGCAACCCGGAGGTCCTTAGAAAGGATAGCAGGATGCTTGGCCTCCTCTGGCATAGCAGATTTGTTTAGTCTCCCTCCCACCCTCAGTACTCCGTCTTGCAGTGTAGGGTCCAGCTTGTAGATATGACTACCTTTCTTGATTGGAGTATTTTGCTGTAGAGCTTCGGTTTCTTCTGGGTATCTTTGTCTTTGACTGAAGCAAACTATCTCCTTCTCAGCCTTGGCCAAATCCTCCACGGTCAATGAATTCTTGCTCAATGTGGTCTTGTGCTGATGCATATACTGCTGTAGAAGCATTCTCTGCTTATCAGGGTTACTTTCAGACTGACTGATAGTGGCTCGGTACTCTTTTCTCTTACCGCTCAGGTGTAGCAGCAACTCTTTCAACCTTAGAAACCAGGCAACTGCTTTCCTCAACTGGTGCCATCCTGAGAAATGGTTAACAAGCTTGTTCACTGTGTCAAAGTTCTCTTTCATAGTTATGAAATTTACTGTGACTGAGCTCTTGACTTCGACGTCGTCTTCAGTAATCTGACTTGGCATATCTGGTCTTTCTGGCCATGATCTCTCTGTTTCCAGCAGATAACTTGGGCCTTGTATCCAAGTTTCACTCCTCATGAAGTTTTCAGCCTTCAATCCCCGTGAGGCTTGATCTGCTGGGTTTAATGAGGTGTTTACATACCTCCATTGAGATGGTTGTGTAGCTTCTCTAATGGATGAGATTCTGTTTGCTACGAAGGTCTTGAAGCGTATCTTCTCATTCTCTATATACTTCAGCACCGTCGTGCTATCCGTCCAGAAGACAGATTCTTCTAATGGGAGCTGTAACTCTTTACGCATCACCTGGTCAACTTTAACTGCAACAACCGCTGCCGTCAATTCCAGTCTCGGGATGGTGACCTGCTTCAGCGGAGCCACCCTGGATTTTCCCATGAGGAAGGCACAATGTTTCTGGCCCTGTTGATTTGTCAGCAAGAGGTAGGTAGCCGTGCCATAGCCGTCCTCACTGGCGTCCGAGAAACGATGTAGTTGTGCCGTCTTTGTAACTCCAAAACTCGCGGACTTGATGCATCTACTGACGTTGAAGCTAGAAAGTTGTTGCAAATCTGTCAGCCATCTGTGCCATCTCTGAGCTTGACCTTTTGGGATATCTTCATCCCATCCTCTCTTGTCTCTACACAGCTCTCGTAGCATCAGCTTCACCGGCAGAATGAGTGGTGCCAGGAATCCGAGAGGGTCGTAGATGGAACTGACCACGGAGAGAATCCCTCGTCTTGTGGATGGTCTTTCGTTCACCATTATCCTGAAGTTGAACGTGTCTGACTCGATGCACCATTGTACACCAAGAGCTCTCTCGATAGGAAGGACATCGTGGCTCAGGTCCAGATCTTTGACTTCAGTGGCTCTTTCCTTTTCTGGGATAGAAGCTAGAACTGCTCTGCTGTTGCTTATCCACTTAGTCAGATGGAATCCTCCATTCGAACACAGAGTTCTAAGGTCTCTTGACAGTGCGATGGCATCGTCTTCTGTTGATCCGGACTTCAGACAGTCATCGACATAAAAGTTTCTGAAGATTGTCTCCACAGCCTCTGATGGTGCTTTGCCTTTGCCATCTTCTGCAGTTTTTCTGAGAGCGTAGCTTGCACAGCTGGGAGATGATGTGGCTCCAAACAGGTGTACGGCCATTCTACATTCCACCATCGCTTCACTAACGTCGCCATCTGGCCACCAAAGGAAACGCAGAAGATCAGCATCTTCGTCAGGGATTCTGACTTGGTAGAACATTGATTCTATGTCTGCCATCATGGCAACGAGCTCTTGTCTAAACCTAGTCAAGACGCCAATGAGGGTATTAGTAAGATCAGGACCTTGAAGCAGCTGGTCATTCAATGAAGTTCCTCTGAATGAGGCGGCGCAGTCAAACACTACACGGATCTTTTTCTTCTTTGGGTGATACACCCCGTGATGAGGAATGTACCAGACCCTTCCATCGTCTCTGTTCAACTGTTCTTCGGGCACTTATACAGCATAGCCTTTCGCTATGATGTTTCTCATGAAGTCTTTGTAGTCTTCGTGAAAGTCGGGGTTCTTGTTCAGCTTTCTCTTTAGACTGATGGCGCGTTGCTCTGCTATGCAGCGATTGTTCGGCATCTTCGCGGTCTGTCTTCTCAGTGGCAAACCAATGTGATAGTGGCCATCAATGAACTGTGTAGACCTTGTCATCAAACCCATGAACTGATGGTCTTCTTGTGACATCTCTGTCTTTTCCTCACAGCTGCGTTCTGAGAAGTCTGCGTTGAACTGCTGTATCAACAGCTCTTCAATGCTTGCGATGGAGATGCGATTAACTGTGACGTTTTGTCGTTCCTCCTTGTTCGACTTGTGGCCATCATCTCTCCTTACCAGTCCATTGATTACCCATCCAAGGGCTGTCCTGACGGCGTAGGGTCCGTCATCCTTGCTGTTTATCACCTGCCATGGCTCCATAGTTTTGTAGGCATTGGTTCCAATTAATAGGCCAATTTCTGCTTCAATGTATGGGAGACGCACCTTTTCTAGGTAGGGCCATCTATCCACATCCTTCTGCAGGGCTAGGTTCCCTATTCTAACAGGAATCTCCCTCTGTGTGAAAACATTAGGCAGGTCTATGAAGTCCTTCTCTTCAAGTCCACACACTTCTAGGTCTGACAGGATATAACTTTGCATTGCCTTCTCATGACCCATGGTGCGTAATAGGATTTCTGTTCTTCTGCCTCTAACGTTCAGCTGTCGCATGAGTGATTCTGTGCAGAACGTTGCTGAACTACCTGGATCCATGAAGGCGTAAGTCTCCACAACCTTCTCACTCCTCTTAGACTTGATCCTTACTGGTACGATGGCAAGAATACAGTCACTGTCACCGGCCCCAGTGAGTCCACAAGTCTCTGGTTCTAGCGACACCAGAGCACTTGAAACAACCTTCTCGTCAGTATTGTTTTCTTCACTCTTCTTAGAGACTTGTTCTTCTTTATGGATATGCAGCAGACTGGGATGTTTCCGAGTGCACTCTCTGCATGTTGTTCTTTGCTTACAGTTTCTACTCAGGTGCCCCTGAGAGAGACATCCAAAACATAGGCCGTTGTACTTCAGGAATTCGATTCTGTCCTTATGTGGCTGTGCTTTGATGTCGCTGCAGAAATCCAATGTATGATTCTTCTGGCAGAATAAGCATGGCTTCTGAAAGACATTAGCAGGCATCACTGTGCTGCTCTTTTTGGGAGATGAGTTCTGGGGCCTTTCTTCCTCGGCCTGAGTGACGATAGTTGCAAAGCTGCTTCCCCTGGAACCACCTTTCCTGAGAGTCTTTGATTCAGCAGGCTTGGCTTTCACTCTTCCATCGGTGGTCGGGCTGACATCCTGGATGTTTTCAAACAATGGGTCCCTAGCAATTTTAGCCTGTTTGTCTATGAAATTCACTAAGTCTGCAAACCTGGCTCTACTTTTCCGTCTCTCCATTATCTCAAAGGCTGTTCTTCTCCATTGTTCTCTCATCCTGTAAGGAAGCTTAGAGATGACGATTCTCATAGTCGTAGGATTGTCCATCTCTTCCATGAATTCAACATCCTCCATGGTGTTGCGACATCCTATGAGGAAGAGAACATATGCGTTCAATGCCTCTCCGTCTTCCGATCTGATCTGTGGCCACTTGGTAGCCTTTTCGATATATGCAGTGGCTATCTTCAGCTCATTACCATAGTGCTCCTGCAGCAACTTCCTGGCTTCTATGTATCCCCGGTCCGGTCTCATGTGTTCACAGCTTCTGACCAGGTCTTGTGGTTTACCACTGGTGTACTGTCCCAGGTAGTACAACTTATCACTGCTGCTCTCTGTCTTGGAGTCAATGGCTTGTTCAAAGGATCTGATGAAGGGCTTATACTTGAGTGGGTCGCCTTGGAACACTGGTATGTCTCTTTGAGGGAGTCGAAACAGATTCTGTTGTTTTACAAGCATCTCTGTAATTTCGTTCTGACGTTGCATCACTCGGTATAGGCTTCTCCCTGTGTCTTCAGGCCTCTGGTGGTCATCAGCAGGGTCTAGTCTAGACCGTCTGACATCTGGGGTAGCATCATGTGCTCCTGTTAGTGGAGAGGCCACTCTTCCACGCTGTAATGCCGGGGAATTGCTTTCGGGCTCTGTTGTAACTCTTGAAGGTGCCCTGGATCCAACTCTATGTGGCAACGTTGACTGGCAGTGGCTCCCGCCGTCCCGTGAGCCTTCATAATCTTCGTACGGACTCAACCTGGCGTCTGAGACCTCGATAGCTGTTTGTATCTCCAGCTGTTCTTTCTTTGCCTGCACCTGGGCCCGTTGGGCCTGCAGTTGGGCCTCTTGGACCTGCAGTTGGACCTCTTCCCGTTTAAGAGCTTGCTTCTCCGCTAAAGATGCTGCGCGCGCCATCAATGCCGCCCATTCGGCCTCCGCTCTCATGCGTCGCGACGAGCTTGTGGTAGAAGCGACTGACCTGCGTCCAGAAACAGAGCTACCTTCTTTTCGATTTTTGCTCGGTCTGGCGGAAGTCTCTGAAATGCTATCGTCTGGTGCGACTTCATCGTCAACTTTATCTTTCTCTGCTGTATCAGCGTCTTGACGAATCTTTAACATCCACTGTTCCGTGGCCTTGATATAGCCCTTAATGCTGGTTGATCTAAGATCAAACCAGTTGTGCTGATCAGCGTTTCCCTCTTCTTCAGGCAGAAGTGCTAATATATCTTCATTGAGTACATTAAATTCTTCATGCAGCTTGGAGAAATCGTAATACATCATGTCTTCAGCTTTCTTAATATTAGCATTATCTTCCATGAGACGATCGATTATCTTCATTTTTCCAGTTATCTGAGCTAATTTAGCCTTCCTTGCACCTATGCTTCTATGTAACTTCTCTTCCATTGCCTTTGGGGTGAGCTTTATTTCCCTCTTTTGGCCAGCAATCTTTCTGGCTGATGGAAGCTCCTGGCTCCGTAAGGCCTCAGCCATTTTACCCGCAGCTCTTATTTAGCTTCTCAATAGAATGAACAAAGCAAGTAGCAGTCACTGTACCTTCGCTTTCTTATATTGTCGTCTGGCTCCGTGACCATTCGGGTATACGTTCGCCGACGATTCCGTCCCTTCCTTCTTAGGGAGCAAGTTTTTGACTAATGTAGTGGCGCTTCTTAGTTTCCAAACAGGCAGCCACTGAGCTGTGGGGTTTTTAACAACGAGTAGACGCGTGTCAAAATAAAACGTTCCCAAACGTAGCTTTGTCTTTTAAACTGTTTACTATAACACTTAACAAACGGAATTACAAAGCAAACACGTATAAACGAACACGGTCAAAAACTGTACTGCTCCAAACCTCACAGCTTCTGCCTCCTTCAACCACGTGCAGTTTAAACTGTAAAATGGCTGTACCCATGTGTGGCTTAGGGACTGTTCCATTATGGCAAGAATGAAGGGGGTGTCTCGGACTATACTACTGGAGCAAGAAAATAGGGGGTTTCTTAGTACAATAAGTCGGTCAGGTAAATTAACTGTATTATGCCATTTAACCACTATTTTAAAGTATTTTCTTAAGCTTTTATGGCTCTTACAGGCGGCATGGCTCTCATTATATGAGTGCTGGACAGGAGTGTTGGGGTTGTGGAGGGGAGTCATGAGCCAGGTGGAGATCGGATAGCCCTTGTTTCCGACCAGCCAGTCACAAGCTGGAAGAGTGCTGGCACAGGATGAAGGCATCGTGGCTGTTGCCAGGATAGAGGGCACAGATGGTGAGGATTCACTGTCTGTGGTCACACACCAACTGGACATTAAGTGAGTGGTAGCCTTTGCGGTTAAGGAAGACCTCAGGATTGTTATGGAATGCCCGCAAAGCGACATGGGTGCAGTCAATGGCGCCCTGCACCATGGGGAACCCCGCTATCCTGGCAAAGCCACATGCATGCTTGTCCTGCTTCTCTCTGGTGATGGGTAAGAAAGTGTAGTCCCTTCTCCTTCTGCACAGAGCCTCTATGACCTCCCAGATGCAGCAATGGATGGCAAACGGCGAGATGTTAGCTATGTCTCCTGCTGCAGAGTGGAAGGATCTGCTGGCGTAGAAATTGAAGGCGATGGTGACCTTGACTGCCACTGAGAGAGCCATGGTGGTCCTGATCTGAGGCTCGAGGTCTGGCTGCAGCAGGTGGCTGAGCTCTGTGACCACCTCCTTGGTGAAGCGGAGCCTTCTAAGACACTGCTCCTCAGTTAAATTTATGTAGGAGAAGTGCTCCCAGAACACCCTGGGTGGGTAAGGCCTCTTGTTGAGAGCCCTGTTGGCCCGCCTCCCTCTGGCCACATTTTCTAATTTTTGTCTCTGCCTCCGTTGCCTCCGACGTTGATGCTGGAGGCTGAGGTCGAGTGCCAGTACAACCCCCATTAACGTAACCAAGTGTAGGACTTCAAAATCTTAGCAGAATGAAAGTGACAAATTTTTAGCAGGCAGAACACTCCTGAAAGTAAGAAACGTTTAACTCACTGAAAACAGCTATTTCGCAATGTGAAACTGAGAAGGCAGCATTGATTGGCCACTAAAATGAAAGCAGATGCTGATCCCTTTAAATATCGCTCCTACAGCGGCCATCCGAATGCATCACACCTCCCCATCCTGCCATTGTTCACACCAGGCGCTAAGGCAGGGGGCGAACATCAATTTTGCATCTGGGACGTTAACGGGGCGTTCCAAACTCATTGACGTCTCGCTCTGTCAGCCGCTAAAGGCCTAGATGCTAACTGTTAGTGCCAGCGTTAAATCCCGGGTAAATTTCGCGTGTGCCGTTGGATTCACCGCGCCCTACCACAAACCCATTAGCACCCTGTTAATGCCCACCCTCCACCCTCCCCCTGGCACTAATGGTAGGCGCTAACATACCAAATTTCTCCCCCTTTGTCAAATTTTGGAAACAGAAATGTGTTCCTGATCGCTTGGGCTCTTTGTAATAAAAAAAACTCCAAGGGACTTCAAATTATTTATACAGTTTACTCTCCTCTTCTGAGGTACACATCTACAGGGACCAGTAGTCCTTCAATAATTTGCCAAAGTGACTGTTCTTCATGAGCCTAGAATGGAGGCAGGCTAAACAACTATGGAGAGCATCATATCAGAGCCCAATCCTGCCCTCAGTCAATGATCAATTTCAGCATAAACCATTAGACAAATTAGAAGCGGAAACTCTGACTAATTTATTTCTACCAACCCTGAGGCCCTGAAGCTAATTTTATCACCCCTGACTGCTCCCCAACCTAATTCAGCACAGAGTAGAGATTAAACAGGTATCTTCCAGCTTCCATCCATACCACATCAGGCAGTGCATCTATCCATTTTGCCATCAGCAGAATTCTCCAAGATTTGTTTTTTTTAAGATTGCTCTGTTTTTGGTGGTGTGTTGAGGTGCCCAGGTGTTGGCCCAGAGTGGAAGAAAGTGGATTTGGTCATCTCATGCACCACATCATGGCCCGGATTTTCTGGGGCCTATGACCGTGTACGCGGTGCATGCGCGGCCATTTGTGCCTCGCAAGTTCCGGGTTTACACATGGGCTGTGCATGCGTGAAAATCCAGAACTTGCAATCTGTCAAGTATCTTCTTGACAGATCAACCGCAAGTGCAGGAAATGGACATTCGCTGGCGGCGAGTTGGGCTATTTGCCCAAATCTTGCCCTGCGAATGCCCATGAAACTCTTATGCCTGGTAAAAGCAGCGTAAGGATGAAAATAAATATTAAAATAACATTTAAAAAAATCATTTTAACATTAAAAAACCAGTAAAATAAGTTTGTGTTATATTTGGCCCCTTAAAAAAAATTTAATTTATTTTTCAAAAAGTTAAATTTTTTGTTTTAAATGTTTAATGAAATTGTATTTTAATTCATCTTAAACATATAATGAGTTTTTTTTTATTTCAATGTTGTGTACATGTGTTTTTTGGGTGATTCCTATTAAGCTTATGGGGAATCTGTACATAAATGGAATCCCCCATAATCATAATGGAATCCCCTTTTTGATTGGTTGGGCCGGCCCACGTGATCCTAGGGACGTTTGTGAATCGCATGCGCCCCCAGCATACATGGGCCTCTATGCAGGCCTATGCGTAGAGGCCCAGCAGTGCGAGTCTCTGTGGAGCCACAACCATCGGATAGGTGTGTAGATTTATTGCGGTTCAGAGGCATCTGCCCACAAGAAGCCTCCGACCATAAATTCAGGCCCAACGAGTACCCTATCTGAGCTGCATCATTAGAGGGAGGCATCGAACTCTGCCAGACACTTTTAAAGATGATTGGGGTGGAGGGGGGTGGGGGGTGGGGACTGGGGGAGATGGGGGAGGCGGTGTAAGTAATAGGGTTAGCCAACCTGGACTGCTTTCACATGCCTGCTAGCAGCGAGTTACAGAGCAACATTGCTGGAATCCAGGCATACGACTCCTCTCCATCCACTCAGGGATGTGTGTCTGATGTGAGGAGGGAATGGAAGGAAAACTATAACTTATCAAATGGAGCAAATACACTGGGACCAAATAGGCCTCAAAGATAAACAGAAAACCTTGAATGCTGGAAATCTGAAATACTACTGCAAATAAACTGCAACAACGACAACAAATTGCATTTAAATAGCAACTTTAACAAAGTAAACATAGAAACATAGAAACATCGAAGATAGGAGCAGGAGTAGGCCATTCGGCCCCTCGAGCCTGCTCCGCCATTCAACGAGATCATGGCTGATCATCCAAACTCAGTACCCTGTCCCTGCCTACTCCCCATATCCCTTGATCCCTTTAGCCTTAAGAAATATATCTAACTCCTTCTTGAATATATTTAATGAATTGGCTTCAACTGCCTTCTGTGGTAGAGAATTCCACAGGTTCACCACTCTCTGGGCGAAGAAATTCCTCCACATCGCTGTCCTAAATGGCTCAGCCCTTATCCTTAGACTGTGACCCCTGGTTCTGGACTCCCCGGCCATCAGGAACATCCTTCCTGCATCTAGTCTGTCTAGTCCTGTTAGAATTTTATAAGTTTCAATGAGATCCCCTCTCATTCTTCTAAACTCCAGTGAGTATAAGCCCAATTGACCCAATCTCTCCTCATACGTCATTCCTGCCATCCTAGGTATCAGTCTGCTGAATCTTCGCTGCACTCCCTCCATGGCAAGAATATTCTTCCTCAGATAAGGCAACCAAAACTGCACACAATACTCAAGATGTGGTCTCACCAAGGCCCTGTACAACTGCAGCAAGACATCCTTGTTCCTGTACTCAAACCCTCTCGCTACGAAGGCCAACATACCATTTGCCTTCTTAACCGCCTACTTCACCTGCATGCTTACCTTCAGCGACTGGTGCACAAGGACACCCAAGTCTCGTTGCATTTCCCATTCTCCTAATCTATTGCCATTCAGATAATAATCTGCCTTCCTGTTTTTGCCACCAAAAGTGGATAACCTCGCATTTATCCACATTATACTGCATCTGCCATGCATCTGCCCAATAACCCAACCTGTCCAAATCATACTGGAGTTTCTCGCCATCCTCCTCACAGCACACACGCCCACCCAGCTTTGTGTCGCCTGCAAACTTGGAGATATTACATCTAGTTCCCTCGTCTAGATCATTTATGTATATTGTGAATAGTTGGGGTCCTACGACCAATCCCTGCGGTACCCCACTAGTCATTGCCTGCCACTCGGAAAAAGACCCGTTTATTCCAACTCTTTGCTTCCTGTCTGCCAACCAGTTCTCTATCCAAGTCAGTACCTTGCCCCCAATCCCATGTGCCCTAACTTTACATGCTAATCTCTTATGCGGGACCTTATCGAAAGCCTTCTGAAAGTCCAAATACACCACATCTACTGGTTCTCCCTTATCTATTCTACCAGTTACATCCTCAAAAAATTCCAGTAGATTAGTCAAGCACGATTGACCTTTTGTAAATCCATGTTGACTTTGTCCGATCCTGTCACTGTTTTCCAAGTGCTCTGCTATTACATCTTTTATAATGGACTCTTGCATTTTCCCCACTACCGATGTCAGGCTTACCGGTCTATAATTCGCTGTTTCCTCTCTACCACCTTTTTTGAATAGTGGGTTAACATTAGCTACCCTCCAATCCATGGGAACTGTTCCAGAGCCTATAGAATTTTGGAAGATGACCAGCAATTCATCTACTATTTCTAGGGACACTTCCTTAAGTACCCTAGGATGTAGATTATCAGGCCCTGAGGATTTATCGGCCTTCAATCCCGTCAATTTCCCTAACACCATTTCCCTACAAATTCTGATTTCATTCAGTCCCTCCCTCTCATTAGACCCTATGTTCCCCGACATCTCTGAGAGGTTATTTGTGTCCTCCTTTGTGAAGACAGAACCAAAGTATGTATTTAATTGGTCTGCCATTTCTTTGTTCCCCATTTTAAAGTCCCCTGATTCTGACTGCAAGGGACCTATACTTGACTTCACCAATCTTTTTCTCTTCACATATCTATAAAAGCTTTTACAGTCAGTTTTTATGTTCCTTGAAAGCTTACTCTCAAACTTTATTTTCCCCCTCTTAATTAATCCCTTTGTCCTCCTTTGCTGAATCCTAAGCTGCTCCCAATCCTCAGGTTTGCTGCTTTTTCTGGCCAATTTATATGTCCTCTCCTTGGATCTTATGCTATCCCTAATTTCCCTTGTTAGCCATGGTTGAGTCACCCTTTTCATTTTATTTTTATGCCAAACAGGGGTGAACAAATTCTGTAGTTCATTCATGCAATCTTTAAATGTTTGCCATTGCCTATCCACCGTCAACCATTTGAGTAACATTCCCCAATCAATCCTACCCAACTCGCATCTCATACCATCATAGATTCCTTTATTTAAATTCAGGACCCTAGTCTCTGAGTCAAATACTTCACTCTATATCTTAATGAAGAATTCTATCATATTATGATCGCTCTGCCCCAAGGGGCCTTGCACCACGATTGCTAATTATTCCTTTCTTATTACATAATACCCAGTCTAAGATGGCCAGATCTCTAGTTGGTTCCTCGACATATTGGTCCAGGAAACCATCCCGTGTACACTCCAGGAATTCCTCCTCCACAGTATTGTTACTAATTTGGTTAGCCCAATCTATATGTAGATTAAAGTCACCCATGATAACTGCTGTGCCCTTATTGCACGCATCTCTAATTTCCTGTTTAATGCCATCCCCAACCTCAGAATTACTGTTTGGGGGTCTGTATACCACTCCCACTAACGTTTTCTGCCCCTTGGTATTTCTCAGCTCTACCCATACAGATTCCACATCATCAGAGCTAATATCCTTCCTTACTATTGTGCTAATCTCCTCTTTAACCAGCAATGCTACCCCACGTCCTTTTCCTTTTTGCCTGTCTTTCCTGAATATTGAATACCCCTGGATGTTGAGTTCCCAGCCTTGGTCACCCTGGAGCCATGTTTCCGTAATCCCAATCACATCATATCCATTTACATCTATTTGCGCAGCTAATTCATCCACCTTATTACGAATGCTCCTCGCATGAAGACACAAAGCCTTCCGGCTTGTTTTTTAACACTCTTAGACCTTTTAGAATTATTATGTACTGTGGCCATGTTTGATTTAAACCCTTGATTTCTCTGACTGCCACTTTTGTTTTCCTCCTTCCTGTCTTTTGCTTCTATCCTTGTTTCCCTTTCCTCTGTCTCCCTGCATAGGTTCCCAACCCCCTGCCATTTTAGTTTAAACCCTCCCCCACAGCACTAGTAAACACTCCCCCTAGGATATCGGTCCCAGTCCTGCCCAGGTGCAAACTGTCCGTTTTGTACTGGTCCCACCTCCCCCAGAACTGGTTCCAATGTTCCAGGATTTTGAATTCCTCCCCCTTGCACCATTCCTCTAGCCACGTACAAAGGTGCTTCACAGGACGATTATCAAATACAATTTGATATCGAGCTACATAAGGAGATATTAGGACAGGATTTCAGGAGCATCTTGAAGGAGGAGAGAGAGGTAGGGAGTCGGAGAGGTTGAGGGAGGGAATTCCAGAACTTACAGCCTAAGCAGCTGAAGGCACGACCACAAATGGTGGAGTGAAGAAAATCAGGAATGTGTGTGTGATAATGTCACCAGGGCGATGCTTGTGTGATAATATCACCAGGGCGATGTGTGTGTGATAATGTTACCAAGGCGATGCTTGTGTGAAAATGTCACCAGGGCGATGTGTGTGTGATAATGTCACAATGATGATGTGTGTGATAATGTCACCAGGGTGATGCGTGTGTGATAATGTCACAAGGGTGAGGCGTGTGATAATGTCACCAGGGCGATGTGTGTGATAATGTCAACTGGGCGATGTGTGTGATAATGTCATTGGGGCAATGTGTGTGATAGTGTCACCAAGCGATGTGTGTGCGATAATGTCACCAGGGCGATTTGTGTGTGATAATGTCACCAGGACGATGTGTGTGTGATCATGTCACAATGGTGAGGTGTGTGATATTGTCACCAGGGCGATGTGTGTGTGATAATATCACCGGGGTGATGTGTGTGATAATGTCACCAGGTGATGTGTGAAACATAGAAGATAGGAGCAGGAGTCGGCCATTCGGCCCCTCGAGCCTACTCTGCCATTCAATGCGATCATGGCTGATCATCCAAATTCAGTACCCGGTCCCTGCTTTCTCCCCATACCCCTTGATCCCTTTAGCCTTAAGAAATATATCCAACTCCTTCTTGAATATATTTAATGAATTGGCCTCTACTGCCTTCTGTGGTAGAGAATTCCACAGGATCACCACTCACTTGGTGAAGAATTTCCTCCTCATTTCTGTCCTAAATGGCTTACCCCTTATCCTTAGACTGTGACCCCTGGTTCTGGATTTCCCTGACCATCGGGAACATCCTTCCTGCATCTAGTCTGTCCAGTCCTGTCAGAATTTTATAAGTTTCAATGAGATCCCCTCTCATTCTTCTAAACTTCAGCGAGTATAAGCCCAATCGACCCAATCTCTCCTCATACGTCATTCCGGCCATCCCAGGTATCAGCCTGGTGAATCTTCACTGAACTCCTTCCATGGCAAGAACATCCTTCCTCAGATAAGGCGACCAAAACTGCACATAATGCTCAAGGTGTGATCTCACCAAGGCCCTGTACAACTGCAGTAAGACATCCTTGTTCCGGTACTCAAACCCTCTCACTACGAAGGCCAACATACCATTTGCCGCCTTAACCGCCTGCTGCACCTGCATGCTTACCTTCAGCGACTGGTGCACAAGGACACCCAGGTCTCGTTGCACTTCCCCTTCTCCCAATCTATTGCCATTCAGATAATAATCTGCCTTCCTGTTTATGTCACCAAAGTGGATAACCTCACATTTATCCATGTTATATTGCATCTGCCATGCTTCTGCCCAATCACCCAACCTGCCCAAATCATCCTGTAGTTTCTCGGCATCCTCCTCACAGCACACACGCCCACCCAGCTTTGTGTCGTCTGCAAATTTGGAGATATTACATCTAGTTCCCTTGTCTAGATGATTAATATATATTGTGAATAGCTGGGGTCTAAGGACCGATCCCTGCGGTACCCCACTAATCGCTGCCTGCCACTCGGAAAAAGACCGGTTTATTCCAACTCATTGCTTTCTGTCTGCCAACCAGTTCTTTATCCAAGTCAATACCTTGCCCCCATCCCATGTGCCTTAACTTTTCACGCTAATCTCTTATGCGGGACCTTATCGAAAGCCTTCTGAAAGTCCAAATACACCACATCCACTGGTTCTCCCTTATCTATTTTACCAGTTACATCCTCAAAAAATTCCAGTAGATTAGTCAAGCACGATTTACCTTTTGTAAATCCATGTTGACTTTGTCCGATTCTGCCACTGTTTTCCAAGTGCTCTGCTATTACATCTTTTATAATGGACTCTAGCATTTTCCCCACTACCGATGCCAGGCTCACCGGTCTGTAATTCGTCGTTTCCTCTCTACCACCTTTTTTGAATAATGGGGTAAAATTAGCTACCCTCCAATCCATGGATACTGTTCCAGATTCCATCAAATGTTGGAAGATGATCAGCAATGCATCTACTATTTCTAGGGCCACTTCCTTAAGTACCCTAGGATGTAGATTATCAGGCCCTGGGGATTTATCGGCCTTCAACGCATCAATTTCCCTCACACCATTTCCCAACAAATACTGATTTCTTTCAGTTCCTCCCTTTCATCAGACCCTATCTTCCCCGACATCTCTGGGAGGTTATTTGTGTGTGATAATGTCACCAGGGCGATGTTTGTGTGATAATGTCACCAGGGCAATGTGTGTGTGATGTCACCAGGGAGATGTGTGTGTGATAATGTCTCCATGGCGATGTGTGTGTGATAATGTCACCAGGAGGATGTGCGTGTGATAATGTCACCAGAGCGATGTTTGTGTGATAATGTCACCAGGGTGATGTGTGTGTGATAATGTCACCAGGACGATGTGTGAGATAATGTCACCAGGGCGATGTATGTATGATAATGTCACCAGGGCAATGTGTGTGTGATAATGTCGCCAGGGCGAAGTGTGTGTGATAATGTCACCAGAGCGATATGTGTGTGAAAATGTCACCAGGACGATGTGTGTGATGATGTCACCAGGGCGATGGGTGTGTGATAATGTCACCAGGGCGATGTGTGTGTGATAATGTCACCAGGGTGATGTTTGTGATAATGTCACCAGGGCGATGCTTGTGTGATAATGTCAAGAGGGCGATGTGTGTGTAATAATGTCACCAGGGAAATGTGTGTGTGATAATGTCACCACGGCGATATGTTTTGATAATGTCACCAGTGCGATATGTGTGTGATAATGTCACCAGGGCGATGCTCGTGTGATAATGTCACCAGGGTGATGTGTGTGTGAAAATATCACCAGGACGATGTGTGTGTGAAAATATCACAAGAGCGATGTGTGTGTGATAATATCACCGGGTCGGTGCTTGTGTGATAATGTCACCAGGGCGCTGGGCTATTGATAATGTCACCAGCGTGAAGTTTGTGATAATGTCACCGGGGCGGTGCTTGTGTGATAATGTCAACAGGGCGATGTGTGTCTGATAATGTCACCAGGGCGATATTTGTGTGATAATGTCACCAGGAGGATGTGCCTGTGATAATGTCATGAGGGTGATGTGTGTGTGATAATGTCACCAGGACAATGTGTAAGATAATGTCACCAGGGCGGTGCTTGTGTGATAATGTCAGCAAGGCGACGTGTTTGTGATAATGTCACCAGGGCGATGTGTGTGTAATAATGTCACCAGGGCGATGTTTGTGTGATAATGTCACCATGGCGATGTGTTTGTGATAATGTCACCAGGACGATGTGCGTGTGATAATGTCACCAGGGCGATGTTTGTGTGATAATGTCACTAGGGCGATGTTTGTGTGATAATGTCACCAGGGCAATGTTTGTCTGATAATGTCACCAGGGCGATGTGTGTGTGATAATATCACTAGGACGATGTGTGTGTGAAATATCACCAGGGCAATGTGTGTGTGATAATATCACCAGGGAAATGTGTGTGTGATAATGTCACCAGGGCGATATGTTTTGATAATGTCACCAGTGCGATATGTGTGTGATAATGTCACCAGGGCGATGCTCGTGTGATAATGTCACCAGGGTGATGTGTGTGTGAAAATATCACCAGGACGATGTGTGTGTGAAAATATCACCAGAGCGATGTGTGTGTGATAATGTCACCGGTTCGGGGCTTGTGTGATAATGTCACCAGGGTGTATCAATTTGTATGTGGGTTCAATGACGACACATTCATGAAAGAGAAATGTCTTTTTATCTAAAGTATGTTCAACTCAGTTAAACAGCATTACAGGAGACACCATGCTAGTGATCCATCTAAAAGCGAAACTAAAACTAAACTGCTTGTCTCTGTCACATGCCCTCTGCTGGTCAGGCATAAGTAATCAATCAGGCAACTATGCTGGTAAGGCATCATAATCAAACAGGCAAATACCATCATTATTTGCTGATATCATTACATCTCCCTTTCTTAAAACAAAAGTATTTTACTTTTAACTAACAACATGTTTTCTTTGTATTAATCTGCATTTTAACTGTAACACTTAATGAACTTACATTAACATTATCATTATCAAGGTTTTTTAACCTTGCTTTGTGTGTTCACATGAAATATGTCAATACACTAGAACTTGAAGAAAGAATAAGATAACATTACTTCTTTCTATAACAATAGTCCTTAAATTTGCTCAATGAGTCTCTCAGGAGGCTTCACGTGTCTTGAGGATTTTCTGATTGATTGTCCTTGAATCTGAGTTGTTGCCTCAGATGATGATTTCTCAGCTGTGTGATCAGGTTGTTCAACAGTATCAGTCTTTTGACTTGCTGTGTCTGGTCCCATGAGAAGATCTCGACGATTTCTTCTCAGAACAGCACCCTCATCTGTCTGTATGGTGTATGATCTTGGTTGTACTTCACTCAGGACAGTTCCCTTCTGAGTCCATATGTTTGTTTTGTCTTTGAACCTTACTTGGTCACCAGTGTGGAGTTCAGGTAGGTTTTGTGTTCCTCTGTCATAGTAGTACTTTTGCTTTTCTTTCTGTTGTTCTTTGAATTTCCTCACTTTCTCCCCCTCTTTTGTTTTCAGGAGGTTCTCCGGGATGGGTAGGTTTGACCTTAGCCGACGTCCCATAAGGAGTTGGGCTGGTGACTTACCACACTCGAGCGGCGTTGTGCGGTATACAAGCATGCTCTGGTAGAAGTCAGTTCCACTGTCTTTTGCCTTGTACATCAGTCTTTTCACTGTCTGGACCGATTTTTCCACTAGACCATTGGACTGTGGAAAGTGAGGACTTGACGTTGTGTGGACAAAGTCCCACTCTTTGGCAAAGTGTCGGAAACTTGCATTGTAAAACTGAGGTCCGTTGTCTGTGAAGACCTCGCTTGCCACGCCATGTCTGGAGAATATGGCTTTCATACATGTTATCACAGCATCTGCAGTGGTGGTGTACAGTCTACAAACCTCTGGATACAGGGAGTAATAGTCTGTGACTACAAGATAGTCCTTCCCTTGACATACGAATAGGTCAGCGCCTACCTTCTGGTAAGGTCTGTCTGGCGCTGGGTGTGGCTTTAGTGGTTCTACCGGATTGCTTGCTCGATATTTCAGGCATATTGTGCAGTTTGACACCTCATTTGTCACATCTTGGTTGATTCGTGGCCAGTACATCACCTCTCATGCTCTTTTCTTACACTTTTTGATTCCCAGATGTCCTCCATGGATCCTTTTTAGCATCTCTTTTCTCAGACGCTTTGGGATAACTATTTTACTTCCTTTGTAGATGATGTCTTCGACCACTGATAGTTCCTCCCTGCAGTTCCAGTACTCTGCCATGTCAGGTGAGCAGTCTTGCTTCATGTTGGGCCATCCATCCAAGATGCTTTTCCTCAGTCGTCTCATTGTTTCATCTTTGTTTGTCTCATTCTTTATGAGCTCCATTTTTGCATCTGCTATGGGCAGTGCACTTGTGATCATGTCCACGTAGGCGTTCACTTTTTCATCCATTTTGGTGTTTGCGGGCTCACTTGGGTCAACAGCTCTGGACAACGTGTCTGCTGTATACATCAGCTTACCCGGTGTGTACGCAACATTCAGTGTATAGCGTTGCAGCCTGATCATCATTCTTTGTATTCTAAGCGGACAGCTATTTAGTGGCTTTTGGAACAATGCATTCAAGGGCTTATGGTCAGTCTCTACACTGATTGCTTGTCCTGCCACAAACTGGTGAAATCTTTCACAGGCGTATGTGATGCTGAGCAGCTCCTTTTCCATTTGAGCATATCGCGTCTCCGCGTCTGTCATTGAGCGCGATGCATATGCAATAGGTTGCCAGTAGTCATATTTTTGCAGAAGAATGGCACCAAGCCCACTCTGTGATGCATCTGATGATATCTTGATGGGTCTCGCTGGGTCATAAAACCTCAGAACTGGTTCCTCTGTGAGCAGTTTCTTTAGATCGCTCCATGACTTCTCATGCTCATGCTTCCATTCCCATTCTATGTTCTTTTCAGTTAGTTGTCTCAGTGGCGCCATCTTTTCTGAGAGGTTGGATATGAATTTACCCATGTAGTTGATCATTCCATTAAACCTCTGCACGTCCTTTTTGCATTGTGGCTTTGGCATATTCTCAATGGCGGGCACCTTTCTGGGATCTGGTCTGATGCCCTCACTGCTAAGGATATCTCCCACGAATGTCAGTTCTGTCACCCCGAGCTGGCATTTCTCTCTATTCAGCTTCAGGTTTGTTTTCCTTGTTGCTTCCAGCACTTTTTTCAGTCTCTCGTCATGCTCAGTTCTCGTGGTTCCCCATACTATGATGTCATCCATCGATGTATCAACTCCCTCCAGGTGCTCATAGACCATATGGATAGTCTTGTGATACACTTCAGGAACTGAGGCAATGCCAAATGGTAACCTTAGGAATCTGTATCTGCCAAATGGACTGTTGAACATGCACAGTCTTGAACTTGCCTCGTCCAATTTCATCTGCCAAAATCCTGATGATGCATCTAACTTGCTGAAATACTTTGCATTTGCAAACTGTGCCATGATTTCCTCACGTGTAGGAAGCTTGAAGTGCTCTCTCTTTATTGCTCTGTTTAGATCTCTTGGATCCAGGCAAATTCTGAGCTTTCCATTCTTTTTGTCCACAACGACGAGGGAACTCACCCACTCAGTTGGCTCATCTATCTTCTGAATCACATTCAGGCTTTCCATCCTGTCCAACTCTGCCTTCAGTTGCTTTTGAAGAGCAAACGGAACTTTTCTGCATGGATGTATGACCGTTGGCATACTTTTATCTACCCTGATCGTGTGTTCTCCTGGAATGCAGCCTAGACCCTGAAATAGGTCGTTGTACTCTTTCATGAGTTCATCATAGACTGTCTCTCCTTCGCTTTCCACAACGAGGACTCTCTTTACCAGGTTCAGTCTCTCACAGGCTTTTAAACCTAGTATGGCCTGCACATCCTTTGGCACCACGATTAATGCTAGTGTGTGCTCTCTGTCCTTGTGTGTTACTTTGACAATGCATCTTCCTTTCACCGGTATATCAGTACCTGAGTATCCTGTCACTTTCACTTTTATTCCATGTATCTTTGGTCTGGGTCTAATTTTCTTAAAATCAGTCTCTGATATCACATTAACTTGTGCTCCAGTATCCAATTTAAATGGAATGTGTATGTCATTCACTTTTAGTGTCAACATCCAGTCTCTTTTTTCTTTTTTGTTTTCAGACACAACATCTACATAGAACTCCTCTATCCCGCTTTCATCTACTGCATGGACCTTGCTTTGTTGCGCTTGGTTCTTGCAGCAACGGGCATAATGGTTGTTTTTGTTGCAACTATTGCATGTTTTACCATATGCTGGACACTTTTTTGGTGTATGCTGTGTACCGCATCGACTACATGACTTTCGATTGCCCCTTTCATTTTTGTTCGCTGGCCACGCCTCGTTTTTCACATTGGCGCTCTTTTTGTTAAACGGTTTGTATCCGTTCTTTCTCACTGCATCCACGTTGCAGCTATTGTCACTGAACAGCTCCTTTGCCTGTGACTTCACAATCTCTGTAGCCCTACACAGTGCTATGGCTTTTCCCAGGTCTAGATTTTGCTGCCTTAGCAGTCTTTCCCTTAGACCATTATCTGGAATACCACACACCAGTCTGTCTTTTATCAGCAAGTCTGTCAGTCCCCCAAATTCACATGTTTTGCTTCGGTTTCTCAGTTCAGTCACATACTGATCAATAGTCTCTCCCGTTTTCTGTACACATGTGAAAAATCTGTGCCTCTCAAACGTCACGTTACGTTTAGGTATACAGTAGGCCTCAAACTGTTCCATTATTTTATCTAGCTTCATTTTGTCTCCATCAGCAGCGAATGTGAAGTTATTATACACCTCCAGCGCTTCATCACCCACGACATGTAAGAACACTGACGATTTCTTTTTATCACTTTTCTCGTCAGCTCCGATTGCCGCTAAATACAACTCTAAACGTTGTTTGAATCTCCTCCAATTTTCAGCCACATTACCTGTCAACTGAAGCTTCGCCGGTGGGAGTAAACCTTCCATTTTTTCACTTCGTTAGCTATTCTCCAATGGTAAGTAACGATTTTCTCTTTTGGCTTGCTAATATGTTGAGAGCTGATTTAACTTCAGATTTTTCCTCTTCATCTCTTTCAATCACTTCTGACACCATGTATCAATTTGTATGTGGGTTCAATGATGACACATTCATGAAAGAGAAATGTCTTTTTATCTAAAGTATGTTCAACTCAGTTAAACAGCATTACAGGAGACACCATGCTAGTGATCCATCTAAAAGTGAAACTAAAACTAAACTGCTTGTCTCTGTCACATGCCCTCTGCTGGTCAGGCATAAGTAATCAATCAGGCAACTATGCTGGTAAGGCATCATAATCAAACAGGCAAATACCATCACTATTTGCTGATATCATTACACAGGGCGCTGGGTTTTTGATAATGTCATAAGCGTGAAGTTTGTGATAATGTCACCGGGGCGGTGCTTGTGTGATAATGTCAACAGGGCGATGCGTGTGTGATAATGTCACCAGGGCGGTGCTTGTGTGATAATGTCAGCAAGGCGATGTGTGTTTGATAATGTCACCATGGCGATGTGTTTGTGATAATGTCACCAAGGCAATGTGTGTGTAATAATGTCACCAGGGCGATGTTTGTGTGATAATGTCACCATGGCGATGTGTTTGTGATAATGTCACCAGACGATGTGCATGTGATAATGTCAACGGGGCGGTGCTTGTGTGATAATGTCAACAGGGCGATGTGTGTGTGATAATGTCACCAGGGCGGTGCTTGTGTGATAATGTCAGCAGGGCGATGTGTGTGTGATAATGTCACAATGGCGATGTGTTTGTGATAATGTCACCAGGACGATGTGTGTGTGATAATGTCACCAGGGCGATGTTTGTGAGATAATGTCACCAGGGCGATGTGTGTGTGATAATGTCACCAGAGCGATGTGTGTGATAATGTCACCAGGGCGATGTGTGTGTGATAATGTCACCATGGAGATGCTTGTGTGACAGTTTCTCCAGGGTGATGTGTGTGATAATGTCACCAGGGCGATGTGTGTGAGATAATATCAACAGGGCGATGTGTGTGTGATAATGTCACCAGGGAAATTTGTGTGTGATAATGTCACCAGGACGATCCTTGTGTGATAATGTCACCAGGGCGATGTGTGTGTGATAATATCACCAGGGTGATGTGTGTGTGATAATGTCACCAGGGCAATATGTGTGTGATAATGTCATCAGGGCGATGTATGTGATAATGTCACCAGGGTGATGTGTGGTGATAATGTCACCAGAGCGATGTGTGTGATAATCTCACCAAAACGATGCTTGTGTGATAATGTCACCAGGGTGATGTGTGTGATAATGTCACCAGGGCGATGTGTGTGTTATAATGTCACCAGGTCGATGTGTGTGTGGTAATGTCAGCAGGGTGATGTGTGTGATAATATCACCAGGGCGATGTGTGTGTGATAATGTCACCAGGGAAATTTGTGTGTGATAATGTCACCAGGACGATCCTTGTGTGATAATGTCACCAGGGCGATGTGTGAGTGATAATGTCACCAGGGCGATGTGTGTGTGATAATGTCACCAGGGCAATGTGTGTGTGGGAGATGTGTATGTGATAATGTCACCATGGAGATGTTTGTGTGATAATTTCAACAGAGTGATGCTTGTGATAATTTCACCAGCGCGATGTGTGTATGAAAATATCACCAGGGCGATGCTTGTGTGATAATGTCACCAATGTGATGTGTGTGTGATAATGCCATCAGGGTGATGTGTGTGTGATAATGTCACCAGTGTGATGTGTGTGTGATAATGTCACCAGAGCGATGTGTGTGAGATAATGTCATCAGGGCGATGTGTGTGTGATAAAGTCACCAGGGCGATGTGTGTGTGATAATGTCACCAGGGCGATGTGTGACTGATACTGTCACCAGGGCGATGTGTGTGTGATAATGTCAGCAGGGTGATGTGTGTGATAATAACACCAGGGTGATGTTTGTGTGAAAATGTCACCAGGGCGATGTTTGTCTGATAATGTCACCAGGGCGATGTGTGTGTGATAATGTCATCAGGGAGATGTATGTGATAATGTCACCACGGTGATGTGTGTGTGATAATGTCACCAGGGCGATGTGTGTGTGATAATGTCACCAGGGAAATTTGTGTGTGATAATGTCACCAGGATGATCCTTGTGTGATAATGTCACCAGGGCGATGTGTGTGTGATAATATCACCAGGACGATGTGTGTGTGAAAATATCACCAGGGCAATGTGTGTGTGATAATGTCACCAGGGCGATGTGTGTGTGATAATGTCACCAGAGCGATGTGTGTGTGAAAATGTCACCAGGGTGATATGTGTGATAGTGTCACCAGGGCGATGTGTGTGTGATAATGTCACCAGGGCGATGTGTGTGATAATGTCACCAGGGCGATGTTTGTGTGATAATGCCATCAGGGCGATGTGTGTGTGATAATGTCACCAGTGTGATGTGTGTGTGATAATGTTACCAGGGCGATGTGTGTGAGATAATGTCGTCAGGGCGATGTGTGTGTGATAATGTCACCAGGGCGATGTGTGTATGATAATGTCACCAGTGTGATGTGTGTGTGATAAAGTCACCAGGGTGATGTGTGTGTGATAATGTCACCAGGGCGATGTGTGAGTGATAATGTCACCAGGGCAATGTGTGTGTGATAATGTCAGCAGGGTGATGTGTGTGTGAAAATATCACCAGGGCGATGCTTGTGTGATGATGTCACCAGGGTGATGCGCATGTGATAATGTCACCAGGGGGATGTGTGTGTGATAATGTCACCAGGGTGATGTGTGTGATAATGTCACCAGGGTGGTCTGTGTGATAATGTCACCAAGACGATGCTTGTGTGATAATGTCATCAGGGTGATGTGTGTGATAATGTCACCGGGGCGATGTGTGTGTGATAATCTCACCAGGGCGATGTGTGAGTGATAATGTCACCAGGGTGATGTGTGTGTGATAATCTCACCAAAACGATGCTTGTGTGATAATGTCACCAGGGCGATGTGTGAGTCATAATGTCACCAGGGTGATGTGTGTGTGATAATGTCACCAAGATGATGCTTGTGTGATAATGTCACCAGGGCGATGTGTGTGTTATAATGTCACCAGGGTGATGTGTGTGTGATAATGTGAACAGGGCGATGTGTGTGATAATATCACCAGGGTGATGTGTGTATGCTAATGTCACCAAGATGATGTGTGTGTGATAATGTCAACATGGAGATGTTTGTGTGATAGTTTCTCCAGGGTGATGTGTGTGATAAAGTCACCAGGGCGATGTGTGTGTGATAATGTCACCAGGGCGATGTGTGAGTGATAATGTCACCAGGGCAATGTGTGTGCAATAATGTCAGCAGTGTGATGTGTGTGTGAAAATATCACCAGGGCGATGCTTGTGTGATGATGTCACCAGGATGATGCGCATGTGATAATGTCACCAGGGGGATGTGTGTGTGATAATGTCACCAGGGCGATGTGTGTATGATAATGTCACCAGTGTGATGTGTGTGTGATAAAGTCACCAGGGTGATGTGTGTGTGATAATGTCACCAGGGCGATGTGTGAGTGATAATGTCACCAGGGCAATGTGTGTGTGATAATGTCAGCAGGGTGATGTGTGTGTGAAAATATCACCAGGGCGATGTGTGAGTGATAATGTCACCAGGGCGATGTGTGTGTGATAATGTCAGCAGGGTGATGTGTGTGATAATGTCACCAGTGCGATGTGTGTGTGATAATGTCAGAAGTGCAATGTGTGTGTGGGAGATGTGTGTGTGATAATGTCACCATGGAGATGTTTGTGTGATAATTTCAACAGAGTGATGCTTGTGATAATTTCACCAGGGCGATGTATGTGTTAAAATATCACCAGGGCGATGCTTGTGTGATAATGTCACCAGTGTGATGTGTGTGTGATAATGCCATCAGGGCGATGTGTGTGTTATAATGTCACCAGGTCGATGTGTGTGTGGTAATGTCAGCAGGGTGATGTGTGTGATAATATCACCAGGGCGATGTGTGTGTGATAATGTCACCAGGGAAATTTGTGTGTGATAATGTCACCAGGACGATCCTTGTGTGATAATGTCACCAGGGCGATGTGTGAGTGATAATGTCACCAGGGCGATGTGTGTGTGATAAAGTCACCAGGGCGATGCGTGTGTGATAATGTCACCAGGGCAATGTGTGTGTGGGAGATGTATATGTGATAATGTCACCATGGAGATGTTTGTGTGATAATTTCAACAGAGTGATGCTTGTGATAATTTCACCAGCGCGATGTGTGTATGAAAATATCACCAGGGCGATGCTTGTGTGATAATGTCACCAATGTGATGTGTGTGTGATAATGCCATCAGGGCGATGTGTGTGTGATAATGTCACCAGTGTGATGTGTGTGTGATAATGTCACCAGAGCGATGTGTGTGAGATAATGTCGTCAGGGCGATGTGTGTGTGATACTGTCACCAGGGCGATGTGTGTGTGATAATGTCAGCAGGGTGATGTGTGTGATAATAACACCAGGGTGATGTTTGTGTGAAAATGTCACCAGGGCGATGTTTGTCTGATAATGTCACCAGGGCGATGTGTGTGTGACAATGTCATCAGGGAGATGTATGTGATAATGTCACCACGGTGATGTGTGTGTGATAATATCACTAGGGCAATGTGTGTGTGATAATGTCACCATGGAGATGTTTGTGTGATAGTTTCTCCAGGGTGATGTGTGTGATAATGTCACCAGGGAAATTTGTGTGTGATAATGTCACCAGGATGATCCTTGTGTGATAATGTCACCAGGGCGATGTGTGTGTGATAATATCACTAGGACGATGTGTGTGTGAAAATATCACCAGGGCAATGTGTGTGTGATAATGTCACCAGGGCGATGTGTGTGTGATAATGTCACCAGGGCGATGTGTGTGTGATAATGTCACCAGTGCGATGTTTGTGTGATAATGTCACTAGGTGATGTGTGTGTGATAATGTCACAAGGGCAATGTGTGTGTGGGAGATGTGTGTGTGATAATGTCACCATGGAGATGTTTGTGTGATAATTTCAACAGAGTGATGCTTGTGATAATGTCACCAGGGCGATGTGTGTGAGATAATGTTGTCAGGGCGATGTGTGTGTGAAAATGTCACCAGGGTGATGTGTGTGATAGTGTCACCAGGGCGATGTGTGTGTGATAATGTCACCAGGGCGATGTGTGAGTGATAATGTCACCAGGGCAATGTGTGTGTGATAATGTCAGCAGGGTGATGTGTGTGTGATAATGTCACCAGGGGGATGTGTGTGTGATAATGTCACCAGGGTGATGTGTGTGATAATGTCACCAGGGTGGTCTGTGTTTTAATGTCACCAAGACGATGCTTGTGTGATAATGTCATCAGGGTGATGTATGTGATAATGTCACCGGGGCGATGTGTGTGTGATAATCTCACCAGGGCGATGTGTGAGTGATAATGTCACCAGGGTGATGTGTGTGTGATAATGTCACCAAGACGATGCTTGTGTGATAATGTCACCAGGGCGATGTGTGAGTGATAATGTCACCAGGGTGATGTGTGTGTGATAATGTCACCAAGACGATGCTTGTGTGATAATGTCACCAGGGCGATGTGTGTGTTATAATGTCACCAGGGTGATGTGTGTGTGATAATGTGAACAGGGCGATGTGTGTGATAATATCACCAGGGTGATGTTTGTGATAATGTCACCAGGGCGATGTGTGTATGCTAATGTCACCAAGATGATGTGTGTGTGATAATGTCAACATGGAGATGTTTGTGTGATAGTTTTTCCAGGGTGATGTGTGTGATAATGTCACCAGGGCGATGTGTGTGTTATAATGTCACCAGGGCGATGTGTGTGTGATAATGTCAGCAGGGTGATGTGTGTGATAATGTCACCAGTGCGATGTGTGTGTGATAATGTCACTAGGTGATGTGTGTGTGATAATGTCAGAAGTGCAATGTGTGTGTGGGAGATGTGTGTGTGATAATGTCACCATGGAGATGTTTGTGTGATAATTTCAACAGATTGATGCTTGTGATAATTTCACCAGGGCGATGTATGTGTTAAAATATCACCAGGGCGATGCTTGTGTGATAACGTCACCAGTGTGATGTGTGTGTGATAATGCCATCAGGGCGATGTGTGTGTGATAATGTCACCAGTGTGATGTGTGTGTGATAATGTCACCAGGGCGATGTGTGTGAGATAATGTTGTCAGGGCGATGTGTGTGCGATAATGTCATCAGGGCGATGTGTGTATGATAATGTCACCAGTGTGATGTGTGAGTGATAATGTCATCAGGGCGATGTGTGTGAGATAATGTCACCAGGGTGAGGTTTGTGATAATGTCACCAGGGTGATGTGCGTATGATAATGTCACCAGGGCGATGTGTGTGTGATAATGTCACCAGGGCAATGTGTGTGTGTGATAATGTCAACAAGACGATGCTTGTGTGATAATGTCACCAGGGTGATGCGCGTGTGATAATGTCACCAGGTTGATGTGTGTGATAATGTCACCAGGGTGATGTGTGTGATAATGTCACCAGGGCAATGTGTGTGTGATAATGTCAACAAGACGATGCTTGTGTGATAATGTCACCAGGGTGATGTGTGTGTGATAATGTCACCAGGGCAATGTGTGTGTGATAATGTCAACAAGACGATGCTTGTGTGATAATGTCACCAGGGCGATGTGTGTGTTATAATGTCACCAAGATGATGTGTGTGCGATAATGTCACCATGGAGATGTTTGTGTGATAATTTCACCAGGGCGATGCTTGTGTGATAATTTCACCAGGGCGATGTGTGTCTGATCATGTCATCAGGGCGATGTGTGTGTGATAATGTCACCAGGGTGATGTACGTGTGTTAATGTCTCCAGCGCGATGTGTGGGTGATAATGTCACCAAGGCAATGTGTGTGTGATAATGTCAAAATCTTGATGCTTGTGTGATAATGTCACCAAGGTAATATGCGTGTGAAAATGTCACCAGGGAGATGTTTGTGTGATAATGTCATCAGTGGCACGGTGGGATATGTGTTGGTGTAGGGGTTACGGGGATCGGGTGGGATATGTGTCGGTGCAGGCTCGATGGGCCGAAATGAACTCTATCTGCACTGTGGGGTTTCTGTGATTCTGTGATCGTGTGATGTGTATGTGATGATGTGACCAAGGAAATGTTTCTGTGATAATTTCATCAGGGTGATGTGTGCGATATTGTCACCAGGGTGATGTGTGTGTTAATGTCACCAGGGCGATGTGTGTGTGATAATGTCACCAGGGCAATGTGTGTGTGATACTGTCAACAAGACGATGCTTGTGTAATAATGTCACCAGAGCGATGTGTGTGTGAAAATATCACCGGGATGATGCTTATGTGATGATGTCACCAGGGTGATGTGCGTGTGATAATGTCACCAGGGTGATATGTGTGTGATAATGTCACCATGCGATGTGTGAGTGATAATGTCACCAGGGTGATGTGTGTGATAATGTCACCAGGGTGGTCTGTGTGATAATGTCACCAAGATGATGCTTGTGTGATAATGCCAACAAGACGATGCTTGTGTGATAATGTCACCAGGGTGATATGTGTGTGAAAATATCACCAGGGCGATGCTTGTGTGATGATGTCACCAGGGTGATGCGCGTGTGATAATGTCACCAGGACGATGTGTGTGTGATAATGTCACCAGGGTGATGTATGTGTGTGATAATGTCACCAGGGCGATGTGTGTGTTATAATGTCACCAGGGCGATGTGTGTGTGATAATGTCACCAGGGCGATGTATGTGTGTGTTAATGTCACCAGAGCGATGTGTGTGTGATAATGTCACCAGGGTGATGTACGTGTGTTAATGTCTCCAGCGCGATGTGTGTGTGATAATGTCATCAGGGCGATGTGTGTGTGATAATGTCACCAGGGCGATATGTTTGATAATTTCACCAGGGCGATGTGTGTGTGATAATCTCACCAGGGCAATGTGTGTGTGATAATGTCACCAGGGCAATGTGTGTGTGATAATGTCAACAAGACGATGCTTGAGCGATAATGTCGCCAAGACGATTCTTGTGTGATAATGTCACCAGGGCAATGTGTGTGTGATAATGTCAAAATCTTGATGCTTGTATGATAATGTCACCAGGGTAATATGCGTGTGAAAATGTCACCAGGGAGATGTTTGTGTGATAATGTCATCAGTGCGATGTGTATGTGATGATGTCACCAAGGAAATGTTTCTGTGATAATTTCATCAGGGCGATGTGTGCGATATTGTCACCAGGGTGATGTGTGTGTTAATGTCACCAGGGCGATGTGTGTGTGATAATGTCACCAGGGCAATGTGTGTGTGATACTGTCAACAAGACGATGCTTGTGTGATAATGTCACCAGAGCGATGTGTGTGTGAAAATATCACCGGGACGATGCTTGTGTGATGATGTCACCAGGGTGATGTGCGTGTGATAATGTCACCATGCGATGTGTGAGTGATAATGTCACCAGGGTGGTCTGTGTGATAATGTCACCAAGATGATGCTTGTGTGATAATGTCACCAGGGCAATGTGTGTGTGATAATGTCAACAAGACGATGCTTGAGCGATAATGTCGCCAAGACGATTCTTGTGTGATAATGTCACCAGGGCAATGTGTGTGTGATAATGTCACCAGGGCAATGTGTGTGTGATAATGTCACCAGGGCAATGTGTGTGTGATAATGTCAACAAGACGATGCTGGTGTGATGTCACCAGGGTGATGTGTGTGTGATAAAGTCACCAGGGTGATGTGTGTGTGACAATTTCACCAGGGCGATATGTGTGTTATTTTCACCAGGGTGATGTTTGTGTGATAATCTCACCAGGGCGATATGTGCGTGATAATGTCACCAGGGCAATGTGCGTGTGAAAATGTCACCAGGCTAATGTGTGTCTGCTAATGTCACCAGGGCGATGTGTCTGTGATAAAATCACCAGGGTGATGTGTGTGATTATGTCACCAGATGATGCTTTCTTGATAATGTCATCAGGGCGATGTGTGTGTGATAATGCCACCAGGGTGATGTGTGTGATAGTTTCTCCAGGGTGATGTGTGGGATTATGTCATCAGGCTGATGTGTGTGTGATAATATCACCAGGGCGATGTGTGCATGATAATGTCAACAGGGCGATGTGTGCGTGATAATGTCACCAGGGGGAATTGTGTGATAATGTCACCAGGACGATGTGTGTGATAATGTCACCAGGACGATGCGTGTGTGTTAATGTCACCAGGACGATGCTTGTGTGATAATGTCACCAGGGCGATGTGTGTGAGAATTTGAACAGGGCGATGTGTGTGTGATAATGTCACCAGGGCGATGCTTATGTGATAATGTCACCAGGGCGATGTTAGTGTGATAATGTCACCAGGACAATGTGCGTGTGACAATGTCACCAGATGATGTGTGTGTGATAATGTCACCAGGTGATGTGTGTGTGATAATGTCACCAGGGCAATGTGTGTGTGATAATGTCACCAGGTGATGTGTGTGTGATAATGTCACCAGGGCAATGTGTGTGTGATAATGTCACCAGGTGATGTGTGTGTGATAATGTCACCAGGGCAATGTGTGTGTGATAATGTCACCAGGTGATGTGTGTGTGATAATGTCACCAGGTGATGTGTGTGTGATAATGTCACCAGGTGATGCTTGCTTGATAATGTCACCAGGGCGATGTGTGTGTGATAATGTCACCAGGGCAATGTGTGTGTGATAATGTCACCAGGGCAATGTGTGTGTGATAATGTCACCAGGGCAATGTGTGTGTGATAATGTCACCAGGACGATGTGTGTGTGATAATGTCACCAGGTGATGTGTGTGTGATAATGTCACCAGGACGATGTGTGTGTGATAATGTCACCAGGTGATGTGTGTGTGATAATGTCACCAGGTGATGCTTGCTTGATAATGTCACCAGGGCGATGTGTGTGTGATAATGTCACCAGGGCAATGTGTGTGTGATAATGTCACCAGGACGATGTGTGTGTGATAATGTCACCAGGTGATGCTTGCTTGATAATGTCACCAGGGCGATGTGTGTGTGATAATGTCTCCAAGACGATGCGTGTGTGATAATGTCACCAGGATGATGTGTGTGATAATGTCATCAGGGCGTTGTGTGTGTGATAATGTCATCAGGGCGATGTTAGTGTGATAATGTCACCAGGGTGATCTGCGTGTGATAATTTCACCTGGATAATGTGAGTTTGTTAATGTCTGCAGCGCGATGTGTGTGTGATAATGTCACCAGGGTGATATGTGTGTGATAATGTCACCAGGGCGATGATTGTGTGATAATGTCACCAAGGTGATGTTTGTGTGATAATGTCACCAGGTGATGTGTGTGTGATATTATCACACCCATTTCCCTGGTGACATTGTCACCAGGGTGATGTGTGTTTGGTAATGTCACCAGGGTGATGTGTGTGTGACAATGTCACCAGGGCGATGTATGTGTGTGTTAATGTCACCAGAGCGATGTGTGTGTGATAATGTCACCAGGGTGATGTACGTGTGTTAATGTCTCCAGCGCGATGTGTGTGTGATAATGTCATCAGGGCGATGTGTGTGTGATAATGTCACCAGGGCGATATGTTTGATAATTTCACCAGGGCGATGTGTGTGTGATAATCTCACCAGGGCAATGTGTGTGTGATAATGTCACCAGGGCAATGTGTGTGTGATAATGTCAACAAGACGATGCTTGAGCGATAATGTCGCCAAGACGATTCTTGTGTGATAATGTCACCAGGGCAATGTGTGTGTGATAATGTCAAAATCTTGATGCTTGTATGATAATGTCACCAGGGTAATATGCGTGTGAAAATGTCACCAGGGAGATGTTTGTGTGATAATGTCATCAGTGCGATGTGTATGTGATGATGTCACCAAGGAAATGTTTCTGTGATAATTTCATCAGGGCGATGTGTGCGATATTGTCACCAGGGTGATGTGTGTGTTAATGTCACCAGGGCGATGTGTGTGTGATAATGTCACCAGGGCAATGTGTGTGTGATACTGTCAACAAGACGATGCTTGTGTGATAATGTCACCAGAGCGATGTGTGTGTGAAAATATCACCGGGACGATGCTTGTGTGATGATGTCACCAGGGTGATGTGCGTGTGATAATGTCACCATGCGATGTGTGAGTGATAATGTCACCAGGGTGGTCTGTGTGATAATGTCACCAAGATGATGCTTGTGTGATAATGTCACCAGGGCAATGTGTGTGTGATAATGTCAACAAGACGATGCTTGAGCGATAATGTCGCCAAGACGATTCTTGTGTGATAATGTCACCAGGGCAATGTGTGTGTGATAATGTCACCAGGGCAATGTGTGTGTGATAATGTCACCAGGGCAATGTGTGTGTGATAATGTCAACAAGACGATGCTGGTGTGATGTCACCAGGGTGATGTGTGTGTGATAAAGTCACCAGGGTGATGTGTGTGTGACAATTTCACCAGGGCGATATGTGTGTTATTTTCACCAGGGTGATGTTTGTGTGAT
The DNA here is from genome assembly GCF_052327205.1 of Somniosus microcephalus. Lineage (NCBI taxonomy): Eukaryota > Metazoa > Chordata > Chondrichthyes > Squaliformes > Somniosidae > Somniosus > Somniosus microcephalus. Next base: position 72,369,940 of record NC_140989.1, on the reverse strand, counting down.
AATCTCACCAGGGCGATATGTGCGTGATAATGTCACCAGGGCAATGTGCGTGTGAAAATGTCACCAGGCTAATGTGTGTCTGCTAATGTCACCAGGGCGATGTGTCTGTGATAAAATCACCAGGGTGATGTGTGTGATTATGTCACCAGATGATGCTTTCTTGATAATGTCATCAGGGCGATGTGTGTGTGATAATGCCACCAGGGTGATGTGTGTGATAGTTTCTCCAGGGTGATGTGTGGGATTATGTCATCAGGCTGATGTGTGTGTGATAATATCACCAGGGCGATGTGTGCATGATAATGTCAACAGGGCGATGTGTGCGTGATAATGTCACCAGGGGGAATTGTGTGATAATGTCACCAGGACGATGTGTGTGATAATGTCACCAGGACGATGCGTGTGTGTTAATGTCACCAGGACGATGCTTGTGTGATAATGTCACCAGGGCGATGTGTGTGAGAATTTGAACAGGGCGATGTGTGTGTGATAATGTCACCAGGGCGATGCTTATGTGATAATGTCACCAGGGCGATGTTAGTGTGATAATGTCACCAGGACAATGTGCGTGTGACAATGTCACCAGATGATGTGTGTGTGATAATGTCACCAGGTGATGTGTGTGTGATAATGTCACCAGGGCAATGTGTGTGTGATAATGTCACCAGGTGATGTGTGTGTGATAATGTCACCAGGGCAATGTGTGTGTGATAATGTCACCAGGTGATGTGTGTGTGATAATGTCACCAGGGCAATGTGTGTGTGATAATGTCACCAGGTGATGTGTGTGTGATAATGTCACCAGGTGATGTGTGTGTGATAATGTCACCAGGTGATGCTTGCTTGATAATGTCACCAGGGCGATGTGTGTGTGATAATGTCACCAGGGCAATGTGTGTGTGATAATGTCACCAGGGCAATGTGTGTGTGATAATGTCACCAGGGCAATGTGTGTGTGATAATGTCACCAGGGCAATGTGTGTGTGATAATGTCACCAGGACGATGTGTGTGTGATAATGTCACCAGGTGATGTGTGTGTGATAATGTCACCAGGACGATGTGTGTGTGATAATGTCACCAGGTGATGTGTGTGTGATAATGTCACCAGGTGATGCTTGCTTGATAATGTCACCAGGGCGATGTGTGTGTGATAATGTCACCAGGGCAATGTGTGTGTGATAATGTCACCAGGACGATGTGTGTGTGATAATGTCACCAGGTGATGCTTGCTTGATAATGTCACCAGGGCGATGTGTGTGTGATAATGTCTCCAAGACGATGCGTGTGTGATAATGTCACCAGGATGATGTGTGTGATAATGTCATCAGGGCGTTGTGTGTGTGATAATGTCATCAGGGCGATGTTAGTGTGATAATGTCACCAGGGTGATCTGCGTGTGATAATTTCACCTGGATAATGTGAGTTTGTTAATGTCTGCAGCGCGATGTGTGTGTGATAATGTCACCAGGGTGATATGTGTGTGATAATGTCACCAGGGCGATGATTGTGTGATAATGTCACCAAGGTGATGTTTGTGTGATAATGTCACCAGGTGATGTGTGTGTGATATTATCACACCCATTTCCCTGGTGACATTGTCACCAGGGTGATGTGTGTTTGGTAATGTCACCAGGGTGATGTGTGTGTGACAATGTCACCAGGGCGATGTGCGTTTGTTAATGTCTCCAGCGCGATGTGTGTGTGATAATGTCATAAGGGCAATGTGTGTGTGATAATGTTACCAAGACGGTGCTTGTGTGATAATGTCACCAGGGTGAAGTGTGTGTTATAATGTCACCAGGGCAATGTGTGTGTGATGTGTGTGATAGTTTCAGCAGGAGGATGTGTGTATGATAATGTCACCAGGACGATGATTGGGGGATAATGTCACCAGGGCGATTTGTGTGATAACGTTTCCAGGGAAATGTGTGTGTGATAATGTCACCAGCGCGATGTGTGTCTGATAATGTCACCAGGGCGATGTTGTAGTGTATGTACCTTTAAGAGAGAACTACTTTTACAGCTCCTGTATACTGTAGTACCGGCAGTAACCACACCTGTATATAAGCCTTGACCTTGCCTCTGTACCCCAGTCTTGAGATTACCCTACTCCAGTAAATACCTGTTGATTGTTAAGTTACAGCATCCGTGTGGTTATTGAAAAACATCATACTCTCAGAATCACGGATCTAACAGTGGCGACAAGTGTCGATTCGAATCTACCTGAAACTCTGCATTTCCCTTCGAGGATTCGCTCCGGGAGGACGGTGGAAGAAAGTCGAGGCCAGAAGCACGGGCGTCGACCACGAGCAACCGCCCAGTCGTCCGGCAGAGAGTGAACATCGCAGGGGAGGCTGAGGAGAGCCGGGCTTGGTTCCCCAGCCACGACGATCAGCAACAGGCTGACGACAGGTACAGTGCAGACCCTTCCCGGACAGCGGCGGCTGGAGCCGACCGACGGCGGAGAGAAAGCCGAGCAGCGTCGACGGGGTAAGACAGAGGGTGAAGCGCACAGGGCGCAGCAGGGGGTTGAAAACCGAGCGGCGTCGAGGAAAAACAAAATGGAGAGAGAGAGGGTAAAGCAACAGCCGGGTTCAGGACCGAGCGGCGGAAACGGGAAAGGCGCACAAAGAAGAAGAAAAAGAAAAAAAAGAACGCGCAGAGCACAGCCAGGGCTCAAGGGCTGAACAGTGTCTGCGGGGAGAAGAAGGGAGAGCGCGGGAGATGCCATTGAGCCACGGAGAAGAAGGAAGAGCGCGGGAGACGCCATTTTTAGAAGCCGCAGCGGAGAAGAAGGGCAAGCGTGGGAAGGAAGGAAAGTGCGAGAGACGCCATTTTGTGCCAGTGGAGAAGAAGGGGAAGCGTGGGAGACGCCATTTTTGACAGTTAAATCACACCCAGGGATGCCGAAGAGTGGCAGTATCTCTACATTCGACAATGAAGTCGAAGATTGGGCGACATATGTGGAACGTATTGAGGTGTACTGCAGGGCGAATGAAGTGCCAGATGCTAGGAAAGCACTGGTTTTGTTAAATTCCATGGGTGCAAAAACTTATGGATTACTGCGAAACCTAATAACCCCAGAGAAGCCTGTGAACAAGAATTTCGAAAGCATAGTAGAAATCCTACAGGACCACTTAAACCCCACACCGCTGCTGATAGCAGAACGATTTAAGTTCCATAAAAGGAACCAACACAAAGACGAAAGCAATGCTGAGTACCTAACGGAACTGTGCAAGCTATCAAAACACTGCCAGTTTGGAGCGGGACTAGCAGATACATTAAGGGACAAGTTTGTGTGTGGGCTGCAAAGTGAAGGAACCCAGAAACGGCTTCTATCAGAAAAGGATCTTACGCTGGACAAGGCTTTCAGTATGGCAGTATCACACGAAGCAGCCGCAAGGGGCGCTGCAGAGATACAACAGAGACCGCAAGAATATGGCACCAATGAAATGTCCTATGGAACAGGGAAGTGCTATTGCTGCAGCAGAACAACACATGACCAGAAGGATTGTTGGTTCAAGGACCAAGTGTGCAGACAGTGTGGAAAAGCAGGACACATAGCAAGAGTCTGCAGGTCTGGGAAGAAAACCAACAGTAAGAAATCTCCACAGGAGAAGTACAAAAAGGTACACAAGGTGATGGACAGTAGTTCAGACGAACAGAAAAGTGACACAGACTCCGGAAGCAAGGAGCTGGGTTGTCTGAAACTACATACGGTAACCAAAATGGAGGATCACCAGGCTATCTGGGTTACACTCAAGATAGACGGAGTCCAAGTGAAAATGAAATTGGACACAGGATCAGCCCTAACAGTCATAAACCAAAGGGACTACAAGCGGCTATTTTCACATATACCCTTGAAAGTTACAGAGATTGTCTTGAAGACGTACACGGGGCAAAAAGTCTACCCCAAAGGAAAAATAAGGGTGAAAGTGATATACAAAGGCCAGGAAATACCTAAAATGGACTTCTATGTATTGCCAGATGGAGGACCACCACTGCTAGGACGTGAATGGATCCGGAAGATACAATTAGATTGGCATTCCATACAGGCACTGAAGGTTGAGGCCAAAAAGGATGACGACGTCACACCTGGACGACTGTCAAAAATGCTAACTGACGCAAAAGAAGTGTTCCAGGAGGGACTCGGAACACTAAAAGGCATAACAGCAACGATTAAAATAGAGGAAAATGCAAGCCCAAAGTTTCTTAAGGCCAGACCAGTGCCTTATGCGATCAGACCAGCTGTCGAAGCAGAGCTGGAAGGGTTGGAACGTTCAGGAGTACTGTCCAAAGTAGACTGGAGCGAGTGGGCTACACCCATCGTTCCTGTAATGAAGAGGTCATTGAGTAATATGCCTGGGGAACCAAAGAAGGTCCGCATCTGTGGGGATTTTAAGGTGACAGTGAACCCAATCCTTCACACGGTACAATATCCGCTTCCACGAATTGAGGATATTTTTACCTCGCTATCTGGAGGTAAACGCTTCACCAAAATTGATCTAGCCCAGGCATACTTGCAAATGGAAGTAGAAGAAGCCTCGAAACAATACCTTACGATTAACACTCATAAAGGTCTTTATCAATACAACCGGCTGGTGTTCGGGGTAGCATCGGCTCCGGCTATTTGGCAAAGGGCGATGGATCAAGTCCTGCAAGGGATTCCAGGGACCCAGTGTTATTTGGACGACATCCTGGTCACGGGCGAAAATGACAGTGATCACCTCGCCAACTTGGAGAAGGTGCTCACCAGATTAAAGGAATATGGGCTACGAGCTAATCGCCACATGTGCGAGTTTTTCCAGAAGCAGATCTCGTATTGTGGCCACGTCATCGATGAAGAGGGGTTACATAAGTCCCCTGAAAAGATTGAGGCAGTAGTCAAGGCTCCAGCACCGGAAAATGTGTCACAACTGAGGTCGTTCCTCGGGCTGGTAAACTACTACCATAAGTTCTTACCAAATTTGTCCACGGTATTACACCCACTGAACACCCTACTGCAAACAGGGGTACCATGGAAGTGGAATGACGAACGTAGACGAGCTTTCCAGAAGTGTAAAGAATTGATCACATCAAAAGAGGTGTTGGCCCACTTCAACCCAGCACTACCAATTCGTTTGGCATGTGATGCATCACCCTATGGTATTGGAGCGGTGCTGTCGTACAAATTCCCAGACGGGTTGGAGAGGCCAGTAGCCTTTGCGTCTCGGTCACTAACCTCAGCCGAGCGCAACTACGCCCAGATTGACAGGGAGGCCCTCAGCCTAGTATGGGGAGTAAAAAAATTCAACCACTATCTGCATGGGCAGAAGTTCACCTTGCTGACTGACCACCAACCACTTGTCTCCATCTTTAATCCTAAGAAGGGCATTCCAGTGATGACTGCACAACGGTTACAAAGATGGTCCCTGTTTCTAGGGGCAAATCAATATGAAATGGAATATAAAGGCACGAAACAGCATGGAAACGCTGATGGGCTATCGTGCCTGCCACTGCCTACTGTGGAGGAAGCACCAGCAGTGGACCCTATCGAGATATTTTATTCGTCAATAATTGAACGATTGCCAGTAACGAACGCGGATATAGAGAAGGAGACCCGCAATGATCCAGAGTGGTGATTCCACCCAAGTTAAGGGAGAGAGTGCTAAATGAGCTACATGAAGGTCATCTGGGGGGAGTGAAAATGAAAAGCCTTGCTAAGGCTTATGTGTGGTGGCCGGGAATCGATCAACAAATCGAAGACCTAACCAAGAGCTGCTCAGGATGCCAGAAGGTCCAAAATGCACCACCACATGCCCCTCTACACCCATGGGAGTGGCCCGCCTCTCCATGGCAACGGGTGCATATTGATTTTGCTGGTCCATTCATGGACTCAATGTTCTTAATAGCAGTGGATGCTCATTCGAAGTGGCCTGAGGTGATAAAAATCTCCTCAACCACTACAGAGAAAACGATTGTAGTCCTACGGACCATATTTGCCAGAAACGGCTTGCCAGAGCAGATTTGCTCTGATAATGGACCACAGTTTGTGTCCGAAGAGTTTCGAAAATTTATGAGAAGGAATGGGGTAAGGCATTACACATCCGCCCCGTATCATCCAGCCACAAATGGATTGGCTGAGAGGCTCGTACAAACCTTTAAGAAGGTGATAAAGGCCATGTGCGATGATGAAATTCCACTACAGCATAAGATGGACAATTTCTTATTAGCCTACCGAAACGCGGCACATGCAGTTACCAACCAGACCCCGGCCATGATGTTCTTTAACCGAAGGTTGCGATCTCGCCTGGACTTGCTTCGACCAAATGTGCGAAGAAATGTTGAGGATAAACAATTCCAGCACATCAATGAGAAGCCGACAAGGAGCTTCAATGTAGGACAACCAGTCTTGGCCCGTGACTACCGAACAGAGAAATGGCAACCCGGAACGATATACGCACGGCAGGGGCCATTAATGTACACAGTGGATGTCGGGGAGAACATTGTGAGATGCCACGTTGATCAGATCTTAGCGTCACAGGAACGAGTCAACCCCATGTCTTGCATACCTGGGGATGAACCCGACATACCGGTAGCATCTACCTCCGAACCAGTAGCAGTGGAACCCGATGAACTAACCGATGAAAAGGGGCCAGAATCGCCCCTGCACCAAGAACAAGAACCTCAGGAAAGGCGCTATCCCAAAAGGATCAGGAAGCTGCCCCAAAGACTGAACCTATAAATGGACTATTGTTGTTTAATGTACATGTTAAAGTGTTAATTGTTATTTGAATATTATGGGTACTACTAATCTAAAAGGGGAGGAATTGTAGTGTATGTACCTTTAAGAGAGAACTACTTTTACAGCTCCTGTATACTGTAGTACCGGCAGTGACCACACCTGTATATAAGCCTTGAGCATGCCTCTGTACCCCAGTCTTGAGATTACCCTACTCCAGTAAATACCTGTTGATTGTTCAGTTACAGCATCTGTGTGGTTATTGAAAAACATCATACTCTCAGAATCACGGATCTAACAGATGTGTGTTTTTTTTAATTCATTGATGGGATGTGGGCGTCGCTGGCTAGGCCTGCATTTAGTGCCCATCCCTAATTGCCCTTGAGAAGATGGTGGTGAGCCGCCTTCTTGAACCGCTGCAGTCCATATGGTGTAGGTACACCCAGAATGCTGTTAGGAAGGGAGTTCCAGGATTTTGGCCCAGCGACAGTGAAGGAACGGCGATACAGGTCCAAGTCAGGATGGTGTGTGGCTTGGAGGGGAACTTGTAGGTGGTGATGTTCCCATGCGTCTGCTGCCCTTGTCCTTCTAAGTGGTAGAGGTGGCGGGTTTGGAAGGTGCTGTTGAAGGAGCTTTGGCGAGTTGCTGCAGTGCATCTTGTAGATGGTACACACTGCAGCCACAGTGCGCCGATGGTGGAGGGAGTGAATGTTGAAGGTGGTGGATGGAGTGCCAATCAAGCGGGCTGCTTTATCCTGAATGGTGTCAAGCTTCTTGAGTGTTGTTGGAGCTGCACTCATCCAGGCAAGTGGAGAGTATTCCATCACACTCCTGACTTGTGCCTTGTAGATGGTGGAAAGGCTTTGGGGAGTCAGGAGGTGAGACACTCGCCGCAGAATTCCCAGCCTCTGGCCTGCTTTTGTAGCCACAGTATTTATATGGCTGGTCCAGTTCAGTTTCTGATCAATGGTAACCCCCAGGATGTTGATAGTGGGGGATTCAGCGATGGTAATGCCATTGAATGTCAAGGGGAGATGGTTAGAGTCTCGCTTGTTGGAGATGGTCATTGCCTGGCACTTGTGTGGTGCGAATGTTACTTGCCACTTGTCAGCCCAAGTGTGAATGTTGTCCAGGTCTTGCTGCATATGGACCCAGACTGCGTCCATATCTGACGAGTCTTGAATGGTGCTGAACAGTGTGCAATCATCAGCGAACATCCCCACTTCTGACCTTATGATGGGGGGAACGTCACCAGGGCGATGTGTGTGATTAAGTTTCCCAGATAATGTGTGTGTGATAATGTCACCAGGGCGATGTGTGTGATAATGTCACCAGGCCGATGTGTGTGATAATGTCACCAGGGTGAAGTGTGTGTGATAATGTCACCAGGGCGATGTGTGTGTGATAATGTCACCAGTGCGATGTGTTTGTGATAATGTCACCAGGGCGATAAGTGTATGATAATCTAACTGGCGTGAAGCTTGTGTGATAATTTCACCAGGGCGATTTGTGTGTGATAATGTCACGAGGGCGATGTGTGTGATAATGTCACCAGGGCGATGTGTGTGTGCTAATGTCACCAGGGCGATGCTTGTGTGCTAATGTCACCAAGGCGATGCTTGTGTGATGATGTCACTAGGGCGTTGCCTGTGTGATAATGTCACCAGGGCGATGTTTGTGTGATAATGTCACCAGTGCGATGTGTCTGTGATAATGTCACCAAAGCGATGCTTGTGTGATGATGTCACCAGGGCGTTGCCTGTGTGATAATGTCACCAGGGTGATGTATGTGTGATAATGTCACCTGGGCGATGTGTGTGAGATAATGTCACCAGGGCGATATATTTGATAATGTCAACAGGGCGATGGGTGTGATAGATTCAGCAGGAGGATGTGTGTATGATAATGTCACCAGGACAATGATTGGGGGATAATGTCACCAGGGCGATTTGTGTGATAACGTTTCCAGGGAAATGTGTGTGTGATAATGTCACCAGGGCAATGTGTGTGTGATAATGTCACGAGGGTGATGTGTGTGATAATGTCACCAGGGCAATGTGTGTGAGATAATGTCACCAGGACGATATATTTGATAATGTCAACAGGGCGATGGGTGTGATAGATTCAGCAGGAGGATGCGTGTATGATAATGTCACCAGGACGATGATTGGGGGATAATGTCACCAGGGCGATTTGTGTGATAATGTTTCCAGGGAAATGTGTGTGTGACAATGTCACCAGGGCAATGTGTGTGTGATAATATCACGAGGGCGATGTGTGTGATAATGTCGCCAGGGCGATGTGTGTGTGCTAATGTCACCAGGGCGATGCTTGTGTGCTAATGTCACCAGGGCGATGTGTGTGTGCTAATGTCACCAGGGCGATGTGTGTGTGACAATGTCACCAGGGTGATGTTTGTGAATATGTCACCAGGATGGTGTGTGTGTGATAATGGCCTAGAAATTCAGTATAGCCACTTTTGGGGCGGTAAAGTCGGGCGGCCGCTAAAGTTTGCGCCCGGCGCAAAGTCGCGCCCCCTTCGCCGATATTCAGTCGCATCGCCCCAAGAGGTTGCTGCTGCGCTTAAACAGGCGATGCACGACTATCTTTAGGCGCTAAGCCGGCGGTGCTGAGCGATAGCCCCGAGGCCGGGTGCAGCGCAGGTGCGGCGAGTTCTTGATTGACGGCAGACACTCTGGCGCCGGTCATCTCTTAAAGGGGGAGGGTGGATTTGTTTGCCTGCCACGCCCTGCACACTGCAGCCCTCAACCTAGGCCTGACCACTTCAGCTTCACCTGTACAACGCCCAGGACTATGGAGAAGGCCAGGGAGAGAGCGCAGCGCTTCAGCGACGGAGACCTGAGGGTGCTGGTTGGCGGAGTGGAGCGCAGGTGCCATGTTTTGTTCCCAGAAGGTGGCAAGAGGCCGCTGCCCAGCGCCTACCGGAAGCCTGGAGGGAGGTGTCCAACAGGGTGTCTTCCAACAGCGTGGTTGCCAGGACTCCTGTGCAATGCCGGAAGAAGTTCAACGACCTCACTCGGGTTGTCAGGCTGAGTACCCTTTCCAGTGTCCTCCTCATCCTTGCATGTGCACCTCACATCATGGGCAAAGGGACCTGAAAGCCCTAATGGCCAGCCCTCATCCAGCAGCTATGGGACTGGCATGAAAATCAATTGCAGATTCAGCACTTTACACACTGTTCAAGCTATTCGACCATGGGAGGCATTGCAGACAAGATCAGGGCTACACACTGTCCAAGCTATTCGACCATGGGAGGCAGTGCAGACAAGATCAGGGCTACACACTGTCCAAGCTATTCGACCATGGGAGGCAGTGCAGACAAGATCAGGGCTACACACTGTCCAAGCTATTCGACCATGGGAGGCATTGCAGACAAGATCAGGGCTACACACTGTCCAAGCTATTCGACCATGGGAGGCAGTGCAGACAAGATCAGGGCTACACACTGTCCAAGCTATTCGACCATGGGAGGCAGTGCAGACAAGATCAGGGCTACACACTGTCCAAGCTATTCGACCATGGGAGGCAGTGCAGACAAGATCAGGGCTACACACTGTCCAAGCTATTCGACCATGGGAGGCAGTGCAGTCAAGATCAGGGCTACACACTGTCCAAGCTATTCGACCATGGGAGGCATTGCAGACAAGATCAGGGCTACACACTGTCCAAGCTATTCGACCATGGGAGGCAGTGCAGACAAGATCAGGGCGACACACTGTCCAAGCTATTCGACCATGGGAGGCAGTGCAGACAAGATCAGGGCTACACACTGTCCAAGCTATTCGACCATGGGAGGCAGTGCAGACAAGATCAGGGCTACACACTGTACTTAGAGGCCGTCCTTTCTCTTGCAGGCCAAGGTTGCGCACAACCGGCACAACCGAACTGACACCGGCGGAGGCCGTCCTGACCTCAAAGAGCTCTCCGACCTCGACCAGCGTGTGGAGCGCATTATGGGAGGCCGGCTGATTGGCCCCGTCGCCAGTGGAGATGCCGACCCTGTTCTGGGCACCAATGGTAAGGGCATCAACTTTTGGACCTCTCTCGTTCCACTTGCGCATCAGATCAGCATCCTTTGCCACTGTCCGACCAATGCGGTGAATGGCACCACTCATGCCTCCCTCGCTGCCGCCCTGTCCTCACTCTAAAGCTACTCTTGTGCCTTCCTGCTTTCAGATGGTGAATCGCCAGGTGAGGAGGCGGGCCCTCAAGCTGCCACTGTCAGCCCTTCGGAAGACGAGGAGGAGGAAGAGGAAGCCGGCCCATCAGTGCCACCCTCAGCCGCGCCAGCCCATGGCGATGTAGGGGACACGTCTTCCCTGGAGGGGAGCTAGGGGGAAGGGTCGGAGGAGAGTGAAGCTCCGGGGCCCAGCGGCCTGCAGCAACACGGGAGGGGTGGGGAAGCTCGGCGGACTTCTCCCCAGAGGGTGAGTGCGGCCTCCAGTCCTGCGACGGTCAGCACAGAGGAGGTGCGCCTCCTAGAGGAAATGACCGTCCAGGCTGAGCGCAGGCACACTGAGCTCATGGCTGCAGTGGCAAGGATGCCTGACTCCATAGAGTCACTGGCAAGCAGTGTGCAGGAATTCGGGGCAGCACAGGCCAGGAGTCTGCAACAATTCAGTGCAGCACAGGCCAGGAGTCTGGAACTATTCAGTGCAGCACAGGCCAGGAGTCTGCAGGACATCGCGGCAGCACAGGCCAGGAGTCTGCAGGACATCGCGGCAGCACAGGCCAGGAGTCTGCAGGACTTTGCGGCAGCACAGTCGGCTTCTAGCCAAGTGCTCAGTCGTGCCGTCCATTCACTGGCTGGTGTCATGCGGACACAGACCAGGGCCACACGGGCACTAACTGCTGCCAACCTCGCTGGATCAGCCAGGCATCGCCAGGGCACTCGCCGCGCAGCAGCAGCCCAGCAGTCTCTCCTTCAGCTGTTTGCTGCGCATGCTGCAGTGCTGGCCCGTGTGAGTGCCAATCTGTCAGGCGACCAGCGGGCACCTGCGATCTGCCAGGTTGCCACCATTCCTGCAGCCGACACTGCCACTCCGCCATTGCAGCTGCCACGAGCTGCTGGACAGACTGCTGCCGCCCAGCCAGAGTTGGAGCAGTCAGCACCCGGACACTCCAAGGCCAGAGCTGGTGCAGGCCAACCCCCAAGGGCATCTGCCGTCTCGCCATCTGCCCCTCAGCAGCCTTCCCCCAGCCTTGCTGCAGCCACTGGGCTCCCATTGAGGAGGAGCAGCAGGGCGGGCAGGGGCCAGGCAAGGATGCGCAAGGCATCGCCCTCGCAGGGCAAAAAGTAGATGTAAGAGCCATAAAAGCTTAAGAAAATACTTTAAAATAGTGGTTAAATGGCATAATACAGTTAATTTACCTGACCGGCTTATTGTACTAAGAAACCCCCTATTTTCTTGCTCCAGTAGTATAGTCCGAGACACCCCCTTCATTCTTGCCATAATGGAACAGTCCCTAAGCCACACATGGGTACAGCCATTTTACAGTTTAAACTGCACGTGGTTGAAGGAGGCAGAAGCTGTGAGGTTTGGAGCAGTACAGTTTTTGACCGTGTTCGTTTATACGTGTTTGCTTTGTAATTCTGTTTGTTAAGTGTTATAGTAAACCGTTTAAAAGACAAAGCTACGTTTGGGAACGTTTTATTTCGACACGCGTCTACTCGTTGTTAAAAACCCCACAGCTCAGTGGCTGCCTGTTTGGAAACTAAGAAGCGCCACTACATTAGTCAAAAACTTGCTCCCTAAGAAGGAAGGGACGGAATCGTCGGCGAACGTATACCCGAATGGTCACGGAGCCAGACGACAATATAAGAAAGCGAAGGTACAGTGACTGCTACTTGCTTTGTTCATTCTATTGAGAAGCTAAATAAGAGCTGCGGGTAAAATGGCTGAGGCCTTACGGAGCCAGGAGCTTCCATCAGCCAGAAAGATTGCTGGCCAAAAGAGGGAAATAAAGCTCACCCCAAAGGCAATGGAAGAGAAGTTACATAGAAGCATAGGTGCAAGGAAGGCTAAATTAGCTCAGATAACTGGAAAAATGAAGATAATCGATCGTCTCATGGAAGATAATGCTAATATTAAGAAAGCTGAAGACATGATGTATTACGATTTCTCCAAGCTGCATGAAGAATTTAATGTACTCAATGAAGATATATTAGCACTTCTGCCTGAAGAAGAGGGAAACGCTGATCAGCACAACTGGTTTGATCTTAAATCAACCAGCATTAAGGACTATATCAAGGCCACGGAACAGTGGATGTTAAAGATTCGTCAAGACGCTGATACAGCAGAGAAAGATAAAGTTGACGATGAAGTCGGACCAGACGATAGCATTTCAGAGACTTCCGCCAGACCGAGCAAAAATCGAAAAGAAGGTAGCTCTGTTTCTGGACGCAGGTCAGTCGCTTCTACCACAAGCTCGTCGCGACGCATGAGAGCGGAGGCCGAACGGGCGGCGTTGATGGCGCGCGCAGCATCTTTAGCGGAGAAGCAAGCTCTTAAACGGGAAGAGGCCCAACTGCAGGTCCAAGAGGCCCAACTGCAGGCCCAACGGGCCCAGGTGCAGGCAAAGAAAGAACAGCTGGAGATACAAACAGCTATCGAGGTCTCAGACGCCAGGTTGAGTCCGTACGAAGATTATGAAGGCTCACGGGACGGCGGGAGCCACTGCCAGTCAACGTCGTCACATAGAGTTGGATCCAGGGCCCCTTCAAGAGTTTCAACAGAGCCCGAAGGCAATCCCCTGGCATTACGGCATGGAAGAGTGGCCTCTCCACTAACAGGAGCACGTGATGCTACCCCAGACATCAGACGGTCTAGACTAGACCCTGCTGATGACCACCAGAGGCCTGAAGACACAGGGAGAAGCCTATACCGAGTGATGCAACATCAGAACGAAATTACAGAGATGCTTGTAAAACAACAGAATCTGTTTCGACTCCCTCAAAGAGACATACCAGTGTTCCAAGGCGACCCACTCAAGTATAAGCCCTTCATCAGATCCTTTGAACAAGCCATTGACTCCAAAACAGAGAGCAGCAGTGATAAGTTGTACTACCTGGGACAGTACACCAGTGGTAAGCCACAAGACCTGGTCAGAAGCTGTGAACACATGAGACCGGACCGGGGATACATAGAAGCCAGGAAGTTGCTGCAGGAGCACTATGGTAACGAGCTGAAGATAGCCACTGCATATATCGAAAAGGCTACCAAGTGGCCACAGATCAGATCGGAGGACAGAGAGGCATTGAACGCATATGTTCTTTTCCTCATAGGATGTCGCAACACCATGGAGGATGTTGAATTCATGGAAGAGATGGACAATCCTACGACTATGAGAATCATCATCTCTAAGCTTCCTTACAGGATGAGAGAACAATGGAGAAGAACAGCCTTTGAGATAATGGAGAGACGGAAAGGTAGAGCCAGGTTTGCAGACTTAGTGAACTTCATAGACAAACAGGCTAAAATTGCTAGGGACCCATTGTTTGGAAACATCCAGGATGTCAGCCCGACCACCGATGGAAGAGTGAAAGCCAAGCCCGTTGAATCAAAGACTCTCAGGAAAGGTGGTTCCAGGGGAAGCAGCTTTGCAACTATCGTCACCCAGGCCGAGGAAGAAAGGCCCCAGAACTCATCTCCCAAAAAGAGCAGCACAGTGACGCCTGCTAATGCCTTTCAGAAGCCATGTTTATTCTGCCAGAAGAATCATACATTGGATTTCTGCAGTGACATCAAAGCACAGCCACATAAGGACAGAATCGAATTCCTGAAGTACAATGGCCTATGTTTTGGATGTCTCTCTCAGGGGCACCTGAGTAGAAACTGTAAGCAAAGAACAACATGCAGAGAGTGCACTCGGAAACATCCCAGTCTGCTCCATATCCATAAAGAAGAACAAGTCTCTAAGAAGAGTGAAGAAAACAATACCGACGAGAATCCCCCTAGTGTTAGGGGGATTAAATACGTGGGGTTACGGGGATAGGGTGGGATATGTGTTGGTGTAGGGGTTACGGGGATCGGGTGGGATATGTGTCGGTGCAGGCTCGATGGGCCGAAATGGCCTCTATCTGCACTGTGGGGTTTCTGTGATTCTGTGATTCTGAGAAGGTCGTTTCAAGTGCTCTGATGTCGCTAGAACCAGAGACTTGTGGATTCACTGGGGCCGGTGACAGTGACTGTATTCTTGCCATCGTACCAGTAAAGATCAAGTCTAAGAGGAGCGAGAAGCTTGTGGAGACTTACGCCTTCATGGATCCAGGTAGCTCAGCAACGTTCTGCACAGAATCACTCATGCGACAGCTGAACGTTAGAGGCAGAAGAACAGAAATCCTATTACGCACCATGGGTCATGAGAAGTCAATGCAAAGTTATATCCTGTCAGACCTAGAAGTGTGTGGACTTGAAGAGAAGGACTTCATAGACCTGCCTAATGTTTTCACACAGAGGGAGATTCCTGTTAGAATAGGGAACCTAGCCCTGCAGAAGGATGTGGATAGATGGCCTTACCTAGAAAAGGTGCGTCTCCCATACATTGAAGCAGAAATTGGCCTATTCATTGGAACCAATGCCTACAAAACTATGGAGCCATGGCAGGTGATAAACAGCAAGGACGACGGACCCTACACCGTCAGGACAGCCCTTGGATGGGTAGTCAATGGAGATGATGGCCACAAGTCGAACAAGGAGGAACGACAAAACGTCACAGTTAATCGCATCTCTATCGCAAGCATTGAAGAGCTGTTGATACAGCAGTTCAACGCAGACTTCTCAGAACGCAGCTGTGAGGAAAAGACAGAGATGTCACAAGAAGACCATCAGTTCATGGGTTTGATGACAAGGTCTACACAGTTCATTGATGGCCACTATCACATTGGTTTGCCACTGAGAAGACAGACCGCGAAGATGCCGAACAATCGCTGCATAGCAGAGCAACGCGCCATCAGTCTAAAGAGAAAGCTGAACAAGAACCCCGACTTTCACGAAGACTACAAAGACTTCATGAGAAACACCATAACGAAAGGCTATGCTGTAAAGGTGCCCGAGGAACAGTTGAACAGAGACGATGGAAGGGTCTGGTACATTCCTCATCATGGGGTGTATCACCCAAAGAAGAAAAAGATCCGTGTAGTGTTTGACTGCGCCGCCTCATTCAGAGGAACTTCACTGAATGACCAGCTGCTTCAAGGTCCTGATCTTACTAATACCCTCATTGGCGTCTTGACTAGGTTTAGACAAGAGCTCGTTGCCATGATGGCAGACATAGAATCAATGTTCTACCAAGTTAGAATCCCTGATGAAGATGCTGATCTTCTGCGCTTCCTTTGGTGGCCAGATGGCGACGTTAGTCAAGCGATGGTGGAATGTAGAATGGCCGTACACTTGTTCGGAGCCACATCATCTCCCAGCTGTGCAAGCTACGCTCTCAGAAAAACTGCAGAAGATGGCAAAGGCAAAGCACCATCAGAGGCTGTGGAGACAATCTTCAGAAACTTCTATGTCGACGACTGTCTGAAGTCCGTGTCAACAGAAGACGATGCCATCGCACTGTCAAGAGACCTTAGAACTCTGTGTTCGAATGGAGGATTCCATCTGACTAAGTGGATAAGCAACAGCAGAGCAGTTCTAGCTTCTATCCCAGAAAAGGAAAGAGCCACTGAAGTCAAAGATCTGGACCTGAGCCATGATGTCCTTCCTATCGAGAGAGCTCTTGGTGTACAATGGTGCATCGAGTCAGACACGTTCAACTTCAGGATAATGGTGAACGAAAGACCATCCACAAGATGAGGGATTCTCTCCGTGGTCAGTTCCATCTACGACCCTCTTGGATTCCTGGCACCACTCATTCTGCCGGTGAAGCTGATGCTACGAGAGCTGTGTAGAGACAAGAGAGGATGGAATCACAGAATCACAGAATCACGGAATCACCACAGTGCAGATAGAGGCCATTTCGGCCCATCGAGCCTGCACCGACACATATCCCACCCTATCCCCGTAACCCCACGTATTTAATCCCCCTAACACTAAGGGTCAATTTATCATAGCCAATCAACCTAACCCGCACATCTTTGGACTGTGGGAGGAAACCGGAGCACCCGGAGGAAACCCACGCAAACACGGGGAGAATGTGCAAACTCCACACAGACAGTCACCCGAGGCTGGATTCGAACCCGGGTCCCTGGCGCTGTGAGGCAACAGTGCTAACCACTATGCCACTATGCCACCGGGATGAAGATATCCCAGAAGGTCAAGCTCAGAGATGGCACAGATGGTTGACAGATTTGCAACAACTTTCTAGCTTCAACGTCAGTAGATGCATCAAGCCCGCGAGTTTTGGAGTTACAAAGACGGCTCAACTACATCATTTCTCGGACGCCAGTGAGGACGGCTATGGCACGGCTACTTACCTCTTGCTGACAAATCAACAGGGCCAGAAACATTGTGCCTTCCTCATGGGGAAATCCAGGGTGGCTCCACTGAAGCAGGTCACCATCCCGAGACTGGAATTGACGGCAGCGGTTGTTGCAGTTAAAGTTGACCAGGTGATGCGGAAAGAGTTACAGCTCCCATTAGAAGAATCTGTCTTCTGGACGGATAGCACGACGGTGCTGAAGTACATAGAGAATGAGAAGATACGCTTCAAGACCTTCGTAGCAAACAGAATCTCATCCATTAGAGAAGCTATACAACCATCTCAATGGAGGTACGTAAACACCTCATTAAACCCAGCAGATCAAGCCTCACGAGGATTGAAGGCTGAAAACTTCATGAGGAGTGAAACTTGGATACAAGGCCCAAGTTATCTGCTGGAAACAGAGAGATCATGGCCAGAAAGACCAGATATGCCAAGTCAGATTGCTGAAGACGACGTCGAAGTCAAGAGATCAGTCACAGTAAATCTCATAAATACGAAAGAGAACTTTGACACAGTGAACAAGCTTGTTAACCATTTCTCAGGATGGCACCAGTTGAGGAAAGCAGTTGCATGGTTTCTAAGGTTGAAAGAGTTGCTGCTACACCTGAGCGGTAAGAGAAAAGAGTACCGAGCCACTATCAGTCAGTCTGAAAGTAACCCTGATAAGCAGAGAATGCTTCTACAGCAGTATACGCATCATCACAAGACCACATTGGGCAAGAATTCATTGACCGTGGAGGATTTGGCCAAGGCTGAGAAGGAGATAGTTCGCTTCAGTCAAAGACAAAGATACCCAGAAGAAATCGAAGCTCTACAGCGAAATACTCCAATCAAGAAAGGTAGTCATATCTACAAGCTGGACCCTACACTGCAAGACGGAGTACTGAGGGTGGGAGGGAGACTAAACAAATCTGCTATGCCAGAGGAGGCCAAGCATCCTGCTATCCTTTCTAAGGACCTCCGGGTTGCTACCCTCATTCTTCAGCATATACACCAGAGTATTGGACACAGTGGGAGGAATCACGTGCTTGCGAAGCTAAGACAAAGATACTGGATTCCAGGAGCTAATTCCGTTATAAGAAAAATACTCTCTGAATGTATTGTTTGCAGACGGTTACACGCTAGAGCTGGGGAGCAGAAAATGGCAGACCTGCCTGAAGACCGTTTGTTACCAGACAAGCCCCCATTTACAAACGTAGGGGTGGACTATTTCGGGCCTTTCGAGGTAAAGCGAGGACGGAGCCTTGTCAAGAGATATGGTGTGCTTTTCACTTGTTTGACCATCAGAGCTGTTCATATTGAGGTGGCACACACGCTTGACACTGATTCCTGTATTAACGCCTTGCGGCGCTTTGTCTGTAGAAGAGGACATGTGTCCATTATGCGTTCTGATAATGGCACTAATTTCGTCGGAGCGGAGAGAGAACTACGGGAAGCTATTGAAGGTTGGAATCAGCTTAAAATACAGGAAGCCATGATGCAAACAGGAATTAAGTGGATCTTCAATCCTCCGGCTGCATCCCACCACGGAGGTGTCTGGGAAAGACAGATACGCACCGTAAGAAAACTACTCAGTTCTGTACTGAAGCAGCAAGCGCTTGACGACGAGGGACTCCAAACCGTTCTGTGCGAGGTCGAAGCCATCATTAATGACCGACCAATAACTAAGACATCAGATGATCCCAATGACCTCGAAGCCCTGACTCCGAACCACCTGTTGTTGTTGAAAACACAGCCAGCCATGCCCCCGGGAGTCTTCAAAAAGGAAGATCTGTATGCCCGTCGGAAGTGGAGGCAAGTTCAGTATATGTCAGACCTTTTCTGGACCAGATGGACAAGAGAATACTTACCTCTGCTACAGGAGCGTCAAAAATGGTCCAAAATAAAGAGGAACTTCATTGTCGGAGACATTGTCTTAATTGTGGATGATTCAGCCCCTAGAAATTCTTGGCTGATGGGAAAAATAATTAAGACCATGCCAGACTCCAGAGGCGTCGTTCGTCGCGTTTGTTTGCAAACCAAGACCAGTACCCTGGAAAGACCGATCACAAAGCTCTGCCTGCTACAAGAAGCAGCGTGAAAGGTTCCCGAACGAAAAAAAAGTGGACACTTATATTGTAAATATGTTGAACTCATTAGTTTATGACTCTTAATGTTTGAGTAATTGATATGCTTCATGTGCCTAGTCAATTAGGGGCCGGAACGTAAGAGCCATAAAAGCTTAAGAAAATACTTTAAAATAGTGGTTAAATGGCATAATACAGTTAATTTACCTGACCGACTTATTGTATTAAGAAACCCCCTATTTTCTTGCTCCAGTAGTATAGTCCGAGACACCTCCTTCATTCTTGCCACAATGGAACAGTCCCTAAGCCACACATGGGTGCAGCCATTTTACAGTTTAAACTGCACGTGGTTGAAGGAGGCAGAAGTTGTGAGGTTTGGAGCAGTACAGTTTTTGACCGTGTCCGTTTATACGTGTTTGCTTTGTAATTCCGTTTGTTAAGTGTTATAGTAAACAGTTTAAAAGACAAAGCTACGTTTGGGAACGTTTTATTTCGACACGCGTCTACTCATTGTTAAAAACCCCACAGCTCAGTGGCTGCCTGTTTGGAAACTAAGAAGCGCCACTACACCGCCACCAGAAATATCATTGAGCAGACCATCGGCCTGCTGAAGCAACGGTTCTGCTCCTTGACCATTTGGGAGGAGCCCTCCAGTACTTGGCTGAGTGGGTGTTCCTTTTCATCATGGTACAACTTGGCCATCTTGCAGGCCCATCCATTGCCACCAGGCATAGCGGTACCACCTCAGGAGGGGGAAGAGGGAGAGGAGGAGATCGAGGAGGAAGAGGAACAGGAGGAGGAACAGCAGCGAGGGAGGAGGCAGCCACTCAATCTCATCAGACTGTGGTTCCAATAAATTCAACCCCACATCCCGGTTGCTCATCAGATCCCCATCATTCCATCCATTTTGCATGCCATATCACGGTGCAAAGCTGAAATGAGATACAGCACAAATTCTGCAAAATTCAATGAATAAATTTATCAATGTTCAGTAAACACATATATACAACAATATTAACTAATCACCCTTGTACAAACACTTACTTCCCCTCTTTACAGTCCCCTTTCCAAATCTAGTGCTCCTACATAGTGTCTCCCCAATGGCTGCAGCAGGGCTGGTGGAAAGCTGCTGAGTGTCAGTGCCAGAGACTACAGATGGCCTTGCAGAACATCCTTGGCCAGCTCTGAGCCTGTAAGGTGCGGCTGTACACTGCACCACCTCAGGCTGGGCGGCAGCAGTCTGGGCTGGCTGGATGATAGGCAGCGACAAGGGCAATGGCGGACTGGCAGTGGTGGGAGCAGGAATGCTGTCATCCTGAGAGAGGACCGCAGCTTCCTGCTCCACTGACGCACTGCCACTCCCCCGGGACAGCACCTCAGCATCCCTACCAATCTGCTGCATCAGTGATTGCTGGCCTACTGCGACACCGTGAGATCCCCGGTGGACTGTGGTGGACCCAGCGATGATGGCAGCAGTCAGAGCTTGTGTGGCATGAAGCTGAGACTGCATGCGAGCAGTCTGAGACTGGATGGCATCAACCATTGACTACATTACAGCATTACATTACAGTAGCTTCGGCCTATGCTGCAATGGATGCTGCCACATCGCCCATGACACGCAGCATGAGGTCTGGGTCCCCACGGTCTCTCAGGGAGTCCACCATACTTTGCAGACTGCCAAGGATGGGCTCCATGGTGTGCACAGAGCTCTGTGCAATGTTGGAGGCAGACTCCTCCATGCTCCTTACCATTGCCAACAGGATCTTGGGCACCCTTGCCATTGCACCTATCATCTCGGTGTGCATGGCCGTCACCCTTCTTGTGAATGCCTCCCCATCGAGGTCCTCATCTGAGCCCTGTGCAGCAGAACTTGCGCGAGAACTGACCCTCTGGGGAGCTGGCTCTCGAGCTACCCTTTCCCCCTGGCCTTGCTGCAGCCCACTCGTCCCTGGTGCATCACCCAGTGCAGACCCCTCTGCTAAACTTGCCTCTGAAGATCGCGTAGTGCCAGTATCTGAGGTGGTGCCTGCGGGTGACAGATGCAGTGACGCGGTGCTTTCTTCCTCCTCCTCTTCTCCTTCCTCACTCTCACTGGGAGGCTCAGGGACAGGCTGGTCATCTGGTTGCTGATTACCTGAAAGCATAAAGGCACAAGACTCGCGTTAAGATGAGAGCAGGGGGACAGGAAGGGAGCAAGTAATGCAGACAGTATAATGAGCTGGAAAGTGGGAAAGGCTTGTGGTGTGAGGGGCAAGTGGGATGAGAGAAGGAGAGGGGATGAACACACCATTGTTGCCCGCCCGACGTTGCCGATGGCCACAGTGCCCACCACCTAGCACCCAATGACTCTCAGCACTCGCTCCTCCAGGTCTGTAAGCTGTTGGATGTCCGCTTCACCCCCGCCTGTTCGTTCCCGCTCCCTCCTATTGTGGCCCAACTTGGCCTGCAAGAGAAAGGAAAGCGTGTGAGTGAGTGTGCAGCTATGTGTTTAAGAGGTGTGCCTGTCATAGTTGAATAGCTGTGATTGTTGGCAAGGCGTGAGATGTGGATGTGAGTTTTAGTAGGTGGAGATGCTTGGTGGGTGAGTGGTGAGAGTGTGGTGGTTTGTGCAGTGTATACAGACTGAGGTTCACATGCTGGTATGTAGGACTTGCTGAAGCATGTACTCACCTTGACCACCCAAGTGAGGTCGTTGAATTTTTCACGGCACTGTGTGAGGGTCCTGAGGACCACACCGCTGTCTGAGATGCCCTGGGCCACTTCCCTCCACATTGCCCTGAAGACCTGGGGCAATGGCCTCCTGCCAGTGGCCGGGAACAGTACTGCCCTCCTTCTTTCGACTGCCGCGACCAATGCCTCCAATGCCAGGTTGCTGAAACAGCAAAATCTCTCCCCCATGGGACTGGGATCAGCCATGAGGATAAGAGGTGCAGCTGCTGATTTGCTTGGAGGTCGCCTTCAGAGCCAGCAATGTTGAGAATGAGGTTGTGCAGAATAATTGAACCTCCCCTTTAAGAACTGGAAGGAGCCAGTGTGAATGATGAGTCCCGATTGGAGTGTACCTGAGATTGGTTATTGCTCTGCGGGTAGCGCCCCGCTCTCTGTGTGAAGCGCCCTAAGTTAGGTGACTAGCGCTTGACTTAGCGCTCCAGTTCTTTCTTGGAGCGCTATCAATCAATTTGGGGGGAGGTCAGAAGGATTAGCGAATTCTCCAACTTTTTACAATTTTGCGACCCAACCGGGGCAACCGCGAATTTCTAGCCCTTTTAAAGTGTCTTACAAAATATTTTAGTCGGCAATGTTCCTATGATTATACATAATAAAATGTAGTGTCCCGGAATTTGCAGTTGGGACAACGGCGAACTGGCAGCGTTCGCTGTCATTCTGCCTTTGATACTGGCCGCAACTTCGGGATTTGGCGCAGGCGCTGGCATATGCAGAAATCCTGAAGTTGTGGTCTGTCATTCACTGCTCGTCCACAGGCTGGCCTGTGCCCCCCCCTCCCCGCCCCCACCACAACACTCCCCCACCGAGCCAGCAATCTGTGTAATCACCCAAATGAGGGAAACTGACGAAAACTTCAGCTCTTTTGCAGTAAGTACACTGTTAAATTCCCCACTAAAAGCTAGACCCAAAGGGGTTAGGTGTAATTGGGGTTTTAACAGCGTTATTCCTGCTAAACAATTGTCAAAGATCTGGAAAGCTAATTTTAATTTTGTGGTGCCAGGGGACTGGAGAATTGCAAATGTTGCACCATTGTTCACAAAAAGGTGTCAAGATAAACCCAGCAACTACAGGCCAGTCAGTTTGACCTCGGTAGTGAGGAAGCTTTTAGAAACAATAATCAGGGACAAAATGAACAGTCACTTGGACAAGTGTGGATTAATTAAGGAAAGCCAGCATGGATTTGTTAAAGGCAAATCGCGTTTAACTAACTTGATCGAGTTTTTTGATGAGGTAACAGAGAGGGTTGATGAGGGTAATACGGTCGATGTGGTGTACATGGATTTCCAAAAGGCGTTTGACAAAGTGCCACATAATAGGTTTTCCAGCAAAGTTGAAGCCCATGGAATAAAAGGGACAGTGGCAGCATGGATATGGAACTGGCTAAGTGACAGGAAACAGCAAGTAGTGAACAGTTGTTTTTCGGAATGGAGGGAGGTTTACAGTGTTGTTCCCCAGGGGTCGTTTCTAGGTTCACTGCTTTTCTTGATATATATTAATGACTTGGACATGAGCACAATTTCAAAATTTGCAGATGACTCAAAACTTGGAAGTATAGTGAACAGTGAGGAGGAGAATGATAGACTTCAAGAGGTCGTAGATAGGCTGGTGGAATGGGTGGACACGTGGCAGATGAAATTTAACGCAGAAAAGTGTGAAGTGATACATTTTGGTAGAAAGAATGAGGAAAGGAAATATAAACTAAAGGGTACAATCCTAAAGGGGGTGCATGAACAGAGAGACCTAGGGGTATATGTGCACAAATTGTTGAAGGTGGCAGGGTAGGTTGAGAAAGCAGTTAAAAAAGTTTATGGAATCCTGGGCTTCATGAATAGAGGTATAGAGTACAAAAGCGTGGAAATTATGATGAACCTGTATAAAACACTGGTTCGGCCTCAACTGGAGTATTGTGTCCAATTCTGGGCATCGCACTTTAGGAAAGATGTGAAGGCCTTAGAGAGGGTGCAGAAAAGATTTACGAGAATGATCCAGGGATGAGGGACTTCAGTTACGTTTATAGACTGGAGAAGCTGGGGTTGTTCTTCTTGGAGCA
Organism: Somniosus microcephalus; assembly: GCF_052327205.1. NCBI lineage: Eukaryota > Metazoa > Chordata > Chondrichthyes > Squaliformes > Somniosidae > Somniosus > Somniosus microcephalus. Next base: position 72,345,929 of record NC_140989.1, on the reverse strand, counting down.
GAGAAGATTGAGAGGAGATTTGATAGAGGTGTTCAAAATCATGAAGAGTCTGGACAGAGTAGTTCGAAGGAAACTGTTCCCATTGGCAGAAGGGTCGAGAACCAGAAGACACAGATTTAAGATGATTGGCAAAAGAACCAAAGGCGACTTAAGAAAAAACTTTTTTACGCAGCGAGTGGTTAAGATCTGGAATGCAATGCCTAAGAGGGTGGTGGAGGCAGATTCATTCACGACTTTCAAAAGGGAGTTAGATAAGTACCTGAAGGAAAAAAAATTGCAGGGCTATGGGGAAAGGACTAGCTGAAGTGCTCTTGCAGAGAGCCAGCATGGGCTCGACAGACTGAATGGCCTTCTTCCGTGCTGTAACCATTCTATGATTCTGTGAAATTTGTCCATTTTATTGAAAATTAACATTTTTAAGAAACATTAAAAAAAAATTTTAAAAATTTTGAAAGTTTGTCCATCTTTATTTCAGAATCACCCTTTTCTCCAACTGAGAGCCCCAATCATTATTTTGTTCTAACATTTTTAAAAAGTTAGAATTTTATGAGCTTACACACCTTGTTTGCTGTGTGAGTATTCTGCGTTTTGATTGGCTGCTCAGACAGCTTGTTGACGTCCCAGCAGTTCACACAAGGGGATCCCCGGTATACTTCGTTGATTTGATTGAATGTCAGAAAACACAAAAACACAGGGATCGCTGGCCTCAAATTCCGGGCCAATATTTCTATTACATAAGATACTGATCATTTATCTCCCTCAGAATATCATCTTCAGTTTGGTTCTATAATTTTTTCTGATTTGTTTTATAAAAAATATTTTTGTAGATGAAAAATGAAAAAGATATATTTATCTTGACAAATGAAAAGGTACTTTGGTTCTCAAAATGATTAATTATGAAGTGAAAGTTACAACATACTTCTTCAAAATGTACATCTGGTTCATTCATTTTTGAACATGCTGCCAAACTAACTATAGTGTTAAGCAAAATACTCCAAATGGCTGCAAGCTTTGCTTCAGTTGGGTTCCAATACTGCAGCACTGCCGTACAACCAAATTTGGAGAAAGATACGAAACAGGGCCTTTAGTAAGCAATCCCCCTTAATCCAATTCTGGCATACTGCGAGGGATTCCAAGGTTTGAGAATAGTGACATTTGTAAAGAACAGTCCTGATGAGACAGCTAAGATGCTTCTGTCCCTGCCAAGGCTTGTGGAACCCAATTTTCCATTACCTTGTCAGAACTCATCTCCCGCTGTCACGATGAAGAGATAAGTGTGAAGTGATGGAAAGTGTTGATCAGCTGGTCAGAGAAAGAAGACAGCGGTAAATGGATCAAGGCCTTTTCAAGAAGGATACAGTTGTTCTCAAGCTCTTAATCCCAACTAGTGGGCTTTGGCAGCACGAAGGTTTTACTCATGCACTAAGAATACTACAAATGTTTCGTTGCAATTTTAAAAAGCACTGTTATTACAGTATTAGATTGTAACACACTGAAATGCAATTCCCTCTTTAATTCACGATGAGAATTGTTGTACAACTTCAAGAAATTAGGAGAAATAATAACTGTTTATTGTGTATTGACTCAGCATGGTTACACTAAGCACTTTGAAACATCCTGAGGTCATGAAAGGCGCTGTAGAAATCCAAGTTTTTCTTCTTATTTTTTCTTTCACTTGTACAGATACTGAAGAGTTCATTCATGTGATTCAGCAGGCATTTAATTCCAAATCTCATCAAGAAAAAAAGAAAGTGAGTAAGACTTGCATTCAAATAGCGCCTTTCACGATCACTGGAAATCCCAAAGCGCTTTACAGCCAATGAAGTGTCGTCACTGTTGTAATGTAGGATGATAATGTAATGATCAAGCATTTGAGGAGGGAGGGAAGTTCCACAAGCATTTTCCTCCAAATTATTTGAGTGAATGTTTTTAATTTATTGAAACTAAATTAATAATGTGTTGCACCAAACATGGTCAGTGATTGTTCCCCTCTCTGTGTACAGACATGACAAATCTTACCCCATCCTTAGAGGCAGGTTAGTCCTTTAAATTGCAGAGAAGTTATTTACTGAGCTAAATCCAAGAATAAGTGAATGATTAGAACCAAAAAAGAAACATAAGAAATAACATGTAAATTGTCATACATGCCATTTTAAAACACTTGCTTGTCCCACAATACTTCACAATACAGATGGTATCTCCAGGACTTGCGCTGTCACATGCCATGTTTAGCATAATTAATTATTCTTTTCATCCCTTTAGGTGAATTTTTAAAAATTCACTTGAGTGATTTGGGTAAAAGTTGCTGTTGATTTTCCTCTCCCTTCCTGTGGGAGAGTGCCAGGCTTCTACGGAGTGCCTCTCCCCAACTACAAGGGTGAGATCGGAGAGTCCACATCTGGTGAATCACAAGCATGAGCTGTATGGAAGATTCCTTTGTATCTGTACAGATGTTCCCATCTGAGATGAATGACCATGAAGAACAACACGATTCTTTCTCTAGCTATGCTGCATATGACAGTGCTACATTGCTATGCTGCTCTTCAAAGAGTTGCATTCCTCTGCTTTTTTTCCCACAGTGTTGTGTTTTTGAGCTGTGTTTCAGAGTGTTGTGTTGCTCTTTTGCTGTCTGCAGCATTATGTCACTATGTGCTGTTTTTCAAGGCATTGCTTTGTTTTTTTTGTTCTTCATGGTTTTGAGTTATATACTTTTCTTCACACTACTGTGCACCTGCAGAGAATGACATAGAATATACAGCGCAGAAACAGGCCATTCGGCCCAACCAGTCCATGCTGCCGTTTATGCTCCACTTGAGCCTCCTCCCATCCTTCCTCATCTAACTCTATCAGCATAACCCTCTATTCCCTTCTCCCTCATATGCTTATCTAGCTTCCCCTTAAAAGCATCTATTCTATTCGTCTGTGATTTTTTTTTAGGACACTGTTCATCTGCTGCTCTTCGCATTATTATTTTGCTGTGTAACATTTATAACAATGGAGCTGTGTGTGCGTACATAAGAAATAAGAAAAATGAAGATCAGGAGCTCAATGTAATAATAAAAATTTAAAATAATTCAATTGCTACAGCTCTGCTAATACCACCATTATCAACCTGACATTTTTATAATTGCCCTCAGTCACAGGGTTATGTTATTACCTTTTCCGTAGAAAGCAATCGCGAGTGAGATTTGGCCTGAAATCAAATCCCCATTTGCCACTAAGTTCTAAATCAGCACTGGCATAACTATACCTCAGGCATAGGTCTCATGGCAGAGTCAATTTGGACAGAGCCAGATACATTGATGGTGTAAAGTTCCAGTGAATTCATGATTCGAATTTTCACAGACAGCCCAACACATTCCTTCTTCGCCACTTTGGCAAGATCACTCGCTGCTTGATCTCTCCATTACCACCCACTAGCAGTTTATCACCATGGAATTTATTTATTGAAAATTATTCCGTGTATCCACATGCAGAATATTATGCTGACAGTTTTAATGTACAGACTATTTTTTAAAGAGGCTTATTATAAGCATGTAGTGGAGTTGGACAACAGTACAAATATATCCGTTAATCTGCCCATGGATACAAGACTAGGTCTCAGCATAAATGAGGTATTAAGGATCAGCACCAAATCAGATTTATAACCAACAGTGACCCAATTGGATAATTTCTGCATTTGTTACCATTTTGGATCACTTTGGGCTCTGTTTGGCCTGTCTGTTTAAACAAACTGAGAGTGAAAGTCTAAGCAGGACAGAAAGAGAATAGCCCTTGCCCCAAAGCCCCATAATGAGGAGTCAGTCAGCCAAGGGTGCCTACCTGCCCATTAACTTCACCCCAACAGAGGTGCAAGCAACAATCTATTCCAATCTCCCCATGCAGTGTGAACTAAACATGTACCTCCTTGCCAGTCTATTCAGCATAAGACATCAGTGTACAATGTACCATCTGCACACAATGTAAACTGAACCTGATACAGAAATGTTATTTTTTGTATCTTTGCACTTTTGCTTCGGGGGAAAAATTGTTACTTTAAATACAAAAAGACCTTCGGGGATGAAAATGGGGTCCCAGCATAGGAGTTTTGGGGCTCCGCTCCGTTCAGCTGTAGCACAGAGAGCATCCTCACAATACAACGCAAGGTCAGTTCATTATCAGATTATTGCGGCATTCCTGGCAGAAGTCTTGGGGACCTGAGCACCAAGAACATTTGAGGTCCCTTCCAACCCCTGCACAACACCCCCCCAATCCATTAATACATAAACCTGTAGTAAAATTCAATAAGAAATGAGCCATTATGTTTACACACTGCATTAATAATAAAGCACTTCATATATCACAATATATTATGCTTAAATAAAACTGATTATTTATACAGGACTCCTGGCTGGGACCTATGGGCACAGGCCCCATAAGCCATGTGTTAGTCCGCCTTGCTTCCTAGCACGCACTGAATAACACACTGGGAGCACACCGGAGTTGGGTGCAGTTTATCTGGCATCAGCAACTCTTGAAAAGCTGCTTGTCAACCTTAAAGCTTTCCTGCTACTGAAGATGGGGAGAATGGCTGGAGCAATGGCTCATGTGAGACCTGCTCCATTCAATGAAGCAGCTTTGGAGGTTCTTTATGAAGTTAAGGACTACCAACTAATTAAAGGCCAGTGCCAGTGCAGCCTGGATGGAGATGGTAGAAAGAGTTAATACAATCTCACCTGTGCACCGGACCTGGGAGCAGATGAAGACGACATTTTCTGGTCTCAGAAAGTTGCCACGGTAAATGTTCTCACAGTTTGGTTCATGTTATGATGTTGCCTTACAATGCATCTTAACTTCACTGCAATCTTTGTGGTGCATCGCACAGGGAGAAATTCAACACTCTGGTAGCTATTTATGTGCTTTCTAAATACACAGGCATGCCCACATTTTACCAGGGCATTTTGCATTGTTGGCCATAAGTATGTTTGTCCTGTGTCCCGTTAAATGTGGCAACCAACAAGAAATAAGCATTTTGCCAACACAAAGTACCTGAATGCAGCATAATCACAGACTCACATTGCTGGCCTAGGCACTTATATGATACATATCTTTTCTCTTCATTATTCCTTATTTTAACATAGGTGCCTTTTCTCTCAATAACAACTTCCATTCATATAGGGCTTTTAACATAAAAAAAATCTCAAGGCAGTTTACAGTAGGACGAATGAAAAACAAACACTGAACCAGAAATGAGCGATTAGAATGGGTAACTAAAAGCTTGGTTAAATATTTTCCTGCAGAAAAAATAATACATTTATTGATCCTGCACACCCAGCGGGGAACCACGCCCATGGAGAGTGTGGTTCAGAAATCCTGCACTACAGTGCTGTAGCCCTATTTCTGACCTATGCCACCATTGAGCATGGCTTCTCACTTGAAGCGTGAGATCAGTGAATTTACCTTGAAGAGTTGGATAAAGTGTTAAGATGCCTTGAGAGACGTATTATATGGCATCCATAGACAGGGAGAGAGAGGGAGGAAAACAAAGACATTAAGAGTGGCACAACTGTCTTCTCAGTGGTGAGCTGCACTCAAAGGGAATCCAAAATATTGTGTGGGCGCTAAAGTGGTGTAATGGATCCCTGCCCCCATCTGAATACTACCTGAAAATCAGGCAATAAGAAGAGGGAAATCCAGCCATTACCCTCGTGGCTATGCCGCATTGGATCAGGAGCCCCCCAAAAGCCATAGGATTCAAGGATTTTATTGTAAATCTTGAATGTTTCTCTGCATCATATTGGAGTGATGTCCTGTTTTTCTTACTTAATGCATATTGTGACTTCAAAAGTTGAGAGTGGCTCCACTGTACTTTGTTTCTGTCTGCATGTCAGTGAAAGACTTTTTAATAAGGTTGTGCACATTTCAAAAGTATGCCTCTTAGCATTAATGTTTAATAACTCAAGATTCTGGTTGTTGGTAGCAGTCAGATGCATTATTATCCAAGAGCAATTAAACTGGAACAGCTTGATCCTTACAAAAAGTTCTGGAGGGATTAATGATCCTGCAGCTGAACCACATCTGTTGAAAAATTGATTTCAATGAGACGATGGGGCAAGATAGATCAGTAATTCCCTCATCCCCATCCCAACCACAATATTCAGAGATATCAGAACCTACAAGCAATATTTATATGGTTTAGTAAAGGGGCAACATCACAGTGATTTTATTTTCTAACAATAATACATTAATTATGCCATGTATATACACAGTCATTAGGCAACTTTTTTGTTACTTATCCAAATTTGGATTTTTGCACATATCGGAATGTCAGCATTTTCATATTTGGAGTTAACACTTGGGGCTGGATTTTACCAACCTCGGCAGGTCCATGGTGGGCGACGTCGGTGGTGGGTCCCGACCTTGCTGCCAGCTCCAGTCCGCTGTCCAAAATTAGTTTCCCCTGATTGGGCTTGTTAAGTCCGCCCAGCGCGTTTGCTGGCCAGTTGAAGGAAGCAGGTCTGATGATGTCTTTTGATAACCATGCGCAAATTTACTTTGACAATTGTGCTGTCAGTGTTCTACAGCATTGAGACGCTGCAAACATTGACAAGCACTGCACAGAGGTGCACAACTGTACCCAGGCTCTCCCATAACTCCCTCCATATGCTTATGGAGGGAGTCACAGCACGCCGGGAGGTTCTCTTCCCTTCCAATGGGTGGAAGAGACCTCCCCAGAAGACCAACGCAGTCTGGTTGCACATTGCACAGGAGGACACAAGTAGGGATGTCGTAAGGAGGACCAGGCTGCAGTGGCGCAAACCTTTCAATGATCTCAGTAGATCACGAAAAGTTACCGCAAAACCACACTCAACATCATCCTGCTGTGCCTCTCATCACATCCCCATCACTCTGCCTTCCCTACCCTACTCCTGCACATCCTTACTCACATCAACTTACCTTGCACCTCCACCCATCGCTCTCTATCTACATTATCACTTCCCCATCTCACTAGCTACCCCTCACACTCACCCTCATCCTAGTCCAATCATACCAACTAACAACACACTTGTGTGTTTTAGCCAATGTTCATGTGAAGTTTCTGTTAATGTGGTGTCAAACATTGAAACCTTTATTTTCAACACTTTGTGTTCTTAGACAGATTTGTGTGCACCTTTGGAAGTGGCTTAGTGAGTTGTAGTGAATGGTGAGACATAACGGTACCCCCTGCAATGGTGATGAGTGTGAAAGAAATTACCTGGGGATTGTAGTGATGCTTTATGGTGTTGGTGTGGTGTGGTGCCAACCTGACAGCCAGGGTGTACAGTGTCAAGTGAAGTAAATCTGATCATGGTGAGGCCATCCCTGGCGTCCGAGGCAGCAATGTGTTCGGGTGCTGATGCCCTCTGTCCTGTGCAGCATCAGTTGATTGCAGAGAAGGTTGGTGTTGTTGTTGATGCTGCTGGTGTGCCTGGTGCTGCTGCTGTTCTGGCTGATCGTGGTGGGATTCTGAGGACTAAGGTGAGATAGTTTCAAGGACACCGATGTTGATGTAATAAATGGCAGGTGAACTTGAGATGACAGAAGCGATGTGCCAATGATGAGAGAAGTTGTTCCAATAAGGTGACACTGGATAGAGAGTTTGCTCCAAACACTTGCAACCTGCATAAAGCTCAATCTGTCTTCCAAATGCAGTAAGCAACAGCTTCTGAGCTAGGAAAGTGAACAGCTGTGAGATGGGAGCTTTTATACCACATTTGCAGCTGCCAAGGTGATTCCATGGCCTTTCAACTCCCGACCTATTTACCTGATATGATCCCCGAGCAGCCTAGATCCCGTGGGTGATCTGGTAAACTCTGAAGGCGAGCTGAAAATAGTTCTTAATGCGCTGTTAACAAGGTCATAATGACCTGAATTACCTCCCCCCCCCGCTGCATGTCAGGTCTGCTCAGCGCTGACAGACCCAACATTTGGAAAAGGCGTGTGCCGGCGAGTTCACAGCGGGGTCCCGACCCACTGCCAAAAAAAAATGTTCCCACCCGACCCGCTACCGATTGCGCCCACTGACCCCCCGGAAAATTCCCCCCTTGGAGACAGATTTTCGTCATCACCACCTTGGCAGTAATCTTGTGGAGCAATCATCCGCCCGTTATAGAACCAAAATCAAAATCAATGAAATAAAAATCACAGATTCTATAAATGGCGAGTGATTCAGTTCAGCAGGTTAGTGTCCTGGTGGTGAAGTCAAAAATCTACCCTTTATATCTCCATCTCTAATCTAGACACAAACATAAATATTGCAGACAAGTCAATCTGGTTGTGTCTTACACTGATTCCTTCTATGATATTTATAATCCAACTTTCAATTTAATGAATCCTCCTTGTGCTTAAGAAAGTGAATTAAAAGGCTTTCATATAATCTGGATTTTTGACAATTTGCTCTTTTTTTGTTACGCAGAAAGGGGGAGTCTTAAATTGAAACTAAAAAAAAACCTTTAAAGAGTAATTTCAGTAGTTGCTAATATTAGAGTTTTGATTAGGGTTCCATTTCCTTCCAGACATTTGTTCACATTTAACTTTCCCTAGAGGTTGAGCTTTGTCAGTCTCAACTACCGTGTTTGTGGTGGTGGGGGTGCTGGGGGTGGGGGAGGACTCAGGGAACCTCTTTCTATACAGTTTAAGATGATGTCTCTGAGCTGGACTGTTTTGCTGTTAGGATTAAGGATAGTGTGGAAGTGGAAAGGGACGAAAGAAAGTGGAGGGAAATATTTTAAGTTCAGTAAAAGAACCAAGTTATACCCATAGAAATTTGGCACATTGCAATGATTTGTTTGCAACTAGTAATTCTATTTTTTTGTTATATTGTTTCCTGTTTAAAAACATTAGTCGCCATATCACAATGCAATTATCAAGATCATACTCATCGGCCAGGCTGATTGTTATTGCCTCCTACCGGTGAGTACAGGGCTCACTCTGTTGTGATTTAAATGGTTTTGGCCCACAACTCCTGCTTGATTTGAGTGCTTGGATCCATGAAATGACCCCATAATCCAAGGGAGAATACCACACACAGTATAAAAGCAAAAGTGAACACTCACATTAAAAAAGCAGCCTTTAAGTCGGCTGCTGGTTACAGAACCTTTTGTGTGCATTCTACTGACTATCGACCAGTTGTTGTTAACCTCACCAACTATACTTTGAAACACTTCAAAGACTTTATGGGGAAAAGAAAGCGAATGAATAAAAAGAAACAGTTATTGACCACAGGGAAGCAATGCAAAATCTAATCACAGCAGTGCCAGGAAACCTGAACCTGTCTAAAGATATCTGTAGCTCTCAATGTTTAATTGCTGATGATGGCTGCAGGTCAGTCATGCATGACAATGTGAGTGTCGCACTGCTTTCTGCCTCTTCTTCTTCCTGTCAGCTTTCACTCCAGGTGATAGTACTAGAGTCTCAGTTCTCTTTGAATATATGTCTTGTTGAAAACAACAAATCCACATGCTCGGAAATGAGCTGAACTCAAGAAAAATTGATGCCATTTACTCTTCATCAACAAACATTGAAAGCAAAAGGGAGGAAGAGAAATCTCTGCTTATAAGTCAAACATTGTGTATATATACACACAACGATTATATGTGTGTAATATATAATCTTTTGTCAGTCTATGGTTGTTCTACGAGTATAAACATGTTTAACTTATCAATCCATTACATTTTTCCTATTTTCCAAATACCTTCTCAATCATTACTCCAACTATGTGATCTCATAGGAGGTATTGATTCCTGACCACCACATTCAGAAACTGTTAACAATAAGAAAATAATCTAGAAGCAAAACAAAAACTACTCATCAAGGGTATAGAGAAAGAACTTTCTTCCCTACCTTGATTTACAAATACTTAACTAACATTGATTAGGCACATCCATCGATGGGTTATTTCTTTGGCTGGGACTCTCCATTCCAATAAAAAGGTTATTCTGCAGTAGATGCCTGCAGTCTCTGAGAAGCTTACTGAATCTGCTGAAAGTCTGAATTGGAATCTCAGTATAAGGCTGTGTGATTCAGAATGGAACCAAAGTTATTACAGAATTCAAAGATCTGAAGGAAGAAACTCACATTTCAGACTTCTCTGCAGAAAGGGAATGATTATCGCTCAGGAGAGGATCAGCAGCAGTCATATATCCTGGCACTAAGTATACGTATTATTGTCCATGGCTGTCTTCTTCTGGCTGAGGCGCTTGCTGAGATTGTACACCAAACATCTTCAACCAGCCTTACTCCTAAACAGCTTTCTGGTTTCACGCCACTAACTTTATCTGAAAAGTACAGATCTTTGTCAATATTTTATTTCCTCTGCAAACTCTGTGGATTACTTTGTTTTTGGCTGAATTTGTTATAGGAAACCCTAAACCTTCAAAGATGATGAGAGAATCACAAGGTTATTTGATTGAACACATTTTCCTCATATTTATATTCACTCTCTCAAATTAATCACATTTTATTCTCGAATTATTATTAATAATGTTACAATAATATAAAACTCACTCAATGAAAATAAAGTAACGTACACATCTAAATTACTTATTTAAGTATAAATCATCTGAAGCATTCTGAACAATTTGAACCCGATTATAACTATATTCAGCAAGAAAAATACAGACGTTCCTTCACCAGTGAGAAAGACCTTCACAACTCATTTGTGCATTCAGGGTCTTTCACATTTGTGAAGAGCAAGGGTAACACTCTGTCACTCGTGCACTATTCTGCATGCCTTTCAATGTAGATTCACACAGTTGATCTTTCAGATTTCAGATGGTCAGAGGCTGAGGTCCCTTAAGCTACCAAGCAGAGGACACATCCTCACCATATGTTTAATCCACACCAGCAGATGCTGAACCTGGAAGCCAAGGAAACCCCTTAAAGGGAACCACTGCAGCAGACAAGTTCAAAGGGTTTGGCATAGCAACCTGTTTGTTCACTATAGTTCAATAACTATGCAGCATGTGCTGAGCCGTAACTCATTCAAAACTGACCCAGTTAAAAAAAACGTTAAGAGCATGTCTTAAGTACCTCAAAGTACCAGTGGGCTCGAATTAAAAAAATTGTGTGCCAGGTTAGATGTAAAGGATTCCATTTTGAATGCATCATCATTCATGCTACATGGGATATTCTTGTTTATCCTGCATTCTAAATCCAAATGCATGATACTTAGTTCACCTCAGCTGCTCATAGTTAGCTTCAATAGTCCAGAGCATTATCAATTCCATGTATCTAAATGTAAAATCAGTGGCAGCATCACAGACTGGTAGGTACCATCTGATATGCCTTGAATTTAGTCCCAAGAAATTATTAGTATGTTCAGGAGCAATTTATATAACTACGACTTAACTAAAAAAGGATCTGGAAGGTTTTATTTCCGTTCCTTGATGGTTTTTTTCATTGCTCATCAATGATTCAATCATTAAAGTTAGAAGTGGAACTGCTCGCTGATGTTCAGTTCCATTTGCAATTCCTCAGATAATGAAGCAGTCCTTGCCCGCATGTAGCAAGACTTGGACAACATGCAGGCTTGGGCTGGTAAGTGGCAATTAACATTCATGTCAGGCAAGTGCAGGCAATGACCATCTAATAAGAGAGAGTCAAACCAGCTCCCCTTAACATTGAATGGCATTACCATCACAGCATCCCCACTAGCAACATCTTGGGGGTCACCGTTGACCAGAAACTCAACTGGACAAGCCACATAAATACCGTAGCTGGGTATTCTGAGGTGGGTTGCTCACCTCCTCACCCCAATGCCTCTCTACCACCTACAAGACACAAGTCTGGAGTGTGTTGGAATTCTCTCCACTTGCCTGGATGGGTGCAGCTGCAACAACACTCAAGACGCTCAATATCATCCAGGACAAAGCAGTCCACTTGACAGGCCGCCCATCCACCACCTTAAACATCAATTCCCTCCACCATGGCTGCAGTGTGTCCTATCTACAGTGTAATGATCAATAACATGTCATTCTATAGTGGACACTAGGTGGAGCCGTAGAGCTGTGTAGAGCTGTATATAGCTGTATTTATATTAAGACTACATTACCCATGAGGCACTAGGCTACCCACAAGGCAACAGTCAAGATGGAAGCCTCTACAGATACTGTACCTAGTCCACATGTGCTCAATAAAAGTGTCTAGCAAAAGCTAGCTGTGTTCATAATAAGAATGTCTATTTATTAATGAACATAAGATGGTACCAGGATGGTGAAGATCTGCTAAAAATTGTGAAAAGCGACATGGAGAATTTGAAGCCACCAGAGCATTTGAAACTCACAGGAAATGTTGACTACAATTGGCAGACTTTTAAACAACAATTCGAACTCTACATTGCAGCCATCGGATTCGGTACGAAGCCAGACGCAAGGAAGATAGCGTTGCTGCTTATGGTTGCAGGCCCACAGGCGATAGAGGTATTTAATACATTTGTATTTAATCCAGAGGAGAACAGAGAAAAATTAGAAGATGTGCTAAAAAAATTTGATGCACATTGCTCTCCCAAAAAGAATGAGACCTATGAAAGATACATGTTCTGTTCAAGGACACAGCAACAAAATGAGACTTTTGATAGCTTTATAACTGATCTGAAACTGAAAGCACAGACATGTAATTTCTCTGAGCTGAAATCATCCATGATTCGTGACCAGATTGTGTTTGGTATTCATGATAAAAAAGTCAGGGAACGTCTGTTGAGAGAAACCGAACTAAATTTGGAAAATGCGGTGAAAATATGCCAAGCCAGCGAGCTAGCTCGAAAGCACGCGAAGACTTCCAGTGAAATCAATAATGATGCGATTGTCATGAGTGATAATGCTGCTGTCAGTGCCGTGTCCTACGAGGGGAAGAAACGTGGGCAGAACAGTAATGAAAAGCAATCGGAGGATGAAATTTTTAATTGTAAACGCTGTAGTTACAAACACCAGTTAAGACAATGCCCAGCGTTTGGAAAAATGTACACAAAGTGTAATGGAAAGAATCACTTTGCCAAACAATGCTTTTCAAAAGTAAAAACAATGAAAGGGCAACGAGTTAATGTGATTGAGGACACTGATTTAAGTGAGACATTTTTTGTAGAAATGGTGTCATGTGACGATATCAAAAAAGATACAGAAAATGTGCAGCCCTCAGAAATGGACAATGCTGAACATAAAGTCAATGCAGTAAAAGTGGACAAATGGATGATCCCATTGCAGGTAAATGGAGCATTAGTTACATTGAGGCTGGACACTGGGGCAAAAGCAAACTTAATCAGTATGAGTGACATAAAAAATATGAAAGAAAAGCCCAAAATACAGAAAAAGTCAGTACTACTGAAGAGCTATAATGGACAGAAAATAGATAGCTTAGGTGTATGCAGACTTAAAGTGACAGTCAAAGACAAAGTGCATCATCTCATGTTTTCTGTTGTGGCTGAAAGACTTGATTCGATACTAGGTGACAAAGCTTGTGAAGACTTAGAACTGGTCAAGAGAGTCTACCGTATAAACTGTGCCATAAGCAGACCAGATGACTCAGGTGATGAAGCAGAGAGCCCATCAAGGATGAAAAGGCCAAAGGGTATCCATGTCTTCAAAAAGCCTAGTTTCTCCAAAAAGAAAGAAAAAGACTTTAAGGTCAAAGAGAAGCCAAAGGAAGAAAAGCACAAAGAGGAAAAACACAAGGAGAAAAAGTCCAAAGATATAACCGCAGCAGATGTTGTTAAGCAGTGGAAAGAGAAAAAGAAAAAGAAGAAGCCTGCACCAGAGCAGGAAGCAGTTCTGGTGGATACTCCTTCTTCCCTCAGGCCAATCTTTGGTGTTCCATTAGCCGAGGTTGCTGAGAGGACTATGCTGTATGATGGGATCCAGCTGCCAGCAGTTTTTCGAGAGTGCATTGATTACATTGAGAGTTATGGCATGACGAGTGAAGGAAACACTGAAACCCTCTCCAAGCAAAGATCGCAAGGAGACCTCGATCTATACAAGAGCAGATTGATGACAATGCCGCAACTGCATCTTGTCATTCACTGCCAGAACAATCTCATGAAGACACATCAGACTTACCCGTGTTGAGAAGATCCACGCGTGAAGTAAAAAAGCCTGATAGACTTAATCTTTGAGTACAATGTAAAGCTTTGAAAATGTGTTGACTGTTTTGAAAATGTTTATGTTTATAGAGCACTAACAAAAGTGTTACTGATATTATCTTTATTGTTTTCTTGAAAGTTGATTGATATTGATTTTGTTAAACCTCAAAGAAAGGGGGATGTAATGATCAATAACATGTCATTCTATAGTGGACACTAGGTGGAGCCATAGAGCTGTGTAGAGCTGTATATAGCTGTATGTATATTAAGATGACATTACCCATGAGGCACTAGGCTACCCACAAGGCAACAGTCAAGATGGATGCCTCTACAGATACTGTACCTAGTCCACATGTGCTCAATAAAAGTGTCTAGCAAAAGCTAGCTGTGTTCATAATAAGAATGTCTATTTATTAATGAACATTAGATACAGGATGCACTGTAGCAACTTGCCAAGGCTTCTTTGACAGCACCTCCCAAACCCGTGACCTCTGGCAGCTAGAAGGACAAGGGCAGCAGATGCATAGGAACACCATCACTTCAAAATTCCACTCCAAGTCACACACCATCCTGACTTGGACATATATCGCCCATCCTTCATCATCGCTGGGTCAAATTCCTGGTGCTCCCTACCTAACAGCATTGTGGGAGTACCTTCACCACATGAACTGCAGCGGTTCAGGAAGGCAGCTCACCCCACCTTCTTAAGGGCAACTAAGGATGGGCAATAAATGCTGGCCTTGCCAGCGATGCCCACACCCCAAGAATGAATTAACCTCCCTGCCCCAACCCAATACCTTTAAAGTGGCTAGTATATTCAGACTGTCCTACAGTGAGTACAGAGATCAAGTGACGGGAACATATATTGATTGGTTTCATACTTGGACCTTCTGGGGGTTAAATTGACTAACCCCCAAAAACAGGCGTAGGGATCGTGGTACATGATGAACCCACATCTGTTCATTGTGATGCAGACAGCACGTTAAATTTGTGCTGCCTGCTATTTAAACTGATCGCCATGTGCAGCCGGTGTAGTCGTGCTGTTCATTGGCTGCACGCATCAGCAGGGGGCTCGATATCATGAGTGGATAGCGCTACTTAAAGGCAGCCTGCACTTCTTAAAGGGAAAGTGCATTGTGTCTGCATGAAGTGGAGGGAGTTTTTTGAAAAGTGAATCTGTGCTGTGATACTTTGAGCAATGGCTGACCATGCGAGACAGTGAGCACCAATGTTTTCTTACAATGCACTGGAGGTCTTGGTGCAAGACATGGAGTGAAGGAAAGACATCCTGTATTGCAGGGGGGCAGGATGCCCTCCAGACATATGTTCAGGCAGCAGTGGGAAGAAGTAGCAGTGGAGGTCAGGTGGTAGTCAATGCTAGATGTGTTGCTCCAAGAATATGGATGCAGTGCATGAAGATGTTTAACGATCTGACACAAGTTGTCAAGGTAAGTGAGTTCATCTTTAAATGGCATATCCTACCAACTGCACCACTAGTCTCATCCACTACACCCCCATTACCTACCTACCAACAATCTCTATCAATCAGTACTCAACCCTAAAATTCATGGGGGAATAATTCGGTTGCTTTGTGCCTCCCATTAGCGCCCTCTTGTGCGCTAACAGGGTGCAAAGGAATTCACGCCCGGGCGCGGTGCCGCCAACGCCTCCCACGAAATTCAGTGGGAGGTTAGCGGTGGCGCTAACCATTAGCACCCTGCGGCGCTGTGCTGCCGGCGATGACGTCATCGCCGAGTGCAGCACCCCGCTCGCGCCCCGGCCGCGATCTTTGGTTGTGCCCCCGACTTACCACTGAACGCTATGTCCAACGAGGTCAGGGGGACCTACCTGCGGCCGGGGCAGCGCTATTTAAAGGCGAGGTGCCTGGTGACCATTTTTGTTGCTGGCCGCCTGCCAGCACCTGCCTCCGCTGCCGTCCCCGGCCTCATGTCCCGCCCCCCCCGCGGAGTGCCTGCTTCGCTCCATGAGCCCGGCACTTCTCTTGAGTGCCGGGCTCTTTTGCCGGTACTCCCGATCCCCTGGGGTCCAGCTGGGCCCCGGGTCGCACTGCACAAGGTCCCTCCCCTTTAAGAAGGCTGCTATTCAACCATGACAGCCACATCACTCAATGCCCAGTCTTAACCTCGAACACGACATTAAACAGAATGAATGACACCCCCCCCCCACAATTTCAAGGGGTCATGAACTACTTACAGGTTAGTTGCTGGATTATTTCTTCTGGCTGCTGGTGCAATTGTATGAGTTTTTGGAGCTTTCCTATACTTGGCTAAATTTGAATTGCCTGCAGGGAATGGCGTTGGCTGGAGTGTGTAGTTGGAAAATGGCATCATGATCTGCCTGATCTGCATGCTGCTGGTAGTCGTTAGGTGTGTGCTCACAAACCCCTTTACCAAGATGGCGTCCTGCGCACTTCCCATCGGAAGTGTTTGCACACACCCATTTTCGAGCATTAGGTGGTCGCGTAGTGCCTAAAAAACGGGTGCTACACAGCCCAATTTAGTCCCCATTATATCTTATAGATGCGAATGTTAACTCAAGACTGGTTTAGTTATTAAATCTGGGAGTCTTAAAGTCATTGATTTACTGCACCTTTTCTTCTATTCTTTTCGACCTTGTTGATGTCTTACACTATGGATCTTGGCTCTTCACCTTGGTTCCTCAATAAATAAAATACTTGACTAGGAAAGTGTTTTATTAATTGTTTAATTTAAGATAAGACCCCAGGTTTCCAAGCCATGTGGTGCTTCCAATATAGAAAAGGTTTTCTTAGGCTTTTCAGACAACAATGACTATTCATTTGGGTGCAAACAGTCCAAAAGTATAAGCCTAAAACAGGCGGCATTGAGATTTTGTTTTATGGGGACAACAAGAATATCTGCTGATATCCATACCCCATGTAATTCCTCTAACTTACATTAAAATTCCTTTCAGACATGCAATAACTTCAAGGCAAGTACTTTTATACTCTCAGTCTTTCTAAAGGAAGCATTAGGGCATCCATCCTTGCTAAGCAGTATAAAAAGCTTTCAAACACAGACATTCTCCTATCCTTCCTGTCATGAATCAACAATATTTCATGAACCAACCTCTTTACTAGTAGTCACTATGGCAGCCAGGGTCTCTGAACTCACCATAGCTATAGTGAATGTTGGCTGTAAAAATCCATGCTCACTACAAGAAAGCGATCAAACTATATTGACTTGAAGATCTGCATATCTTAATGTGAGAATCATAATGAAAGTATTTAATTCACATCCAGCAGGGGAAAAAATCATATTTATTCATACACACTCTCTGTGAAAGCATATGCTACACAGATATTATGTATTGGTTATGTGAGTTGATAATGTGCAGTAGATTCACTGGTTCCTACAGATAGTATCAAGGTGATGTCTTCTATTAAAGTAACTCATTTTACAGTAAACATGAGATTCCAAAACCTCAGACTTCTGTTCTTTAGGTGATAAAGTGGTTAAGATAGCTTCTATTTCATGCATCAATGCTTAGCTATTTCTCATATGAATTACACCATACACTTTACTAAAGTTCAGGTCCCTCCTGCTAAAACAACACAAAAAGCTGTGATTTGTGTGTTGGGGGCCACAGCGAATGACAATGAATAAAAGGGGTTACTAGTAATTAAGTAGTGTCAGTGGTCAAGGAGCGAATTCAGCACAAACTAAACTCAAGCAAAGAATATACTGCTGCAGCTTTCTGTGCTTTGAACAGCTTATAAATATTAATTTAAAGACTACGAACAAGGACAGTAAACGGATTTGGGCATAAAACTTCTAACCAAGAGTGATTTACGCCCAATAAAAGTGATAGCAAGATGGAGATAGTTTCTACTGCCAAGTTTATGACAGACATTGAAGCATTGCTATCAAATAGATTGGCTAGAAAAAGGAAAATAAAGATTTTCTTGTACCCTGTCTGCTTGTTGCCATGAGTTGAGTTTTCAATCTTTCCACATAATTTCTTATTAGCTTGAAACTATTCTATATATAAGAAAAATTACAGTATATATAAATAAAATTCTATACCTGTGTTATCCAATTTCTAATAAAATTGTATTTATAAGGATACCTGTAGTCTAGAGACTATACTTGTAATATTTTACAAACAAATTAATTTTTTTTGGTTAAAAGCTACAGCCATAGTAAAATCTTTCAATAGAAAACAAAGGCAGATTTTTTTTAACTAAATGCGTTTATATGTGATCTCTAGGACAAATGGAAGATGTTTCTTTCTGCAGCATTGTCAATCCTCACTGAATTATCTGTTCTGACAAAAGGAATACAAATTATTTCCATCTTTGATAGTTTCCCAGTGAAACTCATCCACAGAAGGTAACTGAGTTTGAAGGAAAATCAAAGCTGAGCTCTCGAACCTGAGTTCTCTGAAAGTGTTTCAAAACAAATTTATTCCTATTTCTCCCAATTTTTCCCCTTATTTCCTTGAACTGCTGACTCATGCTGTGGTATAATTCCATAATCTCAGGTGAAATCAGTTAATTAGCACAAACCAGGGATCAAACTCAGCCACCCCCGGTACCTCACCCAAGTGACTATTCTTCATGTGTTAGTGTAGACAATGAATATTAAAATACTAGCGTGGAAGCAACACAGCTGAATCCAATCCTAACCTCACCTGATATCCATACATTTACAATTTCCAGCAGACATCACTAGGTAGTAATTAAGAGCGAGAAGCCCAGCTGCACTGAGGTGAACTGTAGCACTCCTGAAGGGTATCGCAGTACTACACCAAAACTGAGTGGCCTTCTTACTGTTTTGCTTACCCCAAAATATATCAATATATCAAATATATTTTCTTTTACAAATAAATAAGAATATGGTGGCTGCCAGGTAGTAATCATTATAGTATAACCAATAAGGCCTTTCACACTACTGACACAAGTGCAAGACCTTGAATGTCTGAGACTCTCGGTGTCCAATTTTGCAGTCTTGGCTGTAGGGCTTTTTTGAGAGTCACACATAGTAATGCAGTTCTGAGCGACCTGGGTGGCATTTTATGACTTCAGGCAGAGACTCCACCCTACGTGCAAGCCCCGCCCATAAACCTGGATGCATCAGGTCTGCTTTGGAGCTTGCTTGTTTTTTTGTTGTTTTGGAGGCCTCGTAAAAGGAAGAGAGGTTTACACATTTTTTTTGTTTTCTTGAGTTTTTATGTGCCCACGGCTGCATGTTGTTCCATGTGTTAATGTGGCATTGCTGGTCAGGCCTCCATTTTTGTATTTTTTTAATCCTGCCATTGGTTTCTTCATTATTCTTGGTTCTGCTGGCTTTAATGTGGCACTTTATTTATAGGTAGGTGGGACATTCCTTTTGTGGTTCTGAATGGAATGCATAACTGAAAAAGAAGAGTTTGTGAGGGGGGAAACAAAACCAGAAGCAATGACCCCTTCGGCATGCTGACCACTCTTGTCATTACAGATAGACAGATTTTTGAAAGGTAAGGGAGTCAAGGGTTATAGGGAGCGGGCAGGGAAGTGGAGTTGAGGCCAAGATCAGATCAGCCATGATCTCATTGAATGACGGGGGCAGGCTCAAGGGGCCAAATGACCTACTCCTGCTCCTACGTCTTATGTTCTTATGTTAAGAACTTAAGTTCTTACCCTGGGACCTACATCAGGACACATCAGAACATATGAAAGGTCATCGACCTGAAGCATTCGCTCTGTTTTCCTCTTCACAGATGCTGCCTGACCTGTTGAGTGTTTCCAGCATTTTAAGTTTTTATTTCAGAGCAGTGTTATCTTGGATGCCTCTACTCCACAAGATAGGCTGCCACAGAGTCCTGCCATATACTGTCCAATGATCTGCACACAACATCTGTATCAGTGATAGCTTTATTAATAGAAGTGATGGTTTGCATTGCACAAAGCTTTCTTGCCACCACATCCTTCCAAGTCACCTCTGTCACATCAGTGAATCTGTAGGTGCACCCCTGCACTGGACCAGGACAATCCCATTTTTACTGGAATTGCAAAATTGTGGCTTATATCTCTACCTTTACCAACATTAACTAACACTAGGAGCATGGCAGGGCAAGAAGAATGCATCTTACCCCAAACTGGAAAATATTTTTGTGCACATTCATGATCCCATTATTAATAAACTCTAAGTGTATCTCTTCTCTGTCCATGTATATAGGTAAAGGTCTTCAATAGGTTAAAAATACCAGGACATGGTGGTGATGCAGCACGTTGGTGACCCACCTCACTATGACATGAAGTAGAGGGATTTACCCCAGGATTCTCCAAGTTCCCAATCTTGGCTGCATCATCAGGGGAAGGAAGATCACAGAGCAGTTTTTTTCACCACCACCTCTACCCAAGCTTGTGGAGCAACACTGACAGAAGCTTGGAGTAAAGTTGCCTTCCTGAACATGGAATCGTGTGCTGCATAGGAGGAAAAATATCAATTTTGAAAGGGATAGAATAATAAATGCCAACAAATTACTCACCACAAACAACAGAATTTCTATTATGAAAATATAACTAATGAATCATTTTATAATCCTCATCCTTGTTTTCAAATCCCCCCATGGCCTCACCCCTCCCTATCTTTGTAACCTTCTCCAGTCCTACGAGCCTTTGAGATCTCTGCTCTCCTTCAATTCTGGCCTCTTGCGTATCCTCGATTTTAATCGCTCCACCACTGGCGGCCATGCTTTCAGTGCCTTGGCCCTCAGCTCTGGAATTCCCTCCCGAAACCTCTCCACATCTCTACCTCTCTCTCCTCCTTCAAGATGCTCCTTAAAACCTACTGTTTCCGACCAAGCTTTTGGTCATCTGTCCTGATATCTCCTTCTGTGGCTCAGCGTCAAAATCTAATTTATTGATATCGCTCTTGTTAAGAGCCTTGGGACATTATGCTACGTTAAAGGCGCTATATAAATTCAAGTTGTTGTTGTTGAAGAAAGCAATTAAGTAATATTTCCTCCCAACAGGTCACCCACTAGTGTATTTTCTCATTTAGTTATGACAATCTAGCCTATGGTTGTCTTAATGGTCTTCAAGCTTATTCTGTGATCAGCTCTGCTTCTACTGTTGATTGTTACTCTTCTGGCCAGTTTTTCCTTCCTTCAGAGCTGGACCACCCTACTATCTCACAGAGCTCCATCTTGTGGTCTATCTCAAGACAGAAGAAACCCACCCAGTTAGCTGAGCCTTAGGATTCTTGGGGTACCATTGGGAAATCTATACTGTATCACTACTGTTACTAGAACATCAAAAATAAATCATTTAATAATTTGTTATGCAAGATGGCCCCACCAGTCGTAATTATTAATTGTCCATAGTATTACCAAGCTTATCACTTGGGCAACTCTATGTATGTGTAAACTACAAATGACATCTAACTCTGTTTATTCTAGTAATTTAGTAAACAAAGTAATTTATTTAAAGAAGAGTAAAAGAGTTTCTAAAGAATATGGAACACTCCTACATATTGTTTAAATTAGAGAGAAAACTATGTTTGGAACACAAATAATGAATAGCAGTATTAAAATAACTCAAAATCTTTTCAATTTCTGTATCTGTAATTACAGATTCTGAATGAAAAGCTTGGCTTATCTCATACTATTTGAAATAAGAAGCTTACAAGATTCTAAAGATTTATGTAATGATCTATGTTATGCCTTTTATGTGAGTATTACAATCCCTAGTATTGATACTAAGCATTGCAACAAAGGTTCACCAGACTGATTCCTGGAATGAGGGGATTGTCCTATGAGGAGAGATTGAGTAGACTAGGTCTATATTCTCTAGAGTTTAGAAGAATGAGAAGTGATCTCATTGAAACATATAAAATTCTTACAGGGCTCGACAGGGTAGATGCAGGGAGGATGTTTCCCCTGGCTGGGGAGTCTAGAACCAGGGCGTACAGTCTCGGAATGAGGGGTCGGCCATTTAGGACTGAGATGAGGAGAAATTTATTCGCTCAGAGGGTGGTGAATCTTTGGAATTCTCTACCCCAGAGGGCTGTGGAGGCTCAGTCATTGAGTATATTCAAGACATAGATTGATAGATTTTTGGATATTAAGGGAATCAAGGGATATGGGGATACTGCAGGAAAGTGGAGATGAGGCAGAAGATCAGCCATGATCTTATTGAATGGCAGAGCAGGCTCGAAGGGCCAAATGGCTTACTCCTGCCAGGCGCTAACTGTAAAGTCTGTGGGTTGTGCAGTTAATAAATACACAGACTTCAGAAGTAACAAACAAAACAGGTCTTTACTATTCGAAGGTCCGGGCGAATCTGCCCCAGCAATCCTGCCACAACACTTATATACTGGTGTGGTCACTATCGGTATTACAGTATACAGAAGCCAAACAAATAGTGCCACACCTAAAGTAGTTCTCTTAAAGGTGAATGGTTACATTCAATAGTTCCCTTAAAGGTAGACGGGTACATACACTACAATCCTCCCTTTTTAGCTTATTACTTACAGAGTCTCCGTTAAACATACATATCTTCAACTTCCTATAAACAATTACAGATATAATCTCGGTGGAGTCAATGTCATATAAAACAATTTACAGAGATAATCTCGGTGGGAACAGTTCACAGGTTCAGTCTCTGCGGAAACAGTTCATAGATTCAGTCTCTGATCTTGACTTGTTCCGAACAACATTTCTTTGGTGTAGCCAGTTCACCTGGCTAGCGTGACTCCTCCATAGCCTTTTTCTTGACGTAACAGCTTGAACTTTCGTCCTGTTGAACCAGCAGTGCGGACTTTTACAACCAACTGGCTGTCTTGACATTTACCAGTTTTTCAACTAATTTAGCTCCTTTCGTAGTGTTCCGCCTGAGATGGTAGAAGTGCTAATATTTTAGACAGTTATTATCTTCTGCTTCTTCTTTTTCTTTTCTGCCTTTTTGAAACTCTCGGAGCTCCTTTCTCGGCTGCCAGCTGTAGCGCCACCAACTCTCTATGTTCCTTAGACCGTAAGTGCTTCCTCCGGATTTCAGCACTTTGGGAGTTTTCATCACAAGCTGGGCAGACCACATCCTCGTAATATTCAGTGTCACTCAACAGGTCATGGTAATATTCGGGTTTGTCCTGAGTTAGGCCAGCGAGAGAGCCTTCTTCTTCCTCCTCACCCGTCTGGACGTTAGCTGACGGTGGTTCCTTCCCTAGACATCTTTCTTGAAAAGACTTCTTCATGCATTCATATTCATCCCGCTCTTCCTGGGTTGTCTGCCATTCCTTCACTACTGACCTCATTTGTGAGTTCAATACCTTCCCTTCCACCGGGGATTGCGGTATCAGGCTATTTAATCCTTCTACTGAAGCAGCTGTTTCAACATTCTTCTGTTCACATTGACGTGATTCAACGAACTCTTCATAGAGTAAACTGTAACACAAAATCTGTGTTGCCACCTCAGTTATTTCTGTAACTTTTGGGAGCTCCGAATTCCTTCCCTTTGCAGATTGAAGCTCGTGTTCCCATTGTGGAGTCTTGTCTCTCAGCATGTGAAGGAGTTGGCTGACCGTTAACTCTTCCGCGGGGACTCTGTGGATCAGAGTCTTCACCATTTCATCCACCTTTCCCTCCAATGCTTTCACCTTCCTTTCCTCTTGTACTTTGGTTTCAAGCGCTCGAAGAAGTTGCGCCTTGATGCTCCCAAGCTCATGTTCAGAGCCCATTCTTACAGTCTCTGTGTTTCTTACAGTTTCCTTCCCTTCCACTGAAAGGATTCCCAGTTGACTCTGCTCTTCAAGTCGTTGAACCTCGGTCATTGCCGCCTCATATTTGTCTTGGGTTTCCTCCAATATTTTTATGAGTTCTTGGACATCTTGTCTTTCATGTTCTGCCATGTCTTTCACCGCTAAATTCTCATCTATGGATGGAACTTCTACCGATGAGTCTGTCTTGGCCTTGAGCTCATCAAGAATTTCCTGCAGCCTTTGGACTTCTTGCTCATGTTCAACCTTTAGTTGTTCATATGCTTCTACTGAAACTAGCTTTTCGGAGGTTGCCGAGTTAATCCCCTCCAGAATTGTAGCCTGGGCCTGTTCATACTGTTCTTTCCACTTCTCACACTCTGCTTGTAAGGAGTCATAGAGAAGAACTGGAATAAAATCCCGGCTTCCTGAAGATTCCTCTTCATTTGCTTCTTTCACAATTTCCTGTTGGAGTTCAGCCAAGGCTGCTATGCTATCTGCCTCTTGAAGTCTCACTGCCATCAAATCTTCTTTATTCTTGCAGTCTATCTCAGTTATTTTCCCTTTATTTTCATTTAACTGAGTGATAAGCTCCTCTTGCAACATGGCCACATTATTCACATCAGGTAAAGAAGCGTTTCTCTTTTCCATGTCCAAGATTTTTTTCTGCATCTCTTTAAGTGCACACTGCGATTCAGCTTCTCTTAACCTTGCCTGCACTAGCTCCGTCTCCAATTGCAGAACAAAATCCTCAGTGTAGCGTGGTTTGCCTTTATGCTGTATCTCTAGATCATGCAAATATTCTAACTCCTGAACATCATAAGGGAGGTGTGATCGGTAATTGGTCACGATGGCTCTATGGTCGCTCTCTGCTTGAGCCAGCAGGTTCTGTTGTCTTTCCAGACTCTCCCATTCGGTGTCATAGAACTTTTTCATTGTTTTCATCTCCTGTATGAGACGGTAACTTAATTGTTCGAATTGTTGTCGTACTTTGAAATAACGTTGAGTTCGAGCTCGGTGTTCCTCCGTAATGCATATGTCTGTGACTTGAACAGACTCAGAATTCTCTGTCTTTATGCACGCCATCATTTTTCCAACCTTAGTCAGTGAGTTCATGTTAACCTTGTTTTTCATACGTGGGCTGGACTTATCGTCTTCCGGCTCAGAGTCTGAGCTGCTTGTCTGCACCGAGTCCTCACTCGTCATTGCTTGTTGGTAGTGCCATTCCATGTCTATTTTCTTGATCCACTCCCATCCTAGAAGTGGTGGTCCTCCCTCATGTAGTACATACAAGTTCATTCTTGGGTGTTCTTTACCCCTATCTCTCACCTTGACTCTTATTTTTCCCATGGGGTATACTTTATGCCCCGTGTATGTCTGCAATACGAACTTGGTATCTCTTAAGGGTATGTGTGAGAATAGCCGGTGGTAATCCCCTCGATTTATGACTGATACAGCTGATCCAGTGTCCAACTCCATTTTCACTTGGACTCCAGCTATTTTTAGCATGACCCAGATAGTTTGTAGGTCAGCTTCCTTACTCACATGGTGGATACTCAGACTACCCAGCTCCTGGCCGTTTGGATCTGAGTCTGGATTCTGTTCGTCTGAACTCTTCTCAGCCCCCTTGTATACCTTGTTGTACTTTTCTTGTGATGGCTTCCTTTGGTTGTTGGTCTTCTTCCCTGACCGGCATACCTTAGCGATGTGACCCAGTTTGCCACATTTCCTACATTCTTGGTTCTTAAACCAGCATTGATTCTGGTCGTGTGTTGTCTTCCCACAATGATAGCATTTTGTTGTACTCGAGGTAATTTGGTCCACCCCGAGCGCCGCCGCCTTTAGTTGCATTTCCGCCGTTCCTTTCGCTGCGGCTTCGTGTGATGCGACTATAAGGACAGCCCTGTCAAGTGTAAGGTCGTTCTCTTCTAGTAGGCGCTTTTGCGTCCCTTCTTTGGACAATCCGCCTACGAACTTGTCTCGCAGTGCCTCTGTCAGATTCCCTCCGAACTGGCAGTATTTCGCTAGCCTACGCAGTTCGACCAAGTATTCTGCGTTGTTTTCGTCTTTCCGTTGCGTTCTTGCATAGAATTTGAATCGTTCAGCCAACATCAATGGTGTGGGGTTCAAGTGGTCCTTCAGAATAATCACAATCTCTTCGAAAGACTGATCCGCCGGTTTAGCTGGTGCTAGTAAATCCTTCAAGAGCCCGTATGTCTTTGCGCCCATCGAGTTTAACAATGTTATCGCCTTGTCGTCTTCCTCTATTTTGTTGGCTTCACAATAGATCTCGATGCGTTCCACGTACGTGGCCCAGTCTCCTATTTCAGAATTAAAGTCGTTAATATTCCCTCGCTTAGGCATTTTTCTTCCCTTGGGAGCAGCACCAGTATTTCTTTAAGTATTCTTATTTATTTGTTTGTTTCTAAGATGGCGGTTTTCCCGCGAAATCGGCGGTTTCCCGCTCTTTCCTTCTCTCCCCGCCCGCTTCAATGGCGGTATGTCAATCAAGATGGCGGTTTTCCCGCGAAAATGGCGGTTTCCCGCGCTTCCTTTCTCGCCCCGCCCACTTCAATGGCGGTTTCCCGCTTCTGGCGTCTTCTCCGCCTAATGGCGGCTTCCCGCGTTTCTTCCCGGTGGAAGGGGTACGCTTCCCCCACAGCGGACAGGTTCAGCCGCTGGCTGGCTACCGCACAGCTCCCCTTACTCGGCTATGTCTTTTCCTCCCGCCCGCACGGCTCTACCGGCGCTGGGTACGCCCTGTTAACGGAGGACAGTTCAGCCGCTGGACTGGCTCTCGCGCAGTCTCTCTCTCCGTCCCCGGCTCTGTCGCTCTCTCACCCGCACATTCGGTGCTACCGGCCCTGGGTACCCCGTTGGTGGAGAACAGTTCAGCCGCTGGACTGGCTCTCGCGCAGTCTCTCACCCCGTTTTCGGCTGTGTCTCTCACCCACTCCCGCACGTTCGGTTTTGCCGGCTCTGAGTACCCCGTTGGTGGAGAACAGCTCAGCCGCTGGACTGGCTCCTCGCAGTCTCTCTCTCCGCACCCGGCTCTCACCCGCACGGTTCCCGTTCGCCTCCCCAGCCCTCTCGCAGACCGGTGTTTCCCTCCCCGGCTGCGGCTGGGTTTCTCTTCCCGCGCCTACTCGCAGGCTCAGCGCTTCGTGGCTGCGGTCGCTGCCCGGATTTTTCCCGCCGATCGCGGTCCGGCTGTCACCCGACGCCGTTGGACCCGACTTTTGGCCGGCACAGCTCCCCCTCGACCGAGGTCGAGTGCTCTGCCCTTATCCTCCAGATACTTCTACACCTTCCCCTACTCACAGTCTCTTCGGCCGCCTTGTTCCCTGCTGATCGGCTCACTCCACACCGTGGTAGAAGGGTAGTCAGTGCCTGTTGCTAATGGAAGCTTTTGTTGCTAAAGTCTTCCACCTTTCTCCTGCTGCAGCCTCGTGTTTTCTTCCAGCAGCACGACGAGGGCGGTTGCCTCTCTTCGACGCTCTTCTTGCTTTGGTAATCTTGCCGCAGGGTACGATCGGACTCGTCGCCACTGTAAAGTCTGTGGGTTGTGCAGTTAATAAATACACAGACTTCAGAAGTAACAAACAAAACAGGTCTTTACTATTCGAAGGTCCGGGCGAATCTGCCCCAGCAATCCTGCCACAACACTTATATACTGGTGTGGTCACTATCGGTATTACAGTATACAGAAGCCAAACAAATAGTGCCACACCTAAAGTAGTTCTCTTAAAGGTGAATGGTTACATTCAATAGTTCCCTTAAAGGTAGACGGGTACATACACTACACTAACCATTTCCAACATTTGAGAAATTCCCATTTTTTGCTCCAAGAGGGAAGTGGAGCGGTAAATCAAGTGCTCCACTTGCCTCTTAGAGTGCAAGAGGTGGGGAATGTCCCGATCCGGGACCATGTGCTCAGCAGCGCCACGAGTGGCAACATGTGGCGCTGCTGTGTTGCAGGGGCGCTTCCCTCAGTTAAAGGGAAGGGCTCCCCGCTGCGAGCTCTGCATTTTTTTTGGCATTTGCTGGAGCGGGCTGACCGATCACGGCACTCAGCCCGCGTCCAGTGCTCAGAAATTGCTGAAGTTACAGATGGACTCCTCCATTCTCTTCACACTCACACTAACATTGGAGGCAAACCCTCCAGAGACTCCTGCACTTGTTACTGTATTTCCTGAGACGCTCTTTTTCTGGATGGCCCCAGAGGCACAGCGTCTGCATGCAGCTCAGCAGAGCTTGGAGAGTCCTGCGACCGCTGCCGAGGACTCTCCACTGCTGTCGCTGTCTCCACCATCTGCTGATGCTCACTTGTGCGCTGTGGTAGACCAGGTGGCAACACTACTCTAACTCGTGATGGTCCCACTGAGGTGTGCGTTGCTGTGCTGGTGCTGGGTGCGCTCAGTCCTGGTGACTGCTGCCTCAGAGGCTTCAGGTTCCTCTGAGGAGTTGTCCGGCTCTTCGTCTTGGATCATGGGGAGGGGAGCGCTCGATGGTCCTGTGGGAGAGTAAAGGCTTGCATTAGACATCTGATATTGATGTAGCAGACACATCCTTTTGCGCAGATGATACAACACGATTCTCCATGAATATCATATGCCATTGCATTCTGAGAGGGATGAAACTCTATTATGTCACCAGCTTCCTCTAGTGTGCCTGTCTCTCCATCGCCCACTTCCAGGTCCTCGCAACCTCCAACAATCTCGTTTGCAGCCTCCTCAGCACTGGTCAATGTTGCTAGGGTAGTTGTACCTCCTCCAGTCAGTGCTCTCTCCCTCTTATTGTGGGCTATATTTTCCTGCAAGGAGGGACACAAGCGGTGTTTCAACCACAGTGATGGAATGATTGTGAATAATCCCTACCATAGAAGCTTTGAGGGAGACGAAGATGGGGTATGGTGCCAAGAGGAAGCTCTGTGTTGTTAGTTGTTGTCACTGCATGACAGTGAGAGCGAGTCTAAGGGATGCATAGGCAGGATGCTGAAGTGATTCAGTGCAGAGATAGAGATGGATAGGTAAGGGTTCAAGGGAATTAAGGGTAAGGTGGGATGTGAAGGAGCAGGTTTACAAAGCTGGTGATGAGAAGAGAAGGGAAGCAGATTGAAGGCATGTGTGATGGGATACTCACTTTTGATGTTCGCACAAGATCATTAAACCTTTTTCGGCACTGGATCCATGAGCGTGCATATATGGACCTTGCGCTCACCTCCTCAGCAATGTGCAGCCAGGCTGCCTTGGTCTACTGACGAGGCTTCCTCCGGCCATCAGGAGGGAAGAGAATCTCCCTGTGCCCTCTGACAGCATCCACAAGAACTTGGAGGGACTCATCATTAAACCGAGGAGCTGCCTTGCCTCTGGAAGAAGTCATTGTGTATAGAACAATATGAATAAGTCCAGGAATCCACAAGAGAAAGGCTTAGGCTGAATGGCAGCTTTAAAAGCAGCAGCTATGATGATGTCATCAGAGGTGGCCAGCCGACCCGATCGCACTCATTGGACCGGCCAGCGCGCCTCATTGAAATCAACAAGCTCACTGAATCAAAATCGGACATCAGCAGCTGATCATGCCGGAAGTGGCTCCGGAACCCGCCCACCATGCAACCCGACTCCAATCCGCCTCGGGAATTAAAATTGAGCCCTTAGTGTCTGTCTTTCGTGTGGCTTTTCATATTGTAGTGCTCCTACAAAGTGCTCCCCCAGTGGCTGCAGCATGGCTGGACTTTCAGGCTGAAATTTTCTGTGGTGTCAGCAAGCAGGATCAGTGGCGGGTCGGGTGGGAAACTGGGTTTTTTGACAGCGGGTCGAGAACGCGCTGTCAACCCACTGCAACGCACCTTTCCCAATGTCGGGTCTGTCAATGCTGAGCAGACCCGACAGGCAGCGGCGGGCGACCCAATTAAACTCATTATGGGCCGATTATTCCGATGCCTACGGGTGGGTACGCGCTGTGTACACACCCATAGGGACATCGGAAATGCTGGTTTCTGACATGCATAGCGCATGCACTGAAAACCGGCATTTCCGATCTGTCAAGAATGCTCTTGACAGATCGGATGCCTGCCCTGGAGAAGGGCCTCTGCGGGCGGATAGTTCCACTTTCTGGAGCACCTCCACCCGCAGAAATCTTATGCCTGGTAAAAGCAGGCGTAAGGCCTGCTTTTACCAACATAAGATTTGGAAAAGAAGTAAAAAAAAATTTTAAAAAAGTTTTCACTCATTTATCATTTAAAAATACTTTTAAAAAGGTAAGTTTATTTTTAGCCCATAAAACACATTATTTTTTTCAAAAAATTATATTTTTCTTTAAAATATTAAATTTATTGTAATTTCAACTAATTTTAAAAATGTGATTTTTAAAAAATTTATTTAATGTTTTGAAGTGTTTTTGGGGTGATCTCCATTCATATATTTGATCGGTCGATCAGCTATCTGTCAAGTGTATGAAGGGAGATTCCCTTCTTTGATTGGCTCCCCATGGCCCACATGATCCCAGGGACGCTTGCGAACTGCCTGCGCCCCTGGGATACGCGGGCCCTGCGCACTTGGAGCTGGAGAGGACCAGCATCGGAACTATACGCACCTCGGGAGCCCAGATCGGGGGAAGCCTCCAATTGGAAAATACGGCCCATTTTACTTAACAGATGCTTAACAGGCTTTTTTAACTTACTTTTTAACTTTAACTTCATGGCCATGGGAACCACGCTGTTCGGGGACCACATCCATCAACCTGAAGTGGGAGTTGAATAACCATTGCTCCAGCTGATTACTTGACAGCTTCAAATGTACAGTAAAAGCTCCCACCTTACAGATCATCACTTCCCTCAACCACAAGCTGTTTCTCAGTCCATTTCCAGCACAGATTATGCAGACTTTCCACTCTCCATCCACTCTTACCTCATTGGAAGAACTCTCTCACCATTGACAGAATGCTTCTGTCATCTGTACTTCACCTGTCATCTAGTCCATCAACATGGGTGCCCTTTATACTGTCTCACCTTGGTCCTCAGAATCAGACCACGATCAGCCCCAACACCAGCATCACCGGGCACACCAGCAGCACCAAGAACACCAACCGTCTCTGCAATCAACTGAGGCTGCACAGGACATTGCTGCCCGGGAGGCCAGGGATGGCCTCATCATATCCAGATTTACTTCACTTAACACAGTACACCCTGGCTACAAAATGAAGCATCAGGTTGGCACCAACCCACACCAACGCCATAAAGCATCTCTGCAATGTCCAAACCATTTCTTTCATACTCACCACCATTGCGGCGGGTACCGTTATGTCTCACCATTCACTGCAACTCACTGAGCCACTTCCAAAGGTGCACACAAACCTGTCCAAGAACGGAAAGTGTTGAAAATAAAGGTGTCAATGGTTGACAGCACATTAACAGAAACTTTACATGAGCATTGGATAAAACACCCAAATGGCATTTTTTAAAAATTTGTTCCTGGGTTGGGGGCATTGCTGGCAAAGCCAGCATTTATTGCCCATCCCTAGTTGCCCTCGAAAAAGTGGTGGTGAGCCGCCTTCTTGAACCGCTGCAGTCTGTGTGGTGAAGGTACTCCCACAGTGCTGTTAGGGAGGGAGTTCCAGGATTTTGACCCAGCGACGATGAATGAACGGTGATATACTTCCAAGTCAGGATGATGTGTGACTTGGAGGGGAACTTGGAGGTGGTGGTGTTCCCATGCGCCTGTTGCCCTTGTCCTTCTAGGTGGTAGAGGTCGGGAGTTTGGGAGGTGCTGCCGAAAAAGCCTTGGCGAGTTGCTGCAGTGCATCTTGTAGATGGTACACACTGCAGCCACGGTACACCGGTGGTGGAGGGAGTGAATGTTTAAGGTGGTAGATGGGGTGCCAATCAAGCAGGCTGCTTTGTCTTGGCTGGTGTTGAGCTTCTTGAGTGTTGTTGGAGCTGCACTCATCTAGGCAAGTGGAGAGTATTCCATCACACTCCTGACTTGTGCCTTGTAGATGTTGGAAAGGCTCTGGGGAGTAAGGAGGTGAGACACTCGCCGCAGAATACCCAGCCTCTGACTTGCTCTTGTTGCCACTGTATTTATGTGGCTGGTCCAGTTAAGTTTCTGGTCAATGGTGATCACCAGGATATTGATGTTGGGGAATTTGGTGATGGTAATGCCGTTGAATGTCAAGGGGCGGTAGTTAGACACTCACTTTTTGGAGATAGTCATTGCCTGGCACTTGTGTGGCGCGAATGTTACTTGCCACTTATCAGCCCAAGCCTGAATGTTGTCCAGGTCTTGCTGCATGCGGGCATGGACTGCTTCATTATCTGAAGAGTTGCGAATGTCACTGAACACTGTGCAGTTATCAGCGAACATCCCCACTTCAGACCTTATGATGGAGGGCAGCTCATTGATGAAGCAGCTGAAGGTGGTTGGGCCTAGGACATTGCCCTGAGGAACTCATGCAGCGATGTCCTGGGGCTGTGATAATTGACCTTCAACCACCACAACCATCTTCCTTTGTGCTAGGTATGACTCCAGCCAGCAGAAAGTTTCACTCCCCCCCCGGTTCCCATTGACTTCAGTTTTACTAGGGCTCCTTGATGCCATACTCGGTCAAATGCTGCCTTGATGTCAAGGGCAGTCAATCTCACCTCATCTCTGGAATTCAGCTCCATGTTTGGACCAAGGCTGTAATGAGGACTGGAGCCGAGTGACCTATTGGTGAGTAAGTGCTGCTTGATAGCACTATCGACGACACCTTCCATCACTTTGCTGATGATTGAGAGTAGACTGATGGGGTGGTAATTCGCTTGATTGGATTGTCCTGCTTTTTGTGGACAGGACATACTTGGGCAGTTTTCCACATTGTCAGATAGATGTCAGTGTTATAGCTGTACTGGAACAGCTTAACTAGAGGCGTGGCTAGTTCTGGAGCACAAGTCTTCAGCAGGACAGTCGGGATGATTACAGAGGATTACATAGGATATACGGCACAGAAACAGGCCATTCGGCCCAACCAGTCCATGCCAGTGTTCATGCGCCACTCGATATCGGAGCCCACAGCCTTTGCTGTATCCAGTGCATTCAGCCATTTCTTGATATCATGTGGAGTGAATCGAATTGGCTGAAGACTGGCTTCTGTGATGGTGGGAACCTCAGGAGGAGGCCGATATGGATCATCCACTTGGCACTTCTGGCTGAAGATGGTTGCAAACGCTTCAGCTTTGTCTTTTGCACTCATGTGCTGGGCTCCACCATCATTCATGGAGCCTCCTCCTCCCATTAGTTGCTTAATGGCCTACCGCCATTCACGACTGGATGTGGCAGGACTGCAGAGCTTTGATTTGATTCGTTGATTGCATAGTCCTGTCTATAGCATGCTGCTTCCGCTTTTTAGCATGCATGTTGTCCTGTGTTGCAGCTTCCCCAGGTTGGCACCTCATTTTTAGGTACGCCTCGTGCTGCTCCTGGCATGCTCTTCTACAATCCTTATTGAACCAGGGTTGGTCCCCTGGCTTGATGGTAATGGTAGAGTGAGGGATATGCTGGGCCATGAGGTTACAGATTGTGGTGGAATACAATTCTGCTGCTGCTGATGGCCCACAGCGCCTCATGGATTCCCAGTTTTGAGCTGCTAGATCTGTGCTGAATCTATCCCATTTAGCACGGTGGTAGTGCCACACAACATGATGGAGGGTGTCCTCAGTGTGAAAGCGGGACTTTGTCTCCACAATGACTGTACGGTGGTCACTGCTACCAATACTGTCATGGACAGATACATCTGCGACAGGTAGATTGGTGAGGACAAGGTCAAGTAGGTTTTTCCCTCGTATTGGTTCTCTCACCACCTGTCGCAGGCCCAGACTGGCAGTTATGTCTTTCAGGACTCGGCCAGCTGTGGTTCTACTGAGCCACTCTTGGCAATGGACATTGAAGTCCCCCACCCAGTGTACATTTTGTGCCCTTGCTACTCTCAGTGCTTCTTCCAAGTGTTGTTCAACATGGAGGAGTACTGATGGAGGTAATCAGCAGGAGGTTTCCTTGTCCATTCTTGACCTGACTCAATGAGACTTCATGGGGTCCAGAGTCAATGTTGAGGACTCCCAGGGCCACACCTTCCTGTCTCTAAACCACTGTGCCGTCACTCCTGGTGGTACAGGACATACCTAGGGATGCTGATGGAGGAATTTGGGACATTGGCTGAAAGATATGATCCTGTGAACATGACTATGTCAGGCTGTTGCTTGACTAGTCTTTGGGACAGCTATCCTAATTTTGGCACAAGTCCCCAGATGTTGGTGAGGCGGACTTTGCAGGTTCGACTGGGCTGTGTGTGCCGTTGTACTGTCCGTAGCCGGTGCTCAAGGTCGATGCTGGTTTTATTCTTATTGTTTTTTGTAGCAGTTTTTTTTACCACTGAGTGGCTTGCTAGACCATTTCAGAGGGCAGTTAAGAGTCAACCACATTGCTGTGGGTCTGGAGTCATATATTAGGCCAGACCAGGTAAAGATGGCAGATTTCCTTCCAGATGGGTTTTTACAACAATCCGATAGTTTCATGGTCACCATTTTATTCCAGATTTATGCCGTGGTGGAATTTGAACTCCCGGATCTTTAGTCCAGGCCCCTGGATTACTAGTCTAGTAACATAGCCACTATGCTACTGTTCCCTTGTGTGTTGTTAGTTGGTATGATTGTATTAGGATGAGAGTGAGTGTGAGGGGTGGCTAGTGAAATGGGGATGTGATAATGTAGATAAAGAGAGAGGAATGGGTGGAGGTGCAAGGTAAGTTGGTGTGAGTAAGGATATGCAGGAGTAGGGTAGGGAAGGCAGAGTGATGGGGATGTGATGAGAGACACAGGAGGATGAAGGTGAGTGTGGCTTTATACTAATGTTTCGAGATCTAATGAGATCATTGAAAGGTTTGCGCCACTGCACCCAGGTCCTCCTGACGAAATCTCCGCTTGTGACCTCCTCTGCAATGTGCAGCCAGGCTGTGTTGGTCTCTTGGGGAGGTCTCTTCCGCCCATGGGAAGGGAAGAGGATCTCCCTGCTTGCTGTGACTCCCTCCATATGCTTATGGGAGAACCTGGGTGCAGGCATGCATCTCTGTGCAATGATTGTCAGTGTTTTCAGCACTTCAATGCTATAGAACACTGACAGCACAAACGTCAAAAGTAAGGTGGCCACGGTCCCTTTAAGGAAATCGGCTGATGACGAGTCATGAATGATGTCACTAGACCCACTTCCTCTAATTGGACCGGGAAACGCACTGGGCACGCTTAACAATCCCTATCAATGTAAATTCATTTTAGGCAGCGGGATGGAGCCAGCAGCAGGGCCGTGACCTGGCACCGGCATTGCCCGCCCTGGACCCGCTGAGGTGAGCAAAATCCCGGACTTGCAGGACGACCTCGACCTGCAGCACTAATGCGTCTTCCCTTCAAGTATTAGAAAAAGCCTGTGGCAATCAGGACTGTGAATTAGACCGTCCCTGATATTGGTCCACCTGTTCAGTGTAACCCCAATGAACAGCAGTTTTAACGCTGAAATCATGACTAAAATCATGTTAATGAAGAGTGAGGACAAATTTTGCATATTAATTAGACCATTTTCAGGTGGCGTAGCTTAACCTCATTGAGTCTTAACGCTGCCACTTTCTTATTTATATCCAATTTTTAGCCCACTATACAAACATCTTGGCCGGGACATTGGAGGTTTTAGGCCGTTAAGGTCAGTTTTGGAAGAAAAAAATGGCAGCTGCCTCGCTTTCGCCCACTTTTGGTGCAGGTCGGCCGCGCTGCTGTTGCCTGTGCTCACTTCACATATTTAAATGATTTAGATTGTGACGTCAATTGACGTGCAACGCCTGAATTGACGCACGATCTGTGACTTTGGATGTCATCGTTCTTAATAACGGCCTCGCCAAACCACGCAAGGAAGAACGTGCATGCAGCAGAACAATGGAGCCTCTGCCAGCGCTTCTTAAAGGGACAAATACAACTTTCAGGTAAGTTTAGATTTTTGCTTTTGGACTGGTTTCTTTACATTTTATTGGAGTAGTGGCTTGGTGCAATACATTTAAAAAGTTGTTAAAGTGTGCAGGGAGTGCTGCTGGACATTTGCACTCTTTATTTTTTTTTATCTGCGGAAGGCATCTCACCTTTAAGAGGTGCAGACTGCCTAGTGCTGAAGGAATTTTAAAAAAAATTATCTGCAGAACGCAGCTCAGTTTTAAGAGCAGCAGACTGCCTTGAAGAGGAGCAGGCTAGCCTTAAGTAAAGCTAGCCTTGTTCCAGCAACATGAACTTTGGCCCCTGTTAAGCACACAGCCTATCAACAGTGCATTTCACGCTAGGCTGTGCGCTACAATCATGGTAATTAGCAGACAGCACGAAGTTAACATGCTGTCTGCGCTTTTTGAACGGGCATGGGAATATCTCGCATCACAGTGCCCGTGCCCATTTACCAGCTGTATCCAATTTCTAGGCCCTTAAATATCAACTTTAGACCTTAGTTATCTCCTTCCACCTGCCACTTCATTCCCTTCCAATTTGGAGGTTATTTTTCCTGCATTTTTTTCCCATACTCACCTTACTTATTTTCATGTTTCTTGTGTTTTTGTGGGGACATATTCTGGTGCACTGCTCTTCGGCCCTCATCCGGAATACACTTCCAGCCTATAATTTTCTATCTATTAGTGGACAAAAAAGTACATGCTGTAAGTATGAAATTTTGTGATATGTTCTCCTCAACAGGAGAAATTGAAGATATGGGGGTGAAATTGGATAGCGCCAGCCTGCTGGCATGAACTGGGTGCAGGGAACGATCCCTGTGCTAGAACAGGTAGGCCTGAGGCCCACTCGATATTGGACCTCGGCTCTCATGTAAATTATACCAGTGAGCTGCAGACGCCTACTGTACATCCCCAGGCGGCTTGCGGGTGAAGCAGATTTAAATTTTGGGCTACTGCGTCACCGGCAACGGCCCTCAGGTAGATCCTGGAAGGCAATCAGGAGAAGTGGAGGCGATCGGGAGAGGGGTGGACATGATCAGGTGGGGTGAGGTGATCGGGAGAGGGAAGTGGCAACTGGGAGGGAGGGAGGCCATTTAGAAAGGGCTGGAGGCAATCAGGAAAGTGGTGGAGGCAATTGGGACGGGGCTGGCGAACGGGAAGTGGCCAGGTGGGGGCTGGTAGCGGTCCTCAGGACTGCTGTGGAGCTTGCAAGAGCGCTCCTGTTCCTCCTGACTCCAAATTCAGGTAAAAAAAATTAAAACTTTTCTTTCTGGTGGCGGCCTCCAGCGGTCTCTTTAAGGACCGCCATTTAGATCACATAGCCTTGGTTATCCTGAACACAGCAGGCCCGGCGGCATCTACGTTCTGGGCAGCCCAATTTTGGGAAGGGCTCGTGAAACAGGCGTTAAAGCCACTAGGGGCTAATCCCCACAGCAGTCACAGATAGCATACCAACCACTTCATCTACATCACTTTGTTACTCTTCATTGACATTGTTCACAATCAGCAGATATGGACAAATAGCACTACAGTGGTCCAGTTTGTGAACAAACAAGGTGGCACTCACTCA
The DNA here is from genome assembly GCF_052327205.1 of Somniosus microcephalus. Taxonomy (NCBI): domain Eukaryota; kingdom Metazoa; phylum Chordata; class Chondrichthyes; order Squaliformes; family Somniosidae; genus Somniosus; species Somniosus microcephalus. The sequence goes on along the minus strand of NC_140989.1, from coordinate 72,308,548 downwards.
CAAGCCCTCTGTAAAAAGGGCCTACAAACCAGTCATTAGTGTTGCAACTCTGTAGTCCCATATTTAGTGGAATAGCTTGTAAAAGTTAACACTACAACTAGCAACTGTTTGGCCCCAGTACACCTTCACAAGTAAACTTTGTACTCAGAGGTACGGGATTATTTTGTGTGATTATGGAGCAACCTCAGAGTTAACTAACTGCTGCTAAATGGCACTTAGAGACAGCAACCCATTTATTTAGTGTGCCTAATGTGCTTAGCATTTTATAAATGATAACTGAAGAATGTTTTGGATCAGAAGTTCTCTTCATTTGAAGTGAATGGGTGATAATTTGATGCATTAGAATTCTCTGCCTGGATTAGAAATATGTTTGGTCAGGTGTGTATTTATTTGGAGTTGACTGTATTTACAGGATATATAAAAATACATTCGACTTTTTGTGTGTCATAAAAGGCACTGTGTGACATACTGCTCCTATCATTAAAAGTCACGGAATTACCTTTTATTGAAGAATAGTTCCACTGAAAGATCTTGGACTCATTTAATAAGTGAAGAGCTAATATTACTGAAGTGTACTTTCTTATTAAACTGTACAGTGCTCATTTGTGAAGCACGTAATAAAAAAATGTTCTTCATGGAGAAAAAGTATAAAGCTTTCATTCCCAAGATCCCTAGTATCACTCATACAGAGTGTGTCAGTCAGTGGAGTGCAGTCAGAACATTAATGCAACAGCAATATTTCTGTTCCCAGTGCAGCTTTACTGCACTTATGAGATACGACATTCTTTAAACCTTCCTCATGCTGCTGTCTGTTGAAACTTTATTGTTCCCACTATGATAAAGACTGAGATCCAGGAGATGAGACAGTGATTAAGAAATTACATTAACCTCCTGGGACATGTTAACAGTAGTAACGGTAAGACGAGCTCTCAAAAAAAAGAAAAACTTTTACAAGTGAAAAAAGAGTTATTTTGACAAATCTTTCTGCATTACAATAGTACTTTTTATTTCAAATGTTTTTGCATGAAAGATATTTGGTTTGTGCCGAGCTTTAAGCTGTGCTAGTTTTCTTCATTGTCATTTTTTTTTACATCATTTGACTATTGCAGCAAATTTATAATTCAAACTATATCGACATTTGAATTGTTGCTATGAAATGCACATTACTTGTTTATGTTGTGGCTCTGTTCAGTGGAGTGATGGTACAAAATCAACTGGATAACTTCTCAGCATTTCTGAAGGGCCCAGTATGAGATACCTTATTAATTCATGATACAATCAGTTACTTTGCTCTTCAAACCACATCCTTCATTCCAACATTTCATACCATCTCCATCACTCCATCTCCTCTGTGACCCAGTTCCCTCAAAATTACAGACACCCTTTAGCTCCCTACAATGGTCCAGATCTTATGAAAAACCAACATCCCTCCAACTCCTTTGGCCTGCGACCATCAGAGCAGTGACTTGTTTCTAGCTGCTCTTACAGTTTTTAACCTATAAAGCAATAACTTTAAGTTCCCCTCAACACCGCCATGCCCCTCACCGTACTACAGTTCTCTTGGAATTGTGACTTTTAACAAACACACACATCAGTTTTTGACACTTGCAGCGTGATTCTTCCAGTTCATTTCAAGATTTAGGACCTTTGTAATGATAGATTCCTTCACTGTCTAGCTCTCTTGCAGGAGACAACTATTCTTTTACACAGAATTACATAGAAATGACAACATTTTTGAACCAAGCAGTTCGTGTAGGAGGTTATTTTCCACGAGTCATAGTCCTAATCCCATGTATGCATCCTATTCTCAGATCCTTTTATTCCCTTTTCCTTCAACCACCAATCTAACCTATTCTTAAATGTTGAGCGGACCACCTGATTTTAGCCCTGCCCACCTGGTGGGAATGGGTTTTCAGGAGCGTTGCGGCCACCTGCCACTGGAAGGTGGGGGCCTCATTAATATTGAAATTAATATTAATATTGAAATGTCAGGGGCCTATGATGACATAATTCGGATCACAGCTACCACGCCCAGTCCAAAGCCACCAGGGAAAGCTGGTGGCAGACAGGACCCAGGGCCAGACAAGGCGCAGGTAAGATATTTAAATTTGTTTTAAAGGTTTCCTTGTGAGCCAGGAGAAGCACGAATGCTCGTCCAGGCCCCCACAGGCCTCTTCCATTGGGCTTCCCTCCCCCTTCCCGTGAGCGCAATCATTTCAAGACGCCCCCTTAACTTGGGTTCCCAGCAGTGGCCTGCAGCTGCACAATTTCCCACTCCTGCCCACTGGATTTTTCCCACTGGCTTCGGGTGGGAGTCCAATGTCAGAAATTAAAATGAGGCCCAGGAATTAAAATGGCCTCACTCCGGCGCCGTCATTGGTGCTTCCCTCTCATCTCAGCCCCCGCTCTCCGCACTTCTGCCACAGGTTAAAATCGGGGCTAGGGCCTGTGCTTCTGTCAATAATTCTGATAATGCATTCCACAGTCAATTGACTGTTACAGCAAGTTTATAATTCAAACTGTATAGATGTTTTGATAGCTGCTATGCAATGCACATTACATGCTTATGCTGTGGCTCTGTTCAGTGGAGTGATGGTGAAAAAGTCTCTTCTGCTCTCTGTATTACATCTCTTCTATTTAAACATGGAGTTTAACTGCCAGGCAGAAAGCCGGGGCGGGGGGGGGGGGGGGGGGAGGGGCCATGAATAACGTTTTTTACTTACCTTCGGAACAGGCTCGAGGGGCTGAATGGCCTATACCTGTTCCTATATTCCTATATTTCTACAACTCCACTGGGGATCCAGCAGTTTCAGTAGACAGAGTGATCACCATGGTAACTACTCTAGCCGGTAGGCCATTAAAATTTTCTCGGGGTCCTATCTCAACGATAGGACCCCAATTAGCATATATTAATGAGGCGTCTACCTGACTCAGGTGGGCATCACAAGAGCCTGGTCTTGAACTCTCCGTGGGGCGGTAATGGAGCGGGACAAAGAGCCGCTCAATTTGAATGCCCATTACACCTGGTTTCCGCCAGGGTGGAGGGAGTAAAAATCCTCCCTTTAATCTTTCCTCCACAACATGATACCACCTTGATAAAGTGATTCAGTAACTGTTCCTACATAGCCACATTAATGGAAGTTAGCAGATAGCTCTGCATTATTAAACAGTTCTAAAAGCTTTATAACATATAAGAAACACAGAATTTTTAGTTTTAAAACCTTTTTGGGTTTAAATAATAGGGTTGATTTCCCCAATTGGGAGGAAAATGGCCCCAAGATCTCACTGTGCATCTGTACTCTAAATTGGAAGATGGGGACTGGATTCAGTGAGATCATAGGAACATAGAAACATAGGAACAGGAGTAGGCCATTGAGCCCCTCGAACCTGTTCCATCATTCAATGAGATCATGGCTGATCTGTGACCTAACTCCATATACCTGCCTTTGGCCCATATCTGTTAATACCTTTGGTAACAAAAATCTATCAATCTCCGATTTAAAATTAATAATTGATCTAGCATCAATTGCCATTTGTGGAAGAGAGTTCCAAACTTCTACCATCCTTTGTGTGTGGAAGTGTTTCCTAATTTCATTTCTGAAAGGTCTGGCTCTAATTTTTAGACTATGCCCCCTAGTCCTATAATCCCCAACCAGCGGAAATAGTTTCTCTCTATCTATCCTATCTGTTCCCCTTAATATCTTGAAAACTTCGATCAGATCACCCTTCTAAATTCTAGGGAATACAACCCTAATTTGTTTAACTTCTCCTCGTAACTTAACCCTTGAAGTCCGAGTATCATTCTGGTAAACTTACGCTGCACTCCCTCCAAGGCCAATATATCCTTCCTAAGGTGTGGTGCCCGGAACTGCTCACAGTACTCCAAGTGTGGTCTATCCAGGGCTTTTTATAGCTGCAGCATAACTTCTACCCCCTTGTACTCTAGTCCTCTAGATATAAAGGCCAGCATTCCATTAGCCTTTTTGGTTATTTTCTGCACCTGTTCATGACATTTTAATGATCTATGTACCTGGACCCGCAAGTCTCTTTGAAAATTCACAGTTTTTATTAATGTAATTGTAATATGTTCTCTGCCAATTTTCTTTGAGTGCAGGAGCACTATGGTAGCAAGTGGGCAGGGAATCTGGAGTAAGGCACCTCTTAAAGTGCTCATTTTTTCTCATGTACACTGTTGTGACTGAATGTGGTTTAAGAGGATGGTTAAGTGTCCAGGGAAGAGTACCAAAACTGACCCCTTCATCAAGATAACTTTCAATGTGCTGTTTGGGGAGGAGTAACAGAGGAGGAAGCTCTCCAAATTTGGGGCCAAGGGGGACCCTCCTGAGGCAATGTGCAGCAAACATAGCAAGAGGTATCCAAGAGATTCTATGCAGCCTTTCATGTCCATACATTGTGGGAGCAGATGAGGAAGAAGTTCTCTAGCCTGAGGAAGCAATATTAATATAAATTCATGCAAATATCCTTCCTATGACAAATATTCAAAAACTTAAAACTCAACAAGCTGCAAGCACCAACTCACATTCATTCACCCCAGGAAAGCAAAAAGAGAGTCAGGGGGTATCATGTAGTAAGTCACCGAGCATAAGTGAGGAGTAGCAGATGAGGAAGGGTTGGGCTTGGGCCAGACATGCATCTGCTGGAGGATTCATGGAGTCATACCCTATGGAGCTGTATACAGAGCTGAACTTATTCATTGCTCTTTGAGAATCTGCTAAGCTCCTTGCAAGGAATGGTGGAGAATATACATCTGTGCAGACATGCAAAAGGATTTTAAAAACTTGTATCCGCTTTGGAGTGAATATCAACTCCAGGGTGATTGACAGAGGAGTCCTGAGGATGGAGGGCTCAGGGGCAGATGAAGGTTTGTTAGTCTGCACTGTGTCTGCTGCTATTCAGACTTGGAGTCCAATTTACAGAAGCCTCACTTCCAGCCTCGAGAGGCTAAGGGATCAGCTTGAGAGGACTATGATCGTAGACTTCATATTCCATTGTTAGGGCCAAGGGTCTTTCCTCACACAGATCAATGGTCATTCACAGTGGGCACCAAGCAGCTAGTTCATGATAGGAAGAGGCAAAGATGAGGCATTTACCTTGCAGTGTGATGGCCTGTCCACTCAGCCCAGCCGTGCCCCTTCAGAGAACTGCAGAAGAGGCAGGTATCTGATAGGTGCAACTAGACAGCCTGGGGCTGAAATGCAAGCAGGGCCCCCTCATGATCTGGATAAAAGAAGTAAATTATCTCAGCCAAATCATGAGGCCCTCATTGAAGAGCAGCAGCCTGCCACCACACACACCTTCCGCTGAGCTAATAATTAGAAGGAGCACAAAACTAGGACGTCAACAACACACACCTCACTCTCTCACTGAGGCAAAACATGGAAGAACTAAACATTAAAGCAGAGACACAGAACTTGAGTGGGGAAATAAATGGATTGCACCTCCTTTGGTACATACTGTTTAGATTTATTGTCAGAAAGGTTATATGAAAGAGCTGGTAACAGTAAAGGCAGATACGATTAGGCAGAGTATTTTTGTTAATGGGAACCGTATATTACAAAAGCATCACAGAACTGTTCATGGGGGCTATGAGTGCAGCTTTTAAGTGAAAATCCTGTCAATCGTTAATTGACACCCCAGTCTTCCAGTTTGTTTGCAGGTCAGGTTACAGCAGATGATATAGCCTCTGTCATAGCCTCTTTTGTGAACCGGGCATGATGGCCTAAAGTTTCCACTGCAGGCACAATCCAAAAGTTAGACCTGAAACTGCACCAGATGTTAGGCCGAAGTACCCTCAGAGTCTAATTTGAATATGCCCAAACTTAAAGATGGGCGTCTTTCTGCGTAATTGTCGAGCGGGGTTCAAATGTAATTGGAACAGAGCCAATAGGGCCTCAAGGTGCTAGGGTGGAGGAATATAAAAGTCAAAGAAAAAACAGTTTTCCTTCAGAGTGAGGCTGGAGAGTGCAAGGTAAGCAGCACACAGCTCTCTGTCCTGTAGAGTTTTAAATTAATTCACTGAAATTGCTCTCTTGAGAGTCTAAACTGCCTCAAACTTCTCCCCTCTCACAGATGACTGATTCACAAGAGAAGGTCAGGAAGACGGCATTTAACTTTGCTGATAAGGACCTGCAGACCCTCTTGGATAAGATAGAGGGAAGGCGTGACCGGCTCAACATTTCCCTCACATCTCAGCTCTCTCGTGAGGTCAGGAGGCAGGTAATGACAGAGGTGGCAGAGACACTGTGAAACGTCAATAGTTCCCAGGACGGCGAAGCAGTGTCGCAAAGAAATTCAACCACTGGACCAGTGCAGGGAAGGTAAGAAACTCACAATGCCATAATTTCCTCCCCCACCCACAGTGGTGCCACACTCATGCAGAAGAAACTGATTAGTGACCAGTTGGCCAAACCCTCCAGAAAGATGCAGACCAATAGCTCCTTCAATTGCTTCACACACATAAAGGATTGCAAGCCGAATCATTTCCATTTTTGCTTTTGTCTTTGCAGGGCAAGAATGCACACAACATCCAATGTCCAAGGCTTCTGGTTGCAACCTCTGTGGGGGTTGCTCTTTAGGTAAAGGCCTGCGCCACAGCTGTGCTCTGCCAGCCCTGACCTCTCAAAGAGAGTCCTCCTGCGGACGCATCATGTCCCTTTGCTCCAACTCCCATAGCGCAGGATCTTCTGCCTCTATTGCTCCGCTCCTCGCTATGTCAAGGTCCAGACCTTTAGTCATGGCAAAGTTGTGCAGGGCGCAGCACACAATGACAATCCTCACCACTCTATCTGCGGAATATTGAAGTACGCCCCTAGACCTGTCCAAGCACCTGAAGTGGCTCTTCAACAACCCCAATGGTTCTCTCAATGACCTGCCTGGTGGTCGCATGCTCTTAGTTGTAGTCTCCTCCACTTTGGTCTGCGGGACAAAATCAGCCACAGCAGCAGGTGGTAAGCCTTGTCACCAATTATCTATCCTTCCACCAGGCCCCCATCCCAAAGCATTCATGCTACTACTGAATTGCACACTGAATTGCACACAATGAAAGCATCGTGACAGGCACCCAGGTGCGGCACATAACATAGATAGAGTAAATAAAGAGAAACTGTTTCCAATGACTGAAAGGTCGATAACCAGAGGGCACAGATTTAAGATGATTGGCAAAAGAACCAGAGGCGACAAGAGAATAAACTTTTTTACGCAAGGAGCGGTTAGGATTTGGAATGCACTGCCTGCTAGGGTGTGGATACAGATTCAATAGTAGCCTTCAAAAAGGAATTGTATAAATACTTGAAGGAGAAATAAATTGCAAGGATATAGGGGCGTGGTTATATGGGTGAAGATTTGTTCGGGCACAGTGTTTGATTGACGGACATAAAAGATTGAGGAGACTTGGGTGCATTGTAATTAGGTGTGTAATGCACTTATGGCCAAATTTCCGTAATCTTTTAAACCACATAATCAGTTTGCGCCAGATTATGTATCTCTGTAGGCTCAAATGCGAAGGAAACTCTAGGTCAATGAAAGCAGGTCTCCGCAGATGTGCTGGGTAGATGATCTGGGTCTGAAAACATGATTCCTGGGCCAATGCTGAGTGAGTGACAGGTGCCTGGGGGACAACTGCACTTGCCTTTCTTCCATCTGCCTGAACTCTTCTTCCCCCCAAACCATAAAAGCAATTGGGATGCCCAATTGAATGATCAAGCTGAGCAATCTGGTTAGAGCTGAGGTTGGCAGCTGCTGGAAGCAACTGTGCTGTAGCTAGACATCTGTGCAAAATAAATCCTCTATTGCAAAAATTCACCAGGAAACAGCATAAAAAAGAAATGGCAAAGGTATAGTGCCTGAAAGTCCACAGGCTGCAATCCCGGTGGTTACACTGGAATCGTGCAGCCGAAGCTCTCCAGCATATCAGTGGAGCGCATCTAATTCGCATGGCAATGGCAGGCACCAACACCACTGCAGGTGCATTTCCAGTACCCGCCTCCCCCATGCAACCAGCAAATCTGGTGCCTAACTGCCTTTGAGAGTGGGGTTGCCCAGGACCCCACTCCCCAGTTAGCAACTCCTTGCCTGGACACTGGTAGGTCTACTTCCCCCTATCTGAAAGTTTATACACCTCATCTCACTCAGCCTCCAGTCCTGCAGCAGGTCCCAACTGAGCTGGGGAAGTAGGATCTCCCAGTGTAGGGAGACCCTGCATTTTGGGGTCAACATTGACATTATTGGCATTGTAAGAGGTGAATAGAGGTTCTGCTCTTTACAAGGTTGGCCAAAAAAACCCAGAAAATGGTGGGAACCTGACGCAACTGGGTCCCTGACATTTTCCGGTGGGTTCCACTTAACACCCTGAGGAGAGCTAGGGCCATAATGTAGAAACAGCTGTATGAAATTCAGAACAATGTAACATAATTCAAGTTACCATACAACAGTCAGTCCCAGGTTTAAGAATAGAGGTTTCATAGCTTGGGTGCCAAGAAGCACACGTTTTATACAGACAAGCAGTGCGCACAAAAAGGAGCAAAAAAAGCACAAGGATTTAATAGCGGTACCAATTTAATTTAATTTGCATAAAATATTGGGTGTAATTAAGCCAATGTGTGCTCTCAGCATAGCCCTTAAAAATCTTGAAAAGATTGTGGAAACAGTCTGGTGCTGGTGCTCAAGCCAACTTACCAGATTCCACGACATGCGTACATGCAGAATACATGGGTATGCCCTGTGAGGTCAGAAATTAGCTAAAGAGCATAAACCCGCACCTTACCACATCAATGCATCACGTTAGAGCACCACAGTACTGCACTAGCCTTCTGCAGTCCTAGTTCTGCATAGACTCTGGATTTGGTGGCTCAATGGAGATGAAGCCTAAAGTGAAATGAGAATAATGGATGCTAGGAATGATTACAAGGCAGAAATTTAATCAAGGGGTTCCGATGATATCAAACTATGAGACTAGTAATTGGATTTGAGCTAGCCCATTAATTAGAAGAAAGCCTCAAAATCAGTGCTGAAATGTTGTGCACATGTATGTTTATATTTAATGTATGTTGTTAGATTCTATGTTTTCTCCTCCTCTCCTAAAATCATCTACTTATGCTGGGTTATGTTTCTGTAAACACCAAATGTTCTCCAGTACCTTGCTTAATGGGGCATTTTTCATCTGTGTGCCTAGACAGTGAAGCATTGGCAGGCTATTTGAGCCTGGGGTCATTAGCTAAACTTGATCCTGTCCTTTGATGTTCACACACACACATACTTTCCAGCAATAGTTACTGGATTACAATCCAGAATGGGAACCCCGGCCAATGCACACACTGACCAATTTTACTGGTCCTCTCGCCATCCTGAATAAGAACAGTTAAGTCAGCACAGAGAAACCTGAGTCCTTCCTGATCTGTGTGGCTCACCACTACTCTGGCCAGTGTGTTTGCTAACTAAGTCTTTGGGGGAGCCCCTTGCTTGGATCTTTATTAATCACTTGGTTGGAAGAAATTATTTCATAGAGCAGCAGGCATCTCAACAGTTCAAAGGCAATTGCTGAGACAACTCTCAAAAGATGGTGCCAAACATTGATTCTACCCTGATTGCCAAAATGTGCTCAATATTACCAAGAATTTAGAAACTCCTAAAGCAGGACTTGGCCACAAATATGGGTAATGGAGCAGATGCTTCAGCTGCAGGACTGATATGTGCAATCCAGAAGACAACATAGTGCCTCCAGGTTACAGAATAGATATAATGAAACCAGAACATTCCCATATAGCAGCCACTTGAATGTCTGGCACACATACAATGCTGTAATCACAGTATGAATTCATGCGAGGGAGCTAAATAAATAGTTATTTATTTAGTAGAAATCGGCTGTGCTTTTTCAGGCCACAGGCTTATTATTGATCCAGAAAATGTGGCCCTGGGCCTCACTAGTTTGGCATCATGTGAAGGCACAGTGATAAGTTTGTGGATGATGGCAGCAACAGCTGCGGTATTCCTACCCCACGTCTGGGGTGAGCCTATCAGCGCAGCATGCCACTCTCATCTGCCGAGCAGCTTGCATCTCCCAGCATTGTGAAGCTATGATATGATTAATGAAGAGATGTCAGAAAGATAATTCTTTGTATCACGCAATGGTGGACAGAATTGTTTCCGAGGGTGAAAAAAAGTCTGTCTTGCTAGAGCTGCACTGGTGGAGTAATCAGCTGTCTTCAGTCTTATAAATAGCAGCACAGATGTTGACAGAGAAATGCTCCCTTAATTATCATACAAACTGCTTTACTTGAGTGAACAGTTTAAACCGGCCTCCAAAGGAAATTCACTCAAGCAATTCCACAGATTACAGCTAATGAACAATATTTCTTTGTGCCTATTTAGTGCTCATTAAAATGTAAAAGCCTTTCATTTCAACAGGCCTGTAATAAATATTCCTTTCCGCTATGCGAGTTGTATGAAGTGGGGCAAATAAGTGGTTGAAGCAGCATCAGCCAATTCATTATCACTGCCTGTTGGGCAAATGGAGACCATTTGTATTCGGGCTGGTGGATGTGTGCTGCATCTGACTGCTAGAAAGTAAAGCAAAGTGTAGCTTCAACCTCTGAACTCTTACCTCCTCCAAAACAGCAAATCATAGGTTTAACAGTTGGCTGGGGACCCAGTAACATTTAATTTAAAGACACCGGGTCATGTAAATTCAATGCAAAATTTCAAATATAAAATTGAAAACTATCCAAAAGAGAAAATAAATGTTAATTCAAACAAACGACAATGGTATAACAAAATACTTCAGCTGGCGAAAAGAGGTTATTATATCTCTGTAAGGATTCATATGATATCCTTTATGCCTGTCATATTTCTGTTCACCTTCTAACTTTTTGTAAAGGTAACATAACACATATTGTAATCAGTCTGGGTTTATTGTTCAGCTAGGCAGTTTGAAAATTTGAATCACTTATAAATTGGATCTGACATTTTAAAAGTTGCATTAGCACAATTTGCTTTCTAACTGCTCACATTTCATCCCGAGGTAAAAGCATTTTGATGAATTTGTGAAGCTTATGTTTATGAGATTCTGAAATAATAGGAACTCACTGTGTGCTAGTCATTTTTCTGTTACAAAAATTACACTCAGATTCAATGAAGAAAACAATGAATATGTAATGTTTGATGCAGCTTCAAAATAAAATGATTAAAAGTCAACTGATATTGTTGGTGAAACTTCAATCTAAATATCAAAATTGATAAATACCTACCTGTACCTGAGGATGGGGTCTCTGTGGAGTGTTGGTGTCCAATGCGGTACATATGTTAATCAAATGTACCTGTAGGTAGTGTGACCTACCAGCTGAAATGGGTCAATGCTTGATTCTGAAACAGAAGGTTGTGAGTTTAAGCCTCAGGACTATATGGTATTTGAACTCACTTGTCCCAAGTAGGTGATTTTTCCACTTCTTGGCCCAGGCACTGCAGAGAGAACCGTATGGAGGCAAAGTGTCCATCCCATTCATTTAAACGGTGCTTTGTGCCACTGCTAGCAATCAGAGAAAAATCTAAGACACACCCTGTCTTGCTTCACTCCCAGCTGGAACGGAGTACGAGGTGATAAATGCAAGAGGAAATGGAGGAAGGGGAATGAATACATACTTAATTTTAAAATTTCACTCCTACTATTATTCACATTTATGTTTTCTGATTAACACAGCAATTTTCTAACCCATTTACAGACTAATAAACATTATATTGCACATATACGTCATGATTCTATCATCGTGTTATGTGATTGCATGTTAAACATTTGTTATAAATATCCAGGCTATGTTAAAGGTATGTGGGTTTGATTTCTGACACTTTCAAAACACAGCTTATATTTACAGCAAAAGGGACACTGTCTCTTTAATAGCAGACTGGTCTCAGTCTCTTCTGATCACTTCAACACCTAATGGAAGATTCAGCAGTGACTGACAATTCCAACTCAATATCTCCATCATTGATAAGTGACCCTCTTGAGATGTAGGTTGCCTTGTCTTTTTTTTCTCTGATGCACTCAAAGGAAGAGAAGATGAGAGGAGTATTGTTGGTCTGAGTGCTGGAGAGCTTGCTTACGTTTGCGAGCCTGCAGTGGTTGGATGCCAATGATGGCAGTCTATCAGTGCACCCTGCCTGCATATGAACAACAGATTTGTCAGCCTGTGACAGGCTGACAGCCCAGCTCCCAGCCGCTTGTCCACTGTTATTAAATCAGTACCTCTTCGGAGCATGCAGGCAAGAGGCAATCTGCTTCCTCCATTTGCGGAGGCAGGTTGCCAGTCAAAACCAGATCATTGTCTTGAGGCTGCAGCCCCAATACTCCATATAAAGCAGATACTGCTCAGGATTTGCTTTATACTTCAGGCTACATATTTAAATATTAGACCATAAATTTCAACTGCTTTACAGAAGAATATTTCAGTTGCACAAGAATTGTTTTTAAGTAATACTTTTTTTGAATGAGAATTATAAGGCCACAAAATTGTTGCATTGTTAATAAATCATATAATTTCAAGACTGGCATCTAGTGTACATAAATAAACTGCATAGTTTGTAGAAATTATTAAAAGTATAGAAATTATTAAAAGCTGATTCTTGCCTAAGGGGCCTTAGCTCGTGTTTCTTGCCAAAAAAAAGGGGGTCACGCAAAGTACTAGAGACGTGTGTAATTTTTTCTCAAACTTTACAAATGAAGGGTAATTCTGTTCACAGCTACTTAGTAATACTCAAAATACCTGCACAACCACAAAGTAAAACGCTTTGTGGACATAACCAGCTGCTGTATGGAATTCTTTTATCGATGTACAAAAAAATTAGAACTAGGTACATCAGTTGTCATAGTCCTAAAAAGTATAATATCCATTTAAGAGATAAAGCATAATCTCTGAATCTGTATAAAGGCAACTGCATAGTATCTTAACATCACAATGGAGTTGTGGTGTCTGTTGCTAGGACCAGTAAATGCTATTAGTGGGGTGTGTTGAAGAGAGAACTGTTTACTGAGTGCAGCCGAGTTTATCTTTTCACAAACATTTGCTGAGTGACAAAAGGCATACTGCCCCTTAATAATAACTCCGCAGGATTCTTTTAGATACAGTGAGATATAATGGAAATCCTGTAAGATTCACTGTTGTCCTATCCATTTCCTTAGAGTACCTTTCATATCTTAAAAACATTCAAATTAAATTTATATCTTAAGACATTTTAGAACAGGCCAATTGACCACTATAAGGGTGAGCACACTGTAAAATGCTTCTTTCAGCAGTCTCAGCAGGGGAGTGAGAGGCAATCGGATGGTTCTGACATTTAACAGAAATGCAAGGCGCCACCGCTGAGCTTATTTCATAAGCTCCAATGTTCCAGTTACCTTTATAACCTAAACAGCAGATTTCCAAAGGCTACTTGTAGATGTTTACAGGTTCAATTTCTGTTGACTACCTTTCCCTTTTGGAAGGACTGACCAGTATCCTCAAATTACTTAGTAAGACGACTGCGTGCTATTTTTGCAGTGTAACACAAACTCCTATAATGATCAATCAGTGGTGGAAGTCCAACCCACATTATTGAGTGAGGCCACCATAAAATTCCTTTATATTGAACTGTACAGGTTTCATTTAAAAAGGATTTTAAAAATCCAGTCCAATTAATATCTCGAGGGTGATTTTACCATTGATGGTAACTGAAGGTAGTGTTACCACAGCAGTTATCTAATTACCTACCTGCTTGTAGCAGTAACACATTCTGCAGTCAGCTATCTGATTTTCTCCCTCTCTGCAGTGGCAGTAGTCATCATCAGAAATGAAGGAAGTTGGACAAATGCACAAGAGAGCAGAAAAATGATCATACGGACCAGACATTCAATTTCCCTCTTTGTGTGCTTGTGTAACTGATGGCAACTGGTAAGAGTGATGCCTGTAATGCAGCATTATCTAATGGAAATCGTGGCTCTAAGTGTGAAGTTTGGAGTTACTGGCACAGTACCATCTTAACTTTGTCAGGAGGAGCGAGGTTTACCAGGCATGTTAGTTTTCCAGTAGATTTTTATTCTTATTCAGTTTAGGATCCATTCCACTCACCAGGCATCATTTCTTGATCGACATGGCAGAAAGGCAATCAGACCCTGCCACTCTGTAAACTGCCAGTAGTCATGCGTGTGGGTGGTTTCAACCTGTGACTTTCCTTTTCGCTCTCTCTCCTACTCTGGGCACATTCACTCGCCACATAGACACCTCCTCACTGAACAGGCTGAGATTAAGAACTCACTCTCTGGAGGACTTGCAGAGGGGAAACTGCACCCCAACACTCTGCAGTGTAGCATGTCAATAGAGAAACGAGCTGTGTCACCATCTGCCTAGGCCAAGTTGTTTGTCCAAGTGTTATGAAAGGTGAAGCAATAGATCACTTTGCCCGGTTAAAATACAGCATTATCAACGATAGAACTAAACAAACAGTCATTATCCATACAAGTGATTAACAGTTAAATGAACCAATGAAAAAGACCTGGTGTGATATTACATCTTACATTTGCACTCTACTCTCCCCTTCCTTCCAGTTTTTGAAATCAACGACAGGTTAGAGAATTAAACAACTTGACCTCAATTGTGTTTTTGTATTTTGATTACCTATCCTACTCCAAATGAAGGAGTCATGATTCTTTTAATGCTCCAGATCATCTAATGTAAACTAGGGCAGACTAATATACTGAGGGTATGATACATGCAATGGAAAGTCACATGAGAGATCTTTAAATATAGGTCAAAATTTGAGTTCCTGCCAAATCACACTAGTGCTACAGCAGGCAATTCTCTTTTAATGTGGAACTGGCTAACAGTGACAATGGATTTTAGAATGTTTTTGTCCTGTTACTTGGGTCCTAGCACATTTTGCAGGAAAGACCAACTTTGAGGTTGGGGCACCAAACCATATTCCCGAGATTCACTTTGAAACACATACCAAACTTGGCAGAAGCATTACTGTCCCTGACTGGGTATTTGTGCTGTTTCTTACTACTTTTAAAAACATTTACAATTTTCTCCTATTTGTTTACCTCCTCACCTGAAGGCAACAACTCAGTCTAGAGTAGTGTTGCATGAGCACAGGCAGCACTCTGATATAAGAACATAAGAACATAAGAACTAGGAGCAGGAGTAGGCCAATCGGCCCCTCGAGCCTGCTCCACCATTCAATAAGTTCATGGCTGATCTGATCCTAACTGCCAATCTACTATCACAGAACCATCTCCTGAATCTAACAGAATTAGACACACGAAATAGGAGCAGGATCAGGCTACACGGCCCCTGGGCCCGCTCCGCTACCCACAGGGCCATGACCGATCCGAACCTAGACTCATGTCCAAATTCCTGCCCGCTCCCCATAACCCTTTACTTCTAGGAAACTGTCTATTTCTGTTTTAAATTTATGTAATGATGTAGCTTCTACAGCTTTTTGGGGCAGCATATTGCATGGACCCACCACCCTCTGAGTGAAGTAGTTCCTCCTCATCTCAGTCTTGAAAGAGCAGCCCCTTATTCTAAGACTATGCCCCCTAGTTCTAGTTTCACCCATCATCGGGAACATCCGCCCCGCATCCACCCGATCCAACCCCTTCACAATCTTATATGTTTCAATAAGATCGCCTCTCATTCTTCTGAACTCCAATGAGTAGAGTCCCAATCTACTCAACCTCTCCTCATATGTCCATCCCCTCATCCCCGGGATTAACCGAGTGAACCTTCTTTGTACTGACTCGAGAGCAAGTATGTCTTTTCTTAAGTATGGACACCAAAACTGTACGCAGTATTCCAGGTGCGGTCTCACCAATACCTTGTACAACTGAAGCAATACCTCCCTATTTTTATATTCTATCCCCCTAGCAATGAAAGCCAACATTCCATTGGCCTTCTTAATCACTTGCTGCACCTGCATACTAACCTTTTGAGTTTCGTGCACCAGGACCCCCAGATCCCTTTGTAGTTCAGTACTTTCCAGTTTCTTGCCATTAAGATAATAACTTGCTCTACGATTTTTCCTGCCAAAGTGCATAACCTCACACTTTCCAGTATCTCATCCATGTGGCCATTCTTCATTTGTAAGTCTATCCAGCAAGTTCAAACAGGTATTTTGATTATAGAGGTCCTTACAGCGGAGCCCGATACTTGCCTTACCTGACAACTACATAAGTGTTCTTTCCAGGGGGGCCATTGAGAGGCCATTGTTGGGACCATTGGCAGTTTTTGACCTTACTAGCTTGAAGACACTGAGGCTTCCTAATTGTTGCAACAGCTGAAATCAGCAGCTGTGTAAAGACTAGGGCTGCAAAATCAGAGCCTTTAGCGACGGCCATTAAGGCCGGTTTGGAAGAAAAAATGCCGGCCACCTCGCTTCAGCCGGCTTCCGGCAGGTCCTACTGAGGCCGCCATTTTGGGCAGGTCAGCAGCGCTGCCGTTTCCTGCGCTCGTTGCAGATATTTAGATGAGGTAGATTGTGACGTCAGTGAGTGTGCAACACTGATTTGACGCACAGTCTGCCATTTTGGATGTTGGCGCTTCATTTAACGTTCTCTGCTAATCATGACCAGCTGGTCATGCGTTCAGTCACAGAATGGACCCCCCCACCAGCAGTGCTATTTAAAGGGATCATCAACAACTTGCAGCTGACTTGCTTTTTCATTTCTACTGGCTCTGTGTAAGTTTATGCAACTGTTTGGAGATTTCTAGAGTTGGTTGAAGTTGGTGAGGTGATGGGGAGTGTTGCTGCAAGTGGAGAACACCTTGCTACTCATTTAAAGCGTTCTGCTCACACCACTTGTTCCCAGTCATGGGGGCTCTACTTGCAGCCCCCCTCACGCTCGAGTATGACGGAGATGAAGCGGAGGCAACGAGGAAGAGGACAAGATGCTCGCAGAGGAAAGAGGAGGAGGGGCAGGAGGGCTCTCAACAGGAGGCATTACCCACCTAGGGTCTTCAGGAAGCACTTCTCCGACCTGCGCTTAAGCTAGAAACAGTGTAATAGGAGGCTCTGCATCACCAAGGAGGTGGTCACAGAACTCTGCCACCTCCTGCAACCAGACCTGCAGCCTCAGAGCAGGGCGACGACAGATCTCCCAGTGGCCCTCAATTTTTTCACCATCAAACCTTTCCAGTCTGGAGCAGGTGACATAGCTAACATCTCCCAGTTCGCCAATCATTGTTGCACCCGGGAGGTCACAAAGGCTCCATGAGAAGGGACTTCATTGTCTTCTCTCTGAACAGAGATAAGCAGGAGGAGCGCGCATGTGGCTTTGCTAGGATATCGGGCTTCCCCATGGTGTAGGGCGCCATCGACTGCACACACGTGGCTTTGTGGGCACCACATACCAATCCTGAGATGTTCTGTACCTGCAAAGGCTACCACTCACTTAATATGCAGTTGGTGTACGACCATGCCCAGTGCATCATGAGGGTGAATGCCCGGTATCCTGGCAGCAGTCATGATGCCTTTATCCTGTGCCAGTATGGTGTGCCAGCAATCTTGCAGTGACCACATCGAACCCGAGGGTGGCTGTTCGGAGACAAGGGCTATCCACACTGCACCTGGCTGATGACTCCCCTCTGCAACCCCACCACTTGTGGCCAGCAATCATATATTGACAGCCATGCTGCCATGAGCAGATCATCAGGGTGCTCAAGCAACGGTTCCACAGCCTTGAGCGCTCGAGAGGAGCTCTCCAGTACTCGCCAGAGCGGGTGTCCCATTTCGTGATGGGCTGCTGCATGCTCCACAACTTGGCCATCATGAGGGCGCAGACCTTGCCACCATGGGCTCCGGAACCACCTCAACAGGAGGAGGAGGAAGAGGAGGAGGAGGAGGAAGAGGATGAGGAAAAGGAAGAGGAGGAGAAGGAGGAGGGGAGGAGGTAGACTGTTGTGTCGGTACCTTTCTACCTAGACACAATTTAGGACTCAGAACTCAGAGATTCAAACATGAAGTGCTTTATTGGAAGGAAAGGAAGTTCTGGGAAGTTCCGAACAAAGAGAGCTAAACTTAACCGAGAGAATACCCAACCATTTATCTCCTGTGACAGCGCCACCACAAGTGGGAGGAGAACACACAATAGAACACACAATACATAACATTTCCTCCCCTCTTAAATGGAAGGTCCATATTATTCCTCAATAGGTAAGTTACTTTCAATACACTCAACTAACCTAGGGTAGAGGTAGACTGCCTCAAACCCTGCCTTTACCCTGGGGTTTATTCTGCCCCAGTCTTGTGGGTAAGTCACTAAGCCTACAGATCCAAGCGTCTTGGAGGCCGCCGCTCTCTGACAGGATACCAGCGGTCATCGCTGGCTTCCACAGCAGTAGGCATTGACACAGGCCTGGATGGAGAAGGTGCCTGTGTCAGTTGAAAGTCAGGAGTTTGCACAGGTGGAACAGTCTCTTTGACTTCCTGTGTTGGAGAAGAGCACTGTGGCAAAGGATGCTGGTTTGCAGTATCATTCGGAAACAGTTCAGGCCAACCAGCCATTGGAGCCTCTGTGGCTGTCTCTGCTCCTAGCAACAGTTGATCTGTGTGTCTTCTCCAGACGACGTCCTCAGCAGTCTCAACCGTGTAAGACACAGGGCCCGTCTGTGTGATCACCGTAGCAGGAACCCATTTCAGTCCAGTTTTGTAGTTTTGAGCTAGGACGTGCTCTCCCGGATGAAACCGTCTCTCCTTGGCTCTTTTCTCTCTCTTTTCAACTTGAGCTTGTTGTTGACGATGGACAACCTGCTCTGCCCTTGGAGGTTTGAGTAAGTCAAAACTTGTCCGCAACTGCCTCTTCATCATGAGCGAAGCGGGGGAAGTTTTGGTTGTGGCATGCGGCTCGTTCCTGTAGGACAACAGGAAGCTGTTCAGACGTTGGTGGATTGAGCCCTGACCTTGCGATGCCTTCAAGGCGTGCTTCAAAGTTTGCACGAACCTTTCTGCCTGGCCGTTAGTAGAGGGATGATAGGGCGCAGACCTGATGTGTTGGACACCATTCACATGCAGGAAGGTTGCAAACTCCTGTGATACAAATTGTGGACCATTGTCACTTACGAGTTGTTCCGGTGAGCCATAACGGCTGAACATCTCACCAAGTTTCTCAATTGTTTTCTCTGCCGTGGTAGACCTCATCACAGCGACCTCCGGCCACTTGCTATGAGCGTCCACAACCACCATAAACATCTTCCCTTCGAAAGGACCGGCGAAGTCCACATGTACTCGCTGCCACACTTCTGCAGGCCAATCCCAGGGGTGTAGGGTTGCCAGCTGTGGAACATTCTGGACCCTTTGACATGGGGAACATGTTTTGGCTTTCTCCTCAATATTCCCATCGAGACCTGGCCACCAGAAGTAGCTTCTTGCCATTTCCTTCATCCGAACCATCCCACTGTGGCCTGTATGAAGTTGTTGCAGTATAGGTTCCCTCAGAGGTGGCGGAATGATGACACGGCGTCCCCAAAGAAGACAACCTGACTGGACGGAGAGCTCATTTCTTTTTGAAACGTAAGGTTTCAAACTAGGAGAATCTCCTATCGCTCTCCCTCGAATGACATCGTCCATTACCTCAGACAGGACTGGATCGTTGCGGGTGTACCTTCGCACCTGAACTGCAGTGACAGGTGCTCCCTCCACTTGTCTAAAGTAGAAGATGTCTATCTGACGAGGCTCTGGGGGAGTAACAGGCAAGGGTAGCCTCGAGAGACCGTCTGCGTTGCTGTGCAAGTCTGATTTGCGATATTTGATGTCGTATGTGTGTCCTGACAACAGTAAAGCCCACCTTTGCATCCTGCTTGCAGCGAGAGACGGAATTCCGGTGTGGGGCCCGAAGATTGAAGTCAATGGACGGTGGTCTGTCAGGAGTGTGAACCTTCTCCCAAACAGGTACTGATGAAATTTTCGAATTCCAAGAACGATCCCCAAGGCCTCGCGCTCGATCTGCGCATAGTTACTCTCGGCCTTGTTCAAGGTGCGTGATGCGAAGGCGATAGGTTTCTCTTCACCCGAAGGCATGATGTGGGATATGACTGTTCCCACACCATATGATGATGCATCACATGCTAGCTGCACGGGTAGCTTTGGGTCGAAGTGTGTCAGGACCTCCGAATTCAGCAATGCTTTCTTTGCTTGGGTGAAAGCTTCGTTGCACAGTTCAGTCCATTTCCATGTTTTGCCTTGACATAACAACTGATGTAACGGCTTCAGCAATGTTGCTAAGTCTGGAGTAAACTTCCCATAGTAGTTAAGTAGCCCCAGAAATGAACGTAACTGGCTCACATTCTGGGGTGTTGGGGCCTCCACGATCGCCTTGACCTTTGGCGGCGCCTTATGCAGGCCAGTCGCGTCAATCACATGCCCCAGGTACTCAACTGAAGACTGAAAGAATTCACATTTGTCTTTACGAACTCTGAGTCCGTACTCTTTCAGTCGTTGTAGTGTCGCATCCAAGTTCAGAAGATGATCCTCCTCATTTGTCCCAGTGACAAGGATGTCGTCCAAGTAGCACTAGACTCCTGGCAGTCCACTCAAAATCTGATCCATTTCCCTTTGGAATAGATCAGGGGCCGACGTAATTCCAAACGGAAGGCGGCAGTACCTGTATAGCCCCTTGTGTGTCACAATTGTCAGCAGCTCCTTTGATTTGTCATCGACATGCATTTGTAGATAAGCCTGGCATAAGTCTATTTTGCTGAACTTTTGCCCTCTGACCAGGCCTGTAAAAAGATCATCAATGAGGGGAAGAGGGTACTGTTCCACAGACAGCACCGGGTTAATAGTCACTTTAAAATCCCCGCAGATTCGAACAGATCCATCCTTTTTCAGGACAGGAACAATGGGTGTGGCCCATTTGCTCACGCTCACAGGCTCCAGGACTCCATTCTCGACTAAGGCCTCCAAGTTAGCCTCAACTTTTGCCCTAATTGCATAGGGTACAGGTCGGGCTTTGTGAAACTTCGGCTTGCTGTCAGGTTTAATGTCCAGTCTCACGCTGATCTTTTTCATGCTCCCAAGTTTCCCATTGAAGAGTTCTACATGTTTGTTTAACACTGCAGTCAGACCTGACTCCCCTTTTGACATCATGCAGACTGCAGGCCAGTCCAGTGTGATTTTCTCTAGCCACGCACATCCCAGCAGCGATGGGTAATTTCCCTTTACCACATATAGTGGCAGTTTTGCAGTCTGTCCGTTCAATTTAACTGTCACCTCAATGACGCCTCTCATGGCCACAGGTTCGCCGGTATACGTCTTTAGCACAATGTTTGTTGGCTGAAGGGTAAGATGCTTTAGCATTTTGTTGTAGACAGTGTCTGAAACAAGGGACACAGCTGCGCCTGTGTCCACCTCCATCCGCACTGATTGTCCCTCCACCAGTGGTGACACCCAGTAGCCATTTGAACCACCTGCAACCGTCAGTATATGCACCTCTTCCTCCTCAGAGGTGTCGCTCCCCTCTGTTTTGCTTGTTCCATCATACTGCACTGAATGAACACTCTTTTTCCTCTCTTGTCCAAATACAGACATTTTGCTTCCATGCTTTCCAACTCTGTCTGTTCTTTTTTTACCTCTACAGGCGCGTTCAATGTGATCCTTTTTGCCACAATTTCGGCATTCCAGCTCTGTACACCAGCAGTCATTAGCGTGATGGCCCGTTTTCCCACAACGGCAACATGTGCCGTTCCGCGCACCTTTAGGCTCAGACGACACCTTGTGAACTCTCCCTGTTGAACTCAACTGGTGAGCCTCCTTTCCCGCCATCTCCATGGAGACACTAACTTCAATGGCCTTTTCAAGAGTAAGGTTGTCCTCAGTAAGAAGGCGCTTCAGTGTGGCTGCATTTTGCAGACCACACACAAGTCTGTCTCTAATGGTGTCATTCAGCACCTCCTTGAACTGGCAGTGTTCCGACAACCTTTTTAAAGCAGCAATAAACATCGTCACTGATTCCCCCTCCTCTTGATTCCGTTTGTGAAATCTAAATCTCTCAGCAATAACCAGAGGTTTTGGTGAAAAATGTGCTCCAAGAATTTCCACTAGTTGCTTATATGTTTTAGTTCCTGGCTTATCTGGCTGCACGAGGCTGTGAAGTAAATTGAAAGTCTTCGGCCCGATTACACTCAAAAAGGTAGGCACGACCTTTTCATTTGCCAATACAAAATAGTCAAAATGTTCCGTATATGCGCTCCATTGCTCCACATTTTCATCAAAATCACCGATGTTTCCTAATATAGTAGCCATCTCACGTTTCAAATTAAATTTTCTGTTTACTCACTGCACCCGTAACGTACGCAGATTCATCCGCTCCTCTTTGCCACTTGTTGTGTCGGTACCTTTCTACCTAGACACAATTTAAATCAAATCAAATCAAATCAACTTTTATTGTCATTGTTAGTGCACAAGTGCAGTACAACGAAATGTAGGCTTGCGGCTCCCGAGAGTGTACATTTGGATTAAGACATTTAAACATTCAACATACATTTGGCTTGTAGTATATTAACATAAATATAACCATAATAAAGTGCATTGGCAGATGTGCAGGCTTTAGAGTTTATTTGTGGAGTTCAGTAGGATGACAGCCCTGGGAAAGAAGCTGTTCCTAAATCTGGTTGTACGGGTGCGAATGCATCTGTAGCGTCTCCCAGATGGCAGGAGGGGGAACAGACTGTGGCTGGGGTGGGTAGGGTCTTTGATGATGGACCGTGACCTCCGTAGACAGCGTTTCTAGTATATGTGCTCTATGGTCGGTAGCCGGGTGCCGGTAATGCGTTGGGCAGTTTTGACTACCCGCTGCAGGGCTTTCCAGTCATAGTAGCAACAGCTGCCATACCATACTGTGATACAGTTTGTCAGGATGCTCTCAAGAGTGCAGCGGTAAAAGTTAGAGAGGATCAGGGGTGACAGATTACATCCCTTCAGCCTCCTTAGGAAATATAGGCGCTGCTGGGCCTTCTTCACCAGAGAGGAGGTATTGAGGGACCAGGAGAGGTCTTCCGTGATGTGGACTCTGAGGAACTTAAAGCTGTCCACCCTTTCCACCACAGCCCCATTGATGTGGATGGGGGTGTGACTTCCGCCTTTGGACTTCCTGAAGTCCACAATGATTTCTTTTGTTTTCTTGGTGTTAAGGGCCAGGTTGTTATCGGCACACCACTTCACGAGATGCTGGACCTCCTCCCTGTAGGCTGACTCATCGTTGTTGGCGATCTGGCCTACTACCGTGGTGTCATCCGCAAACTTGATGATGGCGTTGGAACCCTTAACAGTCGTGGGTGAAGAGGGAGTAGAGGAGGGGGCTCAGCACACATCCTTGTGGGGCCCCCATGTTCAGGGTCAGGGGGGGGGGGGGAGGTGTGGTTACCTAATTTGACAGACTGGGGTCTGTTTGTTAGGAAGTCCAGGGTCCAGTTGCAGAGGGAAGTGTTCAGGCCAAGAGTTTGGAGTTTGGTGGCCAGCTTGTTGGGGACGATAGTGTTGAATGCTGAGCTGTAGTCTATGAACAGCATTCTGATGTAGGTCTCCTTACCATCTAGGTGATTCAGTGCCGAGTGTAGAGCAGTTGTGATTGCATCCTCCTTTGATCTGTTTGCACGATAGGCAAACTGGTGTTCGTCAAGGGAGGCAGGAACACTGGCTTTGATGTGGGCTAAGACCAGTCTCTCGAAACACTTCATTATGATGGGTGTGAGTGCGACAGGTCGATAGTCATTCAGGCACGTCACAGCCGTTTGTTTTGGCACAGGAATAATGGTAGCGGTCTTGAAGCATGTAGGGACTACTGCCTGGGCCAATGACAGATTGAAGATGGCGGTGAAGACATCAGCCAGCTGATCAGCACATTCCTTGAGTACCCGTCCAGGGATGCTATCCGGTCCAGCAGCCTTTCGTGTGTTCACTCCGCGTAGAACACCCCTTACGTCGGAGGTCGACAGAGTGAGCACCTGGTCTTCCGGGGGTGGCAAGGCTTTGGTTGCCGGCTCCCTGTTGTCCCTGTCGAAGCGAGCGTAGAAGTTGTTAAGCCCCTCCGGAAGGGAGGCATCGCTAACCGGGGGACTGGTGTTTTTGCCCTTGTAGTCAGTGATGGACTGGATGCCTTGCCACATGCGCCAGGGGTCCGAGTTGTTGCGGAAGTGATCCTCTATCCGCAGTGTCCGTTTCCTTTTGGCAGTCCTGATACCCTTTTTTAGGTTGGTCCTAGCTGCACTGTAAGCCGCCGCGTCGCCAGATTTAAATGCTGCGTCGCGTGCTTTCAACAGTGAGCGGACCTCTCCGTTCATCCAGGGTTTCTGGTTGGGGTATGACCTGATATTTTTATGGGTCGTGACGACCTCGATGCAGCTGTTGATGTAGAATAGCACTGTGGATGTGTATTCCTCGATGTCATTATGGGAAAACATGCCCCAATCAGTGCGTTCGAAGCAGTCCTGAAGCTCCGATACTGCCCCCTCTGGCCATACTTTCACTGCTCTCACTGATGTTCGCCCTCTTTTGATGAGCGATTTGTATGCCGGGGCTAGAAACAGGGAGAGGTGGTCAGACTTCCCAAGGTGGGGGCAGGGAATGGCCTTATAAGCGTCTACAATGCTCGTGTAGACTTGACTCAGAACTCAGAGATTCAAACATGAAGTGCTTTATTGGAAGGAAAGGAAGTTCTGGCAAGTTCCGAACAAAGAGAGCTAAACTTAACCGAGAGAATACCCAACTATTTATCTCCTGTGACAGCGCCACCACAGGTGGGAGGAGAACACACAATAGAACACACAATACATAACATAGACAGCAGAACCCCATCCTGGATGGGCTGTCTGTGAACACCTCATCACACTCCAGTTCCAATGAATGAAACCCCAGATCCCTGTTGCTCACGACATCCCCATCTTACCATCCCTCTGCCACAGAATATCACAACGCCCTCCTGGGCACAAAGCTGAAATGAGAGCTGCCACAAAACAAACATTCCAAACATAATTTAGAAATGTTCAAATGCAAATCAAAACAATAATGCTAACTAATCACCCATGTACAATCCCTTAGTATCTGTCTTTCATGTACCTTTCCCTACTCCAGTAATCCTACGCAGTGCTCCCCCAGTGGCTGCAGCATGGCTGGTGGAAGGTTGCTGACTTTCAATTGGGGAGAGTGCAGATGGCCTTGCAGCACGACCTCGACCAGCTCTGGGCCTAGAAGGCCCAGCTGTAGACTGCACCACCTCAGCATGGGCGGCAGCAGTCTGGGCTGGCTGGATGACAGGCAGCAGCAAGGGCACTGGTGGACTGGCAGTGGTGGGAGTATGAATGCTGTCAGCCTGAGAGAGGACAGCAGGTTCTTGTTCCATGGAGCCACTGCCACTCCCCCGGGGCGGCGCCTCAGCATTCCTAGCCATCTGTTGGGGGACAGCTTACTGGAGTGCTGCGAGACCCTGGAAGCCCCTTTCCACACTCATAAACCCAGCCAAGATGGCAGCAGTCTGAGCTTCCCCTGCAGCACTGAGACGTTGGGTCACTTCCGCCTGTGCTGCAATGGAAGCTGTGACATCACCCATCACACGCAGCATCATGGCTGGGTCCACAAGGTCTCTCATGGAGTTGCCCATCATTTCCATCCTGGAAATCACGAGCTCCAAGCTCCACTCAAAGCCCCATACAATGTTGGAGCCGGACTCCTCTATGCTCCTTGACACTGACAAAAGGCACTTTGGCAGGCTTAACATTGCACCAAGCATTTCTATGTGCATACCCATCACCCTCCTTCTGAAGGCCGCCCCACCAAGGTCATCGTCTGAGTCCTGTGCAACTCGAACATGCCCTCCGGGGACCTGGCACCCGAGCTACCCTTTCCCCCTGGCCTGGCTGCAGCCCACTCGTGCCCAGTGACTCACCACATGCAGATCCTGCCTCTATACTACTCTCTAAAGTTCACACCATGCCATTTTCCTGAGCTGATGTCTACAAGTATCAGATGCAGTGACAGTGTGTCTTCTTCTCCTCCTTCACTGTCCTCCTCCATCACTTTAGGGAGTGACTGACCAGGTTGAAGTTCTTGGGTATCTGAAAGGAGAAAGGCACAAGGTAGTGGTGAGGGGAGGGGTGGGAGAAAGCAAGATATCCATGCATACGCCATCAGCAGTTTGTAAGTGAGAAGAGATTGTGGGATGAGGGGGGAGTGGGATGTGAGAAAAAGGATTACGTATGAGCACACCGTCATCATCAGCAATGCTTTCAACTTCCCCACTTGCCACGGACTCTGTGACTGCCTTTCAGTTTTGTCCTGAACTGCTCCCTCCAGCTCCATCAGCTTCTGAAGTCTGGCTTCCCCTCCACCCGTCTGCTGCTGCTCGCGCTGGTTGTGCGCCACCTTTGCCTGTGAGAGAAAGGGAAGTATGTCAGTGAGTGTGGTGAAATGTGTTTGGGTGATGTGCCTGCCATAGTTGAATAGCTGGCAGCGTGTGCAATGTGTGAGATGAGTCTTGCAACAGTGGTAAGTGTGTGAGGGTGAAGTGAAGCTATGATTGTGAGGTATGAGAGGTGATAGCTGGAGGTTGTTGGTAGGTGAATGATGGGGGTGTGGTGCATTTGAGCAGTGTGTGAGCCTAGTGGTGCAGATGGTGGGATATGACATTTGATGATGCATTCACTCACCTTGACCACTCGTGTGAGGTCATTAAACTTTTTGCGGCACTGGATCCAGGTCTTGGGGAAAACACTTGTCGCAGTGATGGCTTGAGGAATCTCCTCCCATAGCCTTCTGGTGTTCTGCCTTGAAGGTCTCCTACTCCCCCCCCCATTTCGGGTAGAGGACCTGATGGCATCTTTGTTCCCCCAGGACCAAGGCCTCCAGTACCGCATCTGAAAATTGCCTTGCCCTTTCTCTTGGCTTTTTGGCCATGGCTCTCTCCACAATGACAATGAGGTCCTTCTGCAACAAAGTACTTCCCCTTTAAGTAGTGCAGAAAGCCTAGGCCAAACTTTATTGGCCAGTAGACTGCACCCGATGTTGGCCCCCCTGTTCAGTGCTAAGCCAATCAGCAGCGCATTTAGTGCTGAGATCAGCACTACAATCATTATAATAAGCAGGCAGCACAAATGTTGTGTGCTGTCTGCACCACTTTGAACTAGCGTGGGCACATGGCATTGTGCGATGCCCACGCCCATTTTTGGGCCTTATCCAATTTCTAGACCTAGGAATCCAACTATTTCTTACCATTGTTTATTTTGATTTTAAATATCGTATGTGGTGGGCAAGGAAGGAGAATTGACTTCTTTAATTTTAGTTGCATGTGATCCGATTCTTGATTATGACATCTGATGCCATACATATTCAAAGAAGATGAAGAAGAAATAAGCTTTAAAGGATTCAGGCATGCTGTTCATGACCACAATATTGTGACTCAATGGTAGGTGACCAAGAGCAGGATCATGCGGATGAATGTCTGTGTCCAAGCAGCAATCACTATCCTTTTATTTTAAGATAATCCTCTGTACCTGCCTTATTGAAGGTGAAGCCAGACTTCTAGGAAAAAGAAAGAAAGACTTGCATTTATATAGCACCTTTCACGACCACCGGACATCTCAAAGCACTTTACAGCCAATGAAGTACTTTTGAAGTGGAGTCACTGTTGTAATGTGGGAAATGCGGCAGCCAATTTGCGCACAGCAAGGTCCCACAAAACAGCAATGTGATAATGTCCAGAAAATCTGTTTTTGTTATGTTGGTTGAGGGATAAGTATTGGCCAGGACACCAGGGATAACTCCCCTGCTCTTCTTCGAAATAGTGCCATGCGATCTTTTACATCCACCTGAGAGAGCATACGGGACCTCGGTTTAACATCTCATCCGAAAGACGGCACCTCCGACAGTGCAGCGCTCCCTCAGTCCTGCACTGGAGTGTCAGCCTAGATTTATGTGCTCAAGTCCCCAGAGTTATGGGAGAAGGTATAACATGAGAAGGATGGTATTAGTTGTGCCCTTGGGTGAGGCATCTTACTTCACTACACCCCAGTTCCTCTATGCTGCCATGTCCATTGATTTTCATGGTGGCTTCTACAAAGAGACTTGAGGTCTGAGTGCTTGGTATGGGGCAGGAGTCAATGTGAAACAATGTGTGAGGAAACACTTTTTGGCTTGCATACTTTGCCCATTCATTTGGTATAAGGTTCTAGTGGCTAGTCTTACCTTGACTGATTTTTTTCATGTCCACAAATTAGTTCTCAATTGCTGCAGTTCTTCTGGGTGATCGATGCAGCATTTAGCTCTGGTGCCACCTCCAGCCAGAAACTCTGAGATACTCCCAGATTGAAAAAGCACCCTAGAACATAAGAACATAAGAATTAGGAGCAGGAGTAGCCATATGGCCCCTCGAGCCTGCTCCACCATTCAATAAAATCATGGCTGATCTTCAACCGCAAATCCACTTTTCCACCTGATCTCCATATCCCTCGATTCCCCTAGAGTCCAAAAATCTATCTATCTCAGCTTTGAATATACTCAATGACTCAGAATCCACAGTCCTTTGGGGTAGAGAATTCCAAAGATTCACAACTCTCTGAGTGAAGAAATTCCTCCTCATCTCAGTCTTAAATGGCCAGCCCCTTATCCTGAGATTTTGACACCTAATTCTAGCCTCTCCAGCCAGGGGATCTCAGCATCTAACCTGTCAATCCCCCTCAGAATCTTATATGTTTCAATGAGATCATCTCTCATTCTTCTAAACTTCAGAGTGTATAGGCCCAATCAATTAAATTTCTCCTCATAGGACAACCTTCTCATCCCAGGGATCAATCTAGTGAACCTTCGTTGCACCGCCTCTAAGGCAAGTTTGTCCTTCCTCAGATAAGGACCTGGATTTTAATTCAGGGGCGGGTTGGGGTGCTGTAATCCGCATTTCGTGTTATCCACCCGAATCTAAATCAATGTGGGAGATTGATGCGATTTTAACTTAATTGGCCAATTGAGTTCCAATGTGTGGGAACCCATGGCAAATGAGTTTTTCCAATCTGAAAGTCGTCTCCGATGACGTCATCATTGCTGCTGCATTTAAGGTCTGCAACAAGCCTTACTTCTTCTGCAGACTGCCAACCTTTTGACCTTTCATGCTACAGTGACCTGGAGGCAGAATGACCAGCGAGAGACCTAGGTCTGCTCCCAGGTTTGATGACGTTGCCTTGCAGGCTTTAGTTGAGGGAGCAAGAGCTCATAAAGAGGTGCTCTTCCCTTCTTCAGGGAGGAAGAAGCCTCCCCAGCAGACCAAGGCTGTGTGGATCCAGGTGGCAGTGGCGGTCAACTCATTATCAGTAACCCGCAGAACCTGGATTTAGTGCAGGAAGAGATTTCATGACCTTCTGCGCACTGGAAAAGTGAGTATGAATTTCCCATCACCCTCAATCTGATCCCCATTGCCATTCCTCACCAGCACTCAGCTTTAGCAATCTCTTCCTCCACATTCCACTTGACACTGACATCCATGCACCCTTACCCATTCCCTCTCTCTCTATGGTCACATTCACCTAACTATTCGACTATGCAGCCCTCACACTCCCTACCATTGTGGTGCTATGAAAACAACTGACAACACACAGGGAGGGCCTTTGGTCTTGCCACCTCACTCCATCTTTGTCTCCTTCTAAGTATCTATGCTATGGAATCTCTACACTCACTCCTTCATTCTCACTCAAACTCCACTTGTCTCCCTCATTGCAGGAAAAGAGAGCTCACAATAAGCGAGAAAGAGCGAAGACAGGAGGAGGGCCACCCTCAGTAACTCCCTGGGAGGAGGTGGTCCTGGAGATCGTAGGAGTGGAGGAAGATGCGCAAGTGGGGGGACGGACAGATGGGTGCATCACAGCAAGCTGGTGACAGAATAGTTTTCCATTTCTCTCATTGACATTGCATGAGTCACTGATAATGATTCTGAAGCTCTAACAGATGGACTTATGATCATCTGCAATATGCAATGTGCATGTAACCTTGGCATCACATCTCTGACTCTTTCCTTTACTCCCCCTCAGGACCATCGCAAGCACCCGTCCCCACTAGCCAGGAGGAAGAGCATGAGCCTCAAGACTCCTCAGAGGAAGCTGCAACCTCTGAGGGTGCAGCGTCAGCAGAATTCAGCACACCCAGCACCAGCGCAGACACTCACACCTCGGTGGGACCTTCGGGACATAGAGTAGTGTTGTCACCTGGTGTATCACAGCTCACAAGTGAGCATCAGCAGATTGTGGAGACAGAGACAGCAGTGGAGAATCCTAGTCAGAGGGCGCAGGACTCTGCCAGCTCGGCTCAGCTGCATGTTGACCCTCTGCCTCTGGGTCCATCCATAAGATCGGCGGTGCTGGAACTCCAGGAACAGATGCAGGAGTCTCTGGCAGGTTTTGTCTCCAGGGTCGCTGTGAGTGTGGAGCGAATGGAGGAGTCCATAGTGAACATGGTGAGTGTTCAGAATAGAATGACATCTCTGGAGGAGCGATGGTCATCTATTGAACAGAGAAACTAGACCTTCATGGAAGTACTTCTGAGTAGGACTGCCAGTGCACATATGGGTTCCCATGGCCCCACTGATGTGCAGCAAGGTGCTCTCAAGCCATTTGCAAGCGCTGAGGGGGATCTGACCCATGAGAGGGAAGTTGGTGGCAGACATCAAGGAAGTGGGGGCTCCTCTCCAAGCGCTCACACATCCATGCCACTGCAGAGCCCTTGGTCAGAGCCCCACCAGAGTCCACACCCAACTGAGATCGGCGTCTCAACCCCTGCACAGCCGCAGGATCAGCAGACTGTTGATGAGCCCTCACAGGTTCGCAACCCCAGAGGACGCCCGCCAAAGGTGTCGA
Source organism: Somniosus microcephalus (assembly GCF_052327205.1). NCBI lineage: Eukaryota > Metazoa > Chordata > Chondrichthyes > Squaliformes > Somniosidae > Somniosus > Somniosus microcephalus. The sequence goes on along the minus strand of NC_140989.1, from coordinate 72,277,685 downwards.
GACAGGAGCAGCAGGAAAGTGAGCAAGGGGCCTTCACATCTGCTGAAGCCACAGGGGAAGCACCATGTAGGAGCACGCGTAAGAGAAAGATACTGCACAAATAGTCACAAGGGTAGTCACTTGGGTGAAATTTGATGTTTTCTGTGAAAAAGCCATCAGATGAATAATGTAAATAAAAAATCTGATGGCTACTGCTGTAGTTGTGGCGTGTGTCATTTCGCAAATGGGACTTTCACATTGAGGGTTTAGGATTACTTGCAATTGTCAGTATGGTAGTCAAATTGCTAGGAATCCACTGGTCCTTGGCCATTGTCGATGCTCAGGTAAGAAGCTGCGAGGCAAAAGTGCTTGATTGGCTAGGCTGAGCAAATCTGGCCAAGATGAGTGCGCTCCTTGCGTCCCGGGCAGCAATGTTCTCGTGTACTGCTGCCACTGGTTGATGGGCATCTGCAAGATGTTCATATTCGCACTCCTCCTCCTCCTCATCTGAGGAGGATATGTGACGAGCCACTTGGTCCTCAGGAATCTGCAAGCCACGACGCTGTGCCATGTTGTGAAGTGCACAGCAAACCACGACGATTCTGGAGACCCTGGCTGCTGAGTACTGCAGGGCTCCACCTGATCTATCCAGGCATCTGAAGCGCATCTTCAGCAAACCGATGGTTTGCTCGATTATGGCTCTGGTGGAAATGTGGCTGGAGTTGTAGCTCTCCTCAGCTTCGTTGGATGGGCTCCTCAACGGCGTCATTAGCCACATCTTCAGGGGATAGCCCTTGTCTCCAAGTAGCCATCCGTTAAGTCATTAATATAGATTGTAAATACTGAGGCCCAAGCACTGATCCTTGTGGCACCCCACTAGTTAAAGCCAGCCAACTGGAAAATTACCCATTTATACCTACTCTCTGTTTTCTGTCCATTAACCAATCTTCTATCCATGCTAATGCATTACCCCCAACCCCATGAGCCCCTATCTTGTGTAGTAACCTTTTATATGGCACCTTATCGAATGCCTTTTAAAAATCCAAATATACTACATCTACTGGTTCCCCTTTATCTACCCTGTTAGTTACATTCTTAAAAAACTCTAACATTTGCATATTGAATTATCATTGGCCCGCAGGCATCTGTAAGGAATACCTATTATATTCACATGTGATCACATGCTGAGTTGTCATTGGCCTGCAGGCATCTGTAAGGATGGCTATTGTTTGGAAGACCCAGGAGGCTAGGGGTCTTAACTCCATCTTGTCCCCACTGTACTGTTATAAGTAAGATCAGACCAAATGCTTCATAAAAGAGTTTAAACTGTAATACTCCGTTGTCCTGCAAGTTATTATTTTTGTACAAAGTGTGTAAAACAAGACATGGTATCAGAACAGGGATTTGAAATGGACGTCGTTGGAGCTCCCTTACCCCGAATGAATTGGGAATCTTTGAACTTACCTAGAGAATGGAGCAAGTTCAAGCAACACGTGCAGTTGATGTTCTCGGGTCCACTGAAAAGCAAAGGGGAGGAAGAAAGATGCAGCTACCTACTCCTGTGCATCGGAGAAAAAGGGAGAGACATGTTTAACACATGGTCTCTCACCGCAGATGAAGCAAAGGTACTGAAAAGTTATTTTGACCATTTTGAAGCATATGTGATGCCCAAGACAAATACGATAGTCGCTAAGTACAAGTTTCAGGAGAAAGTACAAGGAGCTAGTGTGTTGTTTGAACAGTTCGTGACTGAGTTCAAACTGCTGGTAAATGACTATGAATATGCAGATAAAGATGAGATGGTCAGAGACCGCATCGTGTTTGGAATACATTCAGCTAAAGTGAGAGAGAAACTTCTGAATGTTGGGTCTGGGCTAACGCTGGACTATGCTATGCACGTAGCTAGATCGCACGAGATAGCCCAAGCACAGTTGAAAACCATAGCCGGTGCCATGAGCAGCTCACGTGAACAGACAGTGCATGCAGTTAATAGACACACACCAAAGAACACCGCCCAGAGAGTGTGTTTCAGAACAGAAAGAACAGAGAGAGTTCTAAAAATGAGCGACACAGACATAAAATGCTTCAAAAACTGTGGCTATTGTGGAAACAAGATGCACAGGGAAAAGGAGCATTGCCCTGCCAAAGGAAGGCAATGTGCTAAATGTGGTAAATGGAACCACTTTGCTAAAGTTTGCAGGACTGTTTTTGGATAGCAGTACACAGTGAGTGACAGCCAAATGCCAGATAGAGAGCCAAATGCAGAGGAACTGTTTATTGATTCTGTGTCACAGAAAAAACAGGTTTTAGGGACTGAGCAAGCCTTTGCCGATATTGAGATAGGAAAACAGAGCTTTGGTTTAAACTAGACACTGGAGCTCAGGTTAATGTAATTCCTCTGAGTGAGTATCACAGCATGAAGGATGAGTGTGAGCTACAACCCACCTCATGCAGACTGAACAGCTATGGGGGTGAGCAGCTCATTGTAAAAGGCACATGCGCGATGAAATGCAAGTACAAAGAAAGCGACATGATGTTGGACTTTTACATTGTTGACACTCGAGCACCTCCAGTGCTAGGTCTAAAGGCATGTTTAGACATGGACCTCGTCAAGCTAGTGCTATTATTGACAGCACCAGTTGAGAAGCAGACAGTCATGGAGGAGTTTTCTGACATCTTCAAAGGAATCAGACTATTCCCAGGTGAATGCACTATTCACCTTGACCCAGCAGCAACCCCTGTGGTTTGCCCACCGAGAAGGATACCCCTTGCTCTACGTAGTCGCCTGAAGGAGGAGCTGCAGAGCATGGAGAATACAGAAATCATCGTCCGGGAAACAGAACCGACAGAGTGGGTCAACGCATTAGTAGTGGTTGAGAAACCATGTACAGGCAAGCTCAGAGTCTGTCTCGACCCCAGAGATTTGAACAAGGCTATCAAACGCCCTCACTACCCTCTACCAATGCTAGATGACATCACACCCAAGCTAGTGGGAACATGTTACTTCAGTGTAATGGACGCACGATCAGGATACTGGACTATCAAGCTCACGGAAGAGTCATCTAAGCTAACAACGTTCAACACACCATTTGGATGCTACCGATTTCTGCGTTTATGATTTGGTCTTATCTCAGCTCTGGATGAATTCCAGCAGAAGATCGACGAAACCTATGAAGGCCTCGACGGAGTAGTCGCAATCGTAGACGACATCCTCATCTATGGCAGGAATAGAGAGGAACATGACAGGAACCTCCGTGCGATGCTACAAAGATCACGGGAGAAAGGTATCCGGCTCAACCCCGAGAAAAGCATAATTGGATCCACCGAGATCAGTTATTTCGGGCATCGCCTCTCAACTGAAGGCATTAGGCCAGATCCAGAGAAAATCTCTGCCATCAAGAAGATGGAGCCACCGAAGAACCGCGCAGAGCTAGAGACAGTACTAGGCATGGTTAACTACTTAGCCAAATTTGCCCTTAGCCTCTCCGAAATCAACGCACCCATGCGTCAGTTGCTCAAACAATCCAATGAGTTCATGTGGGACAAACAACATGACACAGCATTTCAGAAAATGAAAGACCTAATCACCAGAGAACCAAGACCAGTTCTTGCCTACTTCGACCCCAACAAAGAGCTCAGACTACAAGTGGACGTGTCAAATATGGACTAGGCACAGTATTACTGCAAGAAGGAAAGCCCATTGGCTACGCTTCCAGATCTCTCTCAGACAGTGAAATCAACTATGCTCAAATCGAGAAAGAGCTATATGCAATTCTGTTTGGATGTAAGCGTTTCCACCAGTACGTCTATGGCCGACAAGTCATTGTGGAATCCGACCACAAGCCCCTCGAGTCAATCATGAGGAAACCACTAGCTGCAGCACCACCAAGGCTACAGAGAGTGATCCTTCAGCTACAGAAGTACGACTTCACAATCATTCACCGTCCAGGCAAAGACATTCCTGTCGCAGACACGCTCTCCAGAAGGTCTCTTAGCTACCAGGACAGCAGCCTCAGTGAAGGCATGGATGTGCAGGTGCACATGGTGTACAACAGCTTACCTGTGAGTGACTCAAAACTGAAGGAGATCCGAGCAGGAACAGAGAAAGATGCACAACTCACACTGCTGAGCAAAGTCACACATGAAGGATGGCCTGAGGAAAGGAGGAAATGCCCTCAGAGCATATCTGAATTCTGGAACCACAGAGACAAACTGTCACAAATCAACGGAATCATCTTCAAAGGGGAGAAAATCATCATTCCTACAAGTCTCAGAGAAGAGATGCTGGACATATGGGCATGGAAAAATGCAAACAATGAGCATGTGACATTATGCTTTGGCCCGGAATGTGCAAACACATTGAGCACATTGTCGGAAAATGTTCCATTTGTCTAGAACGCCGCCCATCAAATGTCAAAGAGCCCATGGTACCTCACTGTATCCCAGAGAGGCCCTGGCAGGTCGCAGCAACGGATCTGTTCACATAGAACAACGAGGACTACATAGTGACTGTTGATTACTACAACAGATTTTTTGAACTAGACAAGCTTCACAGCACCACATCTGCAGCTGTGATCCACATGCTAAAGGCAGCCTTTGCCAGGCATGGCATAGTAGAGACTTTAATCTCAGATAATGGCCCCCAATACAAATCAAAAGAGTTCGAGTCGTTTGCCAAGGCATGGGATTTCACATGTCACATCAAGCCCACATTACCCTCAAAGTAATGGCCTTGCTGAAAAAACTGTCCAGATTGCAAAAAACACACATGGACAAAGCCAAAGCGGACAAAAGAGACCCCTACATCAGTCTCCTTGAGTACCGCAACACTCCGGTTGACAACTTCAAGTCACCAGCACAGCTGTTGATGAGCCGTAGACTTCGCTCAATCCTTCCAAGCACCAACCAGCAGCTGCAGCCAGAGGTTGTCAGCTGCAAGCAAGTGCATGCAAAATGTGTACAGAGACAGCAACACCAAAAGAAATACTATGACAGGTCAGCTAGACTACTGCCGCCGCTGCACAATGGAGAATCCGTCAGAATCCAGGAGCATGACTACTGGAAGCCAGCAGTTGTCATCCAGCCAGCTGACACTGAGTGATCGTATCACGTCTGCACCCCAGAAGGACAGGTGTACCGCTGCAATCGCAGGCACCTCCTGAACACCAAGGAACAACACCGTCATTCCGACGAGAGGATAAGTTCAACAGAGTGTGATGAACAGAGCAATACACAAAACACATCATACTTACCTGAACCTAAACCTGAACCTGATTTATTGACCGATTCAGGAGCATGCTCAGTTCCATACCACACAAGGTCGGGACGAAAGGTCAAGCCTAGACTTATCCTTGACTTGTGAACTGTCAAAGTGTGTAGGCGGATCGCTGCCCTAAAAAAAAACTGTACATCGTTATTGAAATGTTGAGATGTTTTCGGCGCTAGTTAAATGCTGAGTTTACTTATATGTTTAAGCTACCGAGAACATTAGGTAGAAGAAAGGTTTAAAAGTAATGCATAACATTTTTCTTTTAAAAGAAAGGGGATATAACATTTGCATATTGAATTATCATTGGCCCGCAGGCATCTGTAAGGAATACCTATTATATTCACATGTGATCACATGCTGAGTTGTCATTGGCCTGCAGGCATCTGTAAGGACGGCTATTGTTTGGAAGACCCAGGGGGCTAGGGGTCTTAACAGTACAGTGGGGACAAGATGGAGTTATGAGTAAGATCAGACCTAATGTTTCATAAAAGAGTTTAAACTGTAATACGCCGTTGTCCTGCAAGTTATTATTTTTTACAAAGTGTGCAAAACAAGACAGTAAATACTGAGGCCCAAGCACTGATCCTTGTGGCACCCCACTAGTTAAAGCCAGCCAACTGGAAAATTACCCATTTATACCTACTCTCTGTTTTCTGTCCATTAACCAATCTTCTATCCATGCTAATACATTACCCCCAACCCCATGAGCCCCTATCTTGTGTAGTAACCTTTTATATGGCACCTTATCGAATGCCTTTTAAAAATCCAAATATACTACATCCACTGGTTCCCCTTTATCTACCCTGTTAGTTACATTCTTAAAAAACTCTAATAAATCTGTTAAATACGATTTCCCTTTCATAAAACTCTGCCTAATCATGTTATGATTTTCTAAGTGCCCTGTTACCACTTCCTTAACAATGGATTCCAGCATTTTCCCAATGACTAATGTCAGGCTAACTGACTTGTAGTTCCCTGTTTTCTCTCTCCCTCCTTTCTTGAATAGTGGGGTTACATTTGCTGTCTTCCAATCCATTCTGGAATCTAGGGAATTCTGGAAGATCTCAACCAATGCATCTACTATCTCTGCAGCCAACTTTTTTTAGAACACTAGGCCGTAGGCCATCAGGTCCAAGGGATTTGTCGGCTTTCTGTCCCGTTAGTTTCTCAAGTGCTTTTTCTCTACTGATATTATTTACTTTACGTTCCTCACTCTTATTAGCCCTTTGGTTCCCTACTAGTTTTGGTATGCTGAAAAACAGTTCGCCCTCCTTTCCTTAATTCCTGGGGTGTCCGTTCCACAACTGCATCTGTGACCCTGCCTGTTCTGTTTTGATGCTATTCCATTCTAACAAGCGATTATGTACTTGTAAGAAAAAAAATGTTTGCTCTGCAGAAATATCCTTCCCTTTAAAACACCACGGGGGGAAAATTGGGTCGAGCCCCCTTTGGGGTGCTAATTTTGCCTTTTAGTGCCCTGAAAAATTTAGCACCCCCATGCCCGAAATTGAATAGTAGCACCCCAAGCAGGAGGTGGGATGCTACTGGAAGCACTCCCCCTCCCTCTTGGGACGCTCCCATTGAATAGCGCGGCGTTATGTGCAACAGCACCACGCGCGTCGGCACATAGCGCCACAGTACTGCAGGCCTCCCTCCCCTGATTAAAGGGGAGGGGCCTAGCGCAGCGCGCACCGGGGCCCTGCTGGAGTGGGGTGCCGGCAAAAGAGCCCGGCACTCAAGAGGAATGCCAAGCTGACCGATCGCGGCCTGCACCCCGCATGAGGAGGGGAAAGGGGGCAGGTGCTGGCAGGCGGCCCCCAAAAAATGGCCACCCGGCACCTGCCCTTAAATTTGCGCTGCCCCGGCCGCAAACACGGCAACCTGACCCTGTCAAACAAAGTGTCCGGCGGTAGGTCAGGGGGCGCGAGCCAAGTTTGCGGCTGGGCCATGAGCAGGGCGCTACCGGCTACCGCCACCGCTAACCTCCCGCTGAATTTCACGGAAGGCGCTAGCGGCGCTGCGCCTGAGGGGCGCTAACGGGAGGCACAAAGTAAATCAATTTTCCCTCCCACTGCTCTTTAAATAGCTGTGGTACTGCTGGATTAGATCATTTCAAAAAATTAAGAATATATAGATAAAAATAAATTGTCAAAACTCTTCACCGACTAAATCCTGTTACGTTTGCTGCAGCTGATATACTAATGTGCAGAATTACATTAAATGGCCTTTAGTTTTTAATTGATTGTGGCTCTCCTAGCTCTCAGAACTCCACACATTGATGCTTCAATGCTGGAGAACACCACACTTGATTGCCCATACTGGACATTTTTGCTTCTGTTTGTTAGGTGCAATCATACCCGCAATTTAACCTCCAGGACCAGCAGTCCAATTACCAATTTCAATTAGCAATTATCAAAAATATTTTACATATTTACAAAAGAAAGCTAGTCTAGAAAATATTTATTAAAACATGAAAGTGCGAGCAAAACAAAGGTTTAAAATGTTGTATGATTTAGTTATTGTTTCTGTCAACCCTCCTCTCCATCTGCTATTGTTGAGAATAATTTTTCTATCATCTTACTCCAACAGCGATACATTATCCAAAATCATTTGAAATATTTTTTAAATAGTCATGCATCATGAGAAACTGAGCACAAGTTCTCTAAATGCATTTAATCTAAGATTATCTGAAACTAGAAAATACTTACTTTCAGTTGTATATTATTTTAGAGTTTCTGTTTTACTTTTCCAGCAATATTAGAAAATCAGGCTGCTTGCCTTGCTGGCAGCAAGCAAAGGTATTCCCGGGAGGGGGCTACAAGCGGACAACTGGCGGGAGGCGATAGCAACGACTGTGGAGTCATGGAGCACTCCTGCTCCTCCTTGCTCCACAGGCAGGTTTGTAAAAGTTTTTTTTTTAATTGACCTTTGGTTTCCGCCACTGCTTAGGCCACAGTGGCCACTGAAGAATCCTGTGTGAGGCAGGCCCAACACCTACCCCATTCATCGATGTCCACTTTCTGTGAGGGGACCTAAAACAGGCATTATATGTGTAAGGGACCCAACACCTGTTATAGGTGACTGCCAGGAACACCTGAAGAATGGCCTGACCCACTTTCAGGTCAGATGTTTTTCAGGCACAGGACTTTGTTCCTCAAAATTTGACCTAATTGTGACCATTTTATGCCTGTAAAATGGGTGCAACAAGGTCAATTTGTACTCATGTATCTTTTCATTTCAAGATAAATCAAGTTGTGTTGGAGTCAGTACATATCAATGTTCCGAATCAGCTTGTACTGACAATGTCTCATTCTCAATGTCTGTTGTCATCTTTAATGTAGCAGATTGGTAAAAATGTCATAATTTGTGCTATTACAAATATACAGTTGGCACATCAGCATACATTTTATAGATCATCTATCATTTGGACTGGTTAACAGATATTTGCTTTCTACATTCAGGGTCGATTCATGAATTTCAACTTTGTTACCAGTAGATAGAACTATTTTTGACTCCTCATCTTTCCAATACTTATTTTTGTGGCCTCTGTTCATTGATTTTATTGAAACATTGCGTTAGTAATTAGAAAAGCCAACTTATCAATTTATTTATTTTTCCTGAATGTCGGATACATTCCATTTAAATCTTAATATTTTCAGGCCTGCTGTCTATTATGTCAATGTTATTATATTTTCATTCAGATATATTGTACTTATTCACTAACTCTTCTTAACGTTGATTTTTATTCATAATACATCACCCACTAGCCCCATACGTCCCTCATAAACTCATACACCATTCTCTAATGCCATACTTCCTCATGTCAGACACTGTCTCCACTCATCATCCAACCTCATCCACTGGTGATTCCACTCTACATTCATCAAATTTGAATTCCTGCACGATTCGTACTCACAACCTCTTTTACCTCTCACACTGCAATATCTGAATCTCTACTTCTTGATCTTTGTGCTCTTCAATGCAGCAATAACATTCGCTTTCTTTCACTTCTTCTGAAAACATGTGTTCATGTCTCTCACAAGTCTGACCAAAATCTAACATTTCTTACCTTTGATAGCTTCACTGTTGACTTCACTAGTTCTTTCCCACATTTCCTCTATTGCTAAAGCTGCCTCCAAGAAAGAAAGACATGCATTTATATAGCGCCTTTCATGACCACCGGACATCAAAAAGCACTTTACAGCCAGTGAAGTACTTTTTGAAGTGCAGTCACTGTTGTAATGTAGGAAACGCAGCAGCCAATTTGCACACAGTAAGGTCCCACAAACAGCAGTGCGATAATGATCAGATAATCTATTTTAGTGATGTTGATTGAGGGATAAAAATTGGTTAGGACACCGGGGATAACTCCCCTGCTCTTCTTCGAAATAGTGCCATAGGATCTTTTACATCCACCTGAGAGGGCAGACGGGGCCTCGGTTTAACGTTTCATCCAAAAGATGGCACCTCCAACAATGCAACATTCCTTCAGTACTGCACTGGAGTGTCAGCCTAGATTTTTGTGCTCAAGTCTCTGGAGTGGGACTATGAACCCATAACTTTCTGACTCAGAGGGGTGTGTGTTACCAACTGAGCCGTGGCTGACACAATAAAGGAAGCCAAGACAGTGTCAAGAACTTCTTTTGCCTCAACTGTTCTGAACTCTCTGTAAAGAACACATCCGTCCAATTTTTGAATATTGCCTTCTTATTTGGGAAGGTTCTTCGAACACTACTTTTGCACAGAATATAATAAAAATCTCAATACCTATTACATATCCCTCTCTCACTTCTAGCTTCCAAACTCTGTTGCAACCTTTTTGTTTTTCTCTATTTTATTCATAAGACTATGGTCAGTACGCCACTGAACTTACCTCTCTTTTCCTTTCTTAGCTCCAAATATGCGTCCTAAATGCTTTCCCTCCTCCATACCCACTACTCTGAAGCATTCTTTCGAAGTACCCAAAAACTCCTTATCTTTATCAATTGTTAGGCTTTTAAACAGCCTGGTATCACAGAATCACTACTTTTGATTTGCCTTGTCTTCTCTTTCACTCCTTTCAACCTTGGTGATGTCTTGGCACCTTGTCTTGGTTTCTTAATTAAAACAAAACACTTAACCCATAAACCATGATCACTCCATAAATCATTCTGTAGTATTATATAGCCCCCTTTCACCCCATGCATGTTTCTCTAGTCCCATAAACAGTTATCTAAATCTGTACACCCTTCTCTAACTTCATAAACCACTGTCTATCCCACACACCTCTCTTTAACCCCATGTAACTTTCTCTATTTCCGTATATCATTCTTCATTCTCATACAGCACTCTCTAAGCATATTAAACTCTTTGCCATCATATACCACTATAACTCTTACCCCATATCACTAACTGAATATACCACTTCTCATCTCCATGAAACACCTTTTAACCCCATTGTAGCAAAATAGTGTTTCCCTGTGTTGCCTGAGCTGAATTTTCTCATTTCTGTTTTCTAATTTATAATTTCTGTACTGGTAGAATCAGCACGCAAGGGGTTAAATGTTTCTCAGCTGCAAGCTCATAGTTACCCCATCATAGACATGACTTCAACACCACTGTTTTGAAACAATAGGATGCCCCCAGGAGGTTACTTAGCTGAAATGTTCATATCACTGATAAATATTTTAGGTCCTCAATAAACACTGGCCCACAAATTCAATGGCGCCACACCCATTCGGGTGAGAGCAGTAATTTGGCCACAGGAGGCTGCAGCTGCAGACCCGTGGGAGTGGGGGGAAGGGGCTGGAGATTCCTTTGCGAACTGGGGGAGTCTGAGGATGGGCAGGTCCAAGGACTCCTCGAGAGGCCTAGCTTCTTCTGGCCAGTAGGCTCCTCCCACCATGACAATGGGGGACTCCCCCAGCTTGCCCTTCAAATTATGTTGCGGTGCCAATGACATCATCAGGCCACAACTTATGCATCTTAAGTAGGCCCTGCTTGCTTTTAGCGGGAGTGTCATCGATGGCCTGAGTTACCAATGTTAATATTACGGGCAGGTTGGAGGTGAGATTTCAATTTTCAAGATTGTAACCCCTTGCCCGACCCTTTCATGCCCGGCCAGGGTGGTGGGCGGAGGGGAGGGGGTTAAATCAAGACCTAGGAGTCTAATGTGTTGGAAAAAGCTAGTAACAGCAACATCCTCTTATGGATAAACCCTGAGATGAGATGAGATACTAGAAGTCTGGGATGTTGGCTGAATGTTACAAACCTGTGAGTACAATTATGTCAGGCTGTTGCTTGACTAGTCTGTGTTATGTTCATTAATAACTAGTCGTTTTTATTAAGAACAGCTAGCTTTTGCTAGACACTTTATTGAGCACATGTGGACTAGGTACAGTATCTGTAGAGGCCTCCATCTTGACTGCTGCCTTGTGGGTAGCCTAGTGCATCATGGGTAGCCCACTCTTATATACATACAGCACCACCTAGTGTACCATTCCAGAATGACAGGTTACTGATCATTACGTCCCCCTTTCTTTGAGGTTAAACAAAATCAGTATCAATCAATATCAATCAATAACAACATAAACATCTTCAACAGTCAATACATTTTCAATGTAGTTTTCTTTTTACTCAAAGGTTAAGTATATCAGGCTTTTTTACTTCACGTGTGGATCTTCTCAGCACAGGTAAGTCCGATGTGTTTTCATGAGAGCCTGTATGTGTATTTGTGTTAGATTGTTCTGGTGGTGAGTGACAAGATTCAGTTGCGGCATTGTCATCGATTTGCTCTTCGATAGTCTCTTGTGTTTTTAGGAGGGAACGGTGGTTCCTCCTGAGAATCTGTCCTTCCTCAGTTCTAACAGTGTATGACCTTGGTCCTACTTCCTCAAGAACTGTAGCTTTCCTGTTCCATGCATCTGGATCCTCAATCCTGACAACATCATCCCTTGCCAATGGTTTCAAAGTTTTGGATGACTTGTCATAGTATGATTTCTGTTTCAGCTTTAACAGTTGAAGTCTCTGTCTCAGTTCCTTACTCTGCTTTTCTTTTGCACAGCAGGGTAGCGTGGTACGCAACTTGTGACCCATTAGGAGTTCAGCAGGTGAAGAACCAGAGTCTAAAGGTGAGGCTCGGTAGCTCAGCAGGGCGAGATAAGGATCAGACTTGCTTTCTGTCGCTTTCTTCAGTAGCTGCTTGAGAACTTGAACACCTTTCTCTGCCTTACCATTCGACTGAGCATACAAAGGACTGGATGTGCTGTGTTGAAAGTCATAATGTGCTGCAAACTGTTGCCACTCCTTACAGTTGAAGCACGGACCATTGTCGCTAACGGCAATCCTGGGAATTCCATGTCTGGCGAAGATGGATTTCACATGCATTATGACACTGCTTGCTGTGGTGCTTGAGAGCAGCACCATCTCAGGATAGTTAGAATAGTAGTCAATCACTATTAGATAGTCTTTACCATTTAAATGAAAAAGGTCCATACCAACCTTTTGCCATGGTGCTGTTGGTATGTCAGCTACTATCATTGGTTCCTTTGCTTATTTGTTTTGGTGTTTCTGACATGTCTCACATTTGCCTATCATGTTCTCAATGTCCTTATTTATGCCAGGCCAATAAACAGTGTCTCTTGCTCTCCTTTTGCATTTTTCAAATCCGAGGTGTCCCTCATGAATCCTTTTGAGCATGTCTTGACGTAGAGCCTCTGGAATGACTATTCTGTTCTGTTTTAGTAATAGTCCACTTGCGACACTCAATTCTGACCTTATGTGAAAATATTTTGGACAGGAACCTTTTGGACAACCATGATGAATGTTCTCTATTACTGTTTGTAACACTGTATCTTTTACTGTTTCTTCTGCTATTTGCTTTGATTTTGTGTCTGACACAGGCAGCGCAGCAGTGACCATACTCACATGAACATCCACATCTTCTTCAGTAGAGCTCACATGACTCATTGTGGGTGCTCAGGATAGTGCATCTGCTAACACTATGTATTTGCTTGGTGTGTAGATCAGTTCAAAGTGATATCTTTGCAGCTTCATCATGAGTCGTTGAATCCTTGGAGACATCTCATTCAGGTTCTATTTTATGATGGCAACCAGTGGGCTGTGGTCTGTCTCAACTGTGAAGGTGGGAAGTCCATATATGTAGCCATGAAACTTTTCTAGTTCAACTACCAAGCCTAGACATTCCTTTTCAATCTGGGCGTATCGACACTCAGTATCAGTCATAGACCTGGAGGCATAGGCAACAGGCTTCCAATCTTCAACCTCTGCTTGTAGCAAGACCGCACCAAGGCCATCTTTTGATGCATCCGTTGACACTTTGATTCTTTTTGTTGGGTCAAAGGTGGTGAGTACAGGTGTGGTTGTCAGCACTGTTTTGAGGTTTATCCACTCTTGTTCATGTCTTCCTGTCCATGCGAACTCATTTGTTTTACGTAGCAGGTCTCGCAGACAGGCTGTCTTGGCTGACAAGTTAGGAATGAACTTTCCAATGAAGTTTATCATCCCCATGATGCGTAGCACTCCTTTTTTGTCAGTGGGTCGGGGCATTTTGAGTATGGCGTTTACTTTTTCCATATCTGGCTCTATTCCTTTACCAGATAGATTATCTCCTAGGAAAGTGACTTCCTGGACGCCAAACTGACACTTGGCTTTGTTGAGCTTCAGTCCATTCCAGCGTATGCTCTGTAGCACTTTAGTCAGTCTCTCATTGTGTTCTTTCAGTGTGGAGCCCCAGATGATGATGTCATCAACATAGACCCGAACTCCTTCCAGACCTTCAATTATGTGTTCCATCGCTCTATGAAAGATTTCAGATGCAGATATTATCCCGAAAGGCATTCTGAGGAAACAATACCAGCCAAATGGTGTGTTGAAGGTGCAGTATTTGGTGCTCTCTTCATCCAGTTTTAGTTGCCAAAATCCTTGTGAGGCATCGAGCTTTGTAAAGTATCTGGCACCTGACATTTCACTGGTGATTTCTTCTGGCTTGGGAATCTGCTAGTGTTCACATTTTATGTTTGCATTTAAGTCCTTTGGATCCATGCATATTCTTAGATCATTGTTCTTTTTCTTTACACATACCATGGTGTTAACCCAGTCTGTTGGCTCTTCGACGTTCCTGATGACTCCTAGTGTGGTCATTCTGTCCAGTTCATTCTTGAGCCGGTCACGCAGGGGTGCTGGAACTCTTCGTGGAGCATGTACCACTGGCTGAGCATCCTCCTTTAGCTGGATCTTGTAAGTGAATGGTAGAACTCCAAATCCTTTGAACACATCCTGGAAATTATTCACTGCAGAATCCATCGAGTCGTCTGGTCTGCTTATGGCACAGTTTATACGGTAGACTCTCTTGACCAGTTCTAAGTCCTCACAAGCTTTGTCACCCAGTAGTGAATCAAGTCCTTCAGCCACAACAGAAAACATGAGATGATGCACTTTGTCTTTGACTGTCACTTTAAGTCTGCATACACCTAAGCTATCTATTTTCTGTCCATTATAGTCCTTCAGTAGTACTGACTTTTTCTGTATTTTGGGCTTTTCTTTCATATTGTTAATGTCACTCATACTGATTAAGTTTGCTTTTGCCCCAGTGTCTAGTTTCAATGTAACTAATGCTCCATTTACCTGTAGTGGGATCATCCATTGTCCTCTTTTACTGCATTATGTTCAGCATTGTTAATTCTGGAGGGCTGCACATTTTCTGTATCCTTTTTGATATTGTCACATGACACCATTCCTACAAAACATGTCTCACTTAAATCAGTGTCCTCAATTACATTAACTCGTTGCCCTTTCTTAGTTTTTACTTTTGAAAAGCATTGTTTGGCAAAGTGATTCTTTCCATGACATTTTGTGCACATTTTTCCAAACGCTGGACATTGTTTTAACTGGTGTTTGTAACCACAGCATTTACAATTAAAAATTCCTTCCTCCGATTGCTTTTCACTTCTGTGCTGCCCATGTTTCTTCCCCTTGTAGGACACAGCACTGACAGCAGCACTTACTGCAATCGCATCATCATTGATTTCACTGAAAGTCTTGGCATGCTTTTGAGCTAGCTCGCTAGCTTGGCATATTTTCACAGCAATTTCCAATGTCAGTTCGGTTACTCTCAACAGATGTTCCCTGACTTTTTTATCATGAATACCAAACACAATCTGGTCACGAATCATGGATGCTTTCAGCTCAGAGAAATTACATGTCTGTGCTTTCAGTTTCAGATCAGTCAAAAAGCTATCAAAAGTCTCATTTTGCTGCTGTGTCCGAGAACGGAAGATGTACCTCTCATAGGTTTCATTCTTTTTGGGAGAACAATGTGTATCAAACTTCTTTAGCACATTGTCTAATTTTTCTCTGTTCTCCTCTGGATTAAATACAAATGTATTAAATACCTCTATCACCTGTGGGCCTGCAACCGTGAGCAGCAACGCTATTTTCCTTGCATCTGGCTTTGTACCGTACCCGATGGCAGCAATGTAGAGTTCGAATTGTTGTTTAAAAGTCTGCCAATTGTAGTCGACATTTCCTGTGAGTTTCAAACGCTCTGGTGGCTTCAAATTCTCCATGTCGTGTTGCACAATATTCAGCAGATCTTACCAATCCTGGTACCATGTTATGTTCATTAATAACTAGTCATTTTTATTAAGAACAGCTAGCTTTTTCTAGACACTTTATTGAGCACATATGGACTAGTTACAGTATCTGTAGAGGCCTCTATCTTGACTGCTGCCTTGTGGGTAGCCTAGTGCATCGTGGGTAGCCCACTCTTATATACATACAGCACCACCTAGTATACCATTCCAGAATGACAGATTACTGATCATTACATTCTGTGGGACAGATCTCCCAACTTGGACAACAAGTCTTCAGATGTTATGAGGAAGACTTTGCAGGATTGACTTGGCTGGAATTCCCTGAGTCTTGTTCTGATCTGATGTCTCGGCTGTTGGAGATAGATCCACCCAATATTCCTCGTTCTGTTCTGTTCTATTTTGTAGCAGTTATTTTACAACTGAGTAGGTTGCTAAACTCAACTACATATTAATGAGACTGGAGTCATATGTAGGCCAGGCTGTGTAGGAGGTGGCAGGTACCATTTCTTGAAGCACATTAGTGAGCCAGTTGGGTTTTAATGACAAATAGCAGTTTTCCTGGTCATTTTTCTGATGCCAGCCTACAAATTATCAGACTTACTGAACTGTCATAACTCGCCGTGGTGGAATTTGAACTCATAACTTCTGGGTTCCACAACCACTAGGCTAGCAACTCAATGACCAATGACGCTGAACCTGAAGAATATCTATAAGCATAAAAATCCAAAAATGATGACACCCATATCTTCTTCTTACTGAGGGTGAGATGGAGCATTGTAGCCAGGAAGGTCGCTCAATTATTCCTGTGCCAAAACAAACGGCTGTGACGTGCCTGAATGACTATCGACCTGTCGCACTCACACCCATCATAATGAAGTGTTTCGAGAGACTGGTCCTGGCTCACATCAAAGCCAGTGTTCCCGCCTCTCTTGACCAACACCAGTTTGCCTATCGTGCAAACAGATCAATGGAGGATGCAATCACAACTGCTCTACACTCGGCACTGAATCACTTAGATGGTAAGGAGACCTACATCAGAATGCTGTTCATAGACTACAGCTCAGCATTCAACACTATCGTCCCCAACAAGCTGGCCACCAAACTCCAAACTCTTGGCCTGAACACTTCCCTCTGCAACTGGACCCTGGACTTCCTAACAAACAGACCCCAGTCTGTCAAATTAGGTAACCACACCTCCCCCCCGACCCTGAACACGGGGGCCCCACAAGGATGTGTGCTGAGCCCCCTCCTCTACTCCCTCTTCACCCACGACTGTGTGGCTGTTCATGGTTCCAACGCCATCATCAAGTTTGCGGATGATACCACGGTAGTAGGCCAGATCACCAACAACGATGAGTCAGCCTACAGGGAGGAGGTCCAGCATCTCGTGAAGTGGTGCGCCAATAACAACCTGGCCCTTAACATCAAGAAAACCAAAGAAATCATTGTGGGCTTCAGGAAGTCTAAAGGCGGAAGTCACACCCCCATCCACATCAATGGGGCTGTGGTGGAAAGGGTGGACAGCTTTAAGTTCCTCGGAGTCCACATCACAGAAGACCTCTCCTGGTCCCTCAATACCTCCTCTCTGGTGAAGGCGGCCCAGCAGCGCCTATATTTCCTAAGGAGGCTGAAGGGATGTAACCTGTCACCCCTGATCCTCTCTAACTTTTACCGCTGCACAATAGAGAGCATCCTGACAAACTGTATCACAGTATGGTATGGCAGCTGTAGCTACTATGACCGGAAAGCCCTGCAGCGGGTAGTCAGAACTGCCCAACGCATTACCGGCACCCAGCTACCAACCATAGAGCACATATACCAGAAACGCTGTCTACGGAGGTCACGGTCCATCATCAAAGACCCTACCCACCCCAGCCACAGTCTGTTCGCCTTCCTGCCATCTGGGAGACGCTACAGATGCATTCGCACCCGTACGACCAGATTTAGGAACAGCTTCTTTCCCAGGGCTGTCATCCTACTGAACTCCACAAATAAACTCTAAAGCCTGCACATCTGCCAATGCACTTTATTATGGTTATGTTTATGTTAATGTATTACAAGCCAAATGTATGTTGAATGTTTAAATGTCTTAATCTAAATGTACACTCTCGGGAGCTGCAAGCCTACATTTTGTTGCACTGCACTTGTGCACTAACAATGACAATAAAAGTTGATTTGATTATTCTCTCTACCTTGGCTAAACAGCATATATACCATGGCAGCTGTCTTTCACTCTGCCAGCGCATTTCACACTTCATCTAGTGCAATTTTTGTTTCTTTACCTGTCCTAGTACTATCTCTTAATGTCTCTTCTTTCATCCCCTCCCCCATTTCCCAGTCCCACAAACTGCCTTTTAATCTTTTCATTTCCTGCCTTTTTCTCTCAGTTCTGCAGAAGGGTTTCGACCCGAAACGTTGATTCTGTTTCTTTCTCCACGGATATTGCCTGGCCTGCTGAGTTTTTCCAGCGTTTTCTGTTGTTATTTCGGATTTCCAGCATCTGCAGTATTTTGCTATCGTAGCATATATACCATTATCGGTCCAACTTTTTAAAACTTGCATATGACTCCCTGGCTCCACACTGCAAGCCCTGTCCTCACAAATCACTCTCTAACCCCACCTATCATTTCAATTAATGCATAATTTTTCTCTCACCCTATTTACCACTCTAGCTCCATGCATCATTCTCTCACCCGATGGCCTCAATGTACTCTATGTAGACTTGCAAAAATGATTATAAATTATGAATGAGTCAGCAGGACTCTCTTGTGTAATCATGAGTTATGTTAAAAAGGAAATAATCTACATCTTAATATATATTTAATTGTTTCCAGTTTAAAAATGCATATTCATTTCTGATATACCTGCAATGAGAAAGCATATCAGAATTTGAATAATTATTCTTGTTGAATCAAAAGGCTTATTTTTGGCATGGAATTCAAAAAGACTGTCTGGCTAGTAAATATTTAGATTTAATAGCAGCTGGCTAGTAAATGTAGAAATTATCTTGGGGCCCTTGGAAATGCATAACTTCATTTTTATTTTTGTAATAAATTGTATGATATGATGCTTCTGCAGGTTGATAAACTTTATTGTTCCCTCTGTAATAGACTAAATGAAGCCTGTGAAACGTGATGTTCTGCTAGACAATGTACTGAATCTCATTTTAGTATGTTAAAGACCTCTCACTTAAACTTAAATGGAATGAAGAATAAGGTGAAATTGTCATTGTGGGTGTTAGGAAGAAAATACATTGCAGACAATCATCATTTAATATCCAGTGCTGACTTTTTGAACATGTGCTTTCTCTAAATGATAAATCGGATGACTTACCTCCAACAATAATGACTGGAATACAAATGAGAGAGCAAGTGCATTGTTAAGATGCACACCAGAGGCATTCTCGTTGTAAATTGTCTCTGTACTAATTAAAACATTTTAAAATATAAAGCCTTAACTATAAATGGTAGAAGAACTCTATTTAAAGGGATGGCATTACTTTCATTAGGCTTAGATGGGTTACTTTTTAAAATAACCAAGAATCAAATCTACGGAGCCTTCTCTTTTACATATTCCAACCTTGTCATGAGACGAAGGGTACTTTAAGCAGATTGTCAATGAAGATAGCAGCTGTATCACATAGAATAACTCACATTATCATTTGCAGCCCTGCAAAACCTGACTTTGCTGCATTAAACATTTTTTAGTGTAGGGAAGCCTGGTGGCTCTACTTGTAGAACAATTGACTTGCATCCAGAGGGTCGTCAGTTTTAATTCAACCTTCAAGAGAAATTAAAAATCATCTGCACTGGGGCTGGGATTGTACAAGAAAGTTATCACAATGTCCTTCCACCTCTAGGATCTGAATTCAAACCTAGCATAGACTAAATAGATGTCAGTCATAAGGTGTGAAATAAAAATCAGGTTCAGTGGGAAACAGTTCACGGGTGCAACATGACAGTGGCTAAGGTGCTTTCCTCAAAAATTAACTACAGTTTTGAGTTACCAGGCCCAGATGTCATGTATCCCAAAATACTGAAAAGGGAGGGGATATCGAAGACACAAATCATAATTTTCTAAAAATCCTTGGAAATAGGAATTGTGGCAAAGGACTGGAGCATGGCAAATGGAACACCCTTCTTCAATAAATGGGAAAGGGATATGCCGGGACATTATCAGCCAGTTAGTCTCAACTCAGTTGTTGGTAAACTCTTAGGGAATTATTTTATGAGTCTGAGCCATCCCCGCTGCAGCACATTCAGAGATTCGAATGCGCATTTGGTTGTAAAATTATGGGTAGTGTGCAGCCAAATGCTTCCCACTAGCAGTACAAACTTGTAAAAATACCCCTCTAGAGTCCATAGACAAGTTAGTGATCATTTAAGAAAGCATGGACAAATCAGGAACAGTCAGCATGGATTTGTAAATGGCAGGTTGTTTTGACTAATTTAATAGAATTTTTAAGGAAATCACAAAGTGTGTAGATAAAGGGAATATGGCGGTTATATATGTAAATTTTCAGGAAACATTTGATATGGTGCCATATGAGAGACTTGTTACAAAAATTAAGACAATGTATGGATAGAGAGATGGCAAAGAGACAGAAAGCAGAGAGTAGGGGTAAATGGATGCTTGAGGATTACCAGGATCTGGTTAGTGGTGTGCCCTGGACCTAACATTTACAAAAGGAATTAAACCAAAGTTTACTGATTATAACCAGTTAGTGGGAAAGATAAACTGTGAGGAAGAATGCTCTGATTAACAGAGCAGGCAGACAGGTGGCAGATGCAGTTCAATACAAAGAAATGTGAGATAGCACATTTTTGAAAAAGAACACTGAAAGGAAGTATACACTAAATGTTAAGATTCTTAATGAATGGAGGAAAGGAGAGCTCTATGGGGGCAGATCCATAGATATTTAAAGGTAGGAACGCAGTAAGAAAGACACAAAAAAGGCAAATGGAATTCTGAGCCATTGAATATAAAAGCAAGGAACTGATGTTGAAGTTATACAATATATTGGTTAGGCCACAGCTGGAATACCTTGTGCAGTTCTGGGCACCCCATTATCAGAAGTCTATTAGAGCAATGGAAATGGTACAGTGAAATTTCATTAGAAGGATACCAGGAATGAGAAGTTCTATTCATGAAGAAAGGCTTGAAAAATTGTGTCTTTTACACTGGAACAGAGAGGGTTCAGGGGGAAAACTAAGAGAGGTTTTCAAAATTAGGAAAGGCTTTGAGAGGGTAAATAGTGGTAGATTATTTGCGCTGGTTGATGACTCGGTCATAAGGGGGAATAGACTGAGGAGAAAAACAATGGGGTGAGTTAAAAGTTTTTTCTCACACAGAAGGTTTTTAGAAAATGGAATGTTTTTGCCGCAAATGCCTATTGAAGCAGAGACTATAATATGAGTTGAAAAGTAATTGGATAAGTATTTGAAAAAGAAGAATATTAAAGGGTATGGGAAAATCGGATTAGAGTATATGGCTCCAGCTGAAGGGCAGGCACCAGCAAAGGTGTGGTAGGCCGCCTTCCGTGCTGTAATTTCTTTAATTCTATCAGCTGGCCACAGTTCAAATCAATGTCATTTTTCTTTGCGTTTAAGTCACTGGAGGGTAGGTATGGGTGGAACAGGGGAATGAAAATTAGATATAGTACATTCTGTGATTTAATTTGCTGTGTTTTCTAACACTAGCAGACTTGTTAATTGTAAGTGTGCAGAGTGGCTAACCTCAGTAGAATAATTACAGTGTGTTGCATTCTGCACAATATTGAGAGAGGCATATGCATGGGGGGAATTGAACACTTTCCCAATTCAGGCATCTAACTCAAGCATTCCTGGGTCAGGTATAGCACAGCCAGCTGTAGAGAAAAGCTATCACTTGACAATGGGCATTAGCAGAAACCTCAGATGATTGCCCCTCTACTGCACCAGCGTGAATCTCTCTGTTTCCCATAACCACTCATCCTGTGGTTTCTCTGAGTAGCTTCTCCCATTTTAATTATGGGCAATTTTGTGCTGGAGGCCCACACCTACTAAGAACTAGGTTAAAATTGACCAAATTTATTTTCATTTAGGTTCATTAGAGCCAGTTGATGGAAAAGCTTTTCATCCCAAGAGTCTGTGCTGGATTTGAACCCGAGCTGAAAAGGTGAATGCACAGTGTGAAGTACCCTGCATGATCATTTTTCTCCAAGCAGTAACCTGCACTGGCAGTGTTGAAACCTGAGTAAAAGCTTGACAACAGCAGTAAAAAAGCAGGTACTAAACTTTTCACTGGGACCAAAGACTGACAGTAGGAAGCAAATACTGAGGGAGAAGATACTGGTTTCAATTTAACAAGCCTTGAATGAGATTAAGGATACATTTTACTGTTTAGTACTGATAGATCTTCGCTTTGCCTAATGGGCGCACATAGCCATAGTGGACGGAAAATTGCACATTGACCTCCATGCCCCTATTCTTGATATGTTCTCCCATCACATGAAGCTCTGTGCTGAGACCACCAACTCAAAACATTTACCCTGGGAGAATTTGTCTTTCACAGTGTAGTGGATGTGTAGAACAGATTCAGAACAGAGACAGATTCAATTCAATTCAATTTTATTTGTAATATATGCAGCAGATGTGTGTACTGCACAATGAAATGTTGATTTTTATGAGTCCTCCCAACATTGGAATAAATATGGTATAACAATGATAAAAATACGAATAGAAATACAGTAATAATAAATAAAACAACAGTAATAAATAATAATAAATTATACGTTCATGAGTCTTATGGCCTGGGGGTAGAAGCTGTTTCGAAACCTGCTGGTACGAGACCGTATGCTTCGGTATCTCTTACCGGACGGGAGCAGGGCGAAGAGGTTGTGGCTGGGGTGGCTCGCGTCTTTAATGATTCTCAGGGCCTTCCCCCGGCACCTCTCGGGGTAGATATCCTGGACAGCAGGTAGTTTAATTCCTATAGTATGTTGTGCAGCTTTGACCACCATCTGCAGAGCCTTGCGGTCTGTGGTGGTGCAGTTGCCATACCAGGTAGTGATGCAGCCGGACAGGATACTCTCGATGGTGCACCAGTAGAAGTTGGTGAGAATCTGGGGGGCCATTCCAAATTTCTTCAGTCTCCTGAGGAAGAACAGGCGTTGGCATGCCTTCTTCGTTACGACGTCGATGTGATGTGACCACGTTAAGTCCTCCGTAATGAAAACACCCAGGAATTTGAAGCTGCTGACCCTCTCCAGCTCAGCCCCTTCGATGTAGATTGGGGTGTGTCCCTCCCCCTGCCGCTTCCTGTAGTCCACGATCATCTCCTTTGTTTTGCTGATGTTGAGGGAGAGGTTGTTGTACTTGCACCATTCTGCTAGAGCTCTTACCTCCTCCCTGTAGCCTGTCTCGTCGCCATCTGTGATCAGGCCTACAACGGTAGTGTCATCAGCAAACTTGATGATGGAGTTGGAGTTGTGCATGGCCATGCAATCGTGAGTAAACAGGGAGTACAGAAGGGGGCTGAGCACACAACCCTGGGGAGCTCCCGTGTTCAGGATCAGTGTTGAGGAGGTGTTACTGCCTATTTTCACCACCTGGGGTCTTCCCGTCAGGAAGTCCAGGATCCAGTTGTATAGGGAGGTGTTAAGTCCTAGCTCACTGAGCTTGTTGACAAGCTTGGAGGGGGTAATGGTATTGAATGCTGAACTATAATCAATGAACAACATTCTCACATAGGTGTTCCTCTTATCCAGGTGTGATAAGGCAGTGTGCAGTACAGTGGCGATGGCATCATCCCTAGATCTTTTTGGGCGGTAAGCAAATTGGAGTGGGTCCAGTGTGTCAGTTAGTAAGGAGCTGATGTGGGTTTTGACCAGCCTCTCAAAGCACTTCATGATGACAGAAGTGAGTGCTATGGGGCGGTAGTCATTTAAACAGGTTACTTTTGTTTTTTTGGGGACTGGAATAACCGATGTCATCTTGAAGCAGGTGGGGACTACAGACTGGTACAGTGAACGGTTGAATATATCCGTAAACACGGCTGCCAGCTGGTCAGCGCATGCTCTAAGGACACGCCCAGGGATTCCATCTGGACCGGGTGGTTTGTGGGTGTTCACTCTCTTAAAGTCTTGCTCACGTCAGCCACGGAGATTGAGAAGACCCGGTCGTCCTGAGCCGCGGGCGCCCTTGTAACAGGCCAGTTGTTGTTGGCTTCAAACCGGGCGTAAAAAGTGTTAAGCTCGTCCGGGAGAGAGGCATTGCTGGGCATGACACAGCTGGGTTTCCCTTTGTAGTCCGTAATAGATTGTAGTCCACTCCACATCCTTCGTGAATCTGAGCTATGATAGTGTGACTCCACTTTATCCGTGTATTGAATAGTGCATTTGTGGGGATGGCCAGATCATCTGCAGTTCACTTCATTAGGCTTGGCGATCAGAGAGTTTTCTCTCAGGAAATTAAATGGATGGAGTAGAATCTGTGATAGGATAGATTGCACATGAACTGTAAAAGAAATGGACTTGCTGGGCCAAATGGCCTTTTCCAGTTCATTGATTATTTTTATGTTTCATTCAATGGTCAGTGCTACATAACGCACAGCTAAGGCCAATGAAAGCTGTGGTAACTAATGTTAAGCCCCTGAGATAGATTTTCCACTGATAATATGCAACTTCATGGCAGGAGTGAATGGTTGGGCTGGAAATCGGACTAGGAGCCATTCTGGTGGCTCCCTCGCCACTTCTTCTGCCAAAAATGGAACATAGGAACAGGAGTAGGCCATTCAGCTGCCGGAATTTGCTGCAACAGTGATTTTGGCGCCGAATGGCATAAGTTCGACCATGGTGCTCCCGATTCTCCACCGGCAAATTTAAGCTTAAATATTCTGGAGAACTGATTAGAATATGTCGCAACGAGCAGAGCGGCGAGTCAGAAGAGGCGCAGCCAATGGATATTTCTCCTAATGAAATTATGGTTATAAAAGATGTAATAGGATTATTTGAGAACTTTAAGTTTTTAAGCTTGAAAAATATTAGCCCAATACCCAACCCCAGCATAGAAATTACAGGAGCCTCACCAGTTATCGGGTTTCCTTTTTCCATAGGGAGATGAAATAGCAGTAGATGTTTAAATTAGAAAGCCCACTTGTGCCATTTTTTAAAAGTAACGCTAAATGGCAGCTGTGATCGCAGCAATGTTAGTTCAGCAAACTCGCGAGCGCCATTAATTTTACCTTAGGGAAGGGCGGGGTGGCGGGGAGGGGGTGGCGAAGCTGTGAAAATGAGTTGTTTAACTTTCTTGGTGAGGGAAAAGGGTGGAGGGGCACAAAATTCCCAGGAAATGATGGCACGGCGTGAGTCACTCACATCAGTTACTGGGATTTTTGCGTTATCTACGACATAAATGCGCCATTATAATGACATGAGTCTTCAGTAAATTCCTGCCCAATCTGATTCATACTATAACAGGCCTAGAAGTGCTCAATACAGTTTCTGGGTGCTAAGCAAATATATGTTTAATTCCCCAATAATAGAGCAAAACTGCTCACTCACTGCTCAGACCCCCAACATAATCAACAGCATTTGAACTAAGTCTCTGTAAACATGAATATTTACCATTATCTAAAGTAAAACAATAGGATGGAACATCTCACTGTAAAACTAGCCCAAAAAGAACAACAAATGTCTTATTAAATCTCTCCTCTTCTTACTGAAGTATGAAAAAATAATAGAAAACAAGGAGAGTTCCTGTAATGTAAACACATATGCACACATGCACTTTATTGTTGGTTTGTGGAGATTTATTTCAAATGTATAACATTACTTAACATCCCTCTTCAGGAGGTGAACTCATGCTGGTGCATTTATAAGCAATGTTGTTGCGCATTGATGTCTGAACAGTGAATGAGCAGTTTCACTCAACGATCAACATCTGAACTCTGATTCAACCCACTCTCATTGTCGCTATCATGCACAGATGCAAACATATCTTCTTTGTAATAGAAAGCCCCAATAAACAATAACATTTTAGAATATTTTCTTCATCCTATAAACAGACTGACCAAATGAAAAGATCACAAGAGAGATAGAAGTGAGGAAGGCCATTTGACCTATCTTAGCTTTTTCATCCATAAGACTCTGCAGTGCTGCCATCATGGCATTCCACTGCTTCTTAAATGATTCCATGGCTTTCCCCTCTACTACTCTATCCAGAATCCCATTCCATGAATTGATCACTCTTTATGTGAAGAACTTCTTGAATTGTAATGCTGTTGCTCATACAGTTGTTCAATGTATTTTGTTTCCTAAGGAATCGTGTGCCAATTTCCAGACTATTTATATTAGTGCAAACTACAGTGTTCCCTTTTACCAAAAGTAATATTGATTTGTGGCGACACGCCACCACTGGACATAATCCGCTCACGGCGGCACGGACAGTTTAAGCAGACGCCCCAGCCGGAGGCCCTTTCCTCCAGCAACTTGTTTCCCGCAGAGACAGGCTGCCGGGAGCACTTCCTGTCTGGGGAGTATTTAAGTGGATGCGCGGGCTTTTCCAGTTCCTCTTTGCCATGAGGTAGAATAAAAGCAGTTGTGTTTTACTAGCTCTGGTCTCGACTCCCACGTTTGCTGCGGTATCTCAACACTGGTGACCCCGACGCTCAGGACGAATCCTAAGCTAGCATGGCGGATACAAACGCAGCCACGGTTAAACTACCGGACTTTTGGGAGAACCTGGCCGAAGCCTGGTTTGTTCAAGCTGAGTCCAGATTCCGGCTGAAACACATTACAGTCGACGCCACAAAGTACGACTACCTCGTCTCCTCTCTCACCTACGCCACAGTCCCCAAGGTTTGGGCAGCGCTGCAGGATCCACCACCGGAAGGCAAGTACGAACATCTGAAGGCTGCGCTCCTTAAAAATTTCAAACGTCCTCTTACCAGCGCAACTGCCAACTCCTTGACCTCCCCGGCCTTGGTGACGCTTCACCCTCGGATCTGCTTTCCCACATGCTGTCCCTCTCGGACGACAAAAACACCGGCGCCCTCTTTCGCACGCTTTTCATTCGGCAGCTCCCCGCCAGCATCTGCCCCGCTCATTGTGGAGTCTGGCTCCATGGACCTGAATGACAAAGCCGAAAAGGCCGACCGGCTGCTCTCTGCACAGTCCGCTCACGACGTCGCGCCCGACCTCACGGCAACGACCACGCGGTCTTCCCGGCCCACTTGGCCCGACCGCCCTACCACTCTGGGTCACTGCTACTACCACACCCGTTTTGGCACTAGGGCCCAACGCTGCACGCCACCGTGTACTTTCAAACCCCCCCCCCCGCACCGGCCCCCGCGATGGCCGCGGGGCAAAAGGGGCCTCTACTGTACGTCACCGACGGCAGAACCAACCGCTGATTTCTGTGCGACACAGGGGCCCAGCACAGCATCACCCCCGCCTTTGCCCTCGAAATCCAACGCGGCACACGGGGTATCACGCTGGCTGCAGCCAATGGCTCTGACATCCGCACATATGGCACCCGCATGGTCACGCTCGACCTCGCGGGCCGCCGCTACCGCTGGGAGTTCCTCACAGCCAAGGTCCTCTGCCCACTCATCGGCGCCGACTTCCTACACGCCCACGGCCTCCTTGTCGACATTCCGAGGCACCGCCTCGTCGACATCAACACTATGGCGCCCATCCCCGGCGCATTCACCCCGGCCCGTTCGGCCGGCCTGACGACCTACTGCCTCGCCAGAGCCACGGACGACTACTCGGCACTCCTAGCCGAGTTTCCCACCCTCACTAACCCGACCTTTTCGGCCAAAGCTGCCAAACACGGTGTGGAGCACTATATCCCCACCACCAGCCCCCCAGTTTCTGCCCACGCCCGCAGACTCAACCCGGCCAAACTGGAAATCGCGCGGGCCGAGTTCACCACCATGGAACAACTCGGCATCATCCGCCGCTCCAGCAGCCCTTGGGCCTCGCCCCTCCACATCGCCCCCAAGCCCGGCGGAGGCTGGTGCCCTTGCGGGGACTACCGCCGCCTCAACGATGCCACCACCCCCGACCGATACCCGGTGCCACACATCCAGGACTTCTCGGCCCGACTGGCCGGACGAACCGTTTTTTCCAAGGTCGACCTGGTGCGCGGTTACCACCAAGTCCCCGTACACCCCGCGGACATCCCCAAAACGGCCGTCATCACCCCATTCGGCCTGTTCGAGTTCCTGAGGATGCCCTTCGGCCTCAAGAATGCAGCCCAGGCTTTCCAGCGCCTTATGGACTCAGTCCTCTGGGACCTGAACTTCTTATTCGTCTATCTAGACAACATTCTCGTGGCCAGCTCCTCCAAACAGGAACACCTCGAACACCTTCGCACCCTGTTCGGGCGCCTAGCCCAACACGGGCTCATCCTCAGCCCGGCGAAGTGCCAATTTGGCCTAACCGAGATCAATTTTCTTGGTCACCACATCACCCCTGCTGGGGCCGTCCCCCTGCCCAACAAGGTGCAGGCCGTCCAGCAATTCCCCCGCCCCACAACCATCAAGGGCCTCCAGGAGTTCCTCGGGATGGTGAACTTCTACAACAGGTTCATCCCCAGAGCTGCAGCCCTCATGAAGCCCCTATACGACTCCCTCCGAGGTAAATCCGGCAAGATGGACGTAGCCTGGACCACTGACACGTCAGCCGCCTTCGACGCCACCAAAAACGCGCTCGCCGACGCCACCCTGCTCGCGCGCCCGAGGGCCGATGCCCAGGTCGCGCTCACCACCGACGCCTCCGACCACGCGGTCGGCGCCGTGTTCGAGCAGTGGGTCAATGGCGCGTGGCAGCCACTTGCCTTCTACAGCCGCCAACTGCGTCCCCCGGAGGCCAAATACTCCACTTTCGACTGCGAGCTTCTCGCGCTCCACCTGTCGGTCCACCATTTCTGGTTCCTCCTGTAAGGCCGCCCCTTCACCACGTACGTGGACCACAAGCCGCTCACATACGCGATGGCCAAACAGACCGAACCCTGGTCCGCTAGGCAGCAACGCCAGCTCACAGCCGTGTCCGAGTTTACTACGGACATCCAGCACGTCTCCGGTAGAGACAACGTTGTCACCGACTGCCTTTCCCGTCCCGCCATCTGCGCGAATCACCTCGCGGTCGACTACGCGCAACTAGCAGCGGCCCAGCTCACGGACCCAGACCTCCTCTCGGCGGCTACCAGCCTGCCAGGGCTACGCCTAGCCAAGGTCGCGCACGGGCCCGAAGCCACGGCAGTCACTTGCGACGTCTCACTCGGCCAACCCAGGCTGGTCGTCCCTGCAACCTGGCGCCGCCGCATCTTCGACGCGCTCCACGGGCTCTCCCACCCGGGTTCCCACGCATCCGTCAAACTCCTCTCCCAGCGTTTCATCTGGCGCAGCCTCAGCAGAAATGTTCGGGCTTGGGCCACCTCCTGCCTCGCCTGCCAACGGGCTAAGGTACAGCTGCACACAAAAGCACCCCGGGAGACTTCGAGGTACCCAGCCGCTGCTTCGACCACGTACACGTCGACATCGTCGGTCCTCTGCCGCCATCGCAAGGCCAAACTTATCTCCTCACAATGGTCGACCGCTACACACGCTGGCCTGAGGCAGTGCCGCTGACCTCCACCACCACAGCCGACATCGCCAGGGCATTCGTTAACACCTGGGTTGCGAGGTTCGGTGTACCGGCCGACATAACCTCCGACAGAGGCGCCCAGTTCACCTCCGAACTCTGGACGGCCACAGCACGCAACCTCGGGGTGATGCTCCACCGAACCACGGCGTACCACCCGCAGGCCAACGGGCTTTGTGAACGCTTCCACAGGTCACTCAAGGCCTCACTCCGCGCCGGCCTGCAGGACAGTACCTGGACTGACCGCCTACCGTGGGTGCTACTAGGCCTATGCACCGCGGTCAAGGAAGACCTCCAGTCCTCGGCAGCGGAGTTAGTCTACGGACAACCGCTGCGCGTCCCAGGCGAATTCCTTCCGGAGGCTACCACGCCTTGGTCGGCCGAACAGCAGCGGCTCAACTCTTTCTCTTCCGCTCAGCAGTTCGCCCCACTTCTGGTCAACCGACACGGCGAACTCGCACCTCACGTCCCGCCAAATTTACAGCAGGCGCGCTTCGTCTTCGTGCGACACGACGTGCACCGCGGGCCCCTGCGACCCCCGTACGACGGAACGTACTGTAGTGTATGTAACCGTTCTACCTTTAAGAGAACTATTGTATGTAACCGTCCACCTTTAAGAGAACTACTTTAGGTGTTGCACTACTTTATCTTGGCTGCTGTATACTGTAATACCGGGAGTGACCACACCGGTATACAAGTGCTGTGTAAGGATTTATTGGGCAGATTCGCCCTGACCTCCGAATAGTAAAGTCCTGTTAAAGTTACTCTTGTAGTCTGTGTATTAATTCACCATATAACCCACAGGCTTTACAGTGGCGACGGGTTCGATCTTACCCTGCGGCAGCGACACACCCGAAGCAGTTAACGAGCGTTGAGAAGAGGCACCCGCCCTCGTCGTTCGGCTGAGAGAAGACTCGAGTCTGCAGAGCAAGGAAGAAGGAAGGATTCAGACACGAAGCCTTCCATCAGCAACAGGCTGTTATTGTCCCTTCTGCCACGGCGGTGAGTGAGCCGATCAGCCAAGAGAAGCAAGTCGGCCACGTTGACTGTGAGTAGGGGGAAAATAAAAAGAAACGGAGGATAAGGGCGGTGAACTCGACCACGGTCGGGGGAAAGGAGCCGGACAGAAGTCGGGCCCAGAGGCACTGAGACTGGGGCAGCGTAGGGCACGGAAGCCGCGGTACAAGCGGGAACGCAGCCGGTGTGAGAGACCGGGCTACAAGCGGGAACGCAGCCGGTGTGAGAGACCGGGCTACAAGCGGGCTGGGAGACGCAACAGCGTCGTGAGACAGCTAGACCGCGACCGGCGAAAAAGGCCGGGCAGCTACCGAGGCCACGAGGCGCTGCGACCGGGATCGTAAGGCGCGGGAAGATATAAAAATAAATAAAACCGCGGAGAACTCAGCCGCAGCCGGGGAAGGAAAGGACCGGACTGCGAGAGGGCTGGGAGGCGCGATTGGAAGCCGCTGAGGGAGAGACAGAGCCCGAGTGAAGGGGGAACGGGACCGAGCGAGGGAGACCGAGCGAGATTCCGCCCAGCGGCTGGAACTGTTCGCCGCCAACGGGTTATCCCCAGCGCCGGTTGCCGGCCGAGAAAAGGGAACAAGGAACGCACTGAAGCCGGCGCGCAGGCTGCGAACTCCGAAAGCCAGCAGTCGTCGCCCGAAGGAAAGCTTACCCCTCCCGCCAGGGGAAGAAACGCGGGAAGCCGCCAGTAGGCGGGGGAGAAGACAGAAGCGGGAAACCGCCATTTTGAAAGTGGGCGGGGAAGAAGACAAGCGTGGGAAACCGTCATTTTTGGAAAAAAAAAAGTAACGAACAAATTCGTTGTGGTTTCTCAAAAAAGATAGTGAAGATGCCTAAGCATGGTAACATCAACAACTTCGATTCCGAGGTGGAAGATTGGGCCACGTACGTAGAACGCATCGAGATATATTGCGAGGCCAATAAAATAGCAGATGATGATAAAGCTCGCACCTTATTAAACGCAATGGGGGCGAAGACATACGGGCTATTGAAGCATCTTCTATCACCAGCTAAACCGGCGGATCAGACTTTTGCTGATATTGTTGCTGTCCTGAAGGACCATTTGAACCCCACACCGCTGATGTTGGCGGAACGATTCAAATTTTATGCGAGAACGCAACGGAAAGAGGAAAGCAACGCAGAATACTTGGTCGAACTGCATAGACTAGCGAAATACTGCCAGTTTGGGGAAAATCTGACAGAGGCATTGAGAGACAAGTTCATGTGCGGGTTGTCGAAGGAAGGAACACAAAAGCGACTGCTCGAAGAGAACGATCTTACACTTGACAAGGCTGTCCTTATTGCAGCATCACACGAAGCAGCCGCGAGAGGCACTGCGGAAATGCAGCTGAAGGCAGCGGTACTCAGCGTGGATCAAATGACTTCGGGTACAACAAAATGTTATCGTTGTGGGAAGACAACACACGACCAGAACCAATGCTGGTTTAAAAACCAGGAATGTAGAAAATGTGGCAAGCTTGGTCACATAGCTAAAGTATGCCGGTCAGGAAAGAAGACCAACAACAGAAAAAAGTCACCGCAGGAAAAGTACAGCAAGGTACACAAGGTGGCTGAGAAGAGTTCAGATGAACAGAATTCGGATTCAGACCCGAACGGCCAGGAACTGGGTAGTCTGAGAATTTACAATGTGAGTAAGGAAGCTGACCTACAAACTATCTGGGTCACACTAAAAGTAGCCGGAGTCCAAGTGAAAATGGAATTGGACACAGGATCAGCCCTATCAGTCATAAATCGAAGGGATTACAACCGGCTATTCTCACATATACCCTTGAGAGATACCAAGATCGTATTGCAGACATACACGGGGCATAAAGTATACCCCATGGGAAAGATACAAGTCAAGGTGAGAGACAGGGGCAAAGAACACCAAGGAATGGACTTATATGTACTACCTGAGGGAGGTCCACCACTTCTGGGACGGGAGTGGATCAGGGAAATAAACATGGAATGGCACTACCTAAAAGCAATAACGAGTGAGAACTCAGTGAAGACAATCAGCTCAGACTCTGAAACGGATGACGACAAGACCAGCCCAGGTGCGAAAGACAAGTCTAAAATGGACTTGCTGACTAAGGTTGGAAAAACAAAGGAGTGCATAAATACTGATGCTTCAAAGGAGAACAAAGTTTCAGAACAGAATTCCACTGAACAACAACATAGTTGGCAGAGAATTCTGAGTCTGTCCAGTTTACAGACATGCACAAGTCTGAGGAACACCGGGCTCGAACTCAACTCCATTTCAAATTACAACAGCAATTAGAACAATTGAGTTGCCGTCTCGAGCAAGAGATAAAAGCAATGAAAACGTTCTTTGACACAGAGTGGGAGAATCTGGAAAGACAACAGAAACAGCTGAGGGAGAAAAGGGAGCAGGAGCACACAAACCGTCTGCGCAAGGAGGCCAAACGAATCAAAGCTGATTCGGTTTCTGAAGGTGCGTGCTCTAATCTGGTGGAGCAAGATGTTCAGCAACTGAAGGCGCTTGTTAGCAGATTGCAGGCAGAAAAGGCTGAGTTGGTCGCCATGAATTCCGAGCTCCTACTGAAGTTGGGTGCAGCATCACCGGACGATTCATTTGTGGAAATTCGAATGGTGGAGGCTGCGGATGATGGCAAAGTAGAAACAGCAAAGGAGACCCAGGGCAAGGTTATAAACAGCCCTGCAGCTACTGGGAAACGGATGAGGTCAGAAGAGTCAACGGTCAGCCAACTCCTTCATATGCTGAGGGACAAGACTCTGAAATGGGAACAATTTGGACATGAGTCTAAATCTTCAAAGGAGAGGGGTTTGGAGCTCCCAAAAGTTATTGGAATAGCTGAGGTTGCAACACAGACTGAGAAGATGGCAGCAGAGCAAACCTTGGATACCAAAAGTACGCTGATTCACGTCAATGTTGAACAACAGAATGCTGAAACAGCTGCTCCAGTAGAGGGATTGAATAATACAATCAATCAATCTCCCAATGAAGTTGAAGTATTGAAATCACGAATGAGGTCAGTAGTAAAAGACTTGCAGGAAGCCCAGAAAAAGCTGGATGAAACTGAACGCATGAAGGAGTCTCTTCAGGAAAGATGTCTGGATTTGGAACAAAAGCTGGCTAACGTCCAGCTGGGTATGGAGGAAATAGAAGACCCTCGCTGGCCTAGCTCAGGACGACACCGAATATTACCATGACCTGTTGGACGACACCGAATATTACGATGACCTGCTCTGCCCAGCTTGTGATGAAAACTCCCAAAGTGCAGAAACCATGAAGAATCACCTAAAGTCTAAGGAACATCGGGAGATGGTGGCGCTACTACGGAAAAAGGAGGATGAGAAGGAGGAACGGTGCATGCAGCTGGCAGCTGACAGTGGAGCCCAGAGAGTCTCCAAGAAGCAGAAAAGGAAAAGACAAAGCAGAAGATGATGACCATCTGAACCATTATCACCTCTACCAGGTCACGCACGTGGTCTCTCCGTACGGAGCCAAATCAGTTTGGAAGTAGAAAAACTTCCCAAGGTACTCAAGCTTTTAGAAGTCAACAATGCTGGTTCAGAAGTGACGGAAGTTCAAGCTGTTAAGTCCAGTGAAGGACTATTGGATGAGTCACTCCAGCAACGTGAACCGACTACACCGAGACTGAATCTGTGAACTGTTTTCCGCAGAGACTGAATCTGTGAACTGTTTCTGCAGAGACTACATCTGTGAACTGTTTTTACATGAAGTTGGATATATGTTATGTTTAATGGGGAATAAGTATGTTGTAAGCTAAAAAGGGAGGATTGTAGTGTATGTAACCGTTCTACCTTTAAGAGAACTATTGTATGTAACCGTCCACCTTTAAGAGAACTACTTTAGGTGTTGCACTACTTTATCTTGGCTGCTGTATACTGTAATACCGGGAGTGACCACACCGGTATATAAGTGCTGTGTAAGGATTTATTGGGCAGATTCGCCCTGACCTCCGAATAGTAAAGTCCTGTTAAAGTTACTCTTGTAGTCTGTGTATTAATTCACCATATAACCCACAGACTTTACACGTACGAGGTACTACAAAGGTCTTCAAGCTGCGACTCGGCGACAGGGTCGACACAGTCTCCATCGACCGGCTCAAACCAGCACACACAGAACCAGGGGAACAGGTCCCCGTGGCCCGGCCTCCAACTAGAGGCTGTCCCACCAGTAAGCCAGCACAGCCGGCGACGAACCGCCCGGCCCCACCAACTAGACCGGCGACCACTCAGAGCCGCTGCGGCAGAACCATCAGACCACCGTCACGACTCGTCCACTCCTCCTAAGCGGATTCTGGGGGGAGCTCTGTGGCGACACGCCACCACTGGACATAATCCGCTCATGGCGGCATGGACAGTTTAAGCAGATGCCCCAGCCGGGGGCCCTTTCCTCCAGCAACTTGTTTCCCGCAGGGACAGGCTGCCGGGAGCACTTCCTGTCTGGGGAGTATTTAAGTGGATGCGCGGACTTTTCCAGTTCCTCTTTGCCATGAGGTAGAATAAAAGCAGTTGTGTTTTACTAGCTCTGGTCTCGACTCCCACGTTTGCTGCGGTACCTCAACAGATTAGTAGCAATGCACAAAAAAATCTTATTTCTGCACCTTGAGCCAGCTCTAAAGAGAATACAATACATTAAAAGAGGCATGCTAGCTAACACAAGTGCCCAGCCAGAACATTTATCCTTTGCCATCATTTTATAATTTGTCAACATTCAACCTATTTTTCTCTGGTGTAATTCAGTCTACATCTTTACTGCTGAAGCCATAACATGGTGGTTATTGTTTGTGAAAAAGTACTTTTAAAGACAATCCACATTTATAACTGAATTATTGTCCCCACTGTGACAAGGATCCAACATGGACAATAACAGTCTTGTTATTTATAAAATAACATTCAGAGTAACCCAGTGGCTCAGTAAGTAAATGCATTGTGGTGTGGTGTGGTACTAAGCCATATAATCAGGATGGTCTCAAGTTCAAGCCTTGGCCTGTGCCAAGCTATCTGAGGTGCTGCACCTGATCACATCTCCAACTAGGGATTACTATCCAGTGACTCCTACTTGGTGTGTGGACCTTAGGTCAGAATTGAATTGGCTTTGGCAGTGATGGCCTCCATGGTCCAACAGCCTGAGAACAGTCATTGTCCAGGTTCGATTTGAGGCCCGTGATGAAGGAATCGCAGACCAATTCGTCAGAGTACGCATTGGCCATCACGGCCTTGCAGTTACAGTCCCGGACCAGGTCCTTTAGGCCCTGTAAGAAATCGTCCATTGATTCCTCTGGTCGCTGCCTGCGTGTAGCCAGCAGATGTCTGGCGTACACTTCGTTTACCGGCCTCTGGCATTGGGCCTTCAGGATAGTGATGGCCTCCGTGTAAGAGGTGGCGTCCCGAATGAACGAATAAATCCGATGACTTACGCGAGTAGTCAGTAGACTCAGTTTATCTACCTCGCTAGCGGATGAGGCCCCCGCGAAGAGTTCGAAGCATTTGAGCCAGTGTCCAAATTGATTTGATGCTTCAGCAGAATGTGGATCCAAGTCCAGACGCTCTGGTTTTAGGAGTCGATCCATCCTAGTATTCTTTAGTGATTAAAATTGATGGGCCTTCAATAACCACAAAACTAGAAGTTATAGACTTAAACAAGTTGGCTTTTAATCACTAAGATCAGAGCTAACATCTCAACACGCCGACTGGTTCACAGGAATGAGTCATACAGATCCTGGTATCTTTATGTAAGAGAAGTCAGGGGCGGAGCCAAGAGCCAAGACCTGGAACCTCCCAGGTTAGTCGGGAAAGAGGAAGTGAAACTATACACAGTGGGGGAGGGTAATATACATGAGTGCAAAATGAATACAGGATCAAGACAAACAGATTTCATTACACTGGTACAATCACACACTGGTATAATCACACACTAGTATAATTACAGACTGGTATAATCACAGACCCGTATAATCACAGACTGGTGCAATCACACACTGGTATAATCACACAGAGGTATAACCACAGACTGGTACAATCATGCACGGGTATAATCACACACTAGTATAATCACAGACTGGTATAATCACAGACTGGTATAATCACAGCCCCGTATAATCACAGACTGGTATAATCACAGACTGGTATAATCACAGCCCCGTATAATCACACACTGGTATAATCACAGCCTGGTATAATCACACACTGGTATAAACGGAGACTGGTATAATCACAGACTGGTATAATCACAGACTGGTGCCATCACACACTGGTATAATCACAGACTGGTATAATCACGCACTGGTATAGTTACAATCTGGTATAATCACACGCTGGTATAATCACACGCTGGTATTGTTGTGTATGTAATATGTGTGCTACTTTGAACCTATGGACAGGACTGCACTACTTGTTGGGCGTAGTGATACGCAGTACCACTCCTGGCCATAGGGGTATAAATAGTACTGTGGGTACTGATCCCCCTCAGTTCCCGCCTGTGAGCATGAAGTAAAGACCTATGTATAGTCCCTACCTCCAACCAGTAAAGACCTGTTTGAGTTATACGTTTAAGTCTTTGTGTTAATTGTTCAATACAATACACATACTTAACAGGTATAATCACACGCTGGTATAATCACAGACGGGTACAATCACACACTGGTATAATCAGACACTGGTATAATCACACGCTGGTATAATCATAGGCTCGTATAATCACAGACTGGTGCAATCACACCAAGGTATAATCACACCAAGGTATAATCACGCACTGGTACAATCACACACTGGTATAATCACACACTGGTATAATCACACACTGGTATAATCACACACTGGTATAAATCACACACTGGTATAATCACAGACTTGTGGCGGAACAACCAGAGGATTACGGACAATTATATATAATTCCTTTTACAGCAATGTAGTACAGCTGGGGGCTGCACCTTTAATATATCTGTTAACTGTACTAGGGCTTCTTTCCTGTACCCCGCGTGATGACGTCATGCTGTCCATCATGTGATCTCTCAACGGCGGGAAGAACGTGATGACCACATGACGTTAGAGCGCGGAACCTTCTAGCAGTTGAGCTCGGACACTGCTAGCAGTTGAGCTCGGAACCTGCTAGCAGTTGAGCTCGGAACCTTCTAGCAGTTTCCAGAGAGGCTGTCAAGCAGACCAGACATAATTGCATTGTATCCTACAGTTTCCTGTACAGCTTCGTTTGTTCATTAAATTTTATTGTTTTTGATTTTCTGAGTCGATCTCAATTCTTCGGCTAAGAACCCCAGTTCCTACATTGGTGACCCCGATTTCTTCAAACAATTTTCGTTGAAGTTACATCAAGGACACGAACGCCGTCACACTCAAACTGCTGCAATTTTGGGAGCAACAACCGGCCGTGTGGTTTTTCCAGGCGGAAGCCCAATTTGCAATCCGGGGAGTAGCAGCGGATTCGACCCGTTATTATTACGTTGTCTCCGCCCTCGACAGCGCCACGGCCTTGCGGGTCGTCAGCCTCCTTGAGAGTCCACCGAACAATGGCAAGTACGAAGCTTTAAAAGCACGTTTACTGCAGCTTTTCGGTCTGTCCAAGTCGGAGCGCACTCGCAGACTTATCTCCATGTCCGGCCTCGGGGACTCAAAACCCTCAGAGCTCATGAGCCAAATGCTCACGCATTTGGGCTCGGAATCGCAATGTTTTCTGTTCCGCGAGCTGTTTCTCTGTCAACTACCAGAGCCAGTACAGACAGCCTTGGCCAATTCCGCGATCACGGATTGTGCTGAACTCGCCGCGGAAGCGGATAAAATATTCACCGTCTCACAACAATCTTGTGCAGCCGCGAGGCGCCCATCCCCCAAAAGAGCGAATCCGACTCCTCCTCCTGCAGGCTGGTGTGCATACCACGCTCGTTTCAGCGCGAAGGCCAGAAATTGCCGTCCGCCCTGCAGTTTCTCACCAAAAAAAAACCTACCTCAAACCAGCGGTTTCTGAGAAGATCAATAAGGCCTAAGGGACGCGCCGGAGTTGCGATGGCCGTCGGGTCCGCAGGGAAACTCCTATACATTACAGACTCCCTGTCAGGGCCACGTTTTCTCTGTGATACTGGCTCCAAGTGCAGTATCCTACCAGCGTCGAAGCTAGATCTTCAATCCGGCGGTCAAGGTCCCCCCCTCGAGGCAGCCAATGGTGCGGCCATTCGCACGTTCGGAAAGCGTAGGGTCCAGTTGAGTTTTGGCGGCCAATGTTTTGTTTGGGAGTTCATCATGACGAAAGTCTCACAGGCCATCCTGGGGGCAGATTTCTTCTGCGCAAACGGGTTTCTCGTCGACGTCCGACACTGCCGGCTAATCAGTGCCTCCACTTTTCACTCGGTCCCCTGCCACCGAAGCACCGCGATGTCTTGGTCAGTTGCCTGTGCAGTCCCATCTCCAAATGAGTTCTCTTGTCTTCTCAGTGAGTTCCCTGAGCTCACCAGACCCACATTTTCTTCTTCAGTCACGAGGCACAGTATGGCTCACCACATTACCACGACAGGATCCCCCGTTTATGCGAGAGCTCGAAGGCTGGAACCCGGTAAACTCGCGGCCGCCAAGGCGGAGTTCCATACAATGGAACGCCTGGGTATTATTCGACGTTCGAATAGTCCTTGGTCCTCGCCATTACACATTGTTCCTAAGCCGGGCGGCGGATGGCGACCATGCAGTGACTACAGACGCCTGAATGAGGCTACCACACCAGATCGGTACCCAATTCCTCACATTCAGGATTTTTCGGCCCATCTGGCAGGGAATTCCATCTTTTCCAAAGTAGACCTCATCCGAGGCTATCATCAAGTGCCCGTGCATCCTCAGGACTTGCCCAAAACTGTCGTCATCACACCTTTCGGGCTCTTTGAGTTCCTTCATATGCCGTTTGGGCTGAAGAATGCAGCACAAGCCTTCCAACATCTCATGGATTCCGTGTTTGTGATCTGCCGTTCATCTTCGTCTACCTAGACGACATCCTTATTGCCAGTAACAGCACGAAAGAACACATTACCCTTTTTTCTCGTCTCAGCCAACATGGCCTTATTATCAACCCGGCCAAGTGCCAGTTTGGGTTGCACAGCATTGATTTCCTGGGACACAGAATCACCTCAGAAGGCGCCGTCCCGCTGGCCACGAAGGTGGAAGCAGTCACCTCATTCCCTCTTCCTCAGACCGTCAGGGCCCTCCAGGAATTTCTGGGAATGGTCAATTTTTATCATTGGTTCGTCCCCAAGGTGGCATTGTTGATGCAACCTTTGTACGAGGCCCTCAGAGGTAAATCGGGCAAAGACCGGATCGATTGGACACCCCAGATGGACCAGGCTTTCCTCGACACTAAGAACGCTTTGACTGCTGCGACCATGTTGGCACATCCCATTCCGGGCGCAACCATTGCCCTTACCACCGACGCATCTGATTATGCCATCGGGGCAGTACAGGAGCAGTGGGTCGACGGCACATGGCAACCACTGGCTTTCTTCAGCTGCCAATTGCGGAAGAACGAACGCAAGTATAGTACTTTTGATAGGGAGTTGTTGGCATTGTTTCTGGCCATCCGCCATTTTCGCTTCCTACTGGAAGGATGCCCATTCACGGCTTTTGTAGACCACAAGCCACTTACTTTTGCGATGGCCAAGACAGCGGAACCATGGTCGGCACGGCCACAACGTCATCTTACGTATATATCTGAATTTACAACCGACATACAACATGTCTCGGGCAAAGACAACCTGGTGGCGGATTGTCTCTCCCGCGCCCAGCTCCACGCAGTACACCTGGGAGTCGACTATGTTGGTTTGGCAAAAGAACAGAAGGCAGACCCTGAAGTGCAGGCATACCGGACCGCACCTTCCAGCTTACAAGTGGCTGATGTCAGTTTCCAGGCTGCAGGGACCACACTCCTGTGTGACATCTCGATGGGCGTCCCACGTACAATCGTTCCAGTCGAATGGCGCAAGAGAATTTGACACTGGCATGAGAGCGTCACAACGACTCATGGGAAAGAATTTCGTCTGGAAGGGCATGCATCTCGACGTCCGTGACTGGACCAATACCTGCGTGAGTTGCCAGAAGTCAAAGATACAACGCCATGTTAAGGCCCCAGTCGCCACTTTTTTGGTTCCGGAGCGTCGATTCGACCATGTGCACGTGGACCTGGTTGGTCCTCTCCCTTCCTCTCGCGGGTACACTCACCTCACCGTGGTAGACTGCACCACCAGGTGGCCAGAGGCAATTCCTTTGGTTGCCACCACAGCAGCAGATGTCTCCAGAGCCTTCATCTCGTCGTGGGTAGCTCGGTTCGGGGTACCGGCTGACATCTCCACCGACCGGGGGCCTCAATTTACCTCTGAGCTTTGGAACGCCGTAGCTCAAGGTTTGGGCACCAAGCTTCATCGTACCACCGCCTACCATCCACAGGCGAACGGTCTGTGTGAAAGATTCCACAGGTCCCTTAAAGCCGCACTGCGTGCTAGTCTCCGTGGGCCTAGTTGGGTGGACAGGCTCCCTTGGGTGCTGCTAGGTCTTCGCATGGCGCCTAAGGATGGCCTGCATTCTTCTACAGCAGAGCTGGCTTACCGCCAACCACTCAGAGTGCCTGGCGATTTTCTTCCTCCTCACATGGAACCCTGGTCCCCAGCTCAGCAGCTCGTCAGCCACCAGGAAGCGGCTAGGAATTTCATCCCAGTGCCTACTTCGCATCATGACCTGCAGCGCTCCCATGTCCCGGTGGATCTTAAGAGCGCAGAATACGTGTTCATTCGGCAGAATGCTTGCAAAAACCCGCTCAAACCGCCTTACCCAGGTTCGTTCCACGTCATCTCGTCAGGTGACAAGTCCTTCACAGTCGACGTCGGCGGTAAGCCTGACCACATCTCCATCGACCGGTTGAAACCGGCATATCTGGATCTGAGCGAACCAGTCGTCACCGCTCAGTAGCCTCATCGTGCTCGTCCACCGTCGATTGCCGGTCCAGTACGGCCACAGTCATCTGTCGAGTCGCCAGTGCCCACCTCACCGAGTCGACCACTGCCGGCCTCTTCTTCTCCTCCACCTGCGGCGTCATCCCAACCACAGCCAACGGCCAGTTCATCTTCTAGCGCTCTGTTCCAGCTGCCGCGGTATCGCAGTCGGTCGGACAGACACGTCAGACCCCCTTCTCGCCTTACCTTCTTGGTTAAAAGCAATTCTGGGGGGCGCATGTGGCGGAACCACCAGAGGATTACAGACAATTGTATATAATTACTTTTACAGCAATGTAGTACAGCTGGGGGCTGCACCATAAAATGTATCTGTTAACTGTACTAGGGCTTCTTTCCTGTACTCCGCGTGATGACGTCATGCCGTCCATCACGTGATCTCTCAACAGCGGGAAGAACGTGATGACGTCAGAGCTCAGAACCTTCTAGCAGTAGAGCTCGGAACCTGCTAGCAGTTTCCAGAGAGGCTGTCAAGCAGACCAGACATAATTGCATTGTATCCTACAGTTTCCTGTACAGCTTTGTTTGTTCATTAAATTTTATTGTTTTTGATTTTCTGAGTCGATCTCAATTCTTCGGCTAGGAACCCCAGTTCCTACAGACTGGTATAATCACAGACTGAAATAATCACAGACTGCTATAACCACACACTGGTACAACCACACACTGGTACAACCACACACTGGTACAACCACACACTGGTATAATCAAAAACAGGTATAATCACAGACTGGTGTAATTACACTCTGGTATAATCGCAGACTGGTACAATCGCACACTGGTAGAATCGCACACTGCTAGAATCGCACACTGCTAGAATCGCACACTGCTAGAATCGCACACTGCTAGAATCGCACACTGATATAAACACAGACCGGTACAATCAGAGACTGGTATAGTCACAGACTGGTGTAATCAGAGACTGGTGCAATCACAGACTGCTAAAATCACAGACTGCTAAAATCACAGACTGGTACAATCACACACTGGTACAATCACACACTGGTACAATCACACACTGGTACAATCTCTGACCGGTACAGTCAAACACTGGTACAGTCGCACACTGGTACAGTCGCACACTGGTACAGTCGCACACTGGTACAGTCACACCCTGGCACAGTCACACCCTGGCACAGTCACACTCTGGTACAGTCACACTCTGGTACAGTCACACTCTGGTACAGTCACACCCTAGTACAGTCACACCCTAGTACAGTCACACACTGGTACATTCACACACTGATACAATCACACACTGGTATAATCATTGTGATCCACCACCCCCTAGACCGAAGGGTGTGTTGATGCGGGAACAGGAGAACACAAGCACAGTCAAAAGTTTGGTCTATGAAAAACAGCAATTAGCTGTGTTTTTTTTTAAGCAAACGGGGAAAAAGCTTCACATCTGGCAAAATCCAAAACATAAGCCAGGGTTACTTTACCACTGGTTCCTTCTCCAAAAACAATAAGCCAGGGTTACTTTACCACTGGTTCTTTCTCCTCAGGCACTGGCCCTGTCCTGGCTTTCCCCTCAGGCTCTGGTCCTGGTCCCATCCTGGCTTTCTCCTCATGCTTTGGCCCTGTCCTGGCTTCTCCTCAGGCTCTGGCCCTGTCCTGGCTTTCTCCTCAGGCACTGGCCCTCTCCACTGGCACTGGCACTGGCACTGGCCCTCTCCTCATGCACTGGCCTGGTACTCACTCAGGACCCCTTTCCCTGAGGCTGGCCCGCAGGCCACGATCCCCAGCCCAGAAGGGATGCACTAGTTTGCCTTTTAAACTAGTGAGCTAATGGGTAGATATGCCTCAGGTGTGTTGGAGGTGGGTGTGGCCTTCACCTGAATTGGAATAAGAGGGGGACTTTGTCTCCATCTGGTGGCCACATACCATCCATCTCACCTCAAACCGCCCCCTTAGCACACATCATACACAGGTACAATCAGACTGGTACAATCACAGACTGGTATAATCACACACTGTTATAATCACACACTGGTATAATCACACACTGGTATAATCACACACTGGTAACACCACAGACTGGTATAATCACAGTCTGGTATAAACACATTGGTATAATCACAGACTGGTACAATCAGAGACTGGTACAATCACATACTGGTATAGTCACAGACAGGTATAATAAACGCTGGTATAATCACAGTCTGGAATTATCACGGACTGGTATAATCACACACTCATAAAATCACAGACTGCTATAATCACAGACTAGTATAATCACAGACTGGTATAAACACAGACTGGTATAAACACAGACTGGTATAATCACACACTGAAATAATCACAGACTGGTATAATCACACACTGGTATATTCACAGACTGGTACAAACACACACTGGTATAATCACATACTGGTATAGTCACAGACTGGTATAATCACACACTGGTATAGTCACACAGTGGCATAATCACAGACTGGAATAATCACAGACTGGAATAATCACAGACTGGTATAATCACAGACTGGTACAATCACAGAATGTTACAATCACATTCTGGTATAGACACACACTGGTATAATCACACACTGGTATAATCACACACTGGTATAATCACAGACTGGTATATTCACAGACTGGTATAATCACACACTGGTATAATCACAGACTGGTATAATCACACACTGGCATAATCACAGACTGGTACAAACACACACTGGTATAATCACATAAAGGTATAATCACAGACTGGTATAATCACACACTGGTATACTCACAGACTGGTATAATCACTCACTGGTGTAATCACACACTGGTATAATCACACACTGGTATAGTCAAAGAATGGTATAATCAAAGACTGGTACAAACACACACCGGTACAATCACACACTGGTATAATCACACCCTGGTACAATCACAGATGGTTACAATCACAGACTGGTGTAATGGCACACTGGTATAATCAGAGACTGGTACAATCACACACTGGTATAAACACAGACTGGTGAAATCACAGACTGCTGTAATCACAGACTGCTATAATCACAGACAGGTATAATCACAGACTGGTACAATCACAGACTGGTACAATCACAGACTGGTAGAATCACACACTGGTATAATCACAGACTGGTATAATCACAGAGTGGTATTTTCACAGAGTGGTAT
The DNA here is from genome assembly GCF_052327205.1 of Somniosus microcephalus. Classification (NCBI taxonomy): domain Eukaryota; kingdom Metazoa; phylum Chordata; class Chondrichthyes; order Squaliformes; family Somniosidae; genus Somniosus; species Somniosus microcephalus. The sequence continues at coordinate 72,233,054 of NC_140989.1, read as the reverse complement.
AATCACACACTGGTACAATCACACACTGGTATAATCACAGACTGGAATAATCACAGACTGGCATAATCACACACTTGTATAATCACAGACTGGTGTAATCATACACTGGTATAATCACAGACTGGTATAATCACAGACTGGTATAATCACACACTGGTATAATCACAGACTGGTGCAATCACAGACTGGTATAATCACAGATTGGTACAATCACAGACTGGTATAACCACATACTGGTATAAGCACAGACTGGAATAATCACTTACTGGTATAATCACACACTGGTACAATCGCAGACTGGTATAATCACAGACTGGTACAATCACAGACTGGTACAATCACACACTGGTATAATCACAGATGGGTACAATCACAGACTGGTATAATCACACACTGGTATAAACACAGACTGGTACAATCACACACCGGTACAATCACAGACTGCTATAATCACAGACTGCTATAATCACAGACTGCTATAATCACAGACAGGTATAATCACACACTGGTATAATCACAGACTTTTATAATCACAGACAGGTGTAATCACACACTATTATAATCACACACTGGTATAATCACAGACTGGTATAATCACAGACTGGTAAAATCACAGACTGTTATAATCATATACTGGTATGGTCAAAGAATGGTATAATCAAAGACTGGTACAAACACACACCGGTACAATCACACACTGGTATAATCACACCCTGGTACAATCACACACTGGTATAAACACAGACTGGTGAAATCACAGACTGCTGTAATCACAGACTGCTATAATCACAGACAGGTATAATCACAGACTGGTACAATCACAGACTGGCACAATCACAGACTGGTAGAATCACACACTGGTATAATCACAGACTGGTATAATCACAGAGTGGTATTTTCACAGAGTGGTATAATCACACACTGGTACAATCACACACTGGTATAATCATAGACTGGAATAATCACAGACTGGCATAATCACACACTTGTATAATCACAGACTGGTATAATCATACACTGGTATAATCACAGACTGGTATAATCACAGACAGTTATAATCACACACTGGTATAATCACAGACTGGTATAATCATACACTGGTATAATCACAGACTGGTACAATCACAGACTGGTACAATCACAGACTGGTATAATCACAGATTGGTACAATCACAGACTGGTATAACCACATACTGGTATAAGCACAGACTGGAATAATCACTTACTGGTATAATCACACACTGGTACAATCGCAGACTGGTACAATCACACACTGGTATAATCACAGATGGGTACAATCACAGACTGGTATAATCACACACTGGTATAAACACAGACTGGTACAATCACACACCGGTACAATCACAGACTGCTATAATCACAGACTGCTATAATCACAGACAGGTATAATCACACACTGGTATAATCACAGACTTTTATAATCACAGACTGGTATAATCACAGACTGATATAATCACACATTTGTATAATCACATACTGGTATAATCACGGACTGGTATAATCACAGACTGGTATAATCACACACTGTTATAATCACAGACTGGTATAATCACAGACTGGTACAATCACACACTGGTATAATCACAGAATGGTACAATCACAGACCGGTATGATAACAGACTGGTACAATCACACACTGGTGCAATCACATACTGTTATAATCACAGACTGGTATAATCACACACTGGTATAATCACATAATGGTACAGTCACATACTGGTATAGTCACAGACTGGTATAATCACACACTGGTATAATCACAGACTGGAATAATCAAAGACTGGTATAATCACACACTCGTTTAATCACAGACTGCTATAATCACAGACTGGTATAATCAGATACTGGTATAATCACAGACTGGAGTAATCACAGACTGGTATAATCACACACTGGTATAATCACAGACTGGAATAATCGTTGATGGGTATAATCACACACTGGTACAATCACACACTGGTATAATCATAGACTGGAATAATCACAGACTGGCATAATCACACACTTGTATAATCACAGACTGGTATAATCATACACTGGTATAATCACAGACTGGTATAATCACAGACTGGTATAATCACACACTGGTATAATCACAGACTGGTATAATCATACACTGGTATAATCACAGACTGGTACAATCACAGACTGGTACAATCATACACTGGTATAATCACAGACTGGTACAATCACAGACTGGTACAATCACAGACTGGTATAATCACAGATTGGTACAATCACAGACTGGTATAACCACATACTGGTATAAGCACAGACTGGAATAATCACTTACTGGTATAATCACACACTGGTACAATCGCAGACTGGTATAATCACAGACTGGTACAATCACAGACTGGTACAATCACACACTGGTATAATCACAGATGGGTACAATCACAGACTGGTATAATCACACACTGGTATAAACACAGACTGGTACAATCACACACCGGTACAATCACAGACTGCTATAATCACAGACTGCTATAATCACAGACAGGTATAATCACACACTGATATAATCACAGACTTTTATAATCACAGACTGGTATAATCACAGACTGATATAATCACACATTTGTATAATCACATACTGGTATAATCACGGACTGGTATAATCACAGACTGGTATAATCACACACTGTTATAATCACAGACTGGTATAATCACAGACTGGTACAATCACAGACTGGTACAATCACACACTGGTATAATCACAGATGGGTACAATCACAGACTGGTATAATCACAGACTGGTATAATCACACACTGGTATAAACACAGACTGGTACAATCACACACCGGTACAATCACAGACTGCTTTAATCACAGACTGCTATAATCACAGACAGATATAATCACGCACTGGTATAATCACAGACTTTTATAATCACAGACTGGTATAATCACAGACTGATATAATCACACATTTGTATAATCACATACTGGTATAATCACGGACTGGTATAATCACAGACTGGTATAATCACACACTGTTATAATCACAGACTGGTATAATCACAGACTGGTACAATCACACACTGGTATAATCACAGACTGGTACAATCACAGACCGGTATGATAACAGACTGGTACAATCACACACTGGTACAATCACATACTGTTATTATCACAGACTGGTATAATCACACACTGGTGTAGTCACAGACTGTTACAATCACAGACTGGTATAATCACACACTGGTATAATCACAGACTGGAATAATCAAAGACTGGTATAATCACACACTCGTTTAATCACAGACTGCTATAATCACAGACTGGTATAATCAGATACTGGTATAATCACAGACTGGAGTAATCACAGACTGGTATAATCACACACTGGTATAATCACAGACTGGAATAATCGTTGATGGGTATAATCACACACTGGTACAATCACACACTGGTATAATCATAGACTGGAATAATCACAGACTGGCATAATCACACACTTGTATAATCACAGACTGGTATAATCATACACTGGTATAATCACAGACTGGTATAATCACAGACTGGTATAATCACACACTGGTATAATCACAGACTGGTATAATCATACACTGGTATAATCACAGACTGGTACAATCACAGACTGGTACAATCATACACTGGTATAATCACAGACTGGTACAATCACAGACTGGTACAATCACAGACTGGTATAATCACAGATTGGTACAATCACAGACTGGTATAACCACATACTGGTATAAGCACAGACTGGAATAATCACTTACTGGTATAATCACACACTGGTACAATCGCAGACTGGTATAATCACAGACTGGTACAATCACAGACTGGTACAATCACACACTGGTATAATCACAGATGGGTACAATCACAGACTGGTATAATCACACACTGGTATAAACACAGACTGGTACAATCACACACCGGTACAATCACAGACTGCTATAATCACAGACTGCTATAATCACAGACAGGTATAATCACACACTGATATAATCACAGACTTTTATAATCACAGACTGGTATAATCACAGACTGATATAATCACACATTTGTATAATCACATACTGGTATAATCACGGACTGGTATAATCACAGACTGGTATAATCACACACTGTTATAATCACAGACTGGTATAATCACAGACTGGTACAATCACAGACTGGTACAATCACACACTGGTATAATCACAGATGGGTACAATCACAGACTGGTATAATCACACACTGGTATAAACACAGACTGGTACAATCACACACCGGTACAATCACAGACTGCTTTAATCACAGACTGCTATAATCACAGACAGATATAATCACGCACTGGTATAATCACAGACTTTTATAATCACAGACTGGTATAATCACAGACTGATATAATCACACATTTGTATAATCACATACTGGTATAATCACGGACTGGTATAATCACAGACTGGTATAATCACACACTGTTATAATCACAGACTGGTATAATCACAGACTGGTACAATCACACACTGGTATAATCACAGACTGGTACAATCACAGACCGGTATGATAACAGACTGGTACAATCACACACTGGTACAATCACATACTGTTATTATCACAGACTGGTATAATCACACACTGGTGTAGTCACAGACTGTTACAATCACAGACTGGTATAATCACACACTGGTATAATCACAGACTGGAATAATCAAAGACTGGTATAATCACACACTCGTTTAATCACAGACTGCTATAATCACAGACTGGTATAATCAGATACTGGTATAATCACAGACTGGAGTAATCACAGACTGGTATAATCACACACTGGTATAATCACAGACTGGAATAATCGTTGATGGGTATAATCACACACTGGTACAATCACACACTGGTATAATCATAGACTGGAATAATCACAGACTGGCATAATCACACACTTGTATAATCACAGACTGGTATAATCATACACTGGTATAATCACAGACTGGTATAATCACAGACTGGTATAATCACACACTGGTATAATCACAGACTGGTATAATCATACACTGGTATAATCACAGACTGGTACAATCACAGACTGGTACAATCATACACTGGTATAATCACAGACTGGTACAATCACAGACTGGTACAATCACAGACTGGTATAATCACAGATTGGTACAATCACAGACTGGTATAACCACATACTGGTATAAGCACAGACTGGAATAATCACTTACTGGTATAATCACACACTGGTACAATCGCAGACTGGTATAATCACAGACTGGTACAATCACAGACTGGTACAATCACACACTGGTATAATCACAGATGGGTACAATCACAGACTGGTATAATCACACACTGGTATAAACACAGACTGGTACAATCACACACCGGTACAATCACAGACTGCTATAATCACAGACTGCTATAATCACAGACAGGTATAATCACACACTGATATAATCACAGACTTTTATAATCACAGACTGGTATAATCACAGACTGATATAATCACACATTTGTATAATCACATACTGGTATAATCACGGACTGGTATAATCACAGACTGGTATAATCACACACTGTTATAATCACAGACTGGTATAATCACAGACTGGTACAATCACAGACTGGTACAATCACACACTGGTATAATCACAGATGGGTACAATCACAGACTGGTATAATCACACACTGGTATAAACACAGACTGGTACAATCACACACCGGTACAATCACAGACTGCTTTAATCACAGACTGCTATAATCACAGACAGATATAATCACGCACTGGTATAATCACAGACTTTTATAATCACAGACTGGTATAATCACAGACTGATATAATCACACATTTGTATAATCACATACTGGTATAATCACGGACTGGTATAATCACAGACTGGTATAATCACACACTGTTATAATCACAGACTGGTATAATCACAGACTGGTACAATCACACACTGGTATAATCACAGACTGGTACAATCACAGACCGGTATGATAACAGACTGGTACAATCACACACTGGTACAATCACATACTGTTATTATCACAGACTGGTATAATCACACACTGGTGTAGTCACAGACTGTTACAATCACAGACTGGTATAATCACACACTGGTATAATCACAGACTGGAATAATCAAAGACTGGTATAATCACACACTCGTTTAATCACAGACTGCTATAATCACAGACTGGTATAATCAGATACTGGTATAATCACAGACTGGAGTAATCACAGACTGGTATAATCACACACTGGTATAATCACAGACTGGAATAATCGTTGATGGGTCTAATCACACACTGGTATGATCACAGACGGGTATAATCACACACTGGTATAATCACAGACTTGTATATTCACAGACTGGTACAATCAGAGACTGGTATAATCATGTAATGGTATAATCACAGACTGAACAAATCACATACTGGTATAATCACACAATGCTATAATTACACTCTGGTATAATCACACACTGGTATAATCACAGACTGGTACTATCATAGGCTGGTATATTCACATTCTGGTATAGTCAAAGACTGGTATAATCAGTTCAATTGAATTGAATTCAATTCAAATCACTTTATTGGCATGACAAGGTACATCTTATGTTGCCAAAGCATCAAAACACATTTATGGTTGAACACATAAACGCAGATCTATCCATACAGTGTATAAACAGATATATCCCTGAGTGTATAAATATACATTCATATAATTTGTATATACTCTTTTTTTAGATTTAATGGTTGTCCCTCGGTTTATGGCAAGCTGTAACATAGTGTGCCGCTAAGGTTTCACAATTTCTCTGTTCCCCTAGTAGGTATGGGAGTTTTTGGTCGTCATTCAAATTTCTGAATTCAGGGCATATTTTTGTGAATTTTGGGTAGAAATTGTCCCTGATGCCCTGATATTTTCCACAAGCTGTGAGGAAGTGCATCTCTGTCTCCACCACTCCCTGACTGCAGTGAGAGCATATCCTGTCCTCTCTTGGCAGCCGGGTCTGCCTGTGTCTGCCTTTTTCGATGGCCAGGCTATGTTCACTAAGTCTGTACATTGTCAAGGTTTTTCTCATTTTGCTATCCTTTACCATGGTCAGGTATTCAGCCATGTTGTATTGTCTGTTTAGGGCCAAGTAGCAATTGAGTTTGTTTCGGGTTTTTGTTGTTTCTGCCCAATATGACAGATATTTTTCCTTTTGCTGAGTGACAATTGTGTTGGGTCGAATTCTCTGTGCTACGATGTCACTGTCCTGGGGCTGGTTATTGTTAGTAGTGTTAGTAGTAACTTCACTGAGTCCCAGGGCTAGTTGACTGAGGGTATTCTTCTTTATGGTCCTCTCTTGGCATTTCAGGGCTTCGTAATGATAGCAGTGGGGGTTGCTCATTTTTAGGTGTTTCCAAAATTTGGTGGCTCTTTTTTGGATAGTAATTATTAATGGATATTGGCCTAGTTCTGCCCTGCATGCATTGTTTACAGTTTTCCTTTGGGTCCGGAGGATACTTTTACAGAATTCTGCATGTAGGATCTCAATGGGGTGTTTGTCCCATTTTGCGAATTCTTGTTGTGTTAGTGGTCCCCACACCTCACTGCCATAGAGTGCAATTGGTTCAATTACTGATTTAAAAATTTTGAGCCAAATGCTAATTGGAATTTCTATTTGGATTGATTTTTTAATGGCAGAGAAAGCCCTTCTTGCTTTCTCTTTCAGTTCATTCACAGCCAGATGAAAATTTCCCGTAGAACTGATTTTTAAGCCCAAGTATGTGTAGTTAGTGGTTTGTTCAATTTTAGTTGTTCCTAGTGTGAAATTTATTCTGGGTCCCTGATGTCTGGATCTTTGCTGGAACAAAAGGACTTTGGTTTTTTGGGGGTTTATTGTCAGGGCCCAGGTCTGACAGAACGACTCTAGCAGATCCAGGTTCTGCTGTAGACCCTCCTTAGTTGGTGACAGCAGAACCAGGTCATCTGCATAGAGGAGGAATTTAACCTTGGATTCATATAGGGTGAGGCCGGGTGCTGTAGATTGTTCAAGTAGTTTTGCCAATTCGTTTATGTAAATATTAAAGAGTGTCGGTGAGATGGGTGAGCCCTGCGTCACACCATGCCCCTGTGGGAGGTATTTTGTTTGTTTGTCTCCAATTTTAACTGCACATTTATTGTTTGTATACATTGATTTAATTACATCATATGTTTTTCCCCCTACACCACTTTCAATAAGTTTCAAGAATAGACCATCGTGCCAGATGGAATCAAAAGCCTTCTGGAAATCTATAAAGCAGGCAAAAATTTTGCTTTTGTTTTGATGAACATGTTTGTCAATTAGGGTCTGCAGGGTGAAGATATGGTCTGATGTTCTATAGTTTGGTAGGAATCCAATTTGGCTTTTACTCAAGACATTGTGCTCCTCAAGGAAGTTTATAAATCTTTTGTTTATGATACTACAGAAAACCTTCCCCAGGTTACTGTTTACACAGATGCCTCGATAGTTATTTGGGTCAACTTTGTCTCCAATTTTGTATATGGGCATTATGAGTCCTTTGTTCCAGATATCAGGGAAGTAACCGACACTCAGAACCAAGTTGAAGAGTTTCAGGATAGCCAATTTCATTTTATCGTCCGTGTGTTTAATCATCTCGCTTAGGATGCCGTCTGCACCGCAAGCTTTTCCTGGTCGCAGGTCCTTGAGTTTTTCAAATAGCTCTTTTTCAGTTATTATGGGGTCTAGCGGGTTTTGGTTATCTTTTATGGCCAATTCGAGCTTTTCCAGTTTTTTGCATATTTGGTATTGCTGTGGGCTTAGTGTATTTTTCTGGTATAATTTTTCAAAATGGTTTTCCCATGTGTCTCTGTTTTGAATGGCCAATTTGTCGTGTTGTTTTTTGTGTAATGTATTCCAGTTGTCCCAGAAACAATTGGAATCAATGGATTCCTCAATGGAGCTGAGTGTATTCTTAATATACTGCTCTTTCTTGGTTCTGAGTGTGTTTTTGTATTGTGTTAGTGCCTGACAATAAGTAAGGCGTAATTCCTCGTTTTCTGGTTGTCTGTGTTTTTGGTTTGATATTTTTCTGATATTTTTCCTCATGTTCTGGCAATCGGAGTCAAACCATTTTTCGTAGTTTTTTGTTTTGGGTTTATTCTTGTGAACTTTCAAGTTTGACATTGATGCCAAATTATCAAAAATATTAGTTAGGTTATTCACTGCCCGGTTTACGCCTTCTTTATTGTGTGTGTATGTATTTTCCAGAAAGGTGTCCAAGAGAGCTTGAGTTGATTGATTGGTAATTGCTTTCTGGTATTTTTCCGTGCTGTTTTTGGCCCATCTGTAGGATTTTTTAATGTTGTACAGCTTACTGGGTTGTGTTTCTGTGTTGGTTGTTTCTGTCCTTTTAAGATATGCAGTAATTTGACTGTGATCTGACAGTGTTGTTTGTGGTTTGACTGTGAATGCTCTGAAAGAGGATGGGTCCAGATCCGTAATCATATAGTCTACGGTGCTGAAGCCAAGAGGTGAGCAATAGGTGGATCTTCCTAGGTAGTCTCCCATGAACCTACCATTGACAATGTACAGACCCAGGCTTCGACAGAGCTGCAGGAGCTGTTTTCCGTTAGCATTTGTCTGTTTGTCACAGTTATGCCTGTGTGGATGGGAAGGGAGATCAAAGTGGTTATTCCCAAATATGTAATTATTCCCCTGATTATTGGTGAAGTCTGGTTCTTCGCCAGTTCTTGAGTTGAGGTCACCACAGATCAACACATTTCCCTGGGCCTGGAATAGGATAATCTCCCTCTCTATGTTGGAGAAGGTGTCCTCTTTGAAGTACGGGGATTCTGTCGGGGGGATATAGAGTGCGCAAATGAAAACATCTTTCATGCTAGAGATGATGCCCCTCTTAATTTTGAGCCATAAGTGGTTTTCACCCTTTTTTATAAATTTAATGTAATTCCTAAGCTCTGCTTTAAGCCAAATCAGTATGCCTCCAGATTCTCTGCCCTGGGTTACTCCTGGCAATTTATTGGAGGGGACCACCAGCTCTGTGTACCTATGAGGACAGCCAGTGTGCCCTTCTTCTCTACACCATGTTTCCTGTAAAAAGATAATATCTAGATCTTTAATTTCATCTAGGAACTCTGGGGTCCCACTCTTCATGCCAAGCATAGAAGAGCGTAGACCTTGGATATTCCAGGTTGAGATATATAAGGATTTCATGCTAAAATTGATCTTTTACTGTGATGGGTTAAAATATGATAAATAGTGATATGTGTTTGTCGTGTCTAAATGGGGAAAAAAGAACATTTCAATTGTCTATAAATGCTGAGGATGATTGGTTACAGCTCTTTCTAACAACTAGTCCTTATTTTTTTCTGATCCATAAGGCGGGAGTAGATGCTGCTGATCGTCTGCATTATGTCTCTTAATGGATTGTCTCTGCCTGTGGTATTGCGTACGCCCTGAACACCTCTCCCTCTGCCTGGCTGGGGGTGGTCCTGTTCCCCTGTAGGACAGGAGTGGTGCAGGTCCGACATTGTTGTTGTGCGTGGGAATCCTCTCTGGTCCCGGTTGGTGTGGTGGTGGTCTCTGTAGTAGTCCTGGTCTGTATCCCGTTGGTCTTTGGTGATCGGGGGGGGGGGGTCCTCTTGGAATCTGGGTGTGGACCCGGTTAAAAGCGACGTCCTTCAGGGCCTTCGCAAAGACCGACATTCGCTTCCTGTGGATATGGACATGGTCGTAAAGATATTCCACATCGAGGGTGGGGTGTTGGGCCAGGTGCACGTTATGTTTTAATTCACAGTCTCTTGCTATGCTTGCATTTATCTCATGGATTGTTTCGTTGTTGAAGTCTCTTCTCGGCAATTGTGTGAAAATAGTGATTCTAGTGTTTGGGAAGGTGTCGCTTGCCTTCTCAATCACTGATCTGAGCGATGTTGCTACCCTTTACTGCTGGGCCCTTAGGTCATTTGTGCTGGTGTGTATTATTATTTGTTGGGGGGAGCCTAATTGGGTTTTGGTCAGCCATTCTAGGGCTCTGTCTGTTGTTGGGCACCAGATCTTTTCTACTTTACGTCTAGGGAAGAGCCTTTTCTCCCAGAGGTATTTCCCATTTGAGTCTATGAGTATTATGATGTCAGCCTTGTTGGTGTTTACTGGTTGGTGGCTTTCGTCTGGATTCACAGGTTGTGTGTTGGGCTGGGGTGGTCGTTTCTGGTGTGTGCGTTCCTCTTGTGAGCGGCTCGGCTGTGGTTCCAAAGTGCTGGGGGCAGACTGGGCTTCAGTGTGCTGGTCGGTCTGTGTGGCTCCCCCTGTATTGTGGGTCTGCTGCTGTTGTTCAGTATGAGAGTGCAGCTGCCCAGTCGGGCTCTGTACTGTCTTATCTCTAGCCTCTGGCTGCTGGGCTAATGCCGCTCTCTCTCCCCTGTGGCTCTCTTTGTCTTTCTGCAGCTCTTTCACCTGCTTCCCAAGTAAGTTCAGCTCCCTCCTGTGTCTCTCCCTCTCCTGCTTTTGTTCCTGTTTTAATGCTGAAATGATGTTTTCTTGGTCGGTTTTCAGTTTAAGGACCTCCTCTGTAAGTTTAACCAGCTGTGTCTCCAGCTGGTTAAATTTCTCCTTTAGTTGTACCGGGCTGTGGGACCTCAGGGTGTGTGCCTGGTCGGAGCTGGAGGGCTCACTCACTTCCTGGCTAGGCTGATTTTCTCTTGGTGAGCTGGAGGTGGTAGGGGGAGAGTGTGTGGCTTTCTCCCTGATATTTCCACTGGGGCTGGTCAAATGTACCATGGGGTTGTGGGGCCCCAGGGTGTGTGCCTGGTCAGAACTGTGTGGCTTGCTCACCTCCTGACCAGGTTGATTTCCTCCTGGTGAGCTGTAAGTGGTGGGGGGAGTATGTGTGGCTTTTTCCCTGGTAGTTGCCCTGGGGCTGGTCCTTCCCTTCTCAATTATTTCTCTCAGTTTCTGGAAGGCCATTTCAAAGACTTTGAGGTTGCCTTGCACCATTATTGTACCATTTCTGTACATGTTGACCATTGTGGTTTCACTATCAGGGTCCCCTGATTTCCTTATTTTCAGTTTAGACCCATTAGCATTTTTTTCCTGCTTAACCCTGGGCTAGTGTATGTTTATTGCTTTGATCCAAGCCGCTGACTGATCTGAGTAAAAAATGAGATTACTCATGTTCGTTTGGTGTACCAGTCAGCAAAAACAGTTTTGGCTTCGCTCTCAGCTGCTGTTGCTTGAGCGATTTTTTTGCATTTATTTTGATGTTGGGGGGAAGCTGGAAGGGGTTGCTCTCAGTGCGCCATGGGAGCTGCTGCGGCTCCTCTGACTCGCTCCTTTTTAGTATAATCATATAATGCTATAATTCCAGACTGGACAAATCACACACTGGTATAATCACAGACTGGTATAATCACAGTCTGTTATAATCACAGACTCGTATAATCACAGACTGGTACAATCACACACTGGTTTAATCACAGTCTGGTATAATCACAGACTGGTATAATCACAGACTGGTATAATCACAGACTGGTATAATCACAGACTGGTACAATAACAGACTGGTATAATCACAGACTCGTATAATCACAGACTGGTACAATAACAGACTGGTATAATCACATACTGGCATAGAAACAGACTGGTATAATCAAACACTGGTATAAATAAATACAGACTGGAATAATCACAGACTGGTATAATCACTCACTGGAATAATGACAGACTGCTATAATCACATACTGGTATAAACAAATGCTGGTATAATCACAGACTGGTACAATCACAGACTGGTATAATCACATACTGGTTAATCACAGAATGGAATAATCACAGACTGGTTAAATCACACACTGGTATAATCATAGGCTGGTTTTGTGATGCACTGGTATATTCACAGACTGGCATAACCACACACTGGTATAATCACACACTAGTATAATCACACACTGGTATAATCACAGACTGCTATAATCACAGACTAGTACAATCACAGACTGGTATAAACACAGACTGGTATAATCACACACTGGTATAATCACACACTGATATAATCACAGACTGGTATAATCACACACTGGCATAATCACAGACTGGTACAAACAAACACTGGTATAATCACATACTGGTATGATCACAGACTGGCATAATCACACACTGGTATACTCACAGACTGGTATGGTCACACAGTGGTATAATCACACACTGGTATAATCACAGACTGGTATAAACACACTGGTATAATCACAGACTGGTACAAACACACACTGGTATAATCACATACTGGTATAATCACAGACTGGTATAATCACAAACAGGAATAATCACAGACTGGTATAATCACAAACAGGAATAATCACAGACTGGTATAATCACAGACTCGTTTAATGACAGACTGGTACAATCACACACTTTGCAATCACACACAGGTTTTCCCACAGACTGCTACATTCGCACACAGGTATAATCACACACTGTTATAATCACATACAGCTATAAACACAGGCTGGTATAATCACACACTGGTATAATCACAGACTGGTATAATCACAGACTGGTATAATCACAGACTGGTATAATCAGAGACTGGTACAATCACAGACTGTTATAATCACATACTGGAATAGTCACAGAATGGTATAATCAAAGACTGGAACAAACACACACTGGTACAATCACACACTGGTATAATCACACACTGGTACAATCACAGATGGTATAATCACCGACTGGTATAATCACAGACTGGTATAATCACAGATGGTTACAATCACAGACTGGTGTAATCACACACTGGTATAATCACAGACTGGAACAATCACACACTGGTGCAATCACACACTGCTATAATCACAGACTGGTGAAATCAGAGACTTCTGTAATCACCGACTGCTTTAATAACAGACTGGTATAATCACAGATGGTTACAATCACAGACTGGTACAATCACAGACTGGTAAAATCACAGACTGGTATAATCACAGATAGGTACAATCACAGACTTGCATAATCACACACTGGTATAATCACAGAATGGTACAATCACACACTGGTACAATCACAGACTGCTATAATCACAGACTGCTATAATCACAGATTGCTATAATCACAGACAGGTAAAATCACACACTGGTATAATCACAGACTTTAAAATCACAGACTGGTATATTCACAGACTGGTATATTCACAGACTGGTATAATCACACATAGGTATAATCACAGACTGGTACAATCACACATTGGTATAATCACACACTGGTATAATCACACACTGGTATAATCACAGACTGGTATAATCACAGACTGGTACAATCACACACTGCTACAATCACACACTGGTATAATCACACACAGGTATAATCACAGACTGGTATAATCACAGACTGGTATAATCACAGACTGGTGTAATCACATACTGGAAAAGTCACAGAATGGTATAATCAAAGACTGGTACAAACACACACTGCTACAATCACACACTGGTGTAATCACACACTGGTACAATCACAGACTGGTATAATCACCGACTGCTTTAATAACAGACTGGTATAATCACAGATGGTTACAATCACAGACTGGTACAATCACAGACTGGTATAATCACAGACTGGTATAATCACAGACAGGTATAATCACACACTGGTATAATCACAGACTTTTATAATCACAGACTGGTATAATCACAGACTGATTTAATCACACACTGGTATAATCACAAACTGGTATAATCACGGAGTGGCATAATCACAGACTGGTATAATCACACACTGATATAATCACAGACTGGTAAACTCACAGACTGGTACACTCACAGACTGGTACAATCACAGAATGGTAGAATTACATTCTGGTATAGACACAAACTGGTATAATCACACAGTGGTATAATCACACACTGGTATAATCACAGACTGGTATATTCACAGACTGGTATAATCACACACTGGTATATTCACAGACTGGTATAATCACACACTGGTATAATCACAGACTGGTAAAAACACACTGGTATAATCACAGGCTGTTACAAACACACACTGGTATAATCACATACTGTTATAATCACAAACTGGTATAATCACAGACTGGTATAATCACTCACTGGTATAATCATACACTGGTATAATCACACACTGGTATAATCACAGACTGCTATAATCACAGACTGGTATAATCACAGAGTGGTATAATCACAGACTGGTATAATCACAGACAGGAATAATCACAGACTGGAATAGTCAGAGAATGGTATAATCAAATACTGGAACAAACACACACTGGTACAATCACACACTGGTATAATAACAGACTGGTGAAATCAGAGACTGCTGTAATCACAGACTGCTATAATCACAAACAGGAATAATCACAGACTGGTACAATCACAGACTGGTACAATCACACAATGGTATAATCACACACTGGTATAATCACAAACTGGTGTAATCACACACTGGTAGAATCACACACTGGTAGAATCACACACTGGTAGAATGATACACTGTTATATTCACAGAGTGTTATAATCACAGACTGGGATAATCACACACTGGTACAATCACAGACTGGAATTATCACAGACTGGTATAATCACACACTTGTATAATAACAGACTGGTATAATCATACACTGGTATAATCAGCCTGGTATAATCACAGACTGGTATAATCACAGACTAGTATAATCACAGACTGGTACAATCACAGACTGGTTAAATCACACACTGGTATAATCACAGGCTGGTTTTGTGATACACTGGTATATTCACAGACTGGCATAAGCATACACTGGTATAATCACACACTGATATAATCACAGACTGGTATAATCACACACTGATATAATCACAGATTGGTACAAACACACACTGGTATAATCACACACTGGTATACTCACAGACTGGTATACTCACATACTGGTATAGTCACACAGTGGTATAATCACAGACTGGAATAATCACAGACTGGAATAATCAAAGACTGGTACAATCACAGAATGGTACAATTACATTCTGGTATAGACACACACTGGTATAATCACACACTGGTATAATCACACACTGGTATAATCACAGACTGGTATAATCACTCACTGGTATAATCACACACTGGTATAATCACACACTGGTATAATCACAGACTGCTATAATCACAGACTGGTATAATCACAGACTGGTATAATCACAGACTGGTATAATCACAGACAGGAATAATCACAGACTGGTATAATCACAGACTGGTACAATCACATACTGGTTTAATGACATAGTGGTATAGTCACAGACTGTAATAATCACAGACTGGACAAATCACATACTGGTATAATCACACAATGGTATAATCAAACACTGGTATAATCACACACTGGTATAATCACAGACTGGTACAATCACACACTGGTATAATTACATACTGGTATAATCGCATACTGGTATAATCACAGACTGTAATAATCACAGACTGGTATAATCACAAACTGATATGATCACAGACTGGTATAATCAAAGTCTGTCTTAATCACTGACTCGTATAATGACAGACTGGTACAATCACACAGGTATAATCACACACAGGTATAATCACAGACTGGTATAATCACTCGCCCAAACAATCACAGACTGGTATAATCACATACTGGTATAATCACAGACTAGTATAATCACAGGCTAATAGAATCACAGACTGGTATAATCACAGACTGTACAATCACACACTGGTATAATCACAGACTCATATAATCACAGATTGGTACAATCACACTCTGGTACAATCACACACTGGTATAATCACAAACTGGTATAATCGCATACTGGTATAATCACAGACTGTAAAAATCACAGACAGGTATAATTAGACACTGCTATAAGCACAGACTGGTATAATCACAGACTCGTATAACCACAGACTGGTACAATCACACACTGGTATAATCACACACAGGTATAATAATAGAGTGGTACAATCACGGACTTGTCTAATCACAGACTGGTATAATCAGAGACTGGTATAATCACAGGTTAATACAATCACAGACTGGTATAATCACAGACTGGTATAAACACAGACTGGTACAATCACACACTGGTATAATCACAAATTGGTATAATCACAGTCTGGTATAATCACACACTGGTATAATCAGAGACTGGTATATTCACAGACTGGTACAACCACACACTGGTATAATGACAGACTGTTATACTCACACACTGGTGTAATCACAGACTGCTATAATCACAGACTGGTTTAATCACAGACAGGAATAAGCACAGATGGGTATAATCACAGACTGGTATATTCACAGACTGGTACAATCAGAGACTGTAATAATCACAGACTGGTATAATCACACACTGCTATAAGCACAGACTGGTATAATCACACACTTTAATAATCACAGACTGGACAAATCACATACTGGTATAATCACACAATGGTATAATCAAACACTGGTATAATCACACACTGGTATAATCACAGACTGGTACAATCACACACTGGTATAATCACACACTGGTGTAATCATAGACTGGTATAATCACAGGCTAATACAATCACAGACTGGTATAATCACACACTGGTATAATCACAGACTGGTACAATCACACACTGGTATAATCACACACTGGTGTAATCATAGACTGGTATAATCACAGGCTAATACAATCACAGTCTGGTATAATCACAGACTGGTATAAGCACAGACTGGTACAATCACACACTGGTATAATCACAGACTGGTATAATCACATACTGGTATAATCACAGACTGTAATAATCACAGACTGATATAATCACACACTGCTATAAGCACAGACTGGTACAATCACAGACTGGTATAATCACAGTCTGTTATAATCACTGACTTTTATAATGAGAGACTGGTACAATCACACAAGTATAACCACACAAAGGTATAATCACAGACTGGTATAATCACTCGCCCAAACAATCACAGACTGGTATAATCACAGACTGGTATAATCACAGACTGGTATAATCACAGGCTAATACAATCACAGACTGGTATAATCACAGACTGGTATAATCACAGACTGGTATAAACACAGACTGGTACAATAACACACTGGTATAATCACACACTGGTATAATCACACTGGTATAATCAGAGACTGGTACAATCACACACTGGTGGAATCACATACTGATACACTCACACGCTGGTAAATTCACACACTGATATATGCACACTGGTATAATCACACACTGGTATAATCACACACTGATATAATCACAGACTGGTATAATCACACACTGGTATAATCACAAACTGGTACAATCACACACTGGTATAATCACATACTGGTATAATCACAGACTGTCATACTCATACACTGGTATAATCACAGACTGCTATAATCACAGACTGGTTTAATCACAGACAGGAATAAGCACAGATGGGTATAATCACACACTGGTATTATCACAGACGGTGTAATCAAACACTGGTATAATCACACACTGGTATAATCACAGACTGGTATAATCACAGAATGTAATAATAACAGACTGTTATAATCACACACTGCAATAAACACAGACTGGTATAATCACAGTCTATTATAATCACTGACTCGTATAATCACAGACTGGTACAATCACTCAGGTATAATCACACACAGGTATAATCACACACTGGTATAATCACACACTGGTGTAATCATAGACTGGTATAATCACAGGCTAATACAATCACAGTCTGGTATAATCACAGACTGGTATAAGCACAGACTGGTACAATCACACACTGGTATAATCACAGACTGGTATAATCACATACTGGTATAATCACAGACTGTAATAATCACAGACTGATATAATCACACACTGCTATAAGCACAGACTGGTACAATCACAGACTGGTATAATCACAGTCTGTTATAATCACTGACTTTTATAATGAGAGACTGGTACAATCACACAAGTATAACCACACACAGGTATAATCACAGACTGGTATAATCACAGACTGGTATAATCACTCGCCCAAACAATCACAGACTGCTATAATCAAAGACTGGTATAACCACAGATTGGTATAATCACGGTCTGGTATAATCACAGACAGGTATAATCACAGACTGCAATAATGACAGACTGGTATAATCAGACACTGGTATAGTCACAGACTGGTATAATGACACACTGGTATAATCACAGACTGTAATAATCAGAGATGGGTATAATCACACACTGGTATAATCACAGACTGGTATAATCACACACTGGTATAATCACAGACTAGTATAATCACAGACTGGTATAATCACAGACCGGTATAATCACATGCTGGTACTGTCAGAGACTGGTATAATCACATATTGGTATAATCACAGACTGGTACAATCACACTCTGGTATAATTATAGACTGGTATAATCACAGACTGGCATAATCACAGATTGGTACAATCACCCACTGGTATAATCACATACTGGTATAATCATACAGTGGTATATTCACAGACTGGTATAAAAACACATTGATTATTCCAGTGCGTGATTATACCAATGTGTTTTTATACCAGTCTGTGAATATACCACTGTATGATTATACCAGTATGTGATTATACCACTCTGTGATTACACCAGTCTGTGATTATACCAGTGTGTGATTATACCAGTGTGTGATTATACCAGTGTGTGATTATACCAGTGTGTGATTATACCAGTGTGTGATTATACCATTGTGTGATTGTACCAGTCTGTGATTATACCAGTATGTGATTATACCACTCTGTGATTATACCAGTCTGTGATTATACCTGTGTGTGATTATACCAGTGTGTGATTGTACCAATCTGTGATTATACCAGTCTGTGATTATTCCAGTCTATGATTATACCAGTGTTTGTTTATTCCAGTGCGTGATTAAACCAAACACTGGTATAATCATAGACTGGAATAATCACAGACTTGTATAAGCACAGACTGGTATACTCACAGACTGGTACAATCACAGAATGGTATAATCACATACTGGAATAGTCACACACTGGTATAATCACACACTGGTGTAATCACAGTCTGTTACAATCACAGACTGGTTTAATCACATAATGGTACATTCACAGACAGGTATCATCACACACTCGTATAAACTCACACTGGTATAATCACACACTGATATAATCACAGGCTGGTATAATCACACAGTGGTATAATCACAGACTGGTACAATCACACACTGGTATAATCACATACTGGTATAATCACAGACTGGTATAATCACAGACTGGTACAATCACATACTGGTTTAATGACATAGTGGTATAGTCACAGACTGGTATAATCACACACTGGTATAATCACAGACAGGAATAAGCGCAGATGGGTATAATCACACACTGGTATGATCACAGATGGTATAATCACACACTGGTATAATCATAGACTGGTATATTCACAGACAGGCACAATCAGAGACTGGTATAATTATATAATGGTATAATCACAGACTGGACAAATCACATACTGGTATGTTCACCTACTGGTATAATCACACACTGCTATAAGCACAGACTGGTATAATCACAAATTGATATAATCACAGACTGGTATAATCACAGTCTGTTATAATCACAGACATGTATAATCACAGACTGGTACAATCACACAGGTATAATCGCACATAGGTATAATCACAGAATGGTATAATCACACTCTCAAACACTCACAGACTGGTATAATCACATACTGGTATCGTCACACAGTGGTATAATCACAGACTGGAATAATCACAGACTGGTAAACTCACAGACTGGTGCAATCACAGAATGGTACAATTACATTCTGGTATAGACACAAACTGGTATAATCACAGTGGCATAATCACACACTGGTATATTCACAGACTGGTATAATCACACACTGGTATAATCACAGACTGGTAAAAACACACTGGTATAATCACAGACTGTTACAAACACACACTGGTATGATCACATACTGGTATAATCACAAACTGGTATAATCACAGACTGGTAGAATCACTCACTGGTATAATCATACACTGGTATAATCACACACTGGTATAATCACAGACTGCTATTATCACAGACTGGTATAATCACAGACTGTTATAATCACATACTGGAATAGTCACAGAATGGTATAATGAAAGACTGGAACAAACACACACTGGTACAATCACACACTGGTATAATCACACACTGGTGCAATCACACACTGGTATAATAACAGACTGGTGAAATCAGAGACTGCTGTAATCACAGACTGCTATAATCACAGACAGGTATAATCACAGACTGGTACAATCACAGACTGGTACAATCACACACTGGTATAATCACACACTGGTATAATCACAAACTGGTATAATCACAAACTGGTGTAATCACACACTGGTGTAATCACACACTGGTAGAATCACACACTGGTAGAATCACACACTGTTATAATCATACACTGGTAGAATCACACACTGGTATATTCACAGAGTGGTATAATCACAGACTGGTATAATCACACACTTGTATAATCACAGACTGGTATAATCAGACTGGTACAATCACATACTGGTATAATCAAACATTGTTATAATCACAGACTGGTACAATCACAGACTGGTTAAATCACACACTGGTATAATCATAGACTGGTATAATCACAGGCTAATACAATCACAGACTGGTATAATCACACACTGGTATAATCACAGACTGGTACAATCACACACTGGTATAATCACACACTGGTGTAATCATAGACTGGTATAATCACAGACTGTAATAATCACAGACTGATATAATCACACACTGCTATAAGCACAGACTGGTACAATCACAGACTGGTATAATCACAGTCTGTTATAATCACTGACTTTTATAATGAGAGACTGGTACAATCACACAAGTATAACCACACACAGGTATAATCACAGACTGGTATAATCACTCGCCCAAACAATCACAGACTGGTATAATCACAGACTGGTATAATCACAGACTGGTATAATCACAGGCTAATACAATCACAGACTGGTATAATCACAGACTGGTATAATCACAGACTGGTATAAACACAGACTGGTACAATAACACACTGGTATAATCACACACTGGTATAATCACACTGGTATAATCAGAGACTGGTACAATCACACACTGGTGGAATCACATACTGATACACTCACACGCTGGTAAATTCACACACTGATATATGCACACTGGTATAATCACACACTGGTATAATCACACACTGATATAATCACAGACTGGTATAAACACACAGTGGTATAATCACAAACTGGTACAATCACACACTGGTATAATCACATACTGGTATAATCACAGACTGTCATACTCATACACTGGTATAATCACAGACTGCTATAATCACAGACTGGTTTAATCACAGACAGGAATAAGCACAGATGGGTATAATCACACACTGGTATTATCACAGACGGTGTAATCAAACACTGGTATAATCACACACTGGTATAATCACAGACTGGTATAATCACAGAATGTAATAATAACAGACTGTTATAATCACACACTGCAATAAACACAGACTGGTATAATCACAGTCTATTATAATCACTGAGTCGTATAATCACAGACTGGTACAATCACTCAGGTATAATCACACACAGGTATAATCACAGACTGGTATAATCACACACTGGTATAATCAAAGACTGGAATAATCACATCACAGACTGGTGTAATCACAGACTGGTATAATCACAGACTGGTATAATCACAGACTGGTATAATCACACACTGGTATAATCACACACTTGTACAATCAAACACTGGTATGATCACATACTGGTATAATCACAGATTGGTATAAACACAGGCTGGTATAATCACAGACTGGTACAATCACAGACTGGTATAATCACAGACTGGTACAATCACAGACTGGTATAATCACACAATGGTATAATCACACAATGGTATAACCAAACAGTGGTATAATCACACACTGGTATAATCAGAGACTGGTACAATCACACACTGGTATAATCACATACTGGTCTAATCACATACTGGTATAATCACAGACTGTAATAATCACAGACTGGTATAATCACCCACTGCTATAAGCACTGACTGGTACAATCACAGACTGGTATAATCACAGACTGGTATAATCACAGTCTGTTATAATCACTGACTCGTATAATGACAGACTGGTACAATCACACAAGTAGAATCACACACAGGTATAATCACAGACTGGTATAATCACTCGCCCAAACAATCACAGACTGGTATAATCACAGACTGGTATAATCACAGACTGGTATAATCACAGGCTAATACAATCACAGACTGGTTTAATCACAGACTGGTATAATCACAGACTGTACAATCACACACTGGTATAATCACACACTCGTATAATCACAGGCTAATACATTCACAGACTGGTATAATCACAGACTGTCACAAACACGGACTCGTATAATCACAGACAGTTACAATCACACTCTGGTACAATCACGCACTGGTGGAATCACATATTGATACAATCACACACTGGTAAATTCACACACTGGTATATGCACACTGGAATAATCACAGACTGGTATAATCACACACTGGTATAATCTCAGACTGCTATAATCACAGACTGGTATAATCACACACTGTAATAATCACAGACTGGACAAATCACATACTGGTATAATCACACAATGGTACAATCAAACACTGGCATAATCACACACTGGTATAATCACAGACTGGCATAAACACAGACTGGTACAATCACACACTGGTGGAATCACATACTGATACAACCATACACTGGTAAATTCACACACTGGTATATGCACACTGGTATAATCACAGTCTGTTATAATCACTGACTCATATAATCACAGACTGGTACAATCACTCAGGTATAATCACACACAGGTATAATCACAGACTGGTATAATCACAGACTGGTATAATCACAGTCAGGTATAATCACAGACTGGTACAATCACACACTGGTATAAGCACAGACTGGTACAATCACAGCCTCGTATAATCACAGGCTAATACAATCACAGACTGGTATAATCACAGACTGCTTTATAAACACAGACTGGCATAATTACACACTGCTATAAGCACAGACTGCTATAATCACAGACTGGTATAATCACAAACTGATATAATCACAGTCTGGTATAATCACAGTCTGTTATAAACACAGACTCGTATAATCACAGACTGGTACAATCACTCTCTGGTATAATCACACACAGGTATAATCACAGAGTGGTACAATCACGGACTGGTATAATCACAGACTGGTATAATCCAACACTGGTATAAGCACAGACTGGTGCAATAACACACTGGTATAATCACACTCTGCTTTAATCACAGATTGGCATAATCATACACTGGTATAATCACAGACTGGTATAATCATACACTGGAATAAACAGAGACTGGTATAATCAGATCCTGGAATAATCACAGTCTGGAATAATCACAGACTGGTATAATCACACACTGTTATAATCACAGCCTGGTATAATCACGCACTGGTATAATCACTGACTGGTACAATGACACACTGGTAAAATGAAATAACGGTATAATCACACACTGGTACAATCACACACAGATATAATCACACACTGGCATAGTCACACACTGGAATAATCACAGGCTGGTATAATCACAGATTGGTATAATCACAGCTGGTACAATCACACACTGGTATAATCACAGACTGGTATATACACACAGGTATAATCACACACTGGTATAATCACACACTGATATAATCACAGACTGGTATAATCACACAGTGGTATAATCACAGACTGGTATAATCACACAGTGGTATAATCACAGACTGGTATAATCACACACTGGTATAATCAAAGACTGGTATAATCACATACTGCTATGATCACAGACTGAAATAATCACAGACTGGTTTAATCACACTCTGGTATAAGCACAGACTTGTATAATCACAGACTGGTATGATCACAATCTGATAGAATTACAGACTGGTATAATCACAGACTGGTATAATCACAGACTGAAATAACCACAGACTGGTATAATCACACTCTGGTATAAGCACAGACTGGTATAATCAGAGACTGGTATAATCACAAACTTATATACTCAGACTGGTATAATCATAGACTGGTATAATCACAGACTCGTATAATGACAGACTGGTACAATCACACACTGGTATAATCACACACGGGTATAGTCACAGAGTGGTACAATCACACACTGGTACAATCACAGACTGGTATAATCACAGACGGATACAATCACAGACTGGTATAATCACAGACTGGTACAATCACACATGGGCAGAATCACATACTGGTATAATCACAGACTGGTATAATAACACTTTGGTATAATCACAGACTGGTATAATCACAGACTGGTATAATCACACACTAATATAATCACAGACTGGAATAATCACATCACAGACTGGTGTAATCACAGACTGGTATAATCACAGACTGGTAGAATCACAGACTGGTATAATAACACTTTGGTATAATCACAGACTGGTATAATCACACACTAATATAATCACAGACTGGAATAATCACATCACAGACTGGTGTAATCACAGACTGGTATAATCACAGACTGGTAGAATCACAGACTGGTATAATCACAGGCTGGTATAATCACAGACTGGTATAATCACAGACTCGTATAATCATTGACTGGTACAATCACACACTGGTATAATCACACACGGCTGTAATCACAGAGTGGTACAATCACACACTGGTATAATAACAGACTGGTATAATAACAGACTGGTACAATCACAGACTAGGTATAATCAAACACTGGTATAATCACATACTGGAATAAGAAGAGACTGGTATAATCACACACTGAAATAATCACAGACTGGTATAATCACACTCTGTTATAATCACACACAGGTATAATCAAAGAGTGGTATAATCACAGACTGGTATAATCACACAATATTATAATCACACACTGGTAAAATCACTCACTGATATAATCACAGACTGGTATAATCACACATTTCTATAATCACAGACTGGTATAATCACACACTGGTAAAGTCACATACTGGTATAATCACAGACTGGTATAATCACACACTGGTATAATCAAAGACTGGAATAATCACATCACAGACTGGTGTAATCACAGACTGGTATAATCACAGACTGGTAGAATCACAGACTGGTATAATCACAGACTGGTATAATCACAGGCTGGTATAATCAAACACTGGTATAATCACACACTGGTATAATCACAGCTGGTACAATCACACACTGGTATAATCACAGACTGGTATATACACACAGGTATAATCACACACTGGTATAATCACACACTGATATAATCACAGACTGGTATAATCACACAGTGGTATAATCACAGACTGGTATAATCACACACTGGTATAATCAAAGACTGGTATAATCACATACTGCTATGATCACAGACTGAAATAATCACAGACTGGTTTAATCACACTCTGGTATAAGCACAGACTTGTATAATCACAGACTGGTATGATCACAATCTGATAGAATCACAGACTGGTATAATCACAGACTGGTATAATCACAGACTGAAATAACCACAGACTGGTATAATCACACTCTGGTATAAGCACAGACTGGTATAATCAGAGACTGGTATAATCACAAACTGATATACTCAGACTGGTATAATCATAGACTGGTATAATCACAGACTCGTATAATGACAGACTGGTACAATCACACACTGGTATAATCACACACGGGTATAGTCACAGAGTGGTACAATCACACACTGGTACAATCACAGACTGGTATAATCACAGACTGATACAATCACAGACTGGTATAATCACAGACTGGTACAATCACACATGGGCAGAATCACATACTGGTATAATCACAGACTGGTATAATAACACTTTGGTATAATCACAGACTGGTATAATCACAGACTGGTATAATCACACACTAATATAATCACAGACTGGAATAATCACATCACAGACTGGTGTAATCACAGACTGGTATAATCACAGACTGGTAGAATCACAGACTGGTAGAATCACAGACTGGTATAATCACAGACTGGTTTAATCACATAGTGGTATTGTCACAGACTGCTATAATCACACACTGGTATAATCACAGACAGGAATAAGCACAGATGGGTATAATCACACACTGGTATTATCACAGACGGTATAATCACAGACTGGTATAATCACAGACTGGTATAATCACAGACAGGTATAATCACAGACTGGTATAATAACATAGTGGTATTGTCACAGACTGGTATAATCACACACTGGTATAATCACAGACAGGAATAAGCGCAGATGAGTATAATCACACACTGGTATAATCACAGACTGGTATAATCACACACTGGTATAATCACACACTTGTACAATCAAACACTGGTATGATCACATACTGGTATAATCACAGATTGGTATAAACACAGGCTGGTATAATCACAGACTGGTACAATCACAGACTGGTATAATCACAGACTGGTACAATCACAGACTGGTATAATCACACAATGGTATAATCACACAATGGTATAACCAAACAGTGGTATAATCACACACTGGTATAATCAGAGACTGGTACAATCACACACTGGTATAATCACATACTGGTCTAATCACATACTGGTATAATCACAGACTGTAATAATCACAGACTGGTATAATCACCCACTGCTATAAGCACTGACTGGTACAATCACAGACTGGTATAATCACAGACTGGTATAATCACAGTCTGTTATAATCACTGACTCGTATAATGACAGACTGGTACAATCACACAAGTAGAATCACACACAGGTATAATCACAGACTGGTATAATCACTCGCCCAAACAATCACAGACTGGTATAATCACAGACTGGTATAATCACAGACTGGTATAATCACAGGCTAATACAATCACAGACTGGTTTAATCACAGACTGGTATAATCACAGACTGTACAATCACACACTGGTATAATCACACACTCGTATAATCACAGGCTAATACATTCACAGACTGGTATAATCACAGACTGTCACAAACACGGACTCGTATAATCACAGACAGTTACAATCACACTCTGGTACAATCACGCACTGGTGGAATCACATATTGATACAATCACACACTGGTAAATTCACACACTGGTATATGCACACTGGAATAATCACAGACTGGTATAATCACACACTGGTATAATCTCAGACTGCTATAATCACAGACTGGTATAATCACACACTGTAATAATCACAGACTGGACAAATCACATACTGGTATAATCACACAATGGTACAATCAAACACTGGCATAATCACACACTGGTATAATCACAGACTGGCATAAACACAGACTGGTACAATCACACACTGGTGGAATCACATACTGATACAACCATACACTGGTAAATTCACACACTGGTATATGCACACTGGTATAATCACAGTCTGTTATAATCACTGACTCATATAATCACAGACTGGTACAATCACTCAGGTATAATCACACACAGGTATAATCACAGACTGGTATAATCACAGACTGGTATAATCACAGACTGGTACAATCACACACTGGTATAAGCACAGACTGGTACAATCACAGCCTCGTATAATCACAGGCTAATACAATCACAGACTGGTATAATCACAGACTGCTTTATAAACACAGACTGGCATAATTACACACTGCTATAAGCACAGACTGCTATAATCACAGACTGGTATAATCACAAACTGATATAATCACAGTCTGGTATAATCACAGTCTGTTATAAACACAGACTCGTATAATCACAGACTGGTACAATCACTCTCTGGTATAATCACACACAGGTATAATCACAGAGTGGTACAATCACGGACTGGTATAATCACAGACTGGTATAATCCAACACTGGTATAAGCACAGACTGGTGCAATAACACACTGGTATAATCACACTCTGCTTTAATCACAGATTGGCATAATCATACACTGGTATAATCACAGACTGGTATAATCATACACTGGAATAAACAGAGACTGGTATAATCAGATCCTGGAATAATCACAGTCTGGAATAATCACAGACTGGTATAATCACACACTGTTATAATCACAGCCTGGTATAATCATGCACTGGTATAATCACTGACTGGTACAATGACACACTGGTAAAATGAAATAACGGTATAATCACACACTGGTACAATCACACACAGATATAATCACACACTGGCATAGTCACACACTGGAATAATCACAGGCTGGTATAATCACAGATTGGTATAATCACAGCTGGTACAATCACACACTGGTATAATCACAGACTGGTATATACACACAGGTATAATCACACACTGGTATAATCACACACTGATATAATCACAGACTGGTATAATCACACAGTGGTATAATCACAGACTGGTATAATCACACACTGGTATAATCAAAGACTGGTATAATCACATACTGCTATGATCACAGACTGAAATAATCACAGACTGGTTTAATCACACTCTGGTATAAGCACAGACTTGTATAATCACAGACTGGTATGATCACAATCTGATAGAATTACAGACTGGTATAATCACAGACTGGTATAATCACAGACTGAAATAACCACAGACTGGTATAATCACACTCTGGTATAAGCACAGACTGGTATAATCAGAGACTGGTATAATCACAAACTGATATACTCAGACTGGTATAATCATAGACTGGTATGATCACAGACTCGTATAATGACAGACTGGTACAATCACACACTGGTATAATCACACACGGGTATAGTCACAGAGTGGTACAATCACACACTGGTACAATCACAGACTGGTATAATCACAGACGGATACAATCACAGACTGGTATAATCACAGACTGGTACAATCACACATGGGCAGAATCACATACTGGTATAATCACAGACTGGTATAATAACACTTTGGTATAATCACAGACTGGTATAATCACAGACTGGTATAATCACACACTAATATAATCACAGACTGGAATAATCACATCACAGACTGGTGTAATCACAGACTGGTATAATCACAGACTGGTAGAATCACAGACTGGTATAATAACACTTTGGTATAATCACAGACTGGTATAATCACAGACTGGTATAATCACACACTAATATAATCACAGACTGGAATAATCACATCACAGACTGGTGTAATCACAGACTGGTATAATCACAGACTGGTAGAATCACAGACTGGTATAATCACAGGCTGGTATAATCACAGGCTGGTATAATCACAGACTGGTATAATCACAGACTCGTATAATCATTGACTGGTACAATCACACACTGGTATAATCACACACGGCTGTAATCACAGAGTGGTACAATCACACACTGGTATAATAACAGACTGGTATAATAACAGACTGGTACAATCACAGACTAGGTATAATCAAACACTGGTATAATCACATACTGGAATAAGAAGAGACTGGTATAATCACACACTGAAATAATCACAGACTGGTATAATCACACTCTGTTATAATCACACACAGGTATAATCAAAGAGTGGTATAATCACAGACTGGTATAATCACACAATATTATAATCACACACTGGTAAAATCACTCACTGATATAATCACAGACTGGTATAATCACACATTTCTATAATCACAGACTGGTATAATCACACACTGGTAAAGTCACATACTGGTATAATCACAGACTGGTATAATCACACACTGGTATAATCAAAGACTGGAATAATCACATCACAGACTGGTGTAATCACAGACTGGTATAATCACAGACTGGTAGAATCACAGACTGGTATAATCACAGACTGGTATAATCACAGGCTGGTATAATCAAACACTGGTATAATCACACACTGGTATAATCACAGCTGGTACAATCACACACTGGTATAATCACAGACTGGTATATACACACAGGTATAATCACACACTGGTATAATCACACACTGATATAATCACAGACTGGTATAATCACACAGTGGTATAATCACAGACTGGTATAATCACACACTGGTATAATCAAAGACTGGTATAATCACATACTGCTATGATCACAGACTGAAATAATCACAGACTGGTTTAATCACACTCTGGTATAAGCACAGACTTGTATAATCACAGACTGGTATGATCACAATCTGATAGAATCACAGACTGGTATAATCACATACTGCTATGATCACAGACTGAAATAATCACAGACTGGTTTAATCACACTCTGGTATAAGCACAGACTTGTATAATCACAGACTGGTATGATCACAATCTGATAGAATCACAGACTGGTATAATCACAGACTGGTATAATCACAGACTGAAATAACCACAGACTGGTATAATCACACTCTGGTATAAGCACAGACTGGTATAATCAGAGACTGGTATAATCACAAACTGATATACTCAGACTGGTATAATCATAGACTGGTATAATCACAGACTCGTATAATGACAGACTGGTACAATCACACACTGGTATAATCACACACGGGTATAGTCACAGAGTGGTACAATCACACACTGGTACAATCACAGACTGGTATAATCACAGACTGATACAATCACAGACTGGTATAATCACAGACTGGTACAATCACACATGGGCAGAATCACATACTGGTATAATCACAGACTGGTATAATAACACTTTGGTATAATCACAGACTGGTATAATCACAGACTGGTATAATCACACACTAATATAATCACAGACTGGAATAATCACATCACAGACTGGTGTAATCACAGACTGGTATAATCACAGACTGGTAGAATCACAGACTGGTAGAATCACAGACTGGTATAATCACAGGCTGGTATAATCACAGACTGGTATAATCACAGACAGGTGTAAACACAGACTGGTATAATCACAGACTGGTATAATCACAGACTGGCACAATCACAGAATGGTATAATCACACTCTGGTCCAAGCAAACACTGGTATAATCACAGACTGGTATAATAACAAACTGGTATAATCACAGACTGGTACAATCACAGACTGGTATAATCACAGACTGGTATAATCACAGGCTTGTATAATCACAGACTGGTACAATCACAGACAGGTATATTCACAGACTGGTATAATCACAGACTGGTAGAATCACAGACTGAAATAATCACAGACTGGTATAATCACAGAATGGTACAATCACAGACTGGTATAATCACATACTGGTATAATCACAGACTGGTATAATAACACTTTGGTATAATCACAGACTGGTATAATCACAGACTGGTATAATCACACACTAATATAATCACAGACTGGAATAATCACATCACAGACTGGTGTAATCACAGACTGGTATAATCACAGACTGGTAGAATCACAGACTGGTAGAATCACAGACTGGTATAATCACAGGCTGGTATAATCACAGACTGGTATAATCACAGACTCGTATAATCATTGACTGGTACAATCACACACTGGTATAATCACACACGGCTGTAATCACAGAGTGGTACAATCACACACTGGTATAATAACAGACTGGTATAATAACAGACTGGTACAATCACAGACTAGGTATAATCAAACACTGGTATAATCACATACTGGAATAATAAGAGACTGGTATAATCACACACTGAAATAATCACAGACTGGTATAATCACACTCTGTTATAATCACACACAGGTATAATCAAAGAGTGGTATAATCACAGACTGGTATAATCACACAATATTATAATCACACACTGGTAAAATCACTCACTGATATAATCACAGACTGGTATAATCACACATTTCTATAATCACAGACTGGTATAATCACACACTGCTATAAGCACAGACTGGTATAATCACACACTGTAATAATCACAGACTGAACAAATCACATACTGGTATAATCACACAATGGTATAATCACAGACTGGTATAATCACAGACTGGTATAAGCACACAATGGTATAATCACACACTGGTAAAATCACAGATTGGTATAATCATAGTCTGGTATAATCACACAATGGTATAATCACAGATTGGTATAATCACAGTCTGGTATAATCACACAATGGTATAATCACACAATGGTATAACCAAACAGTGGTATAATCACACACTGGTATAATCAGAGACTGGTACAATCACATACTGGTATAATCACAGACTGTAATAATCACAGACTGGTATAATCACACACTGCTATAAGCACTGACTGGTACAATCACAGACTGGTATAGTCACAAACTGATATAATCACAGACTGGTATAATCACAGTCTGTTATAATCACTGACTCGTATAATGACAGACTGGTACAATCACACAAGTATAATCACACACAGGTATAACCACAGACTGGTATAATCACTCGCCCAAACAATCACAGACTGGTATAATCACAGACTGGTATAATCACAGACTGGTATAATCACAGGCTAATACAATCACAGACTGGTTTAGTCACAGACTGGTATAATCACAGACTGTACAATCACACACTGGTATAATCACACACTCGTATAATCACAGGCTAATACATTCACAGACTGGTATAATCACAGACTGTCACAAACACGGACTCGTATAATCACAGACAGTTACAATCACACTCTGGTACAATCACGCACTGGTGGAATCACATATTGATACAATCACACACTGGTAAATTCACACACTGGTATATGCACACTGGAATAATCACAGACTGGTATAATCTCATACTGGTATAATCACAGACTGCTTTACTCACACACTGGTATAATCTCAGACTGCTATAATCACAGACTGGTATAATCACACACTGCTATAAGCACAGACTGGTATAATCACATACTGGTATAATCACACACTGTAATAATCACAGACTGGACAAATCACATACTGGTATAATCACACAATGGTATACTCAAACACTGGCATAATCACACACTGGTATAATCACAGACTGGCATAAACAAAGACTGGTACAATCACACACTGGTGGAATCACATACTGATACAACCATACACTGGTAAATTCACACACTGGTATATTCACACTGGTATAATCACAGTCTGTTATAATCACAGACTGGTATAATCACAGACTGGTATAATCACACACTGGTATAAGCACAGACTGGTACAATCACAGCCTGGTACAATCACAGCCTCGTATAATCACAGGCTAATACAATCACAGACTGGTATAATCACAGACTGCTTTATAAACACAGACTGGCATAATTACACACTGCTATAAGCACAGACTGCTATAATCACAGACTGGTATAATCACAAACTGATATAATCACAGTCTGGTATAATCACAGTCTGTTATAAACACAGACTCGTATAATCACAGACTGGTACAATCACTCTCTGGTATAATCACACACAGGTATAATCACAGAGTGGTACAATCACGGACTGGTCTAATCACAGACTGGTATAATCACAGACTGGTATAATCACAGACTGGTATAAACACAGACTGGTACAATAACACACTGGTATAATCACACACTGGTATAATCACAGGCTAATACAATCCCAGACTGATATAATCACAGACTGGTATAAACACAGACTGGTACAATCACACACTGGTATAATCACAAATTGGTATAATCACAGTCTGGTATAATCACACACTGGTATAATCAGAGACTGGTACAATCACACACTGGTGGAATCACATACTGATACAATCACACACTGGTAAATTCACACACTGGTATATGCACACTGGTATAATCACACACTGGTATAATCACACACTGATATAATCACAGACTGGTACAAACACACTCTGGTATAATCACATACTGGTATAATCACAGACTGGTTTAATCACATAGTGGTATTGTCACAGACTGCTATAATCACACACTGGTATAATCACAGACAGGAATAAGCACAGATGGGTATAATCACACACTGGTATTATCACAGACGGTATAATCACAGACTGGTATAATCACAGACTGGTATAATCACAGACAGGTATAATCACAGACTGGTATAATAACATAGTGGTATTGTCACAGACTGGTATAATCACACACTGGTATAATCACAGACAGGAATAAGCGCAGATGAGTATAATCACACACTGGTATAATCACAGACTGGTATAATCACAGACTGGTATAATCACACACTGGTATAATCACACACTTGTACAATCAAACACTGGTATGATCACATACTGGTATAATCACAGATTGGTATAAACACAGGCTGGTATAATCACAGACTGGTACAATCACAGACTGGTATAATCACAGACTGGTACAATCACAGACTGGTATAATCACACAATGGTATAATCACACAATGGTATAACCAAACAGTGGTATAATCACACACTGGTATAATCAGAGACTGGTACAATCACACACTGGTATAATCACATACTGGTCTAATCACATACTGGTATAATCACAGACTGTAATAATCACAGACTGGTATAATCACCCACTGCTATAAGCACTGACTGGTACAATCACAGACTGGTATAATCACAGACTGGTATAATCACAGTCTGTTATAATCACTGACTCGTATAATGACAGACTGGTACAATCACACAAGTAGAATCACACACAGGTATAATCACAGACTGGTATAATCACTCGCCCAAACAATCACAGACTGGTATAATCACAGACTGGTATAATCACAGACTGGTATAATCACAGGCTAATACAATCACAGACTGGTTTAATCACAGACTGGTATAATCACAGACTGTACAATCACACACTGGTATAATCACACACTCGTATAATCACAGGCTAATACATTCACAGACTGGTATAATCACAGACTGTCACAAACACGGACTCGTATAATCACAGACAGTTACAATCACACTCTGGTACAATCACGCACTGGTGGAATCACATATTGATACAATCACACACTGGTAAATTCACACACTGGTATATGCACACTGGAATAATCACAGACTGGTATAATCACACACTGGTATAATCTCAGACTGCTATAATCACAGACTGGTATAATCACACACTGTAATAATCACAGACTGGACAAATCACATACTGGTATAATCACACAATGGTACAATCAAACACTGGCATAATCACACACTGGTATAATCACAGACTGGCATAAACACAGACTGGTAC
Organism: Somniosus microcephalus; assembly: GCF_052327205.1. NCBI lineage: Eukaryota > Metazoa > Chordata > Chondrichthyes > Squaliformes > Somniosidae > Somniosus > Somniosus microcephalus. The sequence goes on along the minus strand of NC_140989.1, from coordinate 72,196,911 downwards.
AATCACACACTGGTGGAATCACATACTGATACAACCATACACTGGTAAATTCACACACTGGTATATGCACACTGGTATAATCACAGTCTGTTATAATCACTGACTCATATAATCACAGACTGGTACAATCACTCAGGTATAATCACACACAGGTATAATCACAGACTGGTATAATCACAGACTGGTATAATCACAGTCAGGTATAATCACAGACTGGTACAATCACACACTGGTATAAGCACAGACTGGTACAATCACAGCCTCGTATAATCACAGGCTAATACAATCACAGACTGGTATAATCACAGACTGCTTTATAAACACAGACTGGCATAATTACACACTGCTATAAGCACAGACTGCTATAATCACAGACTGGTATAATCACAAACTGATATAATCACAGTCTGGTATAATCACAGTCTGTTATAAACACAGACTCGTATAATCACAGACTGGTACAATCACTCTCTGGTATAATCACACACAGGTATAATCACAGAGTGGTACAATCACGGACTGGTATAATCACAGACTGGTATAATCCAACACTGGTATAAGCACAGACTGGTGCAATAACACACTGGTATAATCACACTCTGCTTTAATCACAGATTGGCATAATCATACACTGGTATAATCACAGACTGGTATAATCATACACTGGAATAAACAGAGACTGGTATAATCAGATCCTGGAATAATCACAGTCTGGAATAATCACAGACTGGTATAATCACACACTGTTATAATCACAGCCTGGTATAATCACGCACTGGTATAATCACTGACTGGTACAATGACACACTGGTAAAATGAAATAACGGTATAATCACACACTGGTACAATCACACACAGATATAATCACACACTGGCATAGTCACACACTGGAATAATCACAGGCTGGTATAATCACAGATTGGTATAATCTCAGACTAGTATAATCACAGACTGGTATAATCACACACTTGTATAAACACACACTGGTATAATCACACACTGGTATAATCACAGACTGATATAAATACACAGTGGTATAATCACAGACAGGTATAATCACAGACTGATATAATCACACACTGGTATAATCACAGATTGGTATAATCACACACAGGTATAGCCACAGATTGTTATAATCACAGATTGGTATAATCACAGGCTGGTATAATCACAGTCTGGTACAATTACAGACTGGTATAATCACAGACTGGTATAATCACAGACTGAAATAACCACAGACTGGTATAATCACACTCTGGTATAAGCACAGACTGGTATAATCAGAGACTGGTATAATCACAAACTGATATACTCAGACTGGTATAATCATAGACTGGTATAATCACAGACTCGTATAATGACAGACTGGTACAATCACACACTGGTATAATCACACACGGGTATAGTCACAGAGTGGTACAATCACACACTGGTACAATCACAGACTGGTATAATCACAGACGGATACAATCACAGACTGGTATAATCACAGACTGGTACAATCACACATGGGCAGAATCACATACTGGTATAATCACAGACTGGTATAATAACACTTTGGTATAATCACAGACTGGTATAATCACAGACTGGTATAATCACACACTAATATAATCACAGACTGGAATAATCACATCACAGACTGGTGTAATCACAGACTGGTATAATCACAGACTGGTAGAATCACAGACTGGTATAATAACACTTTGGTATAATCACAGACTGGTATAATCACAGACTGGTATAATCACACACTAATATAATCACAGACTGGAATAATCACATCACAGACTGGTGTAATCACAGACTGGTATAATCACAGACTGGTAGAATCACAGACTGGTATAATCACAGGCTGGTATAATCACAGACTGGTATAATCACAGACTCGTATAATCATTGACTGGTACAATCACACACTGGTATAATCACACACGGCTGTAATCACAGAGTGGTACAATCACACACTGGTATAATAACAGACTGGTATAATAACAGACTGGTACAATCACAGACTAGGTATAATCAAACACTGGTATAATCACATACTGGAATAAGAAGAGACTGGTATAATCACACACTGAAATAATCACAGACTGGTATAATCACACTCTGTTATAATCACACACAGGTATAATCAAAGAGTGGTATAATCACAGACTGGTATAATCACACAATATTATAATCACACACTGGTAAAATCACTCACTGATATAATCACAGACTGGTATAATCACACATTTCTATAATCACAGACTGGTATAATCACACACTGGTAAAGTCACATACTGGTATAATCACAGACTGGTATAATCACACACTGGTATAATCAAAGACTGGAATAATCACATCACAGACTGGTGTAATCACAGACTGGTATAATCACAGACTGGTAGAATCACAGACTGGTATAATCACAGACTGGTATAATCACAGGCTGGTATAATCAAACACTGGTATAATCACACACTGGTATAATCACAGCTGGTACAATCACACACTGGTATAATCACAGACTGGTATATACACACAGGTATAATCACACACTGGTATAATCACACACTGATATAATCACAGACTGGTATAATCACACAGTGGTATAATCACAGACTGGTATAATCACACACTGGTATAATCAAAGACTGGTATAATCACATACTGCTATGATCACAGACTGAAATAATCACAGACTGGTTTAATCACACTCTGGTATAAGCACAGACTTGTATAATCACAGACTGGTATGATCACAATCTGATAGAATCACAGACTGGTATAATCACAGATTGGTACAATCACCGACTCGTGTAATCACAGACTGGTACAATCACACACTGGTAGAATCACATTCTGGACTGAACACAGACTGGTAAAATCACAGACTGGTACAATCACACACTGGTATAATCACAGACTGGTATAATCACACACTGGTATAATCACAGACTGATATAAATACACAGTGGTATAATCACAGATTGGTATAATCACACACAGGTATAGCCACAGATTGTTATAATCACAGATTGGTATAATCACAGGCTGGTATGATCACATACTGGTATAATCACACACTGTAATAATCACAGACTGGACAAATCACATACTGGTATAATCACACAATGGTATACTCAAACACTGGCATAATCACACACTGGTATAATCACAGACTGGCATAAACAAAGACTGGTACAATCACACACTGGTGGAATCACATACTGATACAACCATACACTGGTAAATTCACACACTGGTATATTCACACTGGTATAATCACAGTCTGTTATAATCACAGACTGGTATAATCACAGACTGGTATAATCACACACTGGTATAAGCACAGACTGGTACAATCACAGCCTGGTACAATCACAGCCTCGTATAATCACAGGCTAATACAATCACAGACTGGTATAATCACAGACTGCTTTATAAACACAGACTGGCATAATTACACACTGCTATAAGCACAGACTGCTATAATCACAGACTGGTATAATCACAAACTGATATAATCACAGTCTGGTATAATCACAGTCTGTTATAAACACAGACTCGTATAATCACAGACTGGTACAATCACTCTCTGGTATAATCACACACAGGTATAATCACAGAGTGGTACAATCACGGACTGGTCTAATCACAGACTGGTATAATCACAGACTGGTATAATCACAGACTGGTATAAACACAGACTGGTACAATCACACACTGGTATAATCACAAATTGGTATAATCACAGTCTGGTATAATCACACACTGGTATAATCAGAGACTGGTACAATCACACACTGGTGGAATCACATACTGATACAATCACACACTGGTAAATTCACACACTGGTATATGCACACTGGTATAATCACACACTGGTATAATCACACACTGATATAATCACAGACTGGTACAAACACACTCTGGTATAATCACATACTGGTATAATCACAGACTGGTTTAATCACATAGTGGTATTGTCACAGACTGCTATAATCACACACTGGTATAATCACAGACAGGAATAAGCACAGATGGGTATAATCACACACTGGTATTATCACAGACGGTATAATCACAGACTGGTATAATCACAGACTGGTATAATCACAGACAGGTATAATCACAGACTGGTATAATAACATAGTGGTATTGTCACAGACTGGTATAATCACACACTGGTATAATCACAGACAGGAATAAGCGCAGATGAGTATAATCACACACTGGTATAATCACAGACTGGTATAATCACAGACTGGTATAATCACACACTGGTATAATCACACACTTGTACAATCAAACACTGGTATGATCACATACTGGTATAATCACAGATTGGTATAAACACAGGCTGGTATAATCACAGACTGGTACAATCACAGACTGGTATAATCACAGGCTTGTATAATCACAGACTGGTACAATCACAGACAGGTATATTCACAGACTGGTATAATCACAGACTGGTAGAATCACAGACTGAAATAATCACAGACTGGTATAATCACAGAATGGTACAATCACAGACTGGTATAATCACAGACTGGTACAATCACAGAGTGCTACAATCACAGACTGGTATAATCACACACTGCTATAAGCACAGACTGGTATAATCACACACTGTAATAATCACAGACTGAACAAATCACATACTGGTATAATCACACAATGGTATAATCACAGACTGGTATAATCACAGACTGGTATAAGCACAGACTGTTACAATCACACACTGGTAAAATCACAGATTGGTATAATCACAGTCTGGTATAATCACACAATGGTATAATCACAGATTGGTATAATCACAGTCTGGTATAATCACACAATGGTATAATCACACAATGGTATAACCAAACAGTGGTATAATCACACACTGGTATAATCAGAGACTGGTACAATCACATACTGGTATAATCACAGACTGTAATAATCACAGACTGGTATAATCACACACTGCTATAAGCACTGACTGGTACAATCACAGACTGGTATAGTCACAAACTGATATAATCACAGACTGGTATAATCACAGTCTGTTATAATCACTGACTCGTATAATGACAGACTGGTACAATCACACAAGTATAATCACACACAGGTATAACCACAGACTGGTATAATCACTCGCCCAAACAATCACAGACTGGTATAATCACAGACTGGTATAATCACAGACTGGTATAATCACAGGCTAATACAATCACAGACTGGTTTAGTCACAGACTGGTATAATCACAGACTGTACAATCACACACTGGTATAATCACACACTCGTATAATCACAGGCTAATACATTCACAGACTGGTATAATCACAGACTGTCACAAACACGGACTCGTATAATCACAGACAGTTACAATCACACTCTGGTACAATCACGCACTGGTGGAATCACATATTGATACAATCACACACTGGTAAATTCACACACTGGTATATGCACACTGGAATAATCACAGACTGGTATAATCTCATACTGGTATAATCACAGACTGCTTTACTCACACACTGGTATAATCTCAGACTGCTATAATCACAGACTGGTATAATCACACACTGCTATAAGCACAGACTGGTATAATCACATACTGGTATAATCACACACTGTAATAATCACAGACTGGACAAATCACATACTGGTATAATCACACAATGGTATACTCAAACACTGGCATAATCACACACTGGTATAATCACAGACTGGCATAAACAAAGACTGGTACAATCACACACTGGTGGAATCACATACTGATACAACCATACACTGGTAAATTCACACACTGGTATATGCACACTGGTATAATCACAGTCTGTTATAATCACAGACTGGTATAATCACAGACTGGTATAATCACACACTGGTATAAGCACAGACTGGTACAATCACAGCCTGGTACAATCACAGCCTCGTATAATCACAGGCTAATACAATCACAGACTGGTATAATCACAGACTGCTTTATAAACACAGACTGGCATAATTACACACTGCTATAAGCACAGACTGCTATAATCACAGACTGGTATAATCACAAACTGATATAATCACAGTCTGGTATAATCACAGTCTGTTATAAACACAGACTCGTATAATCACAGACTGGTACAATCACTCTCTGGTATAATCACACACAGGTATAATCACAGAATGGTACAATCACGGACTGGTCTAATCACAGACTGGTATAATCACAGACTGGTATAATCACAGACTGGTATAAACACAGACTGGTACAATAACACACTGGTATAATCACACACTGGTATAATCACAGGCTAATACAATCCCAGACTGATATAATCACAGACTGGTATAAACACAGACTGGTACAATCACACACTGGTATAATCACAAATTGGTATAATCACAGTCTGGTATAATCACACACTGGTATAATCAGAGACTGGTACAATCACACACTGGTGGAATCACATACTGATACAATCACACACTGGTAAATTCACACACTGGTATATGCACACTGGTATAATCACACACTGGTATAATCACACACTGATATAATCACAGACTGGTACAAACACACTCTGGTATAATCACATACTGGTATAATCACAGACTGGTTTAATCACATAGTGGTATTGTCACAGACTGCTATAATCACACACTGGTATAATCACAGACAGGAATAAGCACAGATGGGTATAATCACACACTGGTATTATCACAGACGGTATAATCACAGACTGGTATAATCACAGACTGGTATAATCACAGACAGGTATAATCACAGACTGGTATAATAACATAGTGGTATTGTCACAGACTGGTATAATCACACACTGGTATAATCACAGACAGGAATAAGCGCAGATGAGTATAATCACACACTGGTATAATCACAGACTGGTATAATCACAGACTGGTATAATCACACACTGGTATAATCACACACTTGTACAATCAAACACTGGTATGATCACATACTGGTATAATCACAGATTGGTATAAACACAGGCTGGTATAATCACAGACTGGTACAATCACAGACTGGTATAATCACAGACTGGTACAATCACAGACTGGTATAATCACACAATGGTATAATCACACAATGGTATAACCAAACAGTGGTATAATCACACACTGGTATAATCAGAGACTGGTACAATCACACACTGGTATAATCACATACTGGTCTAATCACATACTGGTATAATCACAGACTGTAATAATCACAGACTGGTATAATCACCCACTGCTATAAGCACTGACTGGTACAATCACAGACTGGTATAATCACAGACTGGTATAATCACAGTCTGTTATAATCACTGACTCGTATAATGACAGACTGGTACAATCACACAAGTAGAATCACACACAGGTATAATCACAGACTGGTATAATCACTCGCCCAAACAATCACAGACTGGTATAATCACAGACTGGTATAATCACAGACTGGTATAATCACAGGCTAATACAATCACAGACTGGTTTAGTCACAGACTGGTATAATCACAGACTGTACAATCACACACTGGTATAATCACACACTCGTATAATCACAGGCTAATACATTCACAGACTGGTATAATCACAGACTGTCACAAACACGGACTCGTATAATCACAGACAGTTACAATCACACTCTGGTACAATCACGCACTGGTGGAATCACATATTGATACAATCACACACTGGTAAATTCACACACTGGTATATGCACACTGGAATAATCACAGACTGGTATAATCACACACTGGTATAATCTCAGACTGCTATAATCACAGACTGGTATAATCACACACTGTAATAATCACAGACTGGACAAATCACATACTGGTATAATCACACAATGGTACAATCAAACACTGGCATAATCACACACTGGTATAATCACAGACTGGCATAAACACAGACTGGTACAATCACACACTGGTGGAATCACATACTGATACAACCATACACTGGTAAATTCACACACTGGTATATGCACACTGGTATAATCACAGTCTGTTATAATCACTGACTCATATAATCACAGACTGGTACAATCACTCAGGTATAATCACACACAGGTATAATCACAGACTGGTATAATCACAGACTGGTATAATCACAGTCAGGTATAATCACAGACTGGTACAATCACACACTGGTATAAGCACAGACTGGTACAATCACAGCCTCGTATAATCACAGGCTAATACAATCACAGACTGGTATAATCACAGACTGCTTTATAAACACAGACTGGCATAATTACACACTGCTATAAGCACAGACTGCTATAATCACAGACTGGTATAATCACAAACTGATATAATCACAGTCTGGTATAATCACAGTCTGTTATAAACACAGACTCGTATAATCACAGACTGGTACAATCACTCTCTGGTATAATCACACACAGGTATAATCACAGAGTGGTACAATCACGGACTGGTATAATCACAGACTGGTATAATCCAACACTGGTATAAGCACAGACTGGTGCAATAACACACTGGTATAATCACACTCTGCTTTAATCACAGATTGGCATAATCATACACTGGTATAATCACAGACTGGTATAATCATACACTGGAATAAACAGAGACTGGTATAATCAGATCCTGGAATAATCACAGTCTGGAATAATCACAGACTGGTATAATCACACACTGTTATAATCACAGCCTGGTATAATCACGCACTGGTATAATCACTGACTGGTACAATGACACACTGGTAAAATGAAATAACGGTATAATCACACACTGGTACAATCACACACAGATATAATCACACACTGGCATAGTCACACACTGGAATAATCACAGGCTGGTATAATCACAGATTGGTATAATCTCAGACTAGTATAATCACAGACTGGTATAATCACACACTTGTATAAACACACACTGGTATAATCACACACTGGTATAATCACAGACTGATATAAATACACAGTGGTATAATCACAGACAGGTATAATCACAGACTGATATAATCACACACTGGTATAATCACAGATTGGTATAATCACACACAGGTATAGCCACAGATTGTTATAATCACAGATTGGTATAATCACAGGCTGGTATAATCACAGTCTGGTACAATTACAGACTGGTATAATCACAGACTGGTATAATCACAGACTGAAATAACCACAGACTGGTATAATCACACTCTGGTATAAGCACAGACTGGTATAATCAGAGACTGGTACAATCACAAACTGATATACTCAGACTGGTATAATCATAGACTGGTATAATCACAGACTCGTATAATGACAGACTGGTACAATCACACACTGGTATAATCACACACGGGTATAGTCACAGAGTGGTACAATCACACACTGGTACAATCACAGACTGGTATAATCACAGACTGATACAATCACAGACTGGTATAATCACAGACTGGTACAATCACACATGGGCAGAATCACATACTGGTATAATCACAGACTGGTATAATAACACTTTGGTATAATCACAGACTGGTATAATCACAGACTGGTATAATCACACACTAATATAATCACAGACTGGAATAATCACATCACAGACTGGTGTAATCACAGACTGGTATAATCACAGACTGGTAGAATCACAGACTGGTAGAATCACAGACTGGTATAATCACAGGCTGGTATAATCACAGACTGGTATAATCACAGACTCGTATAATCATTGACTGGTACAATCACACACTGGTATAATCACACACGGCTGTAATCACAGAGTGGTACAATCACACACTGGTATAATAACAGACTGGTATAATAACAGACTGGTACAATCACAGACTAGGTATAATCAAACACTGGTATAATCACATACTGGAATAAGAAGAGACTGGTATAATCACACACTGAAATAATCACAGACTGGTATAATCACACTCTGTTATAATCACACACAGGTATAATCAAAGAGTGGTATAATCACAGACTGGTATAATCACACAATATTATAATCACACACTGGTAAAATCACTCACTGATATAATCACAGACTGGTATAATCACACATTTCTATAATCACAGACTGGTATAATCACACACTGGTAAAGTCACATACTGGTATAATCACAGACTGGTATAATCACACACTGGTATAATCAAAGACTGGAATAATCACATCACAGACTGGTGTAATCACAGACTGGTATAATCACAGACTGGTAGAATCACAGACTGGTATAATCACAGACTGGTATAATCACAGGCTGGTATAATCAAACACTGGTATAATCACACACTGGTATAATCACAGCTGGTACAATCACACACTGGTATAATCACAGACTGGTATATACACACAGGTATAATCACACACTGGTATAATCACACACTGATATAATCACAGACTGGTATAATCACACAGTGGTATAATCACAGACTGGTATAATCACACACTGGTATAATCAAAGACTGGTATAATCACATACTGCTATGATCACAGACTGAAATAATCACAGACTGGTTTAATCACACTCTGGTATAAGCACAGACTTGTATAATCACAGACTGGTATGATCACAATCTGATAGAATCACAGACTGGTATAATCACAGATTGGTACAATCACCGACTCGTGTAATCACAGACTGGTACAATCACACACTGGTAGAATCACATTCTGGACTGAACACAGACTGGTAAAATCACAGACTGGTACAATCACACACTGGTATAATCACAGACTGGTATAATCACACACTGGTATAATCACAGACTGATATAAATACACAGTGGTATAATCACAGATTGGTATAATCACACACAGGTATAGCCACAGATTGTTATAATCACAGATTGGTATAATCACAGGCTGGTATGATCACAGTCTGGTACAATTACAGACTGGTATAATCACAGACTGGTATAATCACAGACTGAAATAACCACAGACTGGTATAATCACACTCTGGTATAAGCACAGACTGTTATAATCAGAGACTGGTATAATCACAAACTGATATAATCAGACTGGTATAATCATCGACTGGTATAATCACAGACTCGTATAATCACAGACTGGTACAATCACACACTGGTATATTCACACAAGGGTATAGTCACAGAGTGGTACAATCACACACTGGTACAATCACACACAGCTCTAATCACAGACTGGTATAATCACAGACTGATACAATCACAGACTGGTATAATCACAGACTGGTACAACCACACATGGGCAGAATCACATACTGGTATAATCACAGACTGGTATAATCACACACAAATATAATCACAGACTGGAATAATCACATCACAGACTGGTGTAATCACAGACTGGTATAATCACAGACTGGTAGAATCACAGACTGGTAGAATCACAGACTGGTATAATCACAGGCTGGTATAATCACAGACTGGTATAATCACAGACTCGTATAATCATTGACTGGTACAATCACACACTTGTATAATCACACACGGCTGTAATCACAGAGTGGTACAATCACACACTGGTATAATAACAGACTGGTATAATAACAGACTGGTACAATCACAGACTAGGTATAATCAAACACTGGTATAATCACATACTGGAATAAGAAGAGACTGGTATAATCACACACTGAAATAATCACAGACTGGTATAATCACACTCTGTTATAATCACACACAGGTATAATCAAAGAGTGGTATAATCACAGACTGGTATAATCACACAATATTATAATCACACACTGGTAAAATCACTCACTGATATAATCACAGACTGGTATAATCACACATTTCTATAATCACAGACTGGTATAATCACACACTGGTAAAGTCACATACTGGTATAATCACAGACTGGTATAATCACACACTGGTATAATCAAAGACTGGAATAATCACATCACAGACTGGTGTAATCACAGACTGGTATAATCACAGACTGGTAGAATCACAGACTGGTATAATCACAGACTGGTATAATCACAGGCTGGTATAATCAAACACTGGTATAATCACACACTGGTATAATCACAGCTGGTACAATCACACACTGGTATAATCACAGACTGGTATATACACACAGGTATAATCACACACTGGTATAATCACACACTGATATAATCACAGACTGGTATAATCACACAGTGGTATAATCACAGACTGGTATAATCACACACTGGTATAATCAAAGACTGGTATAATCACATACTGCTATGATCACAGACTGAAATAATCACAGACTGGTTTAATCACACTCTGGTATAAGCACAGACTTGTATAATCACAGACTGGTATGATCACAATCTGATAGAATCACAGACTGGTATAATCACAGATTGGTACAATCACCGACTCGTGTAATCACAGACTGGTACAATCACACACTGGTAGAATCACATTCTGGACTGAACACAGACTGGTAAAATCACAGACTGGTACAATCACACACTGGTATAATCACAGACTGGTATAATCACACACTGGTATAATCACAGACTGATATAAATACACAGTGGTATAATCACAGATTGGTATAATCACACACAGGTATAGCCACAGATTGTTATAATCACAGATTGGTATAATCACAGGCTGGTATGATCACAGTCTGGTACAATTACAGACTGGTATAATCACAGACTGGTATAATCACAGACTGAAATAACCACAGACTGGTATAATCACACTCTGGTATAAGCACAGACTGTTATAATCAGAGACTGGTATAATCACAAACTGATATAATCAGACTGGTATAATCATCGACTGGTATAATCACAGACTCGTATAATCACAGACTGGTACAATCACACACTGGTATATTCACACAAGGGTATAGTCACAGAGTGGTACAATCACACACTGGTACAATCACACACAGCTCTAATCACAGACTGGTATAATCACAGACTGATACAATCACAGACTGGTATAATCACAGACTGGTACAACCACACATGGGCAGAATCACATACTGGTATAATCACAGACTGGTATAATCACACACAAATATAATCACAGACTGGAATAATCACATCACAGACTGGTGTAATCACAGACTGGTATAATCACAGACTGGTAGAATCACAGACTGGTAGAATCACAGACTGGTATAATCACAGGCTGGTATAATCACAGACTGGTATAATCACAGACTCGTATAATCATTGACTGGTACAATCACACACTGGTATAATCACACACGGCTGTAATCACAGAGTGGTACAATCACACACTGGTATAATAACAGACTGGTATAATAACAGACTGGTACAATCACAGACTAGGTATAATCAAACACTGGTATAATCACATACTGGAATAAGAAGAGACTGGTATAATCACACACTGAAATAATCACAGACTGGTATAATCACACTCTGTTATAATCACACACAGGTATAATCAAAGAGTGGTATAATCACAGACTGGTATAATCACACAATATTATAATCACACACTGGTAAAATCACTCACTGATATAATCACAGACTGGTATAATCACACATTTCTATAATCACAGACTGGTATAATCACACACTGGTAAAGTCACATACTGGTATAATCACAGACTGGTATAATCACACACTGGTATAATCAAAGACTGGAATAATCACATCACAGACTGGTGTAATCACAGACTGGTATAATCACAGACTGGTAGAATCACAGACTGGTATAATCACAGACTGGTATAATCACAGGCTGGTATAATCAAACACTGGTATAATCACACACTGGTATAATCACAGCTGGTACAATCACACACTGGTATAATCACAGACTGGTATATACACACAGGTATAATCACACACTGGTATAATCACACACTGATATAATCACAGACTGGTATAATCACACAGTGGTATAATCACAGACTGGTATAATCACACACTGGTATAATCAAAGACTGGTATAATCACATACTGCTATGATCACAGACTGAAATAATCACAGACTGGTTTAATCACACTCTGGTATAAGCACAGACTTGTATAATCACAGACTGGTATGATCACAATCTGATAGAATTACAGACTGGTATAATCACAGACTGGTATAATCACAGACTGAAATAACCACAGACTGGTATAATCACACTCTGGTATAAGCACAGACTGGTATAATCAGAGACTGGTATAATCACAAACTGATATACTCAGACTGGTATAATCATAGACTGGTATAATCACAGACTCGTATAATGACAGACTGGTACAATCACACACTGGTATAATCACACACGGGTATAGTCACAGAGTGGTACAATCACACACTGGTACAATCACAGACTGGTATAATCACAGACGGATACAATCACAGACTGGTATAATCACAGACTGGTACAATCACACATGGGCAGAATCACATACTGGTATAATCACAGACTGGTATAATAACACTTTGGTATAATCACAGACTGGTATAATCACAGACTGGTATAATCACACACTAATATAATCACAGACTGGAATAATCACATCACAGACTCGTGTAATCACAGACTGGTATAATCACAGGCTGGTAGAATCACAGACTGGTATAATAACACTTTGGTATAATCACAGACTGGTATAATCACAGACTGGTATAATCACACACTAATATAATCACAGACTGGAATAATCACATCACAGACTGGTGTAATCACAGACTGGTATAATCACAGACTGGTAGAATCACAGACTGGTATAATCACAGGCTGGTATAATCACAGACTGGTATAATCACAGACTCGTATAATCATTGACTGGTACAATCACACACTGGTATAATCACACACGGCTGTAATCACAGAGTGGTACAATCACACACTGGTATAATAACAGACTGGTATAATAACAGACTGGTACAATCACAGACTAGGTATAATCAAACACTGGTATAATCACATACTGGAATAAGAAGAGACTGGTATAATCACACACTGAAATAATCACAGACTGGTATAATCACACTCTGTTATAATCACACACAGGTATAATCAAAGAGTGGTATAATCACAGACTGGTATAATCACACAATATTATAATCACACACTGGTAAAATCACTCACTGATATAATCACAGACTGGTATAATCACACATTTCTATAATCACAGACTGGTATAATCACACACTGGTAAAGTCACATACTGGTATAATCACAGACTGGTATAATCACACACTGGTATAATCAAAGACTGGAATAATCACATCACAGACTGGTGTAATCACAGACTGGTATAATCACAGACTGGTAGAATCACAGACTGGTATAATCACAGACTGGTATAATCACAGGCTGGTATAATCAAACACTGGTATAATCACACACTGGTATAATCACAGCTGGTACAATCACACACTGGTATAATCACAGACTGGTATATACACACAGGTATAATCACACACTGGTATAATCACACACTGATATAATCACAGACTGGTATAATCACACAGTGGTATAATCACAGACTGGTATAATCACACACTGGTATAATCAAAGACTGGTATAATCACATACTGCTATGATCACAGACTGAAATAATCACAGACTGGTTTAATCACACTCTGGTATAAGCACAGACTTGTATAATCACAGACTGGTATGATCACAATCTGATAGAATCACAGACTGGTATAATCACAGATTGGTACAATCACCGACTCGTGTAATCACAGACTGGTACAATCACACACTGGTAGAATCACATTCTGGACTGAACACAGACTGGTAAAATCACAGACTGGTACAATCACACACTGGTATAATCACAGACTGGTATAATCACACACTGGTATAATCACAGACTGATATAAATACACAGTGGTATAATCACAGATTGGTATAATCACACACAGGTATAGCCACAGATTGTTATAATCACAGATTGGTATAATCACAGGCTGGTATGATCACAGTCTGGTACAATTACAGACTGGTATAATCACAGACTGGTATAATCACAGACTGAAATAACCACAGACTGGTATAATCACACTCTGGTATAAGCACAGACTGTTATAATCAGAGACTGGTATAATCACAAACTGATATAATCAGACTGGTATAATCATCGACTGGTATAATCACAGACTCGTATAATCACAGACTGGTACAATCACACACTGGTATATTCACACAAGGGTATAGTCACAGAGTGGTACAATCACACACTGGTACAATCACACACTGCTCTAATCACAGACTGGTATAATCACAGACTGATACAATCACAGACTGGTATAATCACAGACTGGTACAACCACACATGGGCAGAATCACATACTGGTATAATCACAGACTGGTATAATCACACACAAATATAATCACAGACTGGAATAATCACATCACAGACTGGTGTAATCACAGACTGGTATAATCACAGACTGGTAGAATCACAGACTGGTATAATCACAGACTGGTATAATCACAGGCTGGTATAATCACAGACTGGTATAATCACAGACTCGTATAATCATTGACTGGTACAATCACACACTGGTATAATCACACACGGCTGTAATCACAGAGTGGTACAATCACACACTGGTATAATAACAGACTGGTATAATAACAGACTGGTACAATCACAGACTAGGTATAATCAAACACTGGTATAATCACATACTGGAATAAGAAGAGACTGGTATAATCACACACTGAAATAATCACAGACTGGTATAATCACACTCTGTTATAATCACACACAGGTATAATCAAAGAGTGGTATAATCACAGACTGGTATAATCACACAATATTATAATCACACACTGGTAAAATCACTCACTGATATAATCACAGACTGGTATAATCACACATTTCTATAATCACAGACTGGTATAATCACACACTGGTAAAGTCACATACTGGTATAATCACAGACTGGTATAATCACACACTGGTATAATCAAAGACTGGAATAATCACATCACAGACTGGTGTAATCACAGACTGGTATAATCACAGACTGGTAGAATCACAGACTGGTATAATCACAGACTGGTATAATCACAGGCTGGTATAATCAAACACTGGTATAATCACACACTGGTATAATCACAGCTGGTACAATCACACACTGGTATAATCACAGACTGGTATATACACACAGGTATAATCACACACTGGTATAATCACACACTGATATAATCACAGACTGGTATAATCACACAGTGGTATAATCACAGACTGGTATAATCACACACTGGTATAATCAAAGACTGGTATAATCACATACTGCTATGATCACAGACTGAAATAATCACAGACTGGTTTAATCACACTCTGGTATAAGCACAGACTTGTATAATCACAGACTGGTATGATCACAATCTGATAGAATCACAGACTGGTATAATCACAGACTGGTATAATCACAGACTGAAATAACCACAGACTGGTATAATCACACTCTGGTATAAGCACAGACTGGTATAATCAGAGACTGGTATAATCACAAACTGATATACTCAGACTGGTATAATCATAGACTGGTATAATCACAGACTCGTATAATGACAGACTGGTACAATCACACACTGGTATAATCACACACGGGTATAGTCACAGAGTGGTACAATCACAGACTGGTATAATCACAGACTGGTACAATCACAGACTGGTACAATCACACATGGGCAGAATCACATACTGGTATAATCACAGGCTGGTATAATCACAGACTGGTATAATCACAGACTCGTATAATGACAGACTGGTACAATCACACACTGGTATAATCACACACGGGTATAGTCACAGAGTGGTACAATCACACACTGGTACAATCACAGACTGGTATAATCACAGACTGATACAATCACAGACTGGTATAATCACAGACTGGTACAATCACACATGGGCAGAATCACATACTGGTATAATCACAGACTGGTATAATAACACTTTGGTATAATCACAGACTGGTATAATCACAGACTGGTATAATCACACACTAATATAATCACAGACTGGAATAATCACATCACAGACTGGTGTAATCACAGACTGGTATAATCACAGACTGGTAGAATCACAGACTGGCACAATCACAGAATGGTATAATCACACTCTGGTACAAGCAAACACTGGTATAATCACAGACTGGTATAATAACAAACTGGTATAATCACAGACTGGTACAATCACAGACTGGTATAATCACAGACTGGTATAATCACAGGCTTGTATAATCACAGACTGGTACAATCACAGACAGGTATATTCACAGACTGGTATAATCACAGACTGGTAGAATCACAGACTGAAATAATCACAGACTGGTATAATCACAGAATGGTACAATCACAGACTGGTATAATCACAGACTGGTACAATCACAGACTGGTACAATCACACATGGGCAGAATCACATACTGGTATAATCACAGACTGGTATAATAACACTTTGGTATAATCACAGACTGGTATAATCACAGACTGGTATAATCACACACTAATATAATCACAGACTGGAATAATCACATCACAGACTGGTGTAATCACAGACTGGTATAATCACAGACTGGTAGAATCACAGACTGGTAGAATCACAGACTGGTATAATCACAGGCTGGTATAATCACAGACTGGTATAATCACAGACTCGTATAATCATTGACTGGTACAATCACACACTGGTATAATCACACACGGCTGTAATCACAGAGTGGTACAATCACACACTGGTATAATAACAGACTGGTATAATAACAGACTGGTACAATCACAGACTAGGTATAATCAAACACTGGTATAATCACATACTGGAATAATAAGAGACTGGTATAATCACACACTGAAATAATCACAGACTGGTATAATCACACTCTGTTATAATCACACACAGGTATAATCAAAGAGTGGTATAATCACAGACTGGTATAATCACACAATATTATAATCACACACTGGTAAAATCACTCACTGATATAATCACAGACTGGTATAATCACACATTTCTATAATCACAGACTGGTATAATCACACACTGCTATAAGCACAGACTGGTATAATCACACACTGTAATAATCACAGACTGAACAAATCACATACTGGTATAATCACACAATGGTATAATCACAGACTGGTATAATCACAGACTGGTATAAGCACAGACTGTTACAATCACACACTGGTAAAATCACAGATTGGTATAATCACAGTCTGGTATAATCACACAATGGTATAATCACAGATTGGTATAATCACAGTCTGGTATAATCACACAATGGTATAATCACACAATGGTATAACCAAACAGTGGTATAATCACACACTGGTATAATCAGAGACTGGTACAATCACATACTGGTATAATCACAGACTGTAATAATCACAGACTGGTATAATCACACACTGCTATAAGCACTGACTGGTACAATCACAGACTGGTATAGTCACAAACTGATATAATCACAGACTGGTATAATCACAGTCTGTTATAATCACTGACTCGTATAATGACAGACTGGTACAATCACACAAGTATAATCACACACAGGTATAACCACAGACTGGTATAATCACTCGCCCAAACAATCACAGACTGGTATAATCACAGACTGGTATAATCACAGACTGGTATAATCACAGGCTAATACAATCACAGACTGGTTTAGTCACAGACTGGTATAATCACAGACTGTACAATCACACACTGGTATAATCACACACTCGTATAATCACAGGCTAATACATTCACAGACTGGTATAATCACAGACTGTCACAAACACGGACTCGTATAATCACAGACAGTTACAATCACACTCTGGTACAATCACGCACTGGTGGAATCACATATTGATACAATCACACACTGGTAAATTCACACACTGGTATATGCACACTGGAATAATCACAGACTGGTATAATCTCATACTGGTATAATCACAGACTGCTTTACTCACACACTGGTATAATCTCAGACTGCTATAATCACAGACTGGTATAATCACACACTGCTATAAGCACAGACTGGTATAATCACATACTGGTATAATCACACACTGTAATAATCACAGACTGGACAAATCACATACTGGTATAATCACACAATGGTATACTCAAACACTGGCATAATCACACACTGGTATAATCACAGACTGGCATAAACAAAGACTGGTACAATCACACACTGGTGGAATCACATACTGATACAACCATACACTGGTAAATTCACACACTGGTATATTCACACTGGTATAATCACAGTCTGTTATAATCACAGACTGGTATAATCACAGACTGGTATAATCACACACTGGTATAAGCACAGACTGGTACAATCACAGCCTGGTACAATCACAGCCTCGTATAATCACAGGCTAATACAATCACAGACTGGTATAATCACAGACTGCTTTATAAACACAGACTGGCATAATTACACACTGCTATAAGCACAGACTGCTATAATCACAGACTGGTATAATCACAAACTGATATAATCACAGTCTGGTATAATCACAGTCTGTTATAAACACAGACTCGTATAATCACAGACTGGTACAATCACTCTCTGGTATAATCACACACAGGTATAATCACAGAGTGGTACAATCACGGACTGGTCTAATCACAGACTGGTATAATCACAGACTGGTATAATCACAGACTGGTATAAACACAGACTGGTACAATAACACACTGGTATAATCACACACTGGTATAATCACAGGCTAATACAATCCCAGACTGATATAATCACAGACTGGTATAAACACAGACTGGTACAATCACACACTGGTATAATCACAAATTGGTATAATCACAGTCTGGTATAATCACACACTGGTATAATCAGAGACTGGTACAATCACACACTGGTGGAATCACATACTGATACAATCACACACTGGTAAATTCACACACTGGTATATGCACACTGGTATAATCACACACTGGTATAATCACACACTGATATAATCACAGACTGGTACAAACACACTCTGGTATAATCACATACTGGTATAATCACAGACTGGTTTAATCACATAGTGGTATTGTCACAGACTGCTATAATCACACACTGGTATAATCACAGACAGGAATAAGCACAGATGGGTATAATCACACACTGGTATTATCACAGACGGTATAATCACAGACTGGTATAATCACAGACTGGTATAATCACAGACAGGTATAATCACAGACTGGTATAATAACATAGTGGTATTGTCACAGACTGGTATAATCACACACTGGTATAATCACAGACAGGAATAAGCGCAGATGAGTATAATCACACACTGGTATAATCACAGACTGGTATAATCACACACTGGTATAATCACACACTTGTACAATCAAACACTGGTATGATCACATACTGGTATAATCACAGATTGGTATAAACACAGGCTGGTATAATCACAGACTGGTACAATCACAGACTGGTATAATCACAGACTGGTACAATCACAGACTGGTATAATCACACAATGGTATAATCACACAATGGTATAACCAAACAGTGGTATAATCACACACTGGTATAATCAGAGACTGGTACAATCACACACTGGTATAATCACATACTGGTCTAATCACATACTGGTATAATCACAGACTGTAATAATCACAGACTGGTATAATCACCCACTGCTATAAGCACTGACTGGTACAATCACAGACTGGTATAATCACAGACTGGTATAATCACAGTCTGTTATAATCACTGACTCGTATAATGACAGACTGGTACAATCACACAAGTAGAATCACACACAGGTATAATCACAGACTGGTATAATCACTCGCCCAAACAATCACAGACTGGTATAATCACAGACTGGTATAATCACAGACTGGTATAATCACAGGCTAATACAATCACAGACTGGTTTAGTCACAGACTGGTATAATCACAGACTGTACAATCACACACTGGTATAATCACACACTCGTATAATCACAGGCTAATACATTCACAGACTGGTATAATCACAGACTGTCACAAACACGGACTCGTATAATCACAGACAGTTACAATCACACTCTGGTACAATCACGCACTGGTGGAATCACATATTGATACAATCACACACTGGTAAATTCACACACTGGTATATGCACACTGGAATAATCACAGACTGGTATAATCACACACTGGTATAATCTCAGACTGCTATAATCACAGACTGGTATAATCACACACTGTAATAATCACAGACTGGACAAATCACATACTGGTATAATCACACAATGGTACAATCAAACACTGGCATAATCACACACTGGTATAATCACAGACTGGCATAAACACAGACTGGTACAATCACACACTGGTGGAATCACATACTGATACAACCATACACTGGTAAATTCACACACTGGTATATGCACACTGGTATAATCACAGTCTGTTATAATCACTGACTCATATAATCACAGACTGGTACAATCACTCAGGTATAATCACACACAGGTATAATCACAGACTGGTATAATCACAGACTGGTATAATCACAGACTGGTACAATCACACACTGGTATAAGCACAGACTGGTACAATCACAGCCTCGTATAATCACAGGCTAATACAATCACAGACTGGTATAATCACAGACTGCTTTATAAACACAGACTGGCATAATTACACACTGCTATAAGCACAGACTGCTATAATCACAGACTGGTATAATCACAAACTGATATAATCACAGTCTGGTATAATCACAGTCTGTTATAAACACAGACTCGTATAATCACAGACTGGTACAATCACTCTCTGGTATAATCACACACAGGTATAATCACAGAGTGGTACAATCACGGACTGGTATAATCACAGACTGGTATAATCCAACACTGGTATAAGCACAGACTGGTGCAATAACACACTGGTATAATCACACTCTGCTTTAATCACAGATTGGCATAATCATACACTGGTATAATCACAGACTGGTATAATCATACACTGGAATAAACAGAGACTGGTATAATCAGATCCTGGAATAATCACAGTCTGGAATAATCACAGACTGGTATAATCACACACTGTTATAATCACAGCCTGGTATAATCACGCACTGGTATAATCACTGACTGGTACAATGACACACTGGTAAAATGAAATAACGGTATAATCACACACTGGTACAATCACACACAGATATAATCACACACTGGCATAGTCACACACTGGAATAATCACAGGCTGGTATAATCACAGATTGGTATAATCACAGCTGGTACAATCACACACTGGTATAATCACAGACTGGTATATACACACAGGTATAATCACACACTGGTATAATCACACACTGATATAATCACAGACTGGTATAATCACACAGTGGTATAATCACAGACTGGTATAATCACACACTGGTATAATCAAAGACTGGTATAATCACATACTGCTATGATCACAGACTGAAATAATCACAGACTGGTTTAATCACACTCTGGTATAAGCACAGACTTGTATAATCACAGACTGGTATGATCACAATCTGATAGAATTACAGACTGGTATAATCACAGACTGGTATAATCACAGACTGAAATAACCACAGACTGGTATAATCACACTCTGGTATAAGCACAGACTGGTATAATCAGAGACTGGTATAATCACAAACTGATATACTCAGACTGGTATAATCATAGACTGGTATAATCACAGACTCGTATAATGACAGACTGGTACAATCACACACTGGTATAATCACACACGGGTATAGTCACAGAGTGGTACAATCACACACTGGTACAATCACAGACTGGTATAATCACAGACGGATACAATCACAGACTGGTATAATCACAGACTGGTACAATCACACATGGGCAGAATCACATACTGGTATAATCACAGACTGGTATAATAACACTTTGGTATAATCACAGACTGGTATAATCACAGACTGGTATAATCACACACTAATATAATCACAGACTGGAATAATCACATCACAGACTGGTGTAATCACAGACTGGTATAATCACAGACTGGTAGAATCACAGACTGGTATAATAACACTTTGGTATAATCACAGACTGGTATAATCACAGACTGGTATAATCACACACTAATATAATCACAGACTGGAATAATCACATCACAGACTGGTGTAATCACAGACTGGTATAATCACAGACTGGTAGAATCACAGACTGGTATAATCACAGGCTGGTATAATCACAGACTGGTATAATCACAGACTCGTATAATCATTGACTGGTACAATCACACACTGGTATAATCACACACGGCTGTAATCACAGAGTGGTACAATCACACACTGGTATAATAACAGACTGGTATAATAACAGACTGGTACAATCACAGACTAGGTATAATCAAACACTGGTATAATCACATACTGGAATAAGAAGAGACTGGTATAATCACACACTGAAATAATCACAGACTGGTATAATCACACTCTGTTATAATCACACACAGGTATAATCAAAGAGTGGTATAATCACAGACTGGTATAATCACACAATATTATAATCACACACTGGTAAAATCACTCACTGATATAATCACAGACTGGTATAATCACACATTTCTATAATCACAGACTGGTATAATCACACACTGGTAAAGTCACATACTGGTATAATCACAGACTGGTATAATCACACACTGGTATAATCAAAGACTGGAATAATCACATCACAGACTGGTGTAATCACAGACTGGTATAATCACAGACTGGTAGAATCACAGACTGGTATAATCACAGACTGGTATAATCACAGGCTGGTATAATCAAACACTGGTATAATCACACACTGGTATAATCACAGCTGGTACAATCACACACTGGTATAATCACAGACTGGTATATACACACAGGTATAATCACACACTGGTATAATCACACACTGATATAATCACAGACTGGTATAATCACACAGTGGTATAATCACAGACTGGTATAATCACACACTGGTATAATCACATACTGCTATGATCACAGACTGAAATAATCACAGACTGGTTTAATCACACTCTGGTATAAGCACAGACTTGTATAATCACAGACTGGTATGATCACAATCTGATAGAATCACAGACTGGTATAATCACAGATTGGTACAATCACCGACTCGTGTAATCACAGACTGGTACAATCACACACTGGTAGAATCACATTCTGGACTGAACACAGACTGGTAAAATCACAGACTGGTACAATCACACACTGGTATAATCACAGACTGGTATAATCACACACTGGTATAATCACAGACTGATATAAATACACAGTGGTATAATCACAGATTGGTATAATCACACACAGGTATAGCCACAGATTGTTATAATCACAGATTGGTATAATCACAGGCTGGTATGATCACAGTCTGGTACAATTACAGACTGGTATAATCACAGACTGGTATAATCACAGACTGAAATAACCACAGACTGGTATAATCACACTCTGGTATAAGCACAGACTGTTATAATCAGAGACTGGTATAATCACAAACTGATATAATCAGACTGGTATAATCATCGACTGGTATAATCACAGACTCGTATAATCACAGACTGGTACAATCACACACTGGTATATTCACACAAGGGTATAGTCACAGAGTGGTACAATCACACACTGGTACAATCACACACTGCTCTAATCACAGACTGGTATAATCACAGACTGATACAATCACAGACTGGTATAATCACAGACTGGTACAACCACACATGGGCAGAATCACATACTGGTATAATCACAGACTGGTATAATCACACACAAATATAATCACAGACTGGAATAATCACATCACAGACTGGTGTAATCACAGACTGGTATAATCACAGACTGGTAGAATCACAGACTGGTATAATCACAGACTGGTATAATCACAGGCTGGTATTATCACAGACTGGTATAATCACAGACTCGTATAATCATTGACTGGTACAATCACACACTGGTATAATCACACACGGCTGTAATCACAGAGTGGTACAATCACACACTGGTATAATAACAGACTGGTATAATAACAGACTGGTACAATCACAGACTAGGTATAATCAAACACTGGTATAATCACATACTGGAATAAGAAGAGACTGGTATAATCACACACTGAAATAATCACAGACTGGTATAATCACACTCTGTTATAATCACACACAGGTATAATCAAAGAGTGGTATAATCACAGACTGGTATAATCACACAATATTATAATCACACACTGGTAAAATCACTCACTGATATAATCACAGACTGGTATAATCACACATTTCTATAATCACAGACTGGTATAATCACACACTGGTAAAGTCACATACTGGTATAATCACAGACTGGTATAATCACACACTGGTATAATCAAAGACTGGAATAATCACATCACAGACTGGTGTAATCACAGACTGGTATAATCACAGACTGGTAGAATCACAGACTGGTATAATCACAGACTGGTATAATCACAGGCTGGTATAATCAAACACTGGTATAATCACACACTGGTATAATCACAGCTGGTACAATCACACACTGGTATAATCACAGACTGGTATATACACACAGGTATAATCACACACTGGTATAATCACACACTGATATAATCACAGACTGGTATAATCACACAGTGGTATAATCACAGACTGGTATAATCACACACTGGTATAATCAAAGACTGGTATAATCACATACTGCTATGATCACAGACTGAAATAATCACAGACTGGTTTAATCACACTCTGGTATAAGCACAGACTTGTATAATCACAGACTGGTATGATCACAATCTGATAGAATCACAGACTGGTATAATCACAGACTGGTATAATCACAGACTGAAATAACCACAGACTGGTATAATCACACTCTGGTATAAGCACAGACTGGTATAATCAGAGACTGGTATAATCACAAACTGATATACTCAGACTGGTATAATCATAGACTGGTATAATCACAGACTCGTATAATGACAGACTGGTACAATCACACACTGGTATAATCACACACGGGTATAGTCACAGAGTGGTACAATCACACACTGGTACAATCACAGACTGGTATAATCACAGACTGATACAATCACAGACTGGTATAATCACAGACTGGTACAATCACACATGGGCAGAATCACATACTGGTATAATCACAGACTGGTATAATAACACTTTGGTATAATCACAGACTGGTATAATCACAGACTGGTATAATCACACACTAATATAATCACAGACTGGAATAATCACATCACAGACTGGTGTAATCACAGACTGGTATAATCACAGACTGGTAGAATCACAGACTGGTAGAATCACAGACTGGTATAATCACAGGCTGGTATAATCACAGACTGGTATAATCACAGACAGGTGTAAACACAGACTGGTATAATCACAGACTGGTATAATCACAGACTGGCACAATCACAGAATGGTATAATCACACTCTGGTACAAGCAAACACTGGTATAATCACAGACTGGTATAATAACAAACTGGTATAATCACAGACTGGTACAATCACAGACTGGTATAATCACAGACTGGTATAATCACAGGCTTGTATAATCACAGACTGGTACAATCACAGACAGGTATATTCACAGACTGGTATAATCACAGACTGGTAGAATCACAGACTGAAATAATCACAGACTGGTATAATCACAGAATGGTACAATCACAGACTGGTATAATCACAGACTGGTACAATCACAGACTGGTACAATCACACATGGGCAGAATCACATACTGGTATAATCACAGACTGGTATAATAACACTTTGGTATAATCACAGACTGGTATAATCACAGACTGGTATAATCACACACTAATATAATCACAGACTGGAATAATCACATCACAGACTGGTGTAATCACAGACTGGTATAATCACAGACTGGTAGAATCACAGACTGGTAGAATCACAGACTGGTATAATCACAGGCTGGTATAATCACAGACTGGTATAATCACAGACTCGTATAATCATTGACTGGTACAATCACACACTGGTATAATCACACACGGCTGTAATCACAGAGTGGTACAATCACACACTGGTATAATAACAGACTGGTATAATAACAGACTGGTACAATCACAGACTAGGTATAATCAAACACTGGTATAATCACATACTGGAATAATAAGAGACTGGTATAATCACACACTGAAATAATCACAGACTGGTATAATCACACTCTGTTATAATCACACACAGGTATAATCAAAGAGTGGTATAATCACAGACTGGTATAATCACACAATATTATAATCACACACTGGTAAAATCACTCACTGATATAATCACAGACTGGTATAATCACACATTTCTATAATCACAGACTGGTATAATCACACACTGCTATAAGCACAGACTGGTATAATCACACACTGTAATAATCACAGACTGAACAAATCACATACTGGTATAATCACACAATGGTATAATCACAGACTGGTATAATCACAGACTGGTATAAGCACAGACTGTTACAATCACACACTGGTAAAATCACAGATTGGTATAATCACAGTCTGGTATAATCACACAATGGTATAATCACAGATTGGTATAATCACAGTCTGGTATAATCACACAATGGTATAATCACACAATGGTATAACCAAACAGTGGTATAATCACACACTGGTATAATCAGAGACTGGTACAATCACATACTGGTATAATCACAGACTGTAATAATCACAGACTGGTATAATCACACACTGCTATAAGCACTGACTGGTACAATCACAGACTGGTATAGTCACAAACTGATATAATCACAGACTGGTATAATCACAGTCTGTTATAATCACTGACTCGTATAATGACAGACTGGTACAATCACACAAGTATAATCACACACAGGTATAACCACAGACTGGTATAATCACTCGCCCAAACAATCACAGACTGGTATAATCACAGACTGGTATAATCACAGACTGGTATAATCACAGGCTAATACAATCACAGACTGGTTTAGTCACAGACTGGTATAATCACAGACTGTACAATCACACACTGGTATAATCACACACTCGTATAATCACAGGCTAATACATTCACAGACTGGTATAATCACAGACTGTCACAAACACGGACTCGTATAATCACAGACAGTTACAATCACACTCTGGTACAATCACGCACTGGTGGAATCACATATTGATACAATCACACACTGGTAAATTCACACACTGGTATATGCACACTGGAATAATCACAGACTGGTATAATCTCATACTGGTATAATCACAGACTGCTTTACTCACACACTGGTATAATCTCAGACTGCTATAATCACAGACTGGTATAATCACACACTGCTATAAGCACAGACTGGTATAATCACATACTGGTATAATCACACACTGTAATAATCACAGACTGGACAAATCACATACTGGTATAATCACACAATGGTATACTCAAACACTGGCATAATCACACACTGGTATAATCACAGACTGGCATAAACAAAGACTGGTACAATCACACACTGGTGGAATCACATACTGATACAACCATACACTGGTAAATTCACACACTGGTATATTCACACTGGTATAATCACAGTCTGTTATAATCACAGACTGGTATAATCACAGACTGGTATAATCACACACTGGTATAAGCACAGACTGGTACAATCACAGCCTGGTACAATCACAGCCTCGTATAATCACAGGCTAATACAATCACAGACTGGTATAATCACAGACTGCTTTATAAACACAGACTGGCATAATTACACACTGCTATAAGCACAGACTGCTATAATCACAGACTGGTATAATCACAAACTGATATAATCACAGTCTGGTATAATCACAGTCTGTTATAAACACAGACTCGTATAATCACAGACTGGTACAATCACTCTCTGGTATAATCACACACAGGTATAATCACAGAGTGGTACAATCACGGACTGGTCTAATCACAGACTGGTATAATCACAGACTGGTATAATCACAGACTGGTATAAACACAGACTGGTACAATAACACACTGGTATAATCACACACTGGTATAATCACAGGCTAATACAATCCCAGACTGATATAATCACAGACTGGTATAAACACAGACTGGTACAATCACACACTGGTATAATCACAAATTGGTATAATCACAGTCTGGTATAATCACACACTGGTATAATCAGAGACTGGTACAATCACACACTGGTGGAATCACATACTGATACAATCACACACTGGTAAATTCACACACTGGTATATGCACACTGGTATAATCACACACTGGTATAATCACACACTGATATAATCACAGACTGGTACAAACACACTCTGGTATAATCACATACTGGTATAATCACAGACTGGTTTAATCACATAGTGGTATTGTCACAGACTGCTATAATCACACACTGGTATAATCACAGACAGGAATAAGCACAGATGGGTATAATCACACACTGGTATTATCACAGACGGTATAATCACAGACTGGTATAATCACAGACTGGTATAATCACAGACAGGTATAATCACAGACTGGTATAATAACATAGTGGTATTGTCACAGACTGGTATAATCACAGACAGGAATAAGCGCAGATGAGTATAATCACACACTGGTATAATCACAGACTGGTATAATCACAGGCTAATACAATCACAGACTGGTTTAGTCACAGACTGGTATAATCACAGACTGTACAATCACACACTGGTATAATCACACACTCGTATAATCACAGGCTAATACATTCACAGACTGGTATAATCACAGACTGTCACAAACACGGACTCGTATAATCACAGACAGTTACAATCACACTCTGGTACAATCACGCACTGGTGGAATCACATATTGATACAATCACACACTGGTAAATTCACACACTGGTATATGCACACTGGAATAATCACAGACTGGTATAATCTCATACTGGTATAATCACAGACTGCTTTACTCACACACTGGTATAATCTCAGACTGCTATAATCACAGACTGGTATAATCACACACTGCTATAAGCACAGACTGGTATAATCACATACTGGTATAATCACACACTGTAATAATCACAGACTGGACAAATCACATACTGGTATAATCACACAATGGTATACTCAAACACTGGCATAATCACACACTGGTATAATCACAGACTGGCATAAACAAAGACTGGTACAATCACACACTGGTGGAATCACATACTGATACAACCATACACTGGTAAATTCACACACTGGTATATTCACACTGGTATAATCACAGTCTGTTATAATCACAGACTGGTATAATCACAGACTGGTATAATCACACACTGGTATAAGCACAGACTGGTACAATCACAGCCTGGTACAATCACAGCCTCGTATAATCACAGGCTAATACAATCACAGACTGGTATAATCACAGACTGCTTTATAAACACAGACTGGCATAATTACACACTGCTATAAGCACAGACTGCTATAATCACAGACTGGTATAATCACAAACTGATATAATCACAGTCTGGTATAATCACAGTCTGTTATAAACACAGACTCGTATAATCACAGACTGGTACAATCACTCTCTGGTATAATCACACACAGGTATAATCACAGAGTGGTACAATCACGGACTGGTCTAATCACAGACTGGTATAATCACAGACTGGTATAATCACAGACTGGTATAAACACAGACTGGTACAATAACACACTGGTATAATCACACACTGGTATAATCACAGGCTAATACAATCCCAGACTGATATAATCACAGACTGGTATAAACACAGACTGGTACAATCACACACTGGTATAATCACAAATTGGTATAATCACAGTCTGGTATAATCACACACTGGTATAATCAGAGACTGGTACAATCACACACTGGTGGAATCACATACTGATACAATCACACACTGGTAAATTCACACACTGGTATATGCACACTGGTATAATCACACACTGGTATAATCACACACTGATATAATCACAGACTGGTACAAACACACTCTGGTATAATCACATACTGGTATAATCACAGACTGGTTTAATCACATAGTGGTATTGTCACAGACTGCTATAATCACACACTGGTATAATCACAGACAGGAATAAGCACAGATGGGTATAATCACACACTGGTATTATCACAGACGGTATAATCACAGACTGGTATAATCACAGACTGGTATAATCACAGACAGGTATAATCACAGACTGGTATAATAACATAGTGGTATTGTCACAGACTGGTATAATCACACACTGGTATAATCACAGACAGGAATAAGCGCAGATGAGTATAATCACACACTGGTATAATCACAGACTGGTATAATCACAGACTGGTATAATCACACACTGGTATAATCACACACTTGTACAATCAAACACTGGTATGATCACATACTGGTATAATCACAGATTGGTATAAACACAGGCTGGTATAATCACAGACTGGTACAATCACAGACTGGTATAATCACAGACTGGTACAATCACAGACTGGTATAATCACACAATGGTATAATCACACAATGGTATAACCAAACAGTGGTATAATCACACACTGGTATAATCAGAGACTGGTACAATCACACACTGGTATAATCACATACTGGTCTAATCACATACTGGTATAATCACAGACTGTAATAATCACAGACTGGTATAATCACCCACTGCTATAAGCACTGACTGGTACAATCACAGACTGGTATAATCACAGACTGGTATAATCACAGTCTGTTATAATCACTGACTCGTATAATGACAGACTGGTACAATCACACAAGTAGAATCACACACAGGTATAATCACAGACTGGTATAATCACTCGCCCAAACAATCACAGACTGGTATAATCACAGACTGGTATAATCACAGACTGGTATAATCACAGGCTAATACAATCACAGACTGGTTTAATCACAGACTGGTATAATCACAGACTGTACAATCACACACTGGTATAATCACACACTCGTATAATCACAGGCTAATACATTCACAGACTGGTATAATCACAGACTGTCACAAACACGGACTCGTATAATCACAGACAGTTACAATCACACTCTGGTACAATCACGCACTGGTGGAATCACATATTGATACAATCACACACTGGTAAATTCACACACTGGTATATGCACACTGGAATAATCACAGACTGGTATAATCACACACTGGTATAATCTCAGACTGCTATAATCACAGACTGGTATAATCACACACTGTAATAATCACAGACTGGACAAATCACATACTGGTATAATCACACAATGGTACAATCAAACACTGGCATAATCACACACTGGTATAATCACAGACTGGCATAAACACAGACTGGTACAATCACACACTGGTGGAATCACATACTGATACAACCATACACTGGTAAATTCACACACTGGTATATGCACACTGGTATAATCACAGTCTGTTATAATCACTGACTCATATAATCACAGACTGGTACAATCACTCAGGTATAATCACACACAGGTATAATCACCGACTGGTATAATCACAGACTGGTATAATCACAGTCAGGTATAATCACAGACTGGTACAATCACACACTGGTATAAGCACAGACTGGTACAATCACAGCCTCGTATAATCACAGGCTAATACAATCACAGACTGGTATAATCACAGACTGCTTTATAAACACAGACTGGCATAATTACACACTGCTATAAGCACAGACTGCTATAATCACAGACTGGTATAATCACAAACTGATATAATCACAGTCTGGTATAATCACAGTCTGTTATAAACACAGACTCGTATAATCACAGACTGGTACAATCACTCTCTGGTATAATCACACACAGGTATAATCACAGAGTGGTACAATCACGGACTGGTATAATCACAGACTGGTATAATCCAACACTGGTATAAGCACAGACTGGTGCAATAACACACTGGTATAATCACACTCTGCTTTAATCACAGATTGGCATAATCATACACTGGTATAATCACAGACTGGTATAATCATACACTGGAATAAACAGAGACTGGTATAATCAGATCCTGGAATAATCACAGTCTGGAATAATCACAGACTGGTATAATCACACACTGTTATAATCACAGCCTGGTATAATCACGCACTGGTATAATCACTGACTGGTACAATGACACACTGGTAAAATGAAATAACGGTATAATCACACACTGGTACAATCACACACAGATATAATCACACACTGGCATAGTCACACACTGGAATAATCACAGGCTGGTATAATCACAGATTGGTATAATCTCAGACTAGTATAATCACAGACTGGTATAATCACACACTTGTATAAACACACACTGGTAGAATCACACACTGGTATAATCACAGACTGATATAAATACACAGTGGTATAATCACAGACAGGTATAATCACAGACTGGTATAATCACACACTGGTATAATCACAGATTGGTATAATCACACACAGGTATAGCCACAGATTGTTATAATCACAGATTGGTATAATCACAGGCTGGTATAATCACAGTCTGGTACAATTACAGACTGGTATAATCACAGACTGGTATAATCACAGACTGAAATAACCACAGACTGGTATAATCACACTCTGGTATAAGCACAGACTGGTATAATCAGAGACTGGTATAATCACAAACTGATATACTCAGACTGGTATAATCATAGACTGGTATAATCACAGACTCGTATAATGACAGACTGGTACAATCACACACTGGTATAATCACACACGGGTATAGTCACAGAGTGGTACAATCACACACTGGTACAATCACAGACTGGTATAATCACAGACTGATACAATCACAGACTGGTATAATCACAGACTGGTACAATCACACATGGGCAGAATCACATACTGGTATAATCACAGACTGGTATAATAACACTTTGGTATAATCACAGACTGGTATAATCACAGACTGGTATAATCACACACTAATATAATCACAGACTGGAATAATCACATCACAGACTGGTGTAATCACAGACTGGTATAATCACAGACTGGTAGAATCACAGACTGGTATAATCACAGACTGGTATAATCACAGGCTGGTATAATCACAGACTGGTATAATCACAGACTCGTATAATCATTGACTGGTACAATCACACACTGGTATAATCACACACGGCTGTAATCACAGAGTGGTACAATCACACACTGGTATAATAACAGACTGGTATAATAACAGACTGGTACAATCACAGACTAGGTATAATCAAACACTGGTATAATCACATACTGGAATAATAAGAGACTGGTATAATCACACACTGAAATAATCACAGACTGGTATAATCACACTCTGTTATAATCACACACAGGTATAATCAAAGAGTGGTATAATCACAGACTGGTATAATCACACAATATTATAATCACACACTGGTAAAATCACTCACTGATATAATCACAGACTGGTATAATCACACATTTCTATAATCACAGACTGGTATAATCACACACTGCTATAAGCACAGACTGGTATAATCACACACTGTAATAATCACAGACTGAACAAATCACATACTGGTATAATCACACAATGGTATAATCACAGACTGGTATAATCACAGACTGGTATAAGCACAGACTGTTACAATCACACACTGGTAAAATCACAGATTGGTATAATCATAGTCTGGTATAATCACACAATGGTATAATCACAGATTGGTATAATCACAGTCTGGTATAATCACACAATGGTATAATCACACAATGGTATAACCAAACAGTGGTATAATCACACACTGGTATAATCAGAGACTGGTACAATCACATACTGGTATAATCACAGACTGTAATAATCACAGACTGGTATAATCACACACTGCTATAAGCACTGACTGGTACAATCACAGACTGGTATAGTCACAAACTGATATAATCACAGACTGGTATAATCACAGTCTGTTATAATCACTGACTCGTATAATGACAGACTGGTACAATCACACAAGTATAATCACACACAGGTATAACCACAGACTGGTATAATCACTCGCCCAAACAATCACAGACTGGTATAATCACAGACTGGTATAATCACAGACTGGTATAATCACAGGCTAATACAATCACAGACTGGTTTAGTCACAGACTGGTATAATCACAGACTGTACAATCACACACTGGTATAATCACACACTCGTATAATCACAGGCTAATACATTCACAGACTGGTATAATCACAGACTGTCACAAACACGGACTCGTATAATCACAGACAGTTACAATCACACTCTGGTACAATCACGCACTGGTGGAATCACATATTGATACAATCACACACTGGTAAATTCACACACTGGTATATGCACACTGGAATAATCACAGACTGGTATAATCTCATACTGGTATAATCACAGACTGCTTTACTCACACACTGGTATAATCTCAGACTGCTATAATCACAGACTGGTATAATCACACACTGCTATAAGCACAGACTGGTATAATCACATACTGGTATAATCACACACTGTAATAATCACAGACTGGACAAATCACATACTGGTATAATCACACAATGGTATACTCAAACACTGGCATAATCACACACTGGTATAATCACAGACTGGCATAAACAAAGACTGGTACAATCACACACTGGTGGAATCACATACTGATACAACCATACACTGGTAAATTCACACACTGGTATATTCACACTGGTATAATCACAGTCTGTTATAATCACAGACTGGTATAATCACAGACTGGTATAATCACACACTGGTATAAGCACAGACTGGTACAATCACAGCCTGGTACAATCACAGCCTCGTATAATCACAGGCTAATACAATCACAGACTGGTATAATCACAGACTGCTTTATAAACACAGACTGGCATAATTACACACTGCTATAAGCACAGACTGCTATAATCACAGACTGGTATAATCACAAACTGATATAATCACAGTCTGGTATAATCACAGTCTGTTATAAACACAGACTCGTATAATCACAGACTGGTACAATCACTCTCTGGTATAATCACACACAGGTATAATCACAGAGTGGTACAATCACGGACTGGTCTAATCACAGACTGGTATAATCACAGACTGGTATAATCACAGACTGGTATAAACACAGACTGGTACAATAACACACTGGTATAATCACACACTGGTATAATCACAGGCTAATACAATCCCAGACTGATATAATCACAGACTGGTATAAACACAGACTGGTACAATCACACACTGGTATAATCACAAATTGGTATAATCACAGTCTGGTATAATCACACACTGGTATAATCAGAGACTGGTACAATCACACACTGGTGGAATCACATACTGATACAATCACACACTGGTAAATTCACACACTGGTATATGCACACTGGTATAATCACACACTGGTATAATCACACACTGATATAATCACAGACTGGTACAAACACACTCTGGTATAATCACATACTGGTATAATCACAGACTGGTTTAATCACATAGTGGTATTGTCACAGACTGCTATAATCACACACTGGTATAATCACAGACAGGAATAAGCACAGATGGGTATAATCACACACTGGTATTATCACAGACGGTATAATCACAGACTGGTATAATCACAGACTGGTATAATCACAGACAGGTATAATCACAGACTGGTATAATAACATAGTGGTATTGTCACAGACTGGTATAATCACAGACAGGAATAAGCGCAGATGAGTATAATCACACACTGGTATAATCACAGACTGGTATAATCACAGTCAGGTATAATCACAGACTGGTATAATAACATAGTGGTATTGTCACAGACTGGTATAATCACAGACAGGAATAAGCGCAGATGAGTATAATCACACACTGGTATAATCACAGACTGGTATAATCACAGGCTAATACAATCACAGACTGGTTTAGTCACAGACTGGTATAATCACAGACTGTACAATCACACACTGGTATAATCACACACTCGTATAATCACAGGCTAATACATTCACAGACTGGTATAATCACAGACTGTCACAAACACGGACTCGTATAATCACAGACAGTTACAATCACACTCTGGTACAATCACGCACTGGTGGAATCACATATTGATACAATCACACACTGGTAAATTCACACACTGGTATATGCACACTGGAATAATCACAGACTGGTATAATCTCATACTGGTATAATCACAGACTGCTTTACTCACACACTGGTATAATCTCAGACTGCTATAATCACAGACTGGTATAATCACACACTGCTATAAGCACAGACTGGTATAATCACATACTGGTATAATCACACACTGTAATAATCACAGACTGGACAAATCACATACTGGTATAATCACACAATGGTATACTCAAACACTGGCATAATCACACACTGGTATAATCACAGACTGGCATAAACAAAGACTGGTACAATCACACACTGGTGGAATCACATACTGATACAACCATACACTGGTAAATTCACACACTGGTATATTCACACTGGTATAATCACAGTCTGTTATAATCACAGACTGGTATAATCACAGACTGGTATAATCACACACTGGTATAAGCACAGACTGGTACAATCACAGCCTGGTACAATCACAGCCTCGTATAATCACAGGCTAATACAATCACAGACTGGTATAATCACAGACTGCTTTATAAACACAGACTGGCATAATTACACACTGCTATAAGCACAGACTGCTATAATCACAGACTGGTATAATCACAAACTGATATAATCACAGTCTGGTATAATCACAGTCTGTTATAAACACAGACTCGTATAATCACAGACTGGTACAATCACTCTCTGGTATAATCACACACAGGTATAATCACAGAGTGGTACAATCACGGACTGGTCTAATCACAGACTGGTATAATCACAGACTGGTATAATCACAGACTGGTATAAACACAGACTGGTACAATAACACACTGGTATAATCACACACTGGTATAATCACAGGCTAATACAATCCCAGACTGATATAATCACAGACTGGTATAAACACAGACTGGTACAATCACACACTGGTATAATCACAAATTGGTATAATCACAGTCTGGTATAATCACACACTGGTATAATCAGAGACTGGTACAATCACACACTGGTGGAATCACATACTGATACAATCACACACTGGTAAATTCACACACTGGTATATGCACACTGGTATAATCACACACTGGTATAATCACACACTGATATAATCACAGACTGGTACAAACACACTCTGGTATAATCACATACTGGTATAATCACAGACTGGTTTAATCACATAGTGGTATTGTCACAGACTGCTATAATCACACACTGGTATAATCACAGACAGGAATAAGCACAGATGGGTATAATCACACACTGGTATTATCACAGACGGTATAATCACAGACTGGTATAATCACAGACTGGTATAATCACAGACAGGTATAATCACAGACTGGTATAATAACATAGTGGTATTGTCACAGACTGGTATAATCACACACTGGTATAATCACAGACAGGAATAAGCGCAGATGAGTATAATCACACACTGGTATAATCACAGACTGGTATAATCACAGACTGGTATAATCACACACTGGTATAATCACACACTTGTACAATCAAACACTGGTATGATCACATACTGGTATAATCACAGATTGGTATAAACACAGGCTGGTATAATCACAGACTGGTACAATCACAGACTGGTATAATCACAGACTGGTACAATCACAGACTGGTATAATCACAAATTGGTATAATCACAGTCTGGTATAATCACACACTGGTATAATCAGAGACTGGTACAATCACACACTGGTGGAATCACATACTGATACAATCACACACTGGTAAATTCACACACTGGTATATGCACACTGGTATAATCACACACTGGTATAATCACACACTGATATAATCACAGACTGGTACAAACACACTCTGGTATAATCACATACTGGTATAATCACAGACTGGTTTAATCACATAGTGGTATTGTCACAGACTGCTATAATCACACACTGGTATAATCACAGACAGGAATAAGCACAGATGGGTATAATCACACACTGGTATTATCACAGACGGTATAATCACAGACTGGTATAATCACAGACTGGTATAATCACAGACAGGTATAATCACAGACTGGTATAATAACATAGTGGTATTGTCACAGACTGGTATAATCACAGACAGGAATAAGCGCAGATGAGTATAATCACACACTGGTATAATCACAGACTGGTATAATCACAGTCAGGTATAATCACAGACTGGTATAATAACATAGTGGTATTGTCACAGACTGGTATAATCACAGACAGGAATAAGCGCAGATGAGTATAATCACACACTGGTATAATCACAGACTGGTATAATCACAGGCTAATACAATCACAGACTGGTTTAGTCACAGACTGGTATAATCACAGACTGTACAATCACACACTGGTATAATCACACACTCGTATAATCACAGGCTAATACATTCACAGACTGGTATAATCACAGACTGTCACAAACACGGACTCGTATAATCACAGACAGTTACAATCACACTCTGGTACAATCACGCACTGGTGGAATCACATATTGATACAATCACACACTGGTAAATTCACACACTGGTATATGCACACTGGAATAATCACAGACTGGTATAATCTCATACTGGTATAATCACAGACTGCTTTACTCACACACTGGTATAATCTCAGACTGCTATAATCACAGACTGGTATAATCACACACTGCTATAAGCACAGACTGGTATAATCACATACTGGTATAATCACACACTGTAATAATCACAGACTGGACAAATCACATACTGGTATAATCACACAATGGTATACTCAAACACTGGCATAATCACACACTGGTATAATCACAGACTGGCATAAACAAAGACTGGTACAATCACACACTGGTGGAATCACATACTGATACAACCATACACTGGTAAATTCACACACTGGTATATTCACACTGGTATAATCACAGTCTGTTATAATCACAGACTGGTATAATCACAGACTGGTATAATCACACACTGGTATAAGCACAGACTGGTACAATCACAGCCTGGTACAATCACAGCCTCGTATAATCACAGGCTAATACAATCACAGACTGGTATAATCACAGACTGCTTTATAAACACAGACTGGCATAATTACACACTGCTATAAGCACAGACTGCTATAATCACAGACTGGTATAATCACAAACTGATATAATCACAGTCTGGTATAATCACAGTCTGTTATAAACACAGACTCGTATAATCACAGACTGGTACAATCACTCTCTGGTATAATCACACACAGGTATAATCACAGAGTGGTACAATCACGGACTGGTCTAATCACAGACTGGTATAATCACAGACTGGTATAATCACAGACTGGTATAAACACAGACTGGTACAATAACACACTGGTATAATCACACACTGGTATAATCACAGGCTAATACAATCCCAGACTGATATAATCACAGACTGGTATAAACACAGACTGGTACAATCACACACTGGTATAATCACAAATTGGTATAATCACAGTCTGGTATAATCACACACTGGTATAATCAGAGACTGGTACAATCACACACTGGTGGAATCACATACTGATACAATCACACACTGGTAAATTCACACACTGGTATATGCACACTGGTATAATCACACACTGGTATAATCACACACTGATATAATCACAGACTGGTACAAACACACTCTGGTATAATCACATACTGGTATAATCACAGACTGGTTTAATCACATAGTGGTATTGTCACAGACTGCTATAATCACACACTGGTATAATCACAGACAGGAATAAGCACAGATGGGTATAATCACACACTGGTATTATCACAGACGGTATAATCACAGACTGGTATAATCACAGACTGGTATAATCACAGACAGATATAATC
Organism: Somniosus microcephalus; assembly: GCF_052327205.1. NCBI lineage: Eukaryota > Metazoa > Chordata > Chondrichthyes > Squaliformes > Somniosidae > Somniosus > Somniosus microcephalus. Next base: position 72,155,080 of record NC_140989.1, on the reverse strand, counting down.
ACAGACTGGTATAATAACATAGTGGTATTGTCACAGACTGGTATAATCACAGACAGGAATAAGCGCAGATGAGTATAATCACACACTGGTATAATCACAGACTGGTATAATCACAGTCAGGTATAATCACAGACTGGTATAATAACATAGTGGTATTGTCACAGACTGGTATAATCACAGACAGGAATAAGCGCAGATGAGTATAATCACACACTGGTATAATCACAGACTGGTATAATCACAGGCTAATACAATCACAGACTGGTTTAGTCACAGACTGGTATAATCACAGACTGTACAATCACACACTGGTATAATCACACACTCGTATAATCACAGGCTAATACATTCACAGACTGGTATAATCACAGACTGTCACAAACACGGACTCGTATAATCACAGACAGTTACAATCACACTCTGGTACAATCACGCACTGGTGGAATCACATATTGATACAATCACACACTGGTAAATTCACACACTGGTATATGCACACTGGAATAATCACAGACTGGTATAATCTCATACTGGTATAATCACAGACTGCTTTACTCACACACTGGTATAATCTCAGACTGCTATAATCACAGACTGGTATAATCACACACTGCTATAAGCACAGACTGGTATAATCACATACTGGTATAATCACACACTGTAATAATCACAGACTGGACAAATCACATACTGGTATAATCACACAATGGTATACTCAAACACTGGCATAATCACACACTGGTATAATCACAGACTGGCATAAACAAAGACTGGTACAATCACACACTGGTGGAATCACATACTGATACAACCATACACTGGTAAATTCACACACTGGTATATTCACACTGGTATAATCACAGTCTGTTATAATCACAGACTGGTATAATCACAGACTGGTATAATCACACACTGGTATAAGCACAGACTGGTACAATCACAGCCTGGTACAATCACAGCCTCGTATAATCACAGGCTAATACAATCACAGACTGGTATAATCACAGACTGCTTTATAAACACAGACTGGCATAATTACACACTGCTATAAGCACAGACTGCTATAATCACAGACTGGTATAATCACAAACTGATATAATCACAGTCTGGTATAATCACAGTCTGTTATAAACACAGACTCGTATAATCACAGACTGGTACAATCACTCTCTGGTATAATCACACACAGGTATAATCACAGAGTGGTACAATCACGGACTGGTCTAATCACAGACTGGTATAATCACAGACTGGTATAATCACAGACTGGTATAAACACAGACTGGTACAATAACACACTGGTATAATCACACACTGGTATAATCACAGGCTAATACAATCCCAGACTGATATAATCACAGACTGGTATAAACACAGACTGGTACAATCACACACTGGTATAATCACAAATTGGTATAATCACAGTCTGGTATAATCACACACTGGTATAATCAGAGACTGGTACAATCACACACTGGTGGAATCACATACTGATACAATCACACACTGGTAAATTCACACACTGGTATATGCACACTGGTATAATCACACACTGGTATAATCACACACTGATATAATCACAGACTGGTACAAACACACTCTGGTATAATCACATACTGGTATAATCACAGACTGGTTTAATCACATAGTGGTATTGTCACAGACTGCTATAATCACACACTGGTATAATCACAGACAGGAATAAGCACAGATGGGTATAATCACACACTGGTATTATCACAGACGGTATAATCACAGACTGGTATAATCACAGACTGGTATAATCACAGACAGGTATAATCACAGACTGGTATAATAACATAGTGGTATTGTCACAGACTGGTATAATCACACACTGGTATAATCACAGACAGGAATAAGCGCAGATGAGTATAATCACACACTGGTATAATCACAGACTGGTATAATCACAGACTGGTATAATCACACACTGGTATAATCACACACTTGTACAATCAAACACTGGTATGATCACATACTGGTATAATCACAGATTGGTATAAACACAGGCTGGTATAATCACAGACTGGTACAATCACAGACTGGTATAATCACAGACTGGTACAATCACAGACTGGTATAATCACAAATTGGTATAATCACAGTCTGGTATAATCACACACTGGTATAATCAGAGACTGGTACAATCACACACTGGTGGAATCACATACTGATACAATCACACACTGGTAAATTCACACACTGGTATATGCACACTGGTATAATCACACACTGGTATAATCACACACTGATATAATCACAGACTGGTACAAACACACTCTGGTATAATCACATACTGGTATAATCACAGACTGGTTTAATCACATAGTGGTATTGTCACAGACTGCTATAATCACACACTGGTATAATCACAGACAGGAATAAGCACAGATGGGTATAATCACACACTGGTATTATCACAGACGGTATAATCACAGACTGGTATAATCACAGACTGGTATAATCACAGACAGGTATAATCACAGACTGGTATAATAACATAGTGGTATTGTCACAGACTGGTATAATCACAGACAGGAATAAGCGCAGATGAGTATAATCACACACTGGTATAATCACAGACTGGTATAATCACAGTCAGGTATAATCACAGACTGGTATAATAACATAGTGGTATTGTCACAGACTGGTATAATCACAGACAGGAATAAGCGCAGATGAGTATAATCACACACTGGTATAATCACAGACTGGTATAATCACAGGCTAATACAATCACAGACTGGTTTAGTCACAGACTGGTATAATCACAGACTGTACAATCACACACTGGTATAATCACACACTCGTATAATCACAGGCTAATACATTCACAGACTGGTATAATCACAGACTGTCACAAACATGGACTCGTATAATCACAGACAGTTACAATCACACTCTGGTACAATCACGCACTGGTGGAATCACATATTGATACAATCACACACTGGTAAATTCACACACTGGTATATGCACACTGGAATAATCACAGACTGGTATAATCTCATACTGGTATAATCACAGACTGCTTTACTCACACACTGGTATAATCTCAGACTGCTATAATCACAGACTGGTATAATCACACACTGCTATAAGCACAGACTGGTATAATCACATACTGGTATAATCACACACTGTAATAATCACAGACTGGACAAATCACATACTGGTATAATCACACAATGGTATACTCAAACACTGGCATAATCACACACTGGTATAATCACAGACTGGCATAAACAAAGACTGGTACAATCACACACTGGTGGAATCACATACTGATACAACCATACACTGGTAAATTCACACACTGGTATATTCACACTGGTATAATCACAGTCTGTTATAATCACAGACTGGTATAATCACAGACTGGTATAATCACACACTGGTATAAGCACAGACTGGTACAATCACAGCCTGGTACAATCACAGCCTCGTATAATCACAGGCTAATACAATCACAGACTGGTATAATCACAGACTGCTTTATAAACACAGACTGGCATAATTACACACTGCTATAAGCACAGACTGCTATAATCACAGACTGGTATAATCACAAACTGATATAATCACAGTCTGGTATAATCACAGTCTGTTATAAACACAGACTCGTATAATCACAGACTGGTACAATCACTCTCTGGTATAATCACACACAGGTATAATCACAGAGTGGTACAATCACGGACTGGTCTAATCACAGACTGGTATAATCACAGACTGGTATAATCACAGACTGGTATAAACACAGACTGGTACAATAACACACTGGTATAATCACACACTGGTATAATCACAGGCTAATACAATCCCAGACTGATATAATCACAGACTGGTATAAACACAGACTGGTACAATCACACACTGGTATAATCACAAATTGGTATAATCACAGTCTGGTATAATCACACACTGGTATAATCAGAGACTGGTACAATCACACACTGGTGGAATCACATACTGATACAATCACACACTGGTAAATTCACACACTGGTATATGCACACTGGTATAATCACACACTGGTATAATCACACACTGATATAATCACAGACTGGTACAAACACACTCTGGTATAATCACATACTGGTATAATCACAGACTGGTTTAATCACATAGTGGTATTGTCACAGACTGCTATAATCACACACTGGTATAATCACAGACAGGAATAAGCACAGATGGGTATAATCACACACTGGTATTATCACAGACGGTATAATCACAGACTGGTATAATCACAGACTGGTATAATCACAGACAGGTATAATCACAGACTGGTATAATAACATAGTGGTATTGTCACAGACTGGTATAATCACACACTGGTATAATCACAGACAGGAATAAGCGCAGATGAGTATAATCACACACTGGTATAATCACAGACTGGTATAATCACAGACTGGTATAATCACACACTGGTATAATCACACACTTGTACAATCAAACACTGGTATGATCACATACTGGTATAATCACAGATTGGTATAAACACAGGCTGGTATAATCACAGACTGGTACAATCACAGACTGGTATAATCACAGACTGGTACAATCACAGACTGGTATAATCACACAATGGTATAATCACACAATGGTATAACCAAACAGTGGTATAATCACACACTGGTATAATCAGAGACTGGTACAATCACACACTGGTATAATCACATACTGGTCTAATCACATACTGGTATAATCACAGACTGTAATAATCACAGACTGGTATAATCACCCACTGCTATAAGCACTGACTGGTACAATCACAGACTGGTATAATCACAGACTGGTATAATCACAGTCTGTTATAATCACTGACTCGTATAATGACAGACTGGTACAATCACACAAGTAGAATCACACACAGGTATAATCACAGACTGGTATAATCACTCGCCCAAACAATCACAGACTGGTATAATCACAGACTGGTATAATCACAGACTGGTATAATCACAGGCTAATACAATCACAGACTGGTTTAATCACAGACTGGTATAATCACAGACTGTACAATCACACACTGGTATAATCACACACTCGTATAATCACAGGCTAATACATTCACAGACTGGTATAATCACAGACTGTCACAAACACGGACTCGTATAATCACAGACAGTTACAATCACACTCTGGTACAATCACGCACTGGTGGAATCACATATTGATACAATCACACACTGGTAAATTCACACACTGGTATATGCACACTGGAATAATCACAGACTGGTATAATCACACACTGGTATAATCTCAGACTGCTATAATCACAGACTGGTATAATCACACACTGTAATAATCACAGACTGGACAAATCACATACTGGTATAATCACACAATGGTACAATCAAACACTGGCATAATCACACACTGGTATAATCACAGACTGGCATAAACACAGACTGGTACAATCACACACTGGTGGAATCACATACTGATACAACCATACACTGGTAAATTCACACACTGGTATATGCACACTGGTATAATCACAGTCTGTTATAATCACTGACTCATATAATCACAGACTGGTACAATCACTCAGGTATAATCACACACAGGTATAATCACAGACTGGTATAATCACAGACTGGTATAATCACAGTCAGGTATAATCACAGACTGGTACAATCACACACTGGTATAAGCACAGACTGGTACAATCACAGCCTCGTATAATCACAGGCTAATACAATCACAGACTGGTATAATCACAGACTGCTTTATAAACACAGACTGGCATAATTACACACTGCTATAAGCACAGACTGCTATAATCACAGACTGGTATAATCACAAACTGATATAATCACAGTCTGGTATAATCACAGTCTGTTATAAACACAGACTCGTATAATCACAGACTGGTACAATCACTCTCTGGTATAATCACACACAGGTATAATCACAGAGTGGTACAATCACGGACTGGTATAATCACAGAGTGGTACAATCACAGACTAGGTATAATCAAACACTGGTATAATCACATACTGGAATAATAAGAGACTGGTATAATCACACACTGAAATAATCACAGACTGGTATAATCACACTCTGTTATAATCACACACAGGTATAATCAAAGAGTGGTATAATCACAGACTGGTATAATCACACAATATTATAATCACACACTGGTAAAATCACTCACTGATATAATCACAGACTGGTATAATCACACATTTCTATAATCACAGACTGGTATAATCACACACTGGTAAAGTCACATACTGGTATAATCACAGACTGGTATAATCACACACTGGTATAATCAAAGACTGGAATAATCACATCACAGACTGGTGTAATCACAGACTGGTATAATCACAGACTGGTAGAATCACAGACTGGTATAATCACAGACTGGTATAATCACAGGCTGGTATAATCAAACACTGGTATAATCACACACTGGTATAATCACAGCTGGTACAATCACACACTGGTATAATCACAGACTGGTATATACACACAGGTATAATCACACACTGGTATAATCACACACTGATATAATCACAGACTGGTATAATCACACAGTGGTATAATCACAGACTGGTATAATCACACACTGGTATAATCAAAGACTGGTATAATCACATACTGCTATGATCACAGACTGAAATAATCACAGACTGGTTTAATCACACTCTGGTATAAGCACAGACTTGTATAATCACAGACTGGTATGATCACAATCTGATAGAATCACAGACTGGTATAATCACAGATTGGTACAATCACCGACTCGTGTAATCACAGACTGATACAATCACACACTGGTAGAATCACATTCTGGACTGAACACAGACTGGTAAAATCACAGACTGGTACAATCACACACTGGTATAATCACAGACTGGTATAATCACACACTGGTATAATCACAGACTGATATAAATACACAGTGGTATAATCACAGATTGGTATAATCACACACAGGTATAGCCACAGATTGTTATAATCACAGATTGGTATAATCACAGGCTGGTATGATCACAGTCTGGTACAATTACAGACTGGTATAATCACAGACTGGTATAATCACAGACTGAAATAACCACAGACTGGTATAATCACACTCTGGTATAAGCACAGACTGTTATAATCAGAGACTGGTATAATCACAAACTGATATAATCAGACTGGTATAATCATCGACTGGTATAATCACAGACTCGTATAATCACAGACTGGTACAATCACACACTGGTATATTCACACAAGGGTATAGTCACAGAGTGGTACAATCACACACTGGTACAATCACACACTGCTCTAATCACAGACTGGTATAATCACAGACTGATACAATCACAGACTGGTATAATCACAGACTGGTACAACCACACATGGGCAGAATCACATACTGGTATAATCACAGACTGGTATAATCACACACAAATATAATCCCAGACTGGAATAATCACATCACAGACTGGTGTAATCACAGACTGGTATAATCACAGACTGGTAGAATCACAGACTGGTATAATCACAGACTGGTATAATCACAGGCTGGTATAATCACAGACTGGTATAATCACAGACTCGTATAATCATTGACTGGTACAATCACACACTGGTATAATCACACACGGCTGTAATCACAGAGTGGTACAATCACACACTGGTATAATAACAGACTGGTATAATAACAGACTGGTACAATCACAGACTAGGTATAATCAAACACTGGTATAATCACATACTGGAATAATAAGAGACTGGTATAATCACACACTGAAATAATCACAGACTGGTATAATCACACTCTGTTATAATCACACACATGTATAATCAAAGAGTGGTATAATCACAGACTGGTATAATCACACAATATTATAATCACACACTGGTAAAATCACTCACTGATATAATCACAGACTGGTATAATCACACATTTCTATAATCACAGACTGGTATAATCACACACTGGTAAAGTCACATACTGGTATAATCACAGACTGGTATAATCACACACTGGTATAATCAAAGACTGGAATAATCACATCACAGACTGGTGTAATCACAGACTGGTATAATCACAGACTGGTAGAATCACAGACTGGTATAATCACAGACTGGTATAATCACAGGCTGGTATAATCAAACACTGGTATAATCACACACTGGTATAATCACAGCTGGTACAATCACACACTGGTATAATCACAGACTGGTATATACACACAGGTATAATCACACACTGGTATAATCACACACTGATATAATCACAGACTGGTATAATCACACAGTGGTATAATCACAGACTGGTATAATCACACACTGGTATAATCAAAGACTGGTATAATCACATACTGCTATGATCACAGACTGAAATAATCACAGACTGGTTTAATCACACTCTGGTATAAGCACAGACTTGTATAATCACAGACTGGTATGATCACAATCTGATAGAATCACAGACTGGTATAATCACAGATTGGTACAATCACCGACTCGTGTAATCACAGACTGGTACAATCACACACTGGTAGAATCACATTCTGGACTGAACACAGACTGGTAAAATCACAGACTGGTACAATCACACACTGGTATAATCACAGACTGGTATAATCACACACTGGTATAATCACAGACTGATATAAATACACAGTGGTATAATCACAGATTGCTATAATCACACACAGGTATAGCCACAGATTGTTATAATCACAGATTGGTATAATCACAGGCTGGTATGATCACAGTCTGGTACAATTACAGACTGGTATAATCACAGACTGGTATAATCACAGACTGAAATAACCACAGACTGGTATAATCACACTCTGGTATAAGCACAGACTGTTATAATCAGAGACTGGTATAATCACAAACTGATATAATCAGACTGGTATAATCATCGACTGGTATAATCACAGACTCGTATAATCACAGACTGGTACAATCACACACTGGTATATTCACACAAGGGTATAGTCACAGAGTGGTACAATCACACACTGGTACAATCACACACTGCTATAATCACAGACTGGTATAATCACAGACTGATACAATCACAGACTGGTATAATCACAGACTGGTACAACCACACATGGGCAGAATCACATACTGGTATAATCACAGACTGGTATAATCACACACTAATATAATCACAGACTGGAATAATCACATCACAGACTGGTGTAATCACAGACTGGTATAATCACAGACTGGTAGAATCACAGACTGGTATAATCACAGACTGGTATAATCACAGGCTGGTATAATCACAGACTGGTATAATCACAGACTCGTATAATCATTGACTGGTACAATCACACACTGGTATAATCACACACGGCTGTAATCACAGAGTGGTACAATCACACACTGGTATAATAACAGACTGGTATAATAACAGACTGGTACAATCACAGACTAGGTATAATCAAACACTGGTATAATCACATACTGGAATAATAAGAGACTGGTATAATCACACACTGAAATAATGACAGACTGGTATAATCACACTCTGTTATAATCACACACAGGTATAATCAAAGAGTGGTATAATCACAGACTGGTATAATCACACAATATTATAATCACACACTGGTAAAATCACACACTGATATAATCACAGACTGGTATAATCACACATTTCTATAATCACAGACTGGTATAATCACACACTGGTAAAGTCACATACTGGTATAATCACAGACTGGTGTAATCACACACTGGTATAATCAAAGACTGGTATAATCACATACTGCTATGATCACAGACTGAAATAATCACAGACTGGTATAATCACACTCTGGTATAAGCACAGACTTGTATAATCACAGACTGGTATGATCACAATCTGATAGAATCACAGACTGGTATAATCACAGATTGGTACAATCACCGACTCGTGTAATCACAGACTGGTACAATCACACACTGGTAGAATCACATTCTGGACTGAACACAGACTGGTAAAATCACAGACTGGTACAATCACACACTGGTATAATCACAGACTGGTATAATCACACACTGGTATAATCACAGACTGATATAAATACACAGTGGTATAATCACAGACTGGTACAATCACAGACTGGTATAATCACACACTGGTATAATCAAAGATTGGTATAATCACACACAGGTATAGCCACAGATTGTTATAATCACAGATTGGTATAATCACAGGCTGGTATAATCACAGTCTGGTACAATTACAGACTGGTATAATCACAGACTGGTATAATCACAGACTGAAATAACCACAGACTGGTATAATCACACTCTGGTATAAGCAAAGACTGGTATAATCAGAGACTGGTATAAATGCAAACTGATATAATCAGACTGGTATAATCATAGACTGGTATAATCACAGACTCGTATAATCACAGACTGGTACAATCACACACTGGTATATTCACACATGGGTATAGTCACAGAGTGGTACAATCACACACTGGTACAATCACACACTGCTATAGTCACAGACTGGTAATAATCACAGACTGATACAATCACAGACTGGTATAATCACAGACTGGTACAACCACACATGGGCAGAATCACATACTGGTATAATCACAGACTGGTATAATAACACTTTGGTATAATCACAGACTGGTATAATCACAGACTGGTATAATCACACACTAATATAATCACAGACTGGAATAATCACATCACAGACTGGTGTAATCACAGACTGGTATAATCACAGACTGGTAGAATCACAGACTGGTATAATCACAGACTGGTATAATCACAGGCTGGTATAATCACACACTGGGATAATCACACACTGTAATAATCACAGACTGGACAAATCACATACTGGTATAATCACACAATGGTATAATCAAACACTGGCATAATCACACACTGGTATAATCACAGACTGGCATAAACACAGACTGGTACAATCACACACTGGTGGAATCACATACTGATACAACCATACACTGGTAAATTCACACACTGGTATATGCACACTGGTATAATCACAGTCTGTTATAATCACTGACTCATATAATCACAGACTAGTACAATCACTCAGGTATAATCACACACAGGTATAATCACAGACTGGTATAATCACAGACTGGTATAATCACAGTCTGGTATAATCACAGACTGGTACAATCACACACTGGTATAAGCACAGACTGGTACAATCACAGCCTCGTATAATCACAGGCTAATACAATCACAGACTGGTATAATCACAGACTGCTTTATAAACACAGACTGGCATAATTACACACTGCTATAAGCACAGACTGCTATAATCACAGACTGGTATAATCACAAACTGATATAATCACAGTCTGGTATAATCACAGTCTGTTATAAACACAGACTCGTATAATCACAGACTGGTACAATCACTCTCTGGTATAATCACACACAGGTATAATCACAGAGTGGTACAATCACGGACTGGTCTAATCACAGACTGGTATAAACACAGACTGGTACAATAACACACTGGTATAATCACACACTGGTATAATCACAGGCTAATACAATCCCAGACTGATATAATCACAGACTGGTATAAACACAGACTGGTACAATCACACACTGGTATAATCACAAATTGGTATAATCACAGTCTGGTATAATCACACACTGGTATAATCAGAGACTGGTACAATCACACACTGGTGGAATCACATACTGATACAATAACACACTGGTAAATTCACACACTGGTATATGCACACTGGTATAATCACACACTGGTATAATCACACACTGATATAATCACAGACTGGTACAAACACACACTGGTATAATCACATACTGGTATAATCACAGACTGGTTTAATCACATAGTGGTATTGTCACAGACTGCTATAATCACACACTGGTATAATCACAGACAGGAATAAGCACAGATGGGTATAATCACACACTGGTATTATCACAGATGGTATAATCACACACTGGTATAATCACAGACTGGTATATTCACAGACTGGTACAATCAGAGACTGTAATAATCACATACTGGTATAATCACACACTGTAATAATCACAGACAGGACAAATCACATACTGGTATAATCACACAATGGTATAATCAAACACTGGTATAATCACACACTGGTATTATCACAGACGGTATAATCACACACTGGTATAATCACAGACTGGTATAATCACACACTGTAATAATCACAGACAGGACAAATCACATACTGGTATAATCACACAATGGTATAATCAAACACTGGTATAATCACACACTGGTATTATCACAGACGGTATAATCACACACTGGTATAATCACAGACTGGTATAATCACACACTGTAATAATCACAGACAGGACAAATCACATACTGGTATAATCACACAATGGTATAATCAAACACTGGTATAATCACACACTGGTATAATCACAGACTGGTACAATCACACACTGGTATAATCACAGACTGGTATAATCACACACTGGTGTAATCACAGACTGTTACAATCACAGACTGGTTTAATCACATAATGGTACAGTCACAGACTGGTATAATCACACACTCGTATAATCACACACTAGTATAATCAGATACTGGTATAATCACAGACTGGAATAATCACAGACTGGTTAAATCACATAGTGGTATAGTCACAGACTGGTATAATCACACACTGGTATAATCACAGACAGGAATAATCACAGATGGGTATAATCACACACTGGTGTAATCACAGACTGGTATATTCACAGACTGGTACAATCAGAGACTGGTATAATCATATAATGGTATAATCACAGACTGGACAAATCACATACTAGTATAAGCACACAAAGGTATAATCACACACTGCTATAATCACACACTGGTATAATCAAAGACTGGTACAATCACACACTGGTATAATCACATACTGGTATAATCACAGACTGGTACAATCAGACACTGGTATAATCACAGACTGGTATATACACACAGGTATAATCACACACTGGTATAATCACACACTGATATAATCACAGACTGGTATAATCACACAGTGGTATAATCACAGACTGGTACAATCACACACTGGTATAATCACAGACTGGTATAATCACAGACTGGTACAATCACAGACTGGTATAATCACAGACTGGTTTAATGACATAGTGGTATAGTCACAGACTGGTATAATCACACACTGGTATGATCACGGATGGTATAATCACACACTGGTATAATCACAGACTGGTTTATTCACAAACTGGCACAGAGACTGGTATAATCATATAATTGTATAATCACAGACTGGACAAATCACATACTGTTATAATCACATACTGGTATAATCACAGACTGTATTAACCAGAGACTGGTGTAATCACACAACGCTATAAGCACAGACTGGTATAATCACAGACTGGTATAATCACAAACTGATATAATCACAGACTGGTATAATCACACAGGTATAATCGCACACAGGTATAATCACAGACTGGTATAATCACACGCTCAAACAATCACAGACTGGTATAAACACAGACTGGTATATTCACAGACTGGTACAATCAGAGACTGTAATAATCACATACTGGTATAATCACACACTGTAATAATCACAGACAGGACAAATCACATACTGGTATAATCACACAATGGTATAATCAAACACTGCTATAATCACACACTGGTATTATCACAGACGGTATAATCACACACTGGTATAATCACAGACTGGTATAATCACACACTGTAATAATCACAGACAGGACAAATCACATACTGGTATAATCACACAATGGTATAATCAAACACTGGTATAATCACACACTGGTATTATCACAGACGGTATAATCACACACTGGTATAATCACAGACTGGTATAATCACACACTGTAATAATCACAGACAGGACAAATCACATACTGGTATAATCACACAATGGTATAATCAAACACTGGTATAATCACACACTGGTATAATCACAGACTGGTACAATCACACACTGGTATAATCACAGACTGGTATAATCACACACTGGTGTAATCACAGACTGTTACAATCACAGACTGGTTTAATCACATAATGGTACAGTCACAGACTGGTATAATCACACACTCGTATAATCACACACTAGTATAATCAGATACTGGTATAATCACAGACTGGAATAATCACAGACTGGTTAAATCACATAGTGGTATAGTCACAGACTGGTATAATCACACACTGGTATAATCACAGACAGGAATAATCACAGATGGGTATAATCACACACTGGTGTAATCACAGACTGGTATATTCACAGACTGGTACAATCAGAGACTGGTATAATCATATAATGGTATAATCACAGACTGGACAAATCACATACTAGTATAAGCACACAAAGGTATAATCACACACTGCTATAATCACACACTGGTATAATCAAAGACTGGTACAATCACACACTGGTATAATCACATACTGGTATAATCACAGACTGGTACAATCAGACACTGGTATAATCACAGACTGGTATATACACACAGGTATAATCACACACTGGTATAATCACACACTGATATAATCACAGACTGGTATAATCACACAGTGGTATAATCACAGACTGGTACAATCACACACTGGTATAATCACAGACTGGTATAATCACAGACTGGTACAATCACAGACTGGTATAATCACAGACTGGTTTAATGACATAGTGGTATAGTCACAGACTGGTATAATCACACACTGGTATGATCACGGATGGTATAATCACACACTGGTATAATCACAGACTGGTTTATTCACAAACTGGCACAGAGACTGGTATAATCATATAATTGTATAATCACAGACTGGACAAATCACATACTGTTATAATCACATACTGGTATAATCACAGACTGTATTAACCAGAGACTGGTGTAATCACACAACGCTATAAGCACAGACTGGTATAATCACAGACTGGTATAATCACAAACTGATATAATCACAGACTGGTATAATCACACAGGTATAATCGCACACAGGTATAATCACAGACTGGTATAATCACACGCTCAAACAATCACAGACTGGTATAAACACAGACTGGTATAATCAAAGACTGGTATAATCACAGGCTAATACAATCACAGACTGGTATAATCACAGACTGGTCTAATCACAGACTGGTACAATCACACACTGGTATAATCAAACACTGGTATAATCACAGGCTGGTATAATCACAGACTGTTATAATCACACACTGGTATAATCATATTCTGGTACAATCAAACACTGGTATGATCACAGACTGGTATAATCACAGATTTGTATAATCACAGGCTGGTATAATCACAGGCTGGTATAATCATAGACTGGTACAATCACAGACTGGTATAAGCACAGACTGGTATAATGACACTCTGTTATAATCACACACAGGTACAATAAGAGACTGGTATAATCACAGGCTGGTATATATTCACACACTGCTATAATCACAGACTGGTATAATCACACACGGGAAGAATCACATACTGGTATAATCACAGACTGCTATAATCACAGACTGGTATAATCAAACTTTGGTATAATCACAGACTGGTATAATCACAGACTGGTATAATCACACACTGATATAATCACAGACTGGTATAATCACAGACTGGTATAATCACACACTGATATAATCACACACGGCTATAATCACAGAGTGGTACAATCACACACTGGTATAATCACAGACTGGTATAATCACAGACTGGTATAATAACAGACTGGTACAATCACAGACTAGGTATAATCAAACACTGGTGTAATCACAGACTGCTATAATAAAAGACTGGTATAATCACAGATTGGTATAATCACAGACAGGTATAATCACAGACTGCAAGAATGACAGACTGGTATAATCAGACACTGGTATAATCACAGACTAGTATAATCACAGACTGGTATACTCACAGACTGGTATACTCACAGACTGGTACAATCACAGAATGGTATAATCACACACCGGTGTAATCACACACTGGTATAATCACAGACTGGCATAATCACAGACTGGTATAATCACAGATTGGTACAATCACAAACTGGTATAATCACATACTGTTATAATCACAGACTGGTATAATCACACACTGGTGTAATCACAGACTGGTTTAATCGCATAATGGTAGAGTCACAGACTGGTATAATCACACATTCGTATAATCACACACTGGTATAATCAGATACTGGTATAATCACAGACTGGAATAATCACAGACTGGTTAAATCACATAGTGGTATAGTCACAGACTGGTATAATCACACACTGGTATAATCACAGACAGGAATAATCACAGATGGGTATAATCACACATTGGTGTAATCACAGACTGGTATATTCACAGACTGGTACAATCAGAGACTGGTATAATCTTATAATGGTATAATCACAGACTGGACAAATCACATACTAGTATAAGCACACAAAGGTATAATCACACACTGCTATAATCACACACTGGTATAATCACAGACTGGTACAATAACACACTAGTATAATCACAGACTGGTATAATCACAGACATGTATAATCACAGACTGGTTTAATGACATAGTGGTATAGTCACAGACTGGGATAATCACAGACTGGTATAATCACACACTGGTATAATCACAGACAGGAATAAGCGCAGATGAGTATAATCACACACTGGTATAATCACAGACTGGTAGATTCACAAACTGGTTTAATCACATAGTGGTATTGTCACAGACAGCTATAATCACACACTGGTATAATCACAGACAGGAATAAGCACAGATGGGTATAATCACACACTGGTATTATCACAGACGGTATAATCAAACACTGGTATAATCACACACTGTTATAATCACAGACTGGTATAATCACACACTGTTATAATCACAGACTGGTACAATCACACACTGGTAAAATCACAAACTGGTATAATCACAGAATGTAATAATAACAGACTGTTATAATCACACACTGCAATAAACACAGACTGGTTATAATCACAGTCTATTATAATCACTGACTCGTATAATCACAGACTGGTACAATCACTCAGGTATAATCACACACAGGTATAATCACAGACTGGTATAATCAGTCGCCCAAACAATCACAGCCTGGTATAATCACAGACTGGTATAATCACAGACGGGTATAACCACAGGCTAATACAATCACAGACTGGTATAATCACAGACTGGTACAATCACACACTGGTATAATCACACACTGGTATAATCATAGGGTAATACAATCACAGACTGGTATAATCACAGAATGGTATAATCACAGACTGGTACAATCACACACTGGTATAATCACAAATTGGCATAATCACAGTCTGGTATAATCACACACTGGTATAATCACATACTGGTATAATCACAGACTGTTATACTCACACACTGGTTTAATCACAGACTGGAATAATCACAGACTGGTATAATCACAGACTGGTATAATCACACACTGGCATAATCAAACATGGGTATAATCACAGACTGGTACTATGAAATACAGATATAATCACAGACCGGTACAATCACAGACTGGTATAGTCACATACTGGTATAATCACAGACTGGAATAATCACAGGCTGCTATAATCAAACACTGGTATAATCAGACACTGGTATAGTCACAGACTGATATAATCACACACTGGTATAATCACAGACTGCAATAATCACAGATGGGTATAATTACACACTGGTATAATCACAGACTAGTATAATCACATACTGATACAATTGGAGTCTGTTATAATCACATATTGGTATATTCACAGACGGGTATAATCACACTCTGGTATAAGCAAACACTGGTATAATCACAGACTGGTATAATCACAGACTGGTATAATCACAGACTGGTATAATCAAAGACTGGTACAATCACCGACTCGTGTAATCACAGACTGGTACAATCACACACTGGTAGAATCACATTCTGGTATGAACACAGACTGGTATAATCACAAACTGATATAATCACAGACTGGTATAATCACACTCTGTTATAATCACACACAGGTATAATCAAAGAGTGGTATAATCACAGACTGGTATAATCACAGATTGGTATAATCACAGGCTGGTATAAACACAGACTGGTATAATCACAGGCTGGTATAATCACAGACTGGTATAATCACAGACTGATACAATCACAGACTGGTACAATTACAGACTGGTATAATCACAGACTGGTATAATCACAGACTGAAATAACCACAGACTGGTATAATCACACTCTGGTATAAGCACAGACTGGTATAATCATAGACTGGTATAATCACAGACTCGTATAATCACAGACTGGTACAATCACACACTGGTATAATCACACACGTGTATAATCACAGAGTGGTACAATCACACACTGGTATAATCACACACTGCTATAATCACAGACTGGTATAATCACAGACTGGTATAATCACACACTAATATAATCACAGACTGGTATAATCACATCACAGACTTGTGTAATCACACACTGGTATAATCACAGACTGGTACAATCACAGACTGGTAAAATCACAGACTGGTATAATCACAAGCTGGTACAATCACAGACAGGTATATTCACAGACTGGTACAATCACAGACTGGTAGAATCACAGACAGGTGTAAACACAGACTGGTATAATCACAGACTGGTATAATCACAGACTGGCACAATCACAGAATGGTATAATCACACTCTGGTACAAGCAAACACTGGTATAATCACAGACTGGTATAATAACAAACTGGTATAATCAGAGACTGGTACAATCACAGACTGGTATAATCACAGACTGGTATAATCACAGGCTTGTATAATCACAGACTGGTACAATCACAGACAGGTATATTCACAGACTGGTACAGTCACAGACTGGTACAATCACAGACTGGTATAATCACAGACTGGTAGAATCACAGACTGAAATAATCACAGACTGGTATAATCACAGACTGGTACAATCACAGACTGGTATAATCACAGACTGGTACAATCACAGAGTGCTACAATCACAGACTGGTTTAATCACAGACAGGAATAAGCACAGATGGGTATAATCACAGACTGGTATATTGACAGACTGGTACAATCAGAGACTGTAATAATCACAGACTGGTATAATCACACACTGCTATAAGCACAGACTGGTATAATCACACACTGGTATAATCACAGACTGGTACAATCACACACTGGTATAATCACACACTGGTGTAATCATAGACTGGTATAATCACAGGCTAATACAATCACAGTCTGGTATAATCACAGACTGGTATAAGCACAGACTGGTACAATCACACACTGGTATAATCACAGACTGGTATAATCACATACTGGTATAATCACAGACTGTAATAATCACAGACTGATATAATCACACACTGCTATAAGCACAGACTGGTACAATCACAGACTGGTATAATCACAGTCTGTTATAATCACTGACTTTTATAATGCGAGACTGGTACAATCACACAAGTATAACCACACACAGGTATAATCACAGACTGGTATAATCACTCGCCCAAACAATCACAGACTGGTATAATCACAGACTGGTATAATCACAGACTGGTATAATCACAGGCTAATACAATCACAGACTGGTATAATCACAGACTGGTATAATCACAGACTGGTATAAACACAGACTGGTACAATAACACACTGGTATAATCACACACTGGTATAATCACACACTGGTATAATCAGAGACTGGTACAATCACACACTGGTGGAATCACATACTGATACACTCACACGCTGGTAAATTCACACACTGATATATGCACACTGGTATAATCACACACTGGTATAATCACACACTGATATAAACACAGACTGATATAAATACACAGTGGTATAATCACAGACTGGTATAATCACAGACTGGTATAATCACACACTGGTATAATCACAGATTGGTATAATCACACACAGGTATAGCCACAGATTGTTATAATCACAGATTGTTATAATCACAGGCTGGTATAATCACAGTCTGGTACAATTACAGACTGGTATAATCACAGACTGAAATAACCACAGACTGGTATAATCACACTCTGGTATAAGCACAGACTGGTATAATCAGAGACTGGTATAATCACAGACTCGTATAATCACAGACTGGTACAATCACACACTGGTATAATCACAGACTGGTATAATCACAGACTGATATAATCACAGACTGGTACAAACACACACTGGTATAATCACATACTGGTATAATCACACATGGGCAGAATCACATACTGGTATAATCACAGACTGGTATAATCTCACACTAATATAATCACAGACTGGAATAATCACATCACAGACTGGTGTAATCACAGACTGGTATAATCACAGACTGGTAGAATCACAGACTGGTATAATCACAGGCTGGTATAATCACAGACTGGTATAATCACAGACTCGTATAATCATTGACTGGTACAATCACACACTGGTATAATCACACACGGCTGTAATCACAGAGTGGTACAATCACACACTGGTATAATAACAGACTGGTATAATAACAGACTGGTACAATCACAGACTAGGTATAATCAAACACTGGTATAATCACACACTGAAATAATGAAAGACTGGTATAATCACACTCTGTTATAATCACACACAGGTATAATCAAAGAGTGGTATAATCACAGACTGGTATAATCACACAATATTATAATCACACACTGGTAAAATCACACACTGATATAATCACAGACTGGTATAATCACACATTTCTATAATCACAGACTGGTATAATCACACAATGGTAAAGTCACATACTGGTATAATCACAGACTGGTGTAATCACACACTGGTATAATCAAAGACTGGTATAATCACATACTGCTATGGTCACAGACTGAAATAATCACAGACTGGTATAATCACACTCTGGTATAAGCACAGACTTGTATAATCACAGACTGGTATGATCACAATCTGATAGAATCACAGACTGGTATAATCACAGATTGGTACAATCACCGACTCGTGTAATCACAGACTGGTACAATCACACACTGGTAGAATCACATTCTGGACTGAACACAGACTGGTAAAATCACAGACTGGTACAATCAGACACTGGTATAATCACAGACTGGTATAATCACACTCTGGTATAAGCACAGACTTGTATAATCACAGACTGGTATGATCACAATCTGATAGAATCACAGACTGATATAATCAAAGATTGGTATAATCACACACAGGTATAGCCACAGATTGTTATAATCACAGATTGGTATAATCACAGGCTGGTATAATCACAGTCTGGTACAATTACAGACTGGTATAATCACAGACGGGTATAATCACAGACTGAAATAACCACAGACTGGTATAATCACACTCTGGTATAAGCAAAGACTGGTATAATCAGAGACTGGTATAAACGCAAACTGATATAATCAGACTGGTATAATCATAGACTGGTATAATCACAGACTCGTATAATCACAGACTGGTACAATCACACACTGGTATATTCACACATGGGTATAGTCACAGAGTGGTACAATCACACACTGGTACAATCACACACTGCTATAATCACAGACTGGTATAATCACAGACTGATACAATCACAGACTGGTATAATCACAGACTGGTACAACCACACATGGGCAGAATCACATACTGGTATAATCACAGACTGGTATAATAACACTTTGGTATAATCACAGACTGGTATAATCACAGACTGGAATAATCACATCACAGACTGGTGTAATCACAGACTGGTATAATCACAGACTGGTATAATCACAGGCTTGTATAATCACAGACTGGTACAATCACAGACAGGTATATTCACAGACTGGTACAGTCACAGACTGGTACAATCACAGACTGGTATAATCACAGACTGGTAGAATCGCAGACTGAAATAATCACAGACTGGTATAATCACAGACTGGTATAATCACAGACTGGTATAATCACACAATATTATAATCACACACTGGTAAAATCACACACTGATATAATCACAGACTGGTATAATCACACATTTCTATAATCACAGACTGGTATAATCACACAATGGTAAAGTCACATACTGGTATAATCACAGACTGGTGTAATCACACACTGGTATAATCAAAGACTGGTATAATCACATACTGCTATGGTCACAGACTGAAATAATCACAGACTGGTATAATCACACTCTGGTATAAGCACAGACTTGTATAATCACAGACTGGTATGATCACAATCTGATAGAATCACAGACTGGTATAATCACAGATTGGTACAATCACCGACTCGTGTAATCACAGACTGGTACAATCACACACTGGTAGAATCACATTCTGGACTGAACACAGACTGGTAAAATCACAGACTGGTACAATCAGACACTGGTATAATCACAGACTGGTATAATCACACTCTGGTATAAGCACAGACTTGTATAATCACAGACTGGTATGATCACAATCTGATAGAATCACAGACTGATATAATCAAAGATTGGTATAATCACACACAGGTATAGCCACAGATTGTTATAATCACAGATTGGTATAATCACAGGCTGGTATAATCACAGTCTGGTACAATTACAGACTGGTATAATCACAGACGGGTATAATCACAGACTGAAATAACCACAGACTGGTATAATCACACTCTGGTATAAGCAAAGACTGGTATAATCAGAGACTGGTATAAACGCAAACTGATATAATCAGACTGGTATAATCATAGACTGGTATAATCACAGACTCGTATAATCACAGACTGGTACAATCACACACTGGTATATTCACACATGGGTATAGTCACAGAGTGGTACAATCACACACTGGTACAATCACACACTGCTATAATCACAGACTGGTATAATCACAGACTGATACAATCACAGACTGGTATAATCACAGACTGGTACAACCACACATGGGCAGAATCACATACTGGTATAATCACAGACTGGTATAATAACACTTTGGTATAATCACAGACTGGTATAATCACAGACTGGAATAATCACATCACAGACTGGTGTAATCACAGACTGGTATAATCACAGACTGGTAGAATCACAGACTGGTATAATCACAGACTGGTATAATCACAGGCTGGTATAATCAAACACTGGTATAATCACAGCTGGTACAATCACACACTGGTATAATCACAGACTGGTATGTACACACAGGTATAATCACACACTGGTATAATCACACACTGATATAATCACAGACTGGTATAATCACACAGTGGTATAATCACAGATTGGTACAATCACACACTGGTATAATCACAGACTGGTATAATCACAGACTGGTACAATCACACACTGGTATAATCACAGACAGGAATAAGCGCAGATGAGTATAATCACACACTGCTATAATCACAGACTGGTATATTCACAAACTGGCACAATCAGAGACTGGTATAATCAAATAATTGTATAATCACAGACTGGACCAATCACAAACTGGTATAATCACATACTGGTACAATTACAGACTGGTATAATCACACAATGGTATAATCACACAATGGTATAACCAAACAGTGGTATAATCACACACTGGTATAATCAGAGACTGGTACAATCACACACTGGTATAATCACATACTGGTCTAATCACATACTGGTATAATCACAGTCTGTTATAATCACTGACTCGTATAATGACAGACTGGTACAATCACACAAGTATAATCACACACAGGTATAATCACAGACTGGTATAATCACTCGCCCAAACAATCACAGACTGGTATAATCACAGACTGGTATAATCACAGGCTAATACAATCACAGACTGGTTTAATCACAGACTGGTATAATCACAGACTGTACAATCACACACTGGTATAATCACACACTCGTATAATCACAGGCTAATACATTCACAGACTAGTATAATCAAAGACTGTCACAAACACGGACTCGTATAATCACAGACAGTTACAATCACACTCTGGTACAATCACGCACTGGTGGAATCACATATTGATACAATCACACACTGGTAAATTCACACACTGGTATATGCACACTGGAATAATCACAGACTGGTATAATCACACACTGGTATAATCACAGACTGTTATACTCACACACTGGTATAATCTCAGACTGCTATAATCACAGACTGTAATAATCACACACTGCTATAAGCACAGACTGGTATAATCACATACTGGTATAATCACACACTGTAATAATCACAGACTGGACAAATCACATACTGGTATAATCACAAAATGGTATAATCAAACACTGGCATAATCACACACTGGTATAATCACAGACTGGCATAAACACAGACTGGTACAATCACACACTGGTGGAATCACATACTGATACAACCATACACTGGTAAATTCACACACTGGTATATGCACACTGGTATAATCACAGTCTGTTATAATCACTGACTCATATAATCACAGACTGGTACAATCACTCATGTATAATCACACACAGGTATAATCACAGACTGGTATAATCACAGACTGGTATAATCACAGTCTGGTATAATCACAGACTGGTACAATCACACACTGGTATAAGCACAGACTGGTACAATCACAGCCTCGTATAATCACAGGCTAATACAATCACAGACTGGTATAATCACAGACTGCTTTATAAACACAGACTGGCATAATTACACACTGCTATAAGCACAGACTGCTATAATCACAGACTGGTATAATCACAAACTGATATAATCACAGGCTAATACAATCCCAGACTGATATAATCACAGACTGGTATAAACACAGACTGGTACAATCACACACTGGTATAATCACAAATTGGTTTAATCACAGTGTGGTATAATCACACACTGGTATAATCAGAGACTGGTACAATCACACACTGGTGGAATCACATACTGATACAATCACACACTGGTAAATTCACACACTGGTATATGCACACTCGTATAATCACACACTGGTATAATCACACACTGATATAATCACAGACTGGTTTAATCACATAGTGGTATTGTCACAGACTGCTATAATCACACACTGGTATAATCACAGACAGGAATAAGCACAGATGGGTATAATCACACACTGGTATTATCACAGACGGTATAATAACACACTGGTATAATCACAGACTGGTATATTCACAGACTGGTACAATCAGAGACTGTAATAATCACAGACTGGTATAATCACACACTGCTATAAGCACAGACTGGTATAATCACATACTGGTATAATCACACACTGTAATAATCACAGACAGGACAAATCACATACTGGTATAATCACACACTGGTATAATCACAGACTGGTACAATCAGACACTGGTATAATCACAGACTGGTATAATCACAGACTGGTATAATCACACACTGGTGTAATCACAGACTGTTACAATCACAGGCTGGTTTAATCACATAATGGTACAGTCACAGACTGGTATAATCACACACTCGTATAATCACACACTGGTATAATCAGATACTGGTATAATCACAGACTGGAATAATCACAGACTGGTTAAATCACATAGTGGTATAGTCACAGACTGGTATAATCACACACTGGTATAATCACAGACAGGAATAATCACAGATGGGTATAATCACACACTGGTGTAATCACAGACTGGTATATTCACAGACTGGTACAATCAGAGACTGGTATAATCATATAATGGTATAATCACAGACTGGACAAATCACATACTAGTATAAGCACACAAAGGTATAATCACATACTGGTATAATCACAGACTGGTACAATCAGACACTGGTATAATCACAGACTGGTATATACACACAGGTATAATCACACACTGGTATAATCACACACTGATATAATCACAGACTGGTATAATCAAACAGTGGTATAATCACAGACTGGTACAATCACACACTGGTATAATCACAGACTGGTTTAATGACATAGTGGTATAGTCACAGACTGTTATAATCACACACTGGTATGATCACAGGTGGTATAATCACACACTGGTATAATCACAGACTGGTTTATTCACAAACTGGCACAGAGACAGGCATAATCATATAATTGTATAATCACAGACTGGACAAATCACATACTGTTATAATCACATACTGGTATAATCACAGACTAATAGAATCACAGACTGGTATAATCAAAGAATGGTATAAGCACAGACTGGTACAATCACGCACTGGTATAATCACAAATTGGTATAATCACAGTCTGGTATAATCACACACTGGTATAATCAGAGACTGATACAATCACACACTGGTGGAATCTCATACTCATACAATCACACACTGGTAAATTCACACACTGTTATATACACACTGGTATAATCACAGACTGGTACAATCACACACTGGTATAATCACAGACTGGAATAATCACAGACTAGTATAATCACAGACTGGTATAATCACATATTGGTATAATCACAGACTGGTACAATCTCATTCTGGTATAATCACAGACTGGTATAATCACAGAT
Organism: Somniosus microcephalus; assembly: GCF_052327205.1. NCBI lineage: Eukaryota > Metazoa > Chordata > Chondrichthyes > Squaliformes > Somniosidae > Somniosus > Somniosus microcephalus. Next base: position 72,128,602 of record NC_140989.1, on the reverse strand, counting down.
TGGTACAATCACACACTGATATAATCACATACTGGTATAATCATACAGTGGTATATTCACAGACGGGTATAATAACACATTGGTATAACCACGCACTGGAATAATCAAACACTGGTATAATCATAGACTGGAATAATCACAGACTTGTATAAGCACAGACTGGTATACTCACAGACTGGTACAATCACAGAATGGTATAATCTCATACTGGCATAGTCACACACTGGTATAATCACACACCGGTGTAATCACACACTGGTATAATCACAGACTGGTATAATCACAGACTGGTATAATCACACACTGGTATAATCACAGACTGGTACAATCAAACATGTGTAGAATCAGATACTGGTATAATCACAGACAGATGTAATCACAGACTGGTATAATCACACTTTGGTATAATCACAGACTGGTACAATCACAGACTGGTATAATCACACACTGATATAACTACAGACTGGTATAATCACAGACTGGTGCAATCACAGACTGGTATAATCACAGAATGGTATAATCACAGGCTGGTATAATCACAGACTGGTATAATCACAGACATGTATAATCACAGACTGGTTAAATGACATAGTGGTATAGTCACAGACTGGTATAATCACAGACTGGTATAATCACACACTGGTATAATCACAGACTGGTAGATTCACAAACTGGCACAATCAGAGACTGGTATAATCATATAATTGTATCATCACAGACTGGACAAATCACATACTGGTATAATCACATAATGGTATAATCACAGACTGTAATAATCAGAGACTGGTGTAATCACACACTGCTATAAGCACAGACTGGTATAATCACAGACTGGTATAATCACAAACTGATATAATCACAGCCTGGTATATCACAGTCTGTTATAATCACAGACACGTATAATCACAGACTGGTACAATCATACAGGTATAATCGCACACAGGTATAATCACAGACAGGTATAATCACACGCTCAAACAATCACAGACTGGTATAATCACAGACTGGTATAATCACAGACTGGTCTAATCACAGACTGGTACAATCACACACTGGTATAATAACACTCTGGTATAATCACAGACTGGTATAATCACAGACTGGTATAATCACACACTGGTACAATCACAGACTGGTATAATCAGAGACTGGTACAATCACAAACTGGTACAATGACAGACTGGTATAATCACAGGCTGGTATAATCACAGACTGGTATAATCACAGGTTGGTATAATCACAGACTGGTACAATCACAGACTAGTATAAGCACAGACTGGTATAATCACAGACTGGTATAATCACAAACTGATATAATCAGACTGGTATAATCATAGACTGGTATAATCACAGACTCGTATAATCACAGACTGGTACAATCACACACTGGTATAATCACACACGGGTAAAATCACAGAGTGGTACAATCACACACTGATATAATGACACTCTGTTATAATCACACACAGGTACAATCAAAGACTGGTATAATCAGAGGCTGGTATAATCACACACTGTTATAATCACAGACTGGTATAATCACAGACTGATACAATGACAGACTGGTATAATCACAGACTGGTATACTCATACACAGGTATAATCACAGACTGGTACAATCATATACGGGTAGAATCACATACTGTTATAATCACAGACTGCTATAATCACAGACTGGTATAATCACACACTGATATAATCACAGACTGGTATAATCACAGACTGGTGCAATCACAGACTAGTATAATCACAGACTGGTATAATCACAGGCTGGTATAATCACAGAGTGGTACAATCACAGACTGGTATATTCACAGACTGGTACAATCACAGACTGGTACAATCACAGACTGGTATAATCACAGACTGGTATAATCACACTCTGATATAATCAGACTGGTATAATCATAGACTGGTATAATCACAGACTCATATAATCACAGACTGGTACAATCACACACTGGTATAATCAGACATGGGTATAATTACAGAGTGGTACAATCACAGACTGGTATAATCACAGACTGCTATAATCACAGACTGGTATAATCAAAGACAGATACAATCACAGACTGGTATAATCACAGACTGGTACAATCACACACTGGTATAATCACATACGGATATAATCACAGACTGGTATAATCACCGACTGACACAATCACACACTGGTATAATCACAGACTGGTACAATCACACATGGGTAGAATCACATACTGGTATAATCACAGACTGGTATAATAACACTTTGTACCAGTCTGTGATTGTACCAGTCTGTGTTTATACCAGTCTGTGATTATACCAATCACAGACTGGTATAATCACAGACTGGTATAATCACAGACTGGTACAATCAGAGACAGGTATATTCACAGACTGGTACAAGCACAGACTGGTACAATCACAGACTGGTAGAATCACAGACTGGTAGAATCACAGACTGAAATAGTCACAGACTGGTATAATCACTGACTCGTATAAAGACAGACTGGTACAATCACACAAGTATAATCACACACAGGTATAATGACAGACTGGTATAATCACTCGCCCAAACAATCACAGACTGGTATAATCACAGACTGGTATAATCACAAACTGGTATAATCACAGGCTAATACAATCACAGACTGGTATAATCACAGACTGGTATAATCACAGACTGTACAATCACACACTGGTATAATCACAGACTCGTATAATCACAGGCTAATACAATCCCAGACTGGTATAATCACAGAATGTCACAAACACAGTCTCGTATAATCACAGACAGTTACAATCACACTCTGGTACAATCACACACTGGTATAATCACATACTGGTATAATCACATACTGGTATAATCACAGACTGTAATAATCACAGACTAGTATAATTACACACTGCTATAAACACAGACTCGTATAATCACAGACTGGTACAATCACTCTCTGGTATAATCACACACAGGTATAATCACAGAGTGGTACAATCACGGACTGGTCTTATCACAGACTGGTATAATCACAGACTGGTATAATTACAGGCTAATACAATCACAGACTGGTATAATCACAGACTGGTATGAACACAGACTGGTACAATAACACACTGGTATAATCACACACTGGTATAATCACACACTGGTATAATCACAGGCTAATACAATCCCAGACTAATATAATCACAGACTGGTATAAACAAAGACTGGTACAATCTCACACTGGTATAATCACAAATTGGTATAATCACAGTCTGGTATAATCACACACTGGTATATGCACACTGGTATAATCACACACTCGTATTATCAAACACTGATATAATCACAGACTGGTATAAACGCACAGTGGTATAATCACAGACTAGTACAATCACACACTGGTATAATCACACACTGCTTTAATCACAGACTGTTATACTCACACACTGGTATAATCACAGACTGCTATAATCACAGACTGGTTTAATCACATAATGGTATTGTCACAGACTGCTATAATCACACACTGGTATAATCACAGACAGGAATAAGCACCGATGGATATAATCACACACTGGGATTATCACAGACGGTATAATCACACACTGGTATAATCACAGACTGGTATATTCACAGACTGGTACAATCAGAGACTGTAATAATCACAGACTGGAATAATCACACACTGCTATAAGCACAGACTGGTATAATCACATACTGGTATAATCACACACTGTAATAATCACAGGCTGGACAAATCACATACTGGTATAATCACACAATGGTATAATCAAACACTGGTATAATCACACACTGGTATAATCACAGACAGGTACAATCACACACTGGTATAATCACATACTGGTATAATCACAGACTGTAATAATAACAGACTGTTATAATCACACGCTGCTATAAGCACAGACTGGTACAATCACAGTCTGTTATAATCACTGACTCGTATAATCACAGACAGGTATAATCACACACTGGTCTAATCACAGACTGGTATAATCAGTCGCCCAAACAATCACAGACTGGTATAATCACAGACTGGTATAATCACAGACAGGTATAATCACACACTGGTCTAATCACAGACTGGTATAATCACAGGCTAATAGAATCACAGACTGGTATAATCAAAGAATGGTATAAGCACAGACTGGTACAATCACGCACTGGTATAATCACAAATTGGTATAATCACAGTCTGGTATAATCACACACTGGTATAATCAGAGACTGATACAATCACACACTGGTGGAATCTCATACTCATACAATCACACACTGGTAAATTCACACACTGTTATATACACACTGGTATAATCACAGACTGGTACAATCACACACTGGTATAATCACAGACTGGAATAATCACAGACTAGTATAATCACAGACTGGTATAATCACATATTGGTATAATCACAGACTGGTACAATCTCATTCTGGTATAATCATAGACTGGTATAATCACAGACTGGTATAATCACAGATTGGTACAATCACACACTGATATAATCACATACTGGTATAATCATACAGTGGTATATTCACAGACGGGTATAATAACACATTGGTATAACCACGCACTGGAATAATCAAACACTGGTATAATCATAGACTGGAATAATCACAGACTTGTATAAGCACAGACTGGTATACTCACAGGCTGGTACAATCACAGAATGGTATAATCTCATACTGGCATAGTCACACACTGGTATAATCACACACCGGTGTAATCACACACTGGTATAATCACAGACTGGTATAATCACAGACTGGTATAATCACACACTGGTATAATCACAGACTGGTACAATCACACATGGGTAGAATCAGATACTGGTATAATCACAGACAGATGTAATCACAGACTGGTATAATCACACTTTGGTATAATCACAGACTGGTACAATCACAGACTGGTATAATCACACACTGATATAACTACAGACTGGTATAATCACAGACTGGTGCAATCACAGACTGGTATAATCACAGACTGGTATAATCACAGGCTGGTATAATCACAGACTGGTATAATCACAGACATGTATAATCACAGACTGGTTAAATGACATAGTGGTATAGTCACAGACTGGTATAATCACAGACGGGTATAATCACACACTGGTATAATCACAGACTGGTAGATTCACAAACTGGCACAATCAGAGACTGGTATAATCATATAATTGTATCATCACAGACTGGACAAATCACATACTGGTATAATCACATAATGGTATAATCACAGACTGTAATAATCAGAGACTGGTGTAATCACACACTGCTATAAGCACAGACTGGTATAATCACAGACTGGTATAATCACAAACTGATATAATCACAGCCTGGTATATCACAGTCTGTTATAATCACAGACACGTATAATCACAGACTGGTACAATCATACAGGTATAATCGCACACAGGTATAATCACAGACAGGTATAACCACACGCTCAAACAATCACAGACTGGTATAATCACAGACTGGTATAATCACAGACTGGTCTAATCACAGACTGGTACAATCACACACTGGTATAATAAGACTCTGGTATAATCACAGACTGGTATAATCACAGACTGGTATAATCACACACTGGTACAATCACAGACTGGTATAATCAGAGACTGGTACAATCACAAACTGGTACAATGACAGACTGGTATAATCACAGGCTGGTATAATCACAGACTGGTATAATCACAGGTTGGTATAATCACAGACTGGTACAATCACAGACTAGTATAAGCACAGACTGGTATAATCACAGACTGGTATAATCACAAACTGATATAATCAGACTGGTATAATCATAGACTGGTATAATCACAGACTCGTATAATCACAGACTGGTACAATCACACACTGGTATAATCACACACGGGTAAAATCACAGAGTGGTACAATCACACACTGATATAATGACACTCTGTTATAATCACACACAGGTACAATCAAAGACTGGTATAATCAGAGGCTGGTATAATCACACACTGTTATAATCACAGACTGGTATAATCACAGACAGATACAATGACAGACTGGTATAATCACAGACTGGTATACTCATACACAGGTATAATCACAGACTGGTACAATCATATACGGGTAGAATCACATACTGTTATAATCACAGACTGCTATAATCACAGACTGGTATAATCACACACTGATATAATCACAGACTGGTATAATCACAGACTGGTGCAATCACAGACTAGTATAATCACAGACTGGTATAATCACAGGCTGGTATAATCACAGAGTGGTACAATCACAGACTGGTATATTCACAGACTGTTACAATCACAGACTGGTACAATCACAGACTGGTATAATCACAGACTGGTATAATCACACTCTGATATAATCAGACTGGTATAATCACAGACTCATATAATCACAGACTGGTACAATCACACACTGGTATAATCAGACATGGGTATAATTACAGAGTGGTACAATCACAGACTGGTATAATCACAGACTGCTATAATCACAGACTGGTATAATCAAAGACAGATACAATCACAGACTGGTATAATCACAGACTGGTACAATCACACACTGGTATAATCACATACGGATATAATCACAGACTGGTATAATCACCGACTGACACAATCACACACTGGTATAATCACAGACTGGTACAATCACACATGGGTAGAATCACATACTGGTATAATCACAGACTGGTATAATAACACTTTGTACCAGTCTGTGATTATACCAGTCTGTGATTGTACCAGTCTGTGCTTATACCAGTCTGTGATTATACCAATCACAGACTGGTATAATCACAGACTGGTATAATCACAGACTGGTACAATCAGAGACAGGTATATTCACAGACTGGTACAAGCACAGACTGGTACAATCACAGACTGGTAGAATCACAGACTGGTAGAATCACAGACTGAAATAATCACAGACTGGTATAATCACTGACTCGTATAAAGACAGACTGGTACAATCACACAAGTATAATCACACACAGGTATAATGACAGACTGGTATAATCACTCGCCCAAACAATCACAGACTGGTATAATCACAGACTGGTATAATCACAAACTGGTATAATCACAGGCTAATACAATCACAGACTGGTATAATCACAGACTGGTATAATCACAGACTGTACAATCACACACTGGTATAATCACAGACTCGTATAATCACAGGCTAATACAATCCCACACTGGTATAATCACAGAATGTCACAAACACAGTCTCGTATAATCACAGACAGTTACAATCACACTCTGGTACAATCACACACTGGTATAATCACATACTGGTATAATCACATACTGGTATAATCACAGACTGTAATAATCACAGACTAGTATAATTACACACTGCTATAAACACAGACTCGTATAATCACAGACTGGTACAATCACTCTCTGGTATAATCACACACAGGTATAATCACAGAGTGGTACAATCACGGACTGGTCTTATCACAGACTGGTATAATCACAGACTGGTATAATTACAGGCTAATACAATCACAGACTGGTATAATCACAGACTGGTATGAACACAGACTGGTACAATAACACACTGGTATAATCACACACTGGTATAATCACACACTGGTATAATCACAGGCTAATACAATCCCAGACTAATATAATCACAGACTGGTATAAACAAAGACTGGTACAATCTCACACTGGTATAATCACAAATTGGTATAATCACAGTCTGGTATAATCACACACTGGTATATGCACACTGGTATAATCACACACTCGTATTATCAAACACTGATATAATCACAGACTGGTATAAACGCACAGCGGTATAATCACAGACTAGTACAATCACACACTGGTATAATCACACACTGCTTTAATCACAGACTGTTATACTCACACACTGGTATAATCACAGACTGAAATAACCACAGACAGGTATAATCACACTCTGGTATAAGCACAGACTGGTATAATCACATCACAGACTGGTACAATCACAGACAGGTATATTCACAGACTGGTACAATCACAGACTGAAATAATCACAGACTGGTATAATCACAAACTCGTATAATCACTGACTGGTACAATCACACACTGGTATAATCACGCACGGGTATAATCACAGACTGGTATAATCACACACTGGTATAATCACACACTGGTATAATCACAGACTGGTACAATCACAGACTGGTATAATCACAGACTGGTACAATCACAGACTGGTACAATCACAGACTGCTATAATCACAGACTGATACAATCACAGACGGCTATAATTACAGACTGGTATAATCACACACTGGTATAATCACACACTGGTATAATCACATACTTGTACAATCACACACTGGTATGATCACAGACTTATATAATCACAGATTGGTATAATCACAGGCTGGTATAATCACAGACTGGTACAATCACAGACTGGTATAATCACAGACTGGTACAATCACAGACTGGTATAATCAGAGACTGGTACAACCACAAACTGGTACAATGACAGACTGGTATAATTACAGACTGGTATAATCACAGACTGGTATAATCACAGGCTGGTATAATCACAGACTCGTACAATCACAGACTTGTATAATCACAGACTGATACAATCACAGACTGGCAAAATCACAGACTGGTATAATCATAGACTGGTATAATCACAGACTGAAATAACCACAGACTGGTATAATCACACTCTGGTGTAAGCACAGACTTGTATAATCACAGACTGGTATAATCACAAACTGATATAATCAGACTGGTATAATCATAGACTAGTATAATCACAGACTCGTATAATCACAGACTGGTACAATCACATACTGGTATAATCACACACTGGTATAATGACACTCTGTTATAATCACACACAGGTACAATCAAAGACTGGTATAATCACAGACTGGTATAATCACACACTGATATAATCACAGACTGGTATATTCACAGATGGATACAATGACAGACTGGTATAAACACAGACTGGTATACCCGCACACTGGTATAATCACAGACTGGTACAATCACACACAGGTAGAATCACATACTGGTATAATCACAGACTGCTATAATCACAGACTGGTATAATCACACTTTGGTATAATCACAGACTGGTATAATCACAGACTGGTATAATCACACACTGATATAATCACAGACTGGTGCAATCACAGACTGGTGCAATCACAGACTGGTATAATAACAGACTGGTATAATCACAGGCTGGTATAATCACAGACTGGTACAATCACAGACTGGTATAATCACAGACTGGTACAATCACAGACTGGTATAATCTCACTCTGGTATAAGCAAACACTGGTATAATCACAGACTGGTATAATAACAAACTGGTACAATCACAGACTGGTATAATCAACAAATTGGTATAATCACAGACTGGTATAATCACAGACTCATATAATCATTGACTGGTACAATCACACACTGGTATAATCACACACGGCTGTAATCACAGAGTGGTACAATCACACACAGGTATAATAACAGACTGGTATAAAAACAGACTGGTAGAATCACAGACAAGGTATAATCAAACACTGGTATAATCACATACTGGAATAATAAGAGACTGGTATAATCACACACTGAAATAATCACAGACTGGTATAATCACACTCTGTTATAATCACACACAGGTATAATCAAAGAGTGGTATAATCACAGACTGGTATAATCACAGAATATTATAATCACACACTGGTAAAATCACACACTGATATAATCACAGACTGGTATAATCACACACTTCTATAATCAGAGACTGGTATAATCACACACTGGTAAAATCACATACTGGTATAATCACAGACTGGTATAATCACACACTGGTATAATCAAAGACTGGTATAATCACATACTGCTATGATCAAAGACTGAAATAATCACAGACTGGTATAATCACACTCAGGTATAAGCACAGAGTTGTATAATCACAATCTGATAGAATCACAGACTGGTATAATCACAGACTGGTACAATCACCGACTCGTGTAATCACAGACTGGTACAATCACACACTGGTAGAATCACATTCTGGACTGAACACAGACTGGTAAAATCACAGACTGGTACAATCACACACTGGTATAATCACAGACTGGTATAATCACAGACTGGTACAATCACAGACTGGTATAATCTCACTCTGGTATAAGCAAACACTGGTATAATCACAGACTGGTATAATAACAAACTGGTACAATCACAGACTGGTATAATCAACAAATTGGTATAATCACAGACTGGTATAATCACAGACTCATATAATCATTGACTGGTACAATCACACACTGGTATAATCACACACGGCTGTAATCACAGAGTGGTACAATCACACACAGGTATAATAACAGACTGGTATAAAAACAGACTGGTAGAATCACAGACAAGGTATAATCAAACACTGGTATAATCACATACTGGAATAATAAGAGACTGGTATAATCACACACTGAAATAATCACAGACTGGTATAATCACACTCTGTTATAATCACACACAGGTATAATCAAAGAGTGGTATAATCACAGACTGGTATAATCACAGAATATTATAATCACACACTGGTAAAATCACACACTGATATAATCACAGACTGGTATAATCACACACTTCTATAATCAGAGACTGGTATAATCACACACTGGTAAAATCACATACTGGTATAATCACAGACTGGTATAATCACACACTGGTATAATCAAAGACTGGTATAATCACATACTGCTATGATCAAAGACTGAAATAATCACAGACTGGTATAATCACACTCAGGTATAAGCACAGAGTTGTATAATCACAATCTGATAGAATCACAGACTGGTATAATCACAGACTGGTACAATCACCGACTCGTGTAATCACAGACTGGTACAATCACACACTGGTAGAATCACATTCTGGACTGAACACAGACTGGTAAAATCACAGACTGGTACAATCACACACTGGTATAATCACAGACTGGTATAATCACACACTTCTATAATCACACACTGGTATAATCACACACTGGTATAATCACAGACTGATATAAATACACAGTGGTATAATCACAGACTGGTATAATCACGGACTGGTATAATCACACACTGGTATAATCACAGATTGGTATAATCACACACAGGTATAGCGACAGATTGTTTTAATCACAGATTGGTATAATCACAGGCTGGTATAATCACAGTCTGGTGCAATTACAGACTGGTATAATCACAGACTGGTATAATCACAGACTGAAATAACCACAGACAGGTATAATCACACTCTGGTATAAGCACAGACTGGTATAATCAGAGACTGGTATCATCACAAACTGATATAATCAGACTGGTATAATCATAGACTGGTATAATCACAGACAGGTACAATCACACACTGGTATAATCACACACGGGTATATCCACAGAGTGGTACAATCACACACTGGTACAATCACACACTGCTATAATCACAGACTGGTATAATCACAGACTGATACAATCACAGACTGGTATAATCACAGACTGGTACAACCACACATGGGCAGAATCACATACTGGTATAATCACAGACTGGTATAATAACACTTTGGTATAATCACAGACTGGTATAATCACAGACTGGTATAATCACAGACTGGTACAATCACCGACTGGTATAATCACAGACCGATATAATCACAGGCTGGTATAATCAAACACTGGTATAATCACACACTGGTATAATCACAGACTGTTGCAATCACAGACTGGTATAAAAACAGATTGGTATAATCACAGGCTGGTATAATCACAGAGTGGTACAATCACAGACTGGTATATTCACAGATTGGTACAATCACAGACTGGTACAATCACAGACTGGTATAATCTCACTCTGGTATAAGCAAACACTGGTATAATCACACACTTCTATAATCACACACTGGTATAATCACACACTGGTATAATCACAGACTGATATAAATACACAGTGGTATAATCACAGACTGGTATAATCACGGACTGGTATAATCACACACTGGTATAATCACAGATTGGTATAATCACACACAGGTATAGCGACAGATTGTTTTAATCACAGATTGGTATAATCACAGGCTGGTATAATCACAGACTGGTATAATCACAGACTGGTACAATCAGAGACAGGTATATTCACAGACTGGTACAAGCACAGACTGGTACAATCACAGACTGGTAGAATCACAGACTGGTAGAATCACAGACTGAAATAATCACAGACTGGTATAATCACTGACTCGTATAAAGACAGACTGGTACAATCACACAAGTATAATCACACACAGGTATAATGACAGACTGGTATAATCACTCGCCCAAACAATCACAGACTGGTATAATCACAGACTGGTATAATCACAAACTGGTATAATCACAGGCTAATACAATCACAGACTGGTATAATCACAGACTGGTATAATCACAGACTGTACAATCACACACTGGTATAATCACAGACTCGTATAATCACAGGCTAATACAATCCCACACTGGTATAATCACAGAATGTCACAAACACAGTCTCGTATAATCACAGACAGTTACAATCACACTCTGGTACAATCACACACTGGTATAATCACATACTGGTATAATCACATACTGGTATAATCACAGACTGTAATAATCACAGACTAGTATAATTACACACTGCTATAAACACAGACTCGTATAATCACAGACTGGTACAATCACTCTCTGGTATAATCACACACAGGTATAATCACAGAGTGGTACAATCACGGACTGGTCTTATCACAGACTGGTATAATCACAGACTGGTATAATTACAGGCTAATACAATCACAGACTGGTATAATCACAGACTGGTATGAACACAGACTGGTACAATAACACACTGGTATAATCACACACTGGTATAATCACACACTGGTATAATCACAGGCTAATACAATCCCAGACTAATATAATCACAGACTGGTATAAACAAAGACTGGTACAATCTCACACTGGTATAATCACAAATTGGTATAATCACAGTCTGGTATAATCACACACTGGTATATGCACACTGGTATAATCACACACTCGTATTATCAAACACTGATATAATCACAGACTGGTATAAACGCACAGCGGTATAATCACAGACTAGTACAATCACACACTGGTATAATCACACACTGCTTTAATCACAGACTGTTATACTCACACACTGGTATAATCACAGACTGCTATAATCACAGACTGGTTTAATCACATAATGGTATTGTCACAGACTGCTATAATCACACACTGGTATAATCACAGACAGGAATAAGCACCGATGGATATAATCACACACTGGGATTATCACAGACGGTATAATCACACACTGGTATAATCACAGACTGGTATATTCACAGACTGGTACAATCAGAGACTGTAATAATCACAGACTGGTATAATCACACACTGTAATAAGCACAGACTGGTATAATCACATACTGGTATAATCACACACTGTAATAATCACAGGCTGGACAAATCACATACTGGTATAATCACACAATGGTATAATCAAACACTGGTATAATCACACACTGGTATAATCACAGACAGGTACAATCACACACTGGTATAATCACATACTGGTATAATCACAGACTGTAATAATAACAGACTGTTATAATCACACGCTGCTATAAGCACAGACTGGTACAATCACAGTCTGTTATAATCACTGACTCGTATAATCACAGACAGGTATAATCACACACTGGTCTAATCACAGACTGGTATAATCAGTCGCCCAAACAATCACAGACTGGTATAATCACAGACTGGTATAATCACAGACAGGTATAATCACACACTGGTCTAATCACAGACTGGTATAATCACAGGCTAATAGAATCACAGACTGGTATAATCAAAGAATGGTATAAGCACAGACTGGTACAATCACGCACTGGTATAATCACAAATTGGTATAATCACAGTCTGGTATAATCACACACTGGTATAATCAGAGACTGATACAATCACACACTGGTGGAATCTCATACTCATACAATCACACACTGGTAAATTCACACACTGTTATATACACACTGGTATAATCACAGACTGGTACAATCACACACTGGTATAATCACAGACTGGAATAATCACAGACTAGTATAATCACAGACTGGTATAATCACATATTGGTATAATCACAGACTGGTACAATCTCATTCTGGTATAATCATAGACTGGTATAATCACAGACTGGTATAATCACAGATTGGTACAATCACACACTGATATAATCACATACTGGTATAATCATACAGTGGTATATTCACAGACGGGTATAATAACACATTGGTATAACCACGCACTGGAATAATCAAACACTGGTATAATCATAGACTGGAATAATCACAGACTTGTATAAGCACAGACTGGTATACTCACAGACTGATACAATCACAGAATGGTATAATCTCATACTGGCATAGTCACACACTGGTATAATCACACACCGGTGTAATCACACACTGGTATAATCACAGACTGGTATAATCACAGACTGGTATAATCACACACTGGTATAATCACAGACTGGTACAATCACACATGGGTAGAATCAGATACTGGTATAATCACAGACAGATGTAATCACAGACTGGTATAATCACACTTTGGTATAATCACAGACTGGTACAATCACAGACTGGTATAATCACACACTGATATAACTACAGACTGGTATAATCACAGACTGGTGCAATCACAGACTGGTATAATCACAGACTGGTATAATCACAGGCTGGTATAATCACAGACTGGTACAATCACAGACTTGTATAATCACAGACTGGTATAATAACAAACTGTTATAATCACAGACTGGTATATTCACATACTGGTATAATCACAGACTGGTATAATCACAGACTCGTATAATCACTGACTGGTACAATCACACACTGGTATAATCACACACGGCTATAATCACAGAGTGGTACAATCACACTCTGGTATAAGCACAGACTTGTATAATCACAGACTGGTATAATCACAAACTGATAGAATCACAGACTGGTATAATCACAGACTGGTACAATCACCGACTCATGTAATCACAGACTGGTACAATCACACACTGGTAGAATCACATTCTGGTATGAACACAGACTGGTAAAATCACAGACAGGTACAATCATACACTGGTATAATCACAGACTGGTATAATCACACACTGGTATAATCACAGACTGATATAAATACACACTGGTATAATCACAGACTGGTATAATCACAGACTGGTATAATCACAGACTGGTATAATCACACACTGGTACAATCACAGACTGGTATAATCACAGACTGGTATAATCAGAGACTGGTACAATCACAGGCTGGTATAATCACAGACTGGTACAATCACAGACTGGTACAATCACACACTGGTATAATCACAGACTGATATAAATACACACTGGTATAATCACAGACTGGTATAATCACAGACTGGTATAATCACAGACTGGTATAATCACACACTGGTACAATCACAGACTGGTATAATCACAGACTGGTATAATCAGAGACTGGTACAATCACAGGCTGGTATAATCACAGACTGGTACAATCACAGACTGGTATAATCACAGACTGATACAATCACAGACTGGTATAATCACAGACTGAAATAACCACAGACTGGTATAATCACACTCTGGTATAAGCACAGACTGGTATAATCAGAGACTGGTATAAACACAAACTGATATAATCAGCCTGGTATAATCACAGACTGGTATAATCACAGACTGGTACAATCACACACTGGTATAATCACACACGGGTATAATCACAGAGTGGTATAATCACAGACTGATATAATGACAGACTGGTATAATCACACACTGATATATTCACAGACTGGTATAATCACATCACAGACTGGTACAATCACAGACAGGTATATTCACAGACTGGTACAATCACAGACTGAAATAATCACAGACTGGTATAATCACAAACTCGTATAATCACTGACTGGTACAATCACACACTGGTATAATCACGCACGGGTATAATCACAGACTGGTATAATCACACACTGGTATAATCACACACTGGTATAATCACAGACTGGTACAATCACAGACTGGTATAATCACAGACTGGTACAATCACAGACTGGTACAATCACAGACTGCTATAATCACAGACTGATACAATCACAGACGGCTATAATTACAGACTGGTATAATCACACACTGGTATAATCACACACTGGTATAATCACATACTTGTACAATCACACACTGGTATGATCACAGACTTATATAATCACAGATTGGTATAATCACAGGCTGGTATAATCACAGACTGGTACAATCACAGACTGGTATAATCACAGACTGGTACAATCACAGACTGGTATAATCAGAGACTGGTACAACCACAAACTGGTACAATGACAGACTGGTATAATTACAGACTGGTATAATCACAGACTGGTATAATCACAGGCTGGTATAATCACAGACTCGTACAATCACAGACTTGTATAATCACAGACTGATACAATCACAGACTGGCAAAATCACAGACTGGTATAATCATAGACTGGTATAATCACAGACTGAAATAACCACAGACTGGTATAATCACACTCTGGTGTAAGCACAGACTTGTATAATCACAGACTGGTATAATCACAAACTGATATAATCAGACTGGTATAATCATAGACTAGTATAATCACAGACTCGTATAATCACAGACTGGTACAATCACATACTGGTATAATCACACACTGGTATAATGACACTCTGTTATAATCACACACAGGTACAATCAAAGACTGGTATAATCACAGACTGGTATAATCACACACTGATATAATCACAGACTGGTATATTCACAGATGGATACAATGACAGACTGGTATAAACACAGACTGGTATACCCGCACACTGGTATAATCACAGACTGGTACAATCACACACAGGTAGAATCACATACTGGTATAATCACAGACTGCTATAATCACAGACTGGTATAATCACACTTTGGTATAATCACAGACTGGTATAATCACAGACTGGTATAATCACACACTGATATAATCACAGACTGGTGCAATCACAGACTGGTGCAATCACAGACTGGTATAATAACAGACTGGTATAATCACAGGCTGGTATAATCACAGACTGGTACAATCACAGACTGGTATAATCACAGACTGGTACAATCACAGACTGGTATAATCTCACTCTGGTATAAGCAAACACTGGTATAATCACAGACTGGTATAATAACAAACTGGTACAATCACAGACTGGTATAATCAACAAATTGGTATAATCACAGACTGGTATAATCACAGACTCATATAATCATTGACTGGTACAATCACACACTGGTATAATCACACACGGCTGTAATCACAGAGTGGTACAATCACACACAGGTATAATAACAGACTGGTATAAAAACAGACTGGTAGAATCACAGACAAGGTATAATCAAACACTGGTATAATCACATACTGGAATAATAAGAGACTGGTATAATCACACACTGAAATAATCACAGACTGGTATAATCACACTCTGTTATAATCACACACAGGTATAATCAAAGAGTGGTATAATCACAGACTGGTATAATCACAGAATATTATAATCACACACTGGTAAAATCACACACTGATATAATCACAGACTGGTATAATCACACACTTCTATAATCAGAGACTGGTATAATCACACACTGGTAAAATCACATACTGGTATAATCACAGACTGGTATAATCACACACTGGTATAATCAAAGACTGGTATAATCACATACTGCTATGATCAAAGACTGAAATAATCACAGACTGGTATAATCACACTCAGGTATAAGCACAGAGTTGTATAATCACAATCTGATAGAATCACAGACTGGTATAATCACAGACTGGTACAATCACCGACTCGTGTAATCACAGACTGGTACAATCACACACTGGTAGAATCACATTCTGGACTGAACACAGACTGGTAAAATCACAGACTGGTACAATCACACACTGGTATAATCACAGACTGGTATAATCACACACTTCTATAATCACACACTGGTATAATCACACACTGGTATAATCACAGACTGATATAAATACACAGTGGTATAATCACAGACTGGTATAATCACGGACTGGTATAATCACACACTGGTATAATCACAGATTGGTATAATCACACACAGGTATAGCGACAGATTGTTTTAATCACAGATTGGTATAATCACAGGCTGGTATAATCACAGTCTGGTGCAATTACAGACTGGTATAATCACAGACTGGTATAATCACAGACTGAAATAACCACAGACAGGTATAATCACACTCTGGTATAAGCACAGACTGGTATAATCAGAGACTGGTATCATCACAAACTGATATAATCAGACTGGTATAATCATAGACTGGTATAATCACAGACAGGTACAATCACACACTGGTATAATCACACACGGGTATATCCACAGAGTGGTACAATCACACACTGGTACAATCACACACTGCTATAATCACAGACTGGTATAATCACAGACTGATACAATCACAGACTGGTATAATCACAGACTGGTACAACCACACATGGGCAGAATCACATACTGGTATAATCACAGACTGGTATAATAACACTTTGGTATAATCACAGACTGGTATAATCACAGACTGGTATAATCACAGACTGGTACAATCACCGACTGGTATAATCACAGACCGATATAATCACAGGCTGGTATAATCAAACACTGGTATAATCACACACTGGTATAATCACAGACTGTTGCAATCACAGACTGGTATAAAAACAGATTGGTATAATCACAGGCTGGTATAATCACAGAGTGGTACAATCACAGACTGGTATATTCACAGATTGGTACAATCACAGACTGGTACAATCACAGACTGGTATAATCTCACTCTGGTATAAGCAAACACTGGTATAATCACACACTTCTATAATCACACACTGGTATAATCACACACTGGTATAATCACAGACTGATATAAATACACAGTGGTATAATCACAGACTGGTATAATCACGGACTGGTATAATCACACACTGGTATAATCACAGATTGGTATAATCACACACAGGTATAGCGACAGATTGTTTTAATCACAGATTGGTATAATCACAGGCTGGTATAATCACAGACTGGTATAATCACAGACTGGTACAATCAGAGACAGGTATATTCACAGACTGGTACAAGCACAGACTGGTACAATCACAGACTGGTAGAATCACAGACTGGTAGAATCACAGACTGAAATAATCACAGACTGGTATAATCACTGACTCGTATAAAGACAGACTGGTACAATCACACAAGTATAATCACACACAGGTATAATGACAGACTGGTATAATCACTCGCCCAAACAATCACAGACTGGTATAATCACAGACTGGTATAATCACAAACTGGTATAATCACAGGCTAATACAATCACAGACTGGTATAATCACAGACTGGTATAATCACAGACTGTACAATCACACACTGGTATAATCACAGACTCGTATAATCACAGGCTAATACAATCCCACACTGGTATAATCACAGAATGTCACAAACACAGTCTCGTATAATCACAGACAGTTACAATCACACTCTGGTACAATCACACACTGGTATAATCACATACTGGTATAATCACATACTGGTATAATCACAGACTGTAATAATCACAGACTAGTATAATTACACACTGCTATAAACACAGACTCGTATAATCACAGACTGGTACAATCACTCTCTGGTATAATCACACACAGGTATAATCACAGAGTGGTACAATCACGGACTGGTCTTATCACAGACTGGTATAATCACAGACTGGTATAATTACAGGCTAATACAATCACAGACTGGTATAATCACAGACTGGTATGAACACAGACTGGTACAATAACACACTGGTATAATCACACACTGGTATAATCACACACTGGTATAATCACAGGCTAATACAATCCCAGACTAATATAATCACAGACTGGTATAAACAAAGACTGGTACAATCTCACACTGGTATAATCACAAATTGGTATAATCACAGTCTGGTATAATCACACACTGGTATATGCACACTGGTATAATCACACACTCGTATTATCAAACACTGATATAATCACAGACTGGTATAAACGCACAGCGGTATAATCACAGACTAGTACAATCACACACTGGTATAATCACACACTGCTTTAATCACAGACTGTTATACTCACACACTGGTATAATCACAGACTGCTATAATCACAGACTGGTTTAATCACATAATGGTATTGTCACAGACTGCTATAATCACACACTGGTATAATCACAGACAGGAATAAGCACCGATGGATATAATCACACACTGGGATTATCACAGACGGTATAATCACACACTGGTATAATCACAGACTGGTATATTCACAGACTGGTACAATCAGAGACTGTAATAATCACAGACTGGTATAATCACACACTGTAATAAGCACAGACTGGTATAATCACATACTGGTATAATCACACACTGTAATAATCACAGGCTGGACAAATCACATACTGGTATAATCACACAATGGTATAATCAAACACTGGTATAATCACACACTGGTATAATCACAGACAGGTACAATCACACACTGGTATAATCACATACTGGTATAATCACAGACTGTAATAATAACAGACTGTTATAATCACACGCTGCTATAAGCACAGACTGGTACAATCACAGTCTGTTATAATCACTGACTCGTATAATCACAGACAGGTATAATCACACACTGGTCTAATCACAGACTGGTATAATCAGTCGCCCAAACAATCACAGACTGGTATAATCACAGACTGGTATAATCACAGACAGGTATAATCACACACTGGTCTAATCACAGACTGGTATAATCACAGGCTAATAGAATCACAGACTGGTATAATCAAAGAATGGTATAAGCACAGACTGGTACAATCACGCACTGGTATAATCACAAATTGGTATAATCACAGTCTGGTATAATCACACACTGGTATAATCAGAGACTGATACAATCACACACTGGTGGAATCTCATACTCATACAATCACACACTGGTAAATTCACACACTGTTATATACACACTGGTATAATCACAGACTGGTACAATCACACACTGGTATAATCACAGACTGGAATAATCACAGACTAGTATAATCACAGACTGGTATAATCACATATTGGTATAATCACAGACTGGTACAATCTCATTCTGGTATAATCATAGACTGGTATAATCACAGACTGGTATAATCACAGATTGGTACAATCACACACTGATATAATCACATACTGGTATAATCATACAGTGGTATATTCACAGACGGGTATAATAACACATTGGTATAACCACGCACTGGAATAATCAAACACTGGTATAATCATAGACTGGAATAATCACAGACTTGTATAAGCACAGACTGGTATACTCACAGACTGATACAATCACAGAATGGTATAATCTCATACTGGCATAGTCACACACTGGTATAATCACACACCGGTGTAATCACACACTGGTATAATCACAGACTGGTATAATCACAGACTGGTATAATCACACACTGGTATAATCACAGACTGGTACAATCACACATGGGTAGAATCAGATACTGGTATAATCACAGACAGATGTAATCACAGACTGGTATAATCACACTTTGGTATAATCACAGACTGGTACAATCACAGACTGGTATAATCACACACTGATATAACTACAGACTGGTATAATCACAGACTGGTGCAATCACAGACTGGTATAATCACAGACTGGTATAATCACAGGCTGGTATAATCACAGACTGGTACAATCACAGACTTGTATAATCACAGACTGGTATAATAACAAACTGTTATAATCACAGACTGGTATATTCACATACTGGTATAATCACAGACTGGTATAATCACAGACTCGTATAATCACTGACTGGTACAATCACACACTGGTATAATCACACACGGCTATAATCACAGAGTGGTACAATCACACTCTGGTATAAGCACAGACTTGTATAATCACAGACTGGTATAATCACAAACTGATAGAATCACAGACTGGTATAATCACAGACTGGTACAATCACCGACTCATGTAATCACAGACTGGTACAATCACACACTGGTAGAATCACATTCTGGTATGAACACAGACTGGTAAAATCACAGACAGGTACAATCATACACTGGTATAATCACAGACTGGTATAATCACACACTGGTATAATCACAGACTGATATAAATACACACTGGTATAATCACAGACTGGTATAATCACAGACTGGTATAATCACAGACTGGTATAATCACACACTGGTACAATCACAGACTGGTATAATCACAGACTGGTATAATCAGAGACTGGTACAATCACAGGCTGGTATAATCACAGACTGGTACAATCACAGACTGGTACAATCACACACTGGTATAATCACAGACTGATATAAATACACACTGGTATAATCACAGACTGGTATAATCACAGACTGGTATAATCACAGACTGGTATAATCACACACTGGTACAATCACAGACTGGTATAATCACAGACTGGTATAATCAGAGACTGGTACAATCACAGGCTGGTATAATCACAGACTGGTACAATCACAGACTGGTATAATCACAGACTGATACAATCACAGACTGGTATAATCACAGACTGAAATAACCACAGACTGGTATAATCACACTCTGGTATAAGCACAGACTGGTATAATCAGAGACTGGTATAAACACAAACTGATATAATCAGCCTGGTATAATCACAGACTGGTATAATCACAGACTGGTACAATCACACACTGGTATAATCACACACGGGTATAATCACAGAGTGGTATAATCACAGACTGATATAATGACAGACTGGTATAATCACACACTGATATATTCACAGACTGGTATAATCACATCACAGACTGGTACAATCACAGACAGGTATATTCACAGACTGGTACAATCACAGACTGAAATAATCACAGACTGGTATAATCACAAACTCGTATAATCACTGACTGGTACAATCACACACTGGTATAATCACGCACGGGTATAATCACAGACTGGTATAATCACACACTGGTATAATCACACACTGGTATAATCACAGACTGGTACAATCACAGACTGGTATAATCACAGACTGGTACAATCACAGACTGGTACAATCACAGACTGCTATAATCACAGACTGATACAATCACAGACGGCTATAATTACAGACTGGTATAATCACACACTGGTATAATCACACACTGGTATAATCACATACTTGTACAATCACACACTGGTATGATCACAGACTTATATAATCACAGATTGGTATAATCACAGGCTGGTATAATCACAGACTGGTACAATCACAGACTGGTATAATCACAGACTGGTACAATCACAGACTGGTATAATCAGAGACTGGTACAACCACAAACTGGTACAATGACAGACTGGTATAATTACAGACTGGTATAATCACAGACTGGTATAATCACAGGCTGGTATAATCACAGACTCGTACAATCACAGACTTGTATAATCACAGACTGATACAATCACAGACTGGCAAAATCACAGACTGGTATAATCATAGACTGGTATAATCACAGACTGAAATAACCACAGACTGGTATAATCACACTCTGGTGTAAGCACAGACTTGTATAATCACAGACTGGTATAATCACAAACTGATATAATCAGACTGGTATAATCATAGACTAGTATAATCACAGACTCGTATAATCACAGACTGGTACAATCACATACTGGTATAATCACACACTGGTATAATGACACTCTGTTATAATCACACACAGGTACAATCAAAGACTGGTATAATCACAGACTGGTATAATCACACACTGATATAATCACAGACTGGTATATTCACAGATGGATACAATGACAGACTGGTATAAACACAGACTGGTATACCCGCACACTGGTATAATCACAGACTGGTACAATCACACACAGGTAGAATCACATACTGGTATAATCACAGACTGCTATAATCACAGACTGGTATAATCACACTTTGGTATAATCACAGACTGGTATAATCACAGACTGGTATAATCACACACTGATATAATCACAGACTGGTGCAATCACAGACTGGTGCAATCACAGACTGGTATAATAACAGACTGGTATAATCACAGGCTGGTATAATCACAGACTGGTACAATCACAGACTGGTATAATCACAGACTGGTACAATCACAGACTGGTATAATCTCACTCTGGTATAAGCAAACACTGGTATAATCACAGACTGGTATAATAACAAACTGGTACAATCACAGACTGGTATAATCAACAAATTGGTATAATCACAGACTGGTATAATCACAGACTCATATAATCATTGACTGGTACAATCACACACTGGTATAATCACACACGGCTGTAATCACAGAGTGGTACAATCACACACAGGTATAATAACAGACTGGTATAAAAACAGACTGGTAGAATCACAGACAAGGTATAATCAAACACTGGTATAATCACATACTGGAATAATAAGAGACTGGTATAATCACACACTGAAATAATCACAGACTGGTATAATCACACTCTGTTATAATCACACACAGGTATAATCAAAGAGTGGTATAATCACAGACTGGTATAATCACAGAATATTATAATCACACACTGGTAAAATCACACACTGATATAATCACAGACTGGTATAATCACACACTTCTATAATCAGAGACTGGTATAATCACACACTGGTAAAATCACATACTGGTATAATCACAGACTGGTATAATCACACACTGGTATAATCAAAGACTGGTATAATCACATACTGCTATGATCAAAGACTGAAATAATCACAGACTGGTATAATCACACTCAGGTATAAGCACAGAGTTGTATAATCACAATCTGATAGAATCACAGACTGGTATAATCACAGACTGGTACAATCACCGACTCGTGTAATCACAGACTGGTACAATCACACACTGGTAGAATCACATTCTGGACTGAACACAGACTGGTAAAATCACAGACTGGTACAATCACACACTGGTATAATCACAGACTGGTATAATCACACACTTCTATAATCACACACTGGTATAATCACACACTGGTATAATCACAGACTGATATAAATACACAGTGGTATAATCACAGACTGGTATAATCACGGACTGGTATAATCACACACTGGTATAATCACAGATTGGTATAATCACACACAGGTATAGCGACAGATTGTTTTAATCACAGATTGGTATAATCACAGGCTGGTATAATCACAGTCTGGTGCAATTACAGACTGGTATAATCACAGACTGGTATAATCACAGACTGAAATAACCACAGACAGGTATAATCACACTCTGGTATAAGCACAGACTGGTATAATCAGAGACTGGTATCATCACAAACTGATATAATCAGACTGGTATAATCATAGACTGGTATAATCACAGACAGGTACAATCACACACTGGTATAATCACACACGGGTATATCCACAGAGTGGTACAATCACACACTGGTACAATCACACACTGCTATAATCACAGACTGGTATAATCACAGACTGATACAATCACAGACTGGTATAATCACAGACTGGTACAACCACACATGGGCAGAATCACATACTGGTATAATCACAGACTGGTATAATAACACTTTGGTATAATCACAGACTGGTATAATCACAGACTGGTATAATCACAGACTGGTACAATCACCGACTGGTATAATCACAGACCGATATAATCACAGGCTGGTATAATCAAACACTGGTATAATCACACACTGGTATAATCACAGACTGTTGCAATCACAGACTGGTATAAAAACAGATTGGTATAATCACAGGCTGGTATAATCACAGAGTGGTACAATCACAGACTGGTATATTCACAGATTGGTACAATCACAGACTGGTACAATCACAGACTGGTATAATCTCACTCTGGTATAAGCAAACACTGGTATAATCACACACTTCTATAATCACACACTGGTATAATCACACACTGGTATAATCACAGACTGATATAAATACACAGTGGTATAATCACAGACTGGTATAATCACGGACTGGTATAATCACACACTGGTATAATCACAGATTGGTATAATCACACACAGGTATAGCGACAGATTGTTTTAATCACAGATTGGTATAATCACAGGCTGGTATAATCACAGTCTGGTGCAATTACAGACTGGTATAATCACAGACTGGTATAATCACAGACTGAAATAACCACAGACAGGTATAATCACACTCTGGTATAAGCACAGACTGGTATAATCAGAGACTGGTATCATCACAAACTGATATAATCAGACTGGTATAATCATAGACTGGTATAATCACAGACAGGTACAATCACACACTGGTATAATCACACACGGGTATATCCACAGAGTGGTACAATCACACACTGGTACAATCACACACTGCTATAATCACAGACTGGTATAATCACAGACTGATACAATCACAGACTGGTATAATCACAGACTGGTACAACCACACATGGGCAGAATCACATACTGGTATAATCACAGACTGGTATAATAACACTTTGGTATAATCACAGACTGGTATAATCACAGACTGGTATAATCACAGACTGGTACAATCACCGACTGGTATAATCACAGACCGATATAATCACAGGCTGGTATAATCAAACACTGGTATAATCACACACTGGTATAATCACAGACTGTTGCAATCACAGACTGGTATAAAAACAGATTGGTATAATCACAGGCTGGTATAATCACAGAGTGGTACAATCACAGACTGGTATATTCACAGATTGGTACAATCACAGACTGGTACAATCACAGACTGGTATAATCTCACTCTGGTATAAGCAAACACTGGTATAATCACAGACTGGTATAATAACAAACTGGTATAATCACAGACTGGTATAATCACAAACTGGTATAATCACAGACTGGTATAATCACAGACTCGTATAATCATTGACTGGTACAATCACACACTGGTATAATCAAACACGGCTGTAATCACAGAGTGGTATAATCACACACTGGTATAATAACAGACTGGTATAATAACAGACTGGTACAATCACAGACTAGGTATAATCAAACACTGGTATAATCACATACTGGAACAATAAGAGACTGGTATAATCACACACTGAAATAATCACAGACTGGTATAATCACACTCTGTTATAATCACACACAGGTATAATCAAAGAGTGGAATAATCACAGACTGGTATAATCACACAATATTATAATCATACACTGGTAAAATCACACACTGATATAATCACAGACTGGTATAATCACACATTTCTATAATCACAGACTGGTATAATCACACACTGGTAAAGTCACAAACTGGTATAATCACAGACTGGTATAATCACACACTGGTATAATCAAAGACTGGTATAATCACATACTGCTATGATCACAGACTGAAATAATCACAGACTGGTATAATCACACTCTGGTATAAGCACAGACTTGTATAATCACAGACTGGTATGATCACAATCTGATAGAATCACAGACTGGTATAATCACAGATTGGTACAATCCCCGACTCGTGTAATCACAGACTGGTACAATCACACACTGGTAGAATCACATTCTGGACTGAACACAGACTGGTAAAATCACAGACTGGTACAATCACACACTGGTATAATCACAGACTGGTATAATCACACACTTGTATAATCACACACTGGTATAATCACACACTGGTATAATCACAGAATGATATAAATACACAGTGGTATAATCACAGACTGGTATAATCACAGACTGGTATAATCACACACTGGTATAATCACAGATTGGTATAATCACACACTGGTATAATCACAGACTGATATAAATACACAGTGGTATAATCACAGGCTGGTATAATCACAGTCTGGTACAATTACAAGCTGGTATAATCACAGACTGGTATAATCACAGACTGAAATAACCACAGACTGGTATAATCACACTCTGGTATAAGCACAGACTTGTATAATCACAGACTGGTATAATCACAAACTGATAGAATCACAGACTGGTATAATCACAGACTGGTACAATCACCGACTCATGTAATCACAGACTGGTACAATCACACACTGGTAGAATCACATTCTGGTATGAACACAGACTGGTAAAATCACAGACAGGTACAATCATACACTGGTATAATCACAGACTGGTATAATCACACACTGGTATAATCACAGACTGATATAAATACACACTGGTATAATCACAGACTGGTATAATCACAGACTGGTATAATCACAGACTGGTATAATCACACACTGGTACAATCACAGACTGGTATAATCACAGACTGGTATAATCAGAGACTGGTACAATCACAGGCTGGTATAATCACAGACTGGTACAATCACAGACTGGTACAATCACACACTGGTATAATCACAGACTGATATAAATACACACTGGTATAATCACAGACTGGTATAATCACAGACTGGTATAATCACAGACTGGTATAATCACACACTGGTACAATCACAGACTGGTATAATCACAGACTGGTATAATCAGAGACTGGTACAATCACAGGCTGGTATAATCACAGACTGGTACAATCACAGACTGGTATAATCACAGACTGATACAATCACAGACTGGTATAATCACAGACTGAAATAACCACAGACTGGTATAATCACACTCTGGTATAAGCACAGACTGGTATAATCAGAGACTGGTATAAACACAAACTGATATAATCAGCCTGGTATAATCACAGACTGGTATAATCACAGACTGGTACAATCACACACTGGTATAATCACACACGGGTATAATCACAGAGTGGTATAATCACAGACTGATATAATGACAGACTGGTATAATCACACACTGATATATTCACAGACTGGTATAATCACATCACAGACTGGTACAATCACAGACAGGTATATTCACAGACTGGTACAATCACAGACTGAAATAATCACAGACTGGTATAATCACAAACTCGTATAATCACTGACTGGTACAATCACACACTGGTATAATCACGCACGGGTATAATCACAGACTGGTATAATCACACACTGGTATAATCACACACTGGTATAATCACAGACTGGTACAATCACAGACTGGTATAATCACAGACTGGTACAATCACAGACTGGTACAATCACAGACTGCTATAATCACAGACTGATACAATCACAGACGGCTATAATTACAGACTGGTATAATCACACACTGGTATAATCACACACTGGTATAATCACATACTTGTACAATCACACACTGGTATGATCACAGACTTATATAATCACAGATTGGTATAATCACAGGCTGGTATAATCACAGACTGGTACAATCACAGACTGGTATAATCACAGACTGGTACAATCACAGACTGGTATAATCAGAGACTGGTACAACCACAAACTGGTACAATGACAGACTGGTATAATTACAGACTGGTATAATCACAGACTGGTATAATCACAGGCTGGTATAATCACAGACTCGTACAATCACAGACTTGTATAATCACAGACTGATACAATCACAGACTGGCAAAATCACAGACTGGTATAATCATAGACTGGTATAATCACAGACTGAAATAACCACAGACTGGTATAATCACACTCTGGTGTAAGCACAGACTTGTATAATCACAGACTGGTATAATCACAAACTGATATAATCAGACTGGTATAATCATAGACTAGTATAATCACAGACTCGTATAATCACAGACTGGTACAATCACATACTGGTATAATCACACACTGGTATAATGACACTCTGTTATAATCACACACAGGTACAATCAAAGACTGGTATAATCACAGACTGGTATAATCACACACTGATATAATCACAGACTGGTATATTCACAGATGGATACAATGACAGACTGGTATAAACACAGACTGGTATACCCGCACACTGGTATAATCACAGACTGGTACAATCACACACAGGTAGAATCACATACTGGTATAATCACAGACTGCTATAATCACAGACTGGTATAATCACACTTTGGTATAATCACAGACTGGTATAATCACAGACTGGTATAATCACACACTGATATAATCACAGACTGGTATAATCACAGACTGGTACAATCACCGACTCGTGTAATCACAGACTGGTACAATCACACACTGGTAGAATCACATTCTGGACTGAACACAGACTGGTAAAATCACAGACTGGTACAATCACACACTGGTATAATCACAGACTGGTATAATCACACACTTCTATAATCACACACTGGTATAATCACACACTGGTATAATCACAGACTGATATAAATACACAGTGGTATAATCACAGACTGGTATAATCACGGACTGGTATAATCACACACTGGTATAATCACAGATTGGTATAATCACACACAGGTATAGCGACAGATTGTTTTAATCACAGATTGGTATAATCACAGGCTGGTATAATCACAGTCTGGTGCAATTACAGACTGGTATAATCACAGACTGGTATAATCACAGACTGAAATAACCACAGACAGGTATAATCACACTCTGGTATAAGCACAGACTGGTATAATCAGAGACTGGTATCATCACAAACTGATATAATCAGACTGGTATAATCATAGACTGGTATAATCACAGACAGGTACAATCACACACTGGTATAATCACACACGGGTATATCCACAGAGTGGTACAATCACACACTGGTACAATCACACACTGCTATAATCACAGACTGGTATAATCACAGACTGATACAATCACAGACTGGTATAATCACAGACTGGTACAACCACACATGGGCAGAATCACATACTGGTATAATCACAGACTGGTATAATAACACTTTGGTATAATCACAGACTGGTATAATCACAGACTGGTATAATCACAGACTGGTACAATCACCGACTGGTATAATCACAGACCGATATAATCACAGGCTGGTATAATCAAACACTGGTATAATCACACACTGGTATAATCACAGACTGTTGCAATCACAGACTGGTATAAAAACAGATTGGTATAATCACAGGCTGGTATAATCACAGAGTGGTACAATCACAGACTGGTATATTCACAGATTGGTACAATCACAGACTGGTACAATCACAGACTGGTATAATCTCACTCTGGTATAAGCAAACACTGGTATAATCACACACTTCTATAATCACACACTGGTATAATCACACACTGGTATAATCACAGACTGATATAAATACACAGTGGTATAATCACAGACTGGTATAATCACGGACTGGTATAATCACACACTGGTATAATCACAGATTGGTATAATCACACACAGGTATAGCGACAGATTGTTTTAATCACAGATTGGTATAATCACAGGCTGGTATAATCACAGTCTGGTGCAATTACAGACTGGTATAATCACAGACTGGTATAATCACAGACTGAAATAACCACAGACAGGTATAATCACACTCTGGTATAAGCACAGACTGGTATAATCAGAGACTGGTATCATCACAAACTGATATAATCAGACTGGTATAATCATAGACTGGTATAATCACAGACAGGTACAATCACACACTGGTATAATCACACACGGGTATATCCACAGAGTGGTACAATCACACACTGGTACAATCACACACTGCTATAATCACAGACTGGTATAATCACAGACTGATACAATCACAGACTGGTATAATCACAGACTGGTACAACCACACATGGGCAGAATCACATACTGGTATAATCACAGACTGGTATAATAACACTTTGGTATAATCACAGACTGGTATAATCACAGACTGGTATAATCACAGACTGGTACAATCACCGACTGGTATAATCACAGACCGATATAATCACAGGCTGGTATAATCAAACACTGGTATAATCACACACTGGTATAATCACAGACTGTTGCAATCACAGACTGGTATAAAAACAGATTGGTATAATCACAGGCTGGTATAATCACAGAGTGGTACAATCACAGACTGGTATATTCACAGATTGGTACAATCACAGACTGGTACAATCACAGACTGGTATAATCTCACTCTGGTATAAGCAAACACTGGTATAATCACAGACTGGTATAATAACAAACTGGTATAATCACAGACTGGTATAATCACAAACTGGTATAATCACAGACTGGTATAATCACAGACTCGTATAATCATTGACTGGTACAATCACACACTGGTATAATCAAACACGGCTGTAATCACAGAGTGGTATAATCACACACTGGTATAATAACAGACTGGTATAATAACAGACTGGTACAATCACAGACTAGGTATAATCAAACACTGGTATAATCACATACTGGAACAATAAGAGACTGGTATAATCACACACTGAAATAATCACAGACTGGTATAATCACACTCTGTTATAATCACACACAGGTATAATCAAAGAGTGGAATAATCACAGACTGGTATAATCACACAATATTATAATCATACACTGGTAAAATCACACACTGATATAATCACAGACTGGTATAATCACACATTTCTATAATCACAGACTGGTATAATCACACACTGGTAAAGTCACAAACTGGTATAATCACAGACTGGTATAATCACACACTGGTATAATCAAAGACTGGTATAATCACATACTGCTATGATCACAGACTGAAATAATCACAGACTGGTATAATCACACTCTGGTATAAGCACAGACTTGTATAATCACAGACTGGTATGATCACAATCTGATAGAATCACAGACTGGTATAATCACAGATTGGTACAATCCCCGACTCGTGTAATCACAGACTGGTACAATCACACACTGGTAGAATCACATTCTGGACTGAACACAGACTGGTAAAATCACAGACTGGTACAATCACACACTGGTATAATCACAGACTGGTATAATCACACACTTGTATAATCACACACTGGTATAATCACACACTGGTATAATCACAGAATGATATAAATACACAGTGGTATAATCACAGACTGGTATAATCACAGACTGGTATAATCACACACTGGTATAATCACAGATTGGTATAATCACACACTGGTATAATCACAGACTGATATAAATACACAGTGGTATAATCACAGGCTGGTATAATCACAGTCTGGTACAATTACAAGCTGGTATAATCACAGACTGGTATAATCACAGACTGAAATAACCACAGACTGGTATAATCACACTCTGGTATAAGCACAGACTGGTATAATCAGAGACTGGTATAATCACAAACTGATATAATCAGACTGGTATAATCATAGACTGGTATAATCACAGACTCGTATAATCACAGACTGGTACAATCACACACTGGTATAATCACACACGGGTATAGTCACAGAGTGGTACAATCACACACTGGTACAATCACACACTGCTATAATCACAGACTGGTATAATCACAGACTGATACAATCACAGACTGGTATAATCAGAGACTGGTACAACCACACATGGGCAGAATCACATACTGGTATAATCACAGACTGGTATAATAACACTTTGGTATAATCACAGACTGGTATAATCACAGACTGGTATAATCACACACTAATATAATCACAGACTGGAATAATCACATCACAGACTGGTGTAATCACAGACTGGTATAATCACAGACTGGTAGTATCACAGACTGGTATAATCACAGACTGGTATAATCACAGGCTGGTATAATCAAACACTGGTATAATCACACACTGGTATAATCGCAGCTGGTACAATCACACACTGGTATAATCACAGACTGGTATATACACACAGGTATAATCACACACTGGTATAATCACACACTGATATAATCACAGACTGGTATAATCACACAGTGGTAGAATCACAGATTGGTACAATCACACACTGGTATAATCACAGACTGGTATAATCACAGACTGGTATAATCACAGACTGGTATAATCACAGACTGGTATAATAACATCGTGGTATTGTCACAGACTGGTATAATCACACACTGGTATAATTACAGACAGGAATAAGCGCAGATGAGTATAATCACACACTGCTAGAATCACAGACTGGTATATTCACAAACTGGCACAATCAGAGACTGGTATAATCAAATAATTGTATAATCACAGACTGGACAATTCACAAACTGGTATAATCACATACTGGTATCATCACATACTGTAATAATCAAAGACAGGTGCAATCACACACTTCTATAAGCACAGACTGGTATAATCACAGACTGGTATAATCACACAGGTATAATCACACACAGGTATAATCACACGCTCAAACAATCACAGACTGGTATAAACACAGACTGGTACAATCACAGACTGGTATAATCACAGGCTAATCCAATCACAGACTGGTATAATCACAGACTGGTCTAATCACAGACTGGTACAATCACACACTGGTATAATCACACACTGGTATAATCACACACTGGTATAATCACACACTTGTACAATCAAACACTGGTATGATCACATACTGGTATAATCACAGATTGGTATAAACACAGGCTGGTATAATCACAGACTGGTACAATCACAGACTGGTATAATCACAGACTGGTACAATCACAGACTGGTATAATCAGAGACTGGTACAATCACAAACTGGTACAATGACAGACTGGTATAATCACAGACTGGTATAATCACAGACTTGTATAATCACAGGCTGGTATAATCACAGACTGGTACAATCACAGACTGGTATAATCACAGACTGGTATAATCACAGACTGGTATAAGCACAGACTGGTATAATCAAAGACTGGTATAATCACAAACTTATATAATCAGACTGGTATAATCATAGACTGGTATAATCACAGACTCGTATAATCACAGACTGGTACAATCACACACTGGTATAATCACACACTGGTATAATGACACTCTGTTATAATCACAAACAGGTACAATCAAAGACTGGTATAATCACAGACTGGTATAATCAAACACTGATATAATCACAGACTTGTATAATCACAGACTGATACAATGGCAGACTGGTATAAACACAGACTGGTATAAACACAGACTGGTATACTCACACACTGGTATAATCACAGACTGGTACAATCACACACGGGTAGAATCACATACTGGTATAATCACAGACTACTATAATCACAGACTGGTATAATCACACTTTGGTATAATCACAGACTGGTGTAATCACAGACTGGTATAATCACACACTGATATAATCACAGAGTGGTACAATCACAGACTGGTTTATTCACAGACTGGTACAATCACAGACTGGTACAATCACAGACTGGTATAATCACACTCTGGTATAAGCAAACACTGGTATAATCACAGACTGGTATAATAACAAACTGGTATAATCACTGACTGGTACAATCACACACTGGTATAATCACACATGGCTGTAATCACAGAGTGGTACAATCACACACTGGTAAAATCACAGACTGGTATAATAACAGACTGGTACAATCACAGACTAGGTATAATCAAACACTGGTATAATCACATACTGGAATAAGAAGAGACTGGTATAATCTCACACTGAAATAATCACAGACAGGTATAATCACACTCTGATTATACCTGTGTGTGATTATAACAAAGAGTGGTATAATCACAGACTGGTATAATCACACAATGTTACAATCACACACTGGTATAACCACACACTGATATAATCACAGACTGGTATAATCACACACTTCTATAATCACATACTGGTATAATCACAGACTGATTATACCAGTGTGTGATTATACCAGTCTGTGATTATACCAGTCTGATTATATCAGTTTGTGATTATACCTGTCTGATTATAATAGCCTGTGCTTATACCAGAGTGTGATTATACCAGTCTGTGGTTATTTCAGTCTGTGATTATACCAGTCTGTGATTATACCAGTCCGTAATTGTACCAGTCTGTGATTGTATCAGTCTGTGATTATACCAGTCTGTCATTGTACCAGTCTGTGATTGTACCAGTCTCTGATTATACCAGTCTTTGATTGTACCAGTCTGTGATTGTACCAGTCTGTGATTGTACCAGTCTGTGATTATACCAGCCTGTGATTATACCAGTGTGTGATTGGACCAGTCTTTGATTTTACCAGTCTGTGTTCAGACCAGAATGTTATTCTACCATTGTGTGATTGTACCAGTCTATGATTACGCAAGTCGGTGATTGTACCAGTCTGTGATTATACCAGTCTGTGATTCTATCCTTTTGGGATTATACCAGTCTGTGATTATACAAGTCTGTGCTTATACCAGAGTGTGATTATACCAGTCTGTTATTATTTCAGTCTGTGTTCATAGCAGTATGTGATTATACCAGTCTTTGGTATAATCACACACTGGTATAATCACATACTGCTATGATCACAGACTGAAATAATAACAGACTGGCATAATCACACTCTGGTATAAGCACAGGCTGGTATAATCAGAGACTGGTATAATCACAAACTGATATAATCAGACTGGAATAATTATAGACTGGTATAATCACAGACTCATATAATCACAGGCTGGTACAATCACACACTGGTATAATCACACGTGGGTATAATCACAGATTGGTACAATCACACACTGGTATAATCATATACTGGTATAATCATACAGTGGTATATTCACAGATTGGTATAATAACACATTGGTACAATCACGCACTGGAATAATCAAACACTGGTATAATCATAGACTGGAATAATCACAGACTTGTATAAGCACAGACTGCTATACTCA
The DNA here is from genome assembly GCF_052327205.1 of Somniosus microcephalus. Taxonomy (NCBI): domain Eukaryota; kingdom Metazoa; phylum Chordata; class Chondrichthyes; order Squaliformes; family Somniosidae; genus Somniosus; species Somniosus microcephalus. The sequence goes on along the minus strand of NC_140989.1, from coordinate 72,091,791 downwards.
CAGACTGGTATAATCACAGACTGGTGTAATCACAGATTGGTACAATGACACACTGGTGTAATTACAGACTGTTACAATCACAGACTGGTTTAATCACATAATGGTACAGTCACAGACTGGTATAATCGCACACTCATATAATCACACACTGGTATAATCAGATACTTGTATAATCACAGACTGGAATAATCACAGACTGGTTAAATCACATAGTGGTATAGTCACAGACTGGTATAATCACTCACTGTTATAATCACAGACAGGAATAATCACAGATGGGTATAATCACACACTGGTGCAATCACAGACTGGTATATTCACAGACTGGTACAATCAGAGACTGGTATAATCATATAATGGTATAATCACAGACTGGACAAATCACATACTAGTATAAACACACAAAGGTATAATCACACACTGCTATAATCACACACTGGTATAATCACAGACTAGTACAATCACACACTGGTATAATCACATACTGGTATAATCACATACTGGTATAATCAAACACTGGTATAATCACAGACTGGTACAATCACACACTGGTATAATCACAGACTGGTATATACACACAGGTATAATCACACACTGTTATAATCACACATTGATATAATCACAGACTGGTATAATCACACAGTGGTGTAATCACAGACTGGTACAAACACACAATGGTATAATCACAGACTGGTATAATCACAGACTGGTATAATCACAGACTGGTATACTCACAGACTGGTTTAATGACATAGTGGTATTGTCACAGACTGGTATAATCACACACTGGTATAATCACAGACAGGAATAAGCGCAGATGAGTATAATCACACACTGGTATAATCACAGACTGGTATATTCACAAACTGGCACAATCAGAGACTGGTATAATCAAATAATTGTGTAATCACAGACTGTAATAATCAGAGACAGGTGTAATCACACACTGCTATAAGCACAGACTGGTATAATCACAGGCTGGCATAATCACAAACTGATATAATCACAGACTGGTATAATCACAGTCTGTTATAATCACAGACACGTATAATCACAGACTGGTACAATCACACAGGTATAATCGCACACAGGTATAATCACAGACTGGTATAATCACACGCTCAAACAATCACAGACTGGTATAAACACAGACTGGTATAATCACAGACAGGTATAATCACAGGCTAATACAATCACAGACTGGTATAATCACAGCCTGGTCTAATCACAGACTGGTACAATCACACACTGGTATAATCACACACTGGTATAATCACAGACTGGTATAATCACAGACTGGTATAATCACACACTGGTATAATCACACACTTGTACAATCAAACACTGGTATGATCACAGACTGGTATAATCACAGATTGGTATAATCACAGGCTGGTATAATCACAGACTGGTACAATCACAGACTGGTATAATCACAGACTGGTACAATCACAGACTGGTATAATCAGAGACTGGTACAATCACAAACTTGTACAATGACAGACTGGTATAAACACATACTGGTATAATCACAGACTGGTATAATCACAGGCTGGTATAATCACAGACTGGTACAATCACAGACTGGCATAATCACAGACTGAAATAACCACAGACTGGTATAATCACACTCTGGTATAAGCACAGACTGGTTTAATCACAGACTGGTATAATCACAAACTGATATAATCAGACTGGTATAATCATAGACTGGTATAATCACAGACTCATATAATCACACATGGGTATAATCACAGAGTGGTACAATCACACACTGGTATAATCACACTGTTATAATCACACACAGGTATAATCAAAGACTGGTATAATCACAGACTGGTATAATCACAGACTGATATTATCACAGACTGGTTTGATCACAGACTGGTACAATCACACACTGGTATCATCACAGACTGGTATAATCACACACTGATATAATCACAGACTGGTACAATCACAGACTGGTATAATCACATACTGGTTTAATCACAAACTGATATAATGACAGACTGGAATAATCACAGACTGGAATAATCACATACACGTATAATCACAGACTGGTACAATCACACACTGGTATAATCACACATGGGTATAATCACATAGTGGTACAATCACACACTGGTATAATCACACTTTGCTATAATCACACACAGGTATAATCACAGAGTGGTACAATCACACACTGGTTGAATCACGTGCTGGTTTAATCACAGACTGGTAAAATCAAACACTGGTATATATACAGACTGGTATAATCACACACTGGTATAATCACACACTGATATATTCACAGACTGGTATAATCACACTCTGGTATAAGCACAGACTGGTATAATCACAGACAGGTATAATCACAGACTGGTACAATCACCGACTCGTGTAATCACAGACTGGTACAATCATAAGAACAGAAGAAATAGGAGCAGGAGTAGGCCAATCGGCCCCTCGAGCCTGCTCTGCCATTCAATAAGATCATGGCTGATCTGATCCTAACCGCCAATCCACTATCACAGAACCATCTCCTGAATCCAACAGAATTAGACACACGAAATAGGAGCAGGATCAGGCTACACGGCCCCTGGGCCCGCTCTGCTACCCACAGGGCCATGACCGATCCGAACCTAGACTCATGTCCAAATTCCTGCCCGCTCCCCGTAACCCTTAATTTCCTTTACTTCTAGGAAACTGTCTATTTCTGTTTTAAATTTATGTAATGATGTAGCTTCTACAGCTTTTTGGGGCAGCATATTCCATGGACCTACCACCCTCTGAGTGAAGTAGTTCCTCCTCATCTCAGTCTTGAAAGAGCAGCCCCTTATTCTAAGACTATGCCCCCTAGTTCTAGTTTCACCCATCATCGGGAACATCCGCCCCGCATCCACCCGATCCAACCCCTTCACAATCTTATATGTTTCAATAAGATCGCCTCTCATTCTTCTGAACTCCAATGAGTAGAGTCCCAATCTACTCAACCACTCCTCATATGTCCATCTCCTCATCCCCGGGATTAACCGAGTGAACCTTCTTTGTACTGACTCGAGAGCAAGTATGTCCTTTCTTAAGTATGGACACCAAAACTGTATGCAGTATTACAGGTGCAGTGTCACCAATACCTTGTACAACTGAAGCAATACCTCCCTATTTTTATATTCTATCCCCCGAGCAATGAAAGCCAACATTCCATTGGCCTTCTTAATCACTTGCTGCACCTGCATACTAACCTTTTGAGTTTCGTGCACCAGGACCCCCAGATCCCTTTGTACTTCAGTACTTTCCAGTTTCTTGCCATTAAGATAATAACTTGCTCTACGATTTTTCCTGCCAAAGTGCATAACCTCACACTTTCCAGTATTGTATTCCATCTGCCAAATCTCTGCCCACTTATTTAGCCTGTCTATGTCCCCTTGCAGGTTTTTTATGTCCTCCTCACTCACTACTTTCCCTCCCATCTTAGTATCATCTGCAAACTTTGATATGTTACACTCGGTCCCCTCCTCCAAATCATTAATATAGATTGTAAAGTGTTGGGGACCCAGCACTGACCCCTGCGGAACACCACTAGTTACTGCTTGCCAGTCTGAGAATGAACCATTTATCCCAACTCTCTGCCTTCTGTTAGATAGCCAATCCTCTATCCATGACAAAATATTACCCCCAATCCCTTGATTTTTTATCTTAAGCAATAATCTTTTGTGTGGCACCTTGTCAAATGCCTTTTGGAAGTCTAAATACACTACGTCCACTGGTTCCCCTTTATCCACCCTATATGTTACTTCCTCAAAGAACTCCAGCAAACTTGTCAAACATGACTTCCCCTTCATAAAACCATGCTGCCTTTTTCCTATTAAATTATGATTATCCAAATGTCCTGTTACTGTCTCCTTAATAATGGACTCCAAAATTTTACCTACCACAGATGTTAGGCTAACCGGTCTATAGTTTCCAGCCTTCTGTCTACTGCCCTTTTTAAATAAGGATGTTACATTAGCAGTTTTCCAGTCTGCCGGGACCTTTGCCGAGTCCAGGGTGTAGTGTATGTGCCTTTAAGAGCCCCCTGTGTACTGTAATGCCGGTAATGGCCACTCGGGCTATATAAGCCTGTATATTGTGCTGTATCAGTTAGTTCACCTCCAGACTTTGTTCAGTAAACACCTGTGAAATCAACTCCTGCCTTCAGTGTCTCTATTAACACACGGACACAACAGTGGTGATGAATTGGAAACGGACTTACCTGCAATTCGGCAGCACCTCCAGGACATCGACTCCTCAGACGTCCAAAGTCGAAAAAAGCAAGAAAAAGAAAAAGCTGTGGTTTCACCAGCTAGCCGTCTGGTGGCAGGTTCTGCAATAATCCTTCCTGCGCGTCGGGCTGGGGCTCCATCGGCTGGCTCTGCAGCGAGGCAAAGCAGCGAAGGTGGAGGCAAGCAGTAACAGACGGGGAGGGAGCACTCGGGAGACGGCTGGCGCTGCAAGCAGGTCGGCGTTCAGACCTAGCAGAGAGAGTCCAGCGGGAATGAGTCTCCACCTGTAAATAAAAAAAAAAATTTAATTTTAAAACGCGGAAAAAAGCGTTGTCATCGGCAGCAGCAGTGGGGAAGCGCGGGAAGCGCCATATCTTTTCTGCAGGAAAGAAAGAAAAGCGCGGGAAGCGCCATTTTTTTTCCAGGATGCCTAAGACTGGCAATATTGATGCTTTTGATAACGATATAAAGGATTGGATCACATATGTGGAAAGAGTTAAGGTATATTTCACCGCAAATGGAATAGAAAATGATAAAAAAGCGTCAGTACTTCTAAATCTAATGGGCGCAAAGACATACGGGCTGTTACGAAACTTAATCACTCCAGCCAAACCAAAGGACAAGAATTTTAAGGAAATTGATGATACCCTACAGGAGCACTTAAACCCAACACTGCTGCTGATAGCAGAACGATTCAAATTCTTCAAGAGGAATCAACACAAGAATGAAAGTAACGCTGATTACCTCACCGAATTAAGAAAGCTATCAAAGCACTGCCAATTCGGGGCAGGACTAGCAGATTATCTTCGAGACAAATTCGTCTGCGGTCTCCTAAGTGAAGGAACACAGAAAAGGTTGCTTTCTGAGCAAGATTTGACACTGGACAAGGCTTTCAGTGTGGCTGTATCATACGAAGCAGCCGCAAGAGGAGCTGCAGAGATACAACAAAAGACACAGGACTTCGGCACCCATGAAATGACACAGGGTTTTGAGAGATGTTATCGCTGCGGCAGATCCACCCATGACCAGAGGGACTGCTGGTTCAAGGACAAAGCATGCAGGCAATGCGGAAAGATTGGACACATTGCACGGGTATGCCGATCTGGACAAAAAACATCCACGGACAGGAAAAAAAAATCAAAATAGAAAAGTACAGAAAGGTACAAATGATAACGGACAGTAGCTCCGAAGACCAGAAGAGCGATAGCGACTCCGTAAGCAAGAGACTAAGCTGTCTCAAATTACATAATGTAATTGCCAAAGAAGATTACCAGACCATTTGGGTTACCCTCACGATAGCAGGGTCCCCAGTTAAAATGGAGCTAGATACAGGATCAGCTCTGACCGACATAAATCGACGGGATTACGAGCGGCTATTTCCACATATACCTTTAAAAGACACATCCATTATCTTGAAAACATATACGGGGCAGAAAGTGTACCCCAAAGGAAAAATAAGGGTGCCTGTTGTATACAACGGCAAGGAAATACAGAAGTTGTATTTATACGTTCTACAAGATGGTGGTCCACCGCTGTTGGGACGTGAATGGATCAGGAAAATACGTTTAGACTGGCACTCCATTCAGGCACTTACGGTGACCAGTAAGGAAAAAAATGACGATGACGCCATACCTGAACGATTAAAAGACATCTTGGCCAACGCCAAGGAAGTGTTTCAAGAGAAACTAGGAACCTTGAAAGGCATCACCGCCTCAATAAAAGTGGAAGATGCGGCAATTCCCAAGATTTTTAAGGCAAGACCGGTGCCATACGCAATTCGTCCAGCAGTCGAGGCAGAGCTGGAGAATTTGGAAAAGGCAGGCGTATTATCCAAAATAGATTGGAGCGAGTGGGCAACACCCATCATCCCGGTCATGAAGAAAACGTTGAATAATGATAAATCTGAAGAACAGAGAAAAATTCGCATCTGTGGAGACTTCAAGGTGACTGTAATCCCGGTCCTTCACACGGTACAGTATCCTCTTCCGAGGATAGAAGATATTTTCGCCTCACTATCCGGAGGGAAACGTTTCACCAAAATTGACTTGGCACAGGCATATCTACAGATGGAGGTTGAAGAGGCCTCTAAAAAGTATTTCACAATAAATACACACAAAGGCCTGTACCAGTACAATCGACTGGTTTTCGGAGTAGCATCCACTCCAGCTATCTGGCAAAGAGCTATGGAGCAAGTCCTGCAAGGGATTCCGGGGACTCAATGCTACCTAGACGACATCCTTGTAACAGGAGAAAACGACAACGAGCACCTTGCCAATTTGGAGCAGGTGCTCACTAGGCTGAGAGAACGGGGCCTATGAGCAAATCGCCCGAAGTGCGAATTTTTCCAGAATCAAATATCATATTGTGGCCACATAATTAATAAGGAAGGGTTGCATAAGTCACCTGAAAAAATTGAAGCGGTCATAAAAGCCCCAGCACCTGAAAATGTTTCACAATTAAGGTCGTTCCTGGAATTAATAAATTACTATCATAAATTTTTACCAAACTTATCAACTCTTCTACACCCTCTTAATGAACTACTACAAACAGGAGTAATTTGGAAATGGAGCGAAGACTGTAAACGTGCCTTCCATAAATGCAAAGACTTAATCACGTCCAAAGAAGTTTTGGCTCATTACAACCCATCACTGCCAATCAGACTGACGTGTGATGCATCCCCTTACGGCGTAGGAGCGGTATTATCACATAGATTCCCTGATGGCTCGGAACGGCTGATAGCTTTTGCGTCACGCTCATTGAACTCAGCTGAGCGTAACTATGCCCAAATCAACAGGGAAGCACTCAGCCTGGTATGGGGAGTGAAGAAATTCAACCATTACCTACACGGACAAAAATTTACCTTGTTGACTGACCATCAACCCCTCATCTCCATATTCAACCCTAAAAAGGGTGTTCCCATTATGACAGCGCAAAGGCTACAGAGGTGGTCCCTTTTTCTAGGGGCACACCAATATAACATAGAATACAAAGGATCAAAACAGCATGGGAATGCTGACGGTTTATCGCGCCTACCGTTGCCAATGGTAGGAGAGGCACCTACCGTAGATCCAGCGGAGATTTTCCACTCTACCATAGTCGAATGTCTACCAGTAACAAATTCTGCCATTGAAAGGGAAACTAGAAATGACCCGACTCTCTCACGAGTCTACGATTTAACAGTGAAGGGATGGCCAGCACATGGCGAACCATTGTTGCCAGCATTCTCGCAAAGAAGAGAACAGCTGTCAGTGTGCCGAGGAACCTTGATGTGTGGATCCAGAGTGGTGATACCACCCAAACTCCAGGATAAAGTTCTAAAGGAGCTTCACGAGGGGCATCTGGGTGGAGTGAAAATGAAGAACCTAGCCAGGGCGTTTGTATGGTGGCCAGGTATCGATGGAGACATCGAAGAAATGACCAAGAGCTGCCTAGGATGCCAGAAGGTCCAAAACGCTCCACCACAAGCCCCTCTACATCCATGGGAGTGGCCCTCATCTCCATGGCAAAGGGTACACATCGACTTTGCTGGTCCATTTATGGACTCAATGTTCTTAATCGCGGTTGATGCACACTCCAAGTGGCCGGAGGTAATAAAGATGTCCTCCACCACCACGGAAAAAACCATCACAGTATTAAGGACCATATTTGCCAGGAATGGGCTGCCTGAACAGATCTGTTCTGATAATGGACCACAATTTGTGTCCGAAGAATTCAGGAAGTTCTTAAAAAACAATGGGGTTAAGCACTACACGTCCGCCCCATACCATCCCGCCACCAATGGATTGGCTGAAAGGTTTGTCCAGACCTTCAAGAAGGCCATAAAGGCCATGGGTAATGAAGACATAAAACTTCAGCATAAGGTGGATAACTTCTTGTTTGCATACAGGAATGCAACACATATGGTTACACACCAAACTCCCGCCATGATGTTCTTCAATAGAAGCCTAAGATGCCGGCTGGATTTTATCAAGCCAAACATCAGAAGGGATGTGGAGAACCGGCAATTTCAAGGCATGAATGAAAGGCCAACTAGAACCTTCCAGATAGGTCAACAAGTTTTGGCCCAGGACTACCGTACCGAGAAATGGCAGCCTGGAACTATCTGCACATGACTAGGACCGCTGATGTATACCGTGGACATTGGAGAAAGCATAATAAGGCGCCATGCTGACCAAATCATAGAGTCATCCGAAAAGGGACAACCTACACCACAACTCTATATGCCTAATGATGAAGTAGAGATACCCATAGTATCTACCTCCGATCCGGTGATACTGGAACCCGACGAACCCGACACTGGCATTCAAGCCGAATCAGCCTTGCCAAAAGAACCTACTACACCACCAGAAACTACTGCACCACCGAGGCGTTATCCGGACCGAGTCAGGAAGCCTCCAGAGAGACTGACTTATAATTGATTAACTGCAGCAATATGTAGATTATTGTTCTTGTAACATGTAATTAATGATTACTTAAAATATTATGTACTGGTTGGCTAAAAGGGGAGGAATTGTAGTGTATGTGCCTTTAAGAGCCCCCTGTGTACTGTAATGCCGGTAATGGCCACTCGGGCTATAATAGCCTGTATATTGTGTTGTATCAGTTAGTTCACCTCCAGACTTTGTTCAGTAAACACCTGTGAAACCAACTCCTGCCTTTAGTGTCTCTATTAATACACGGACACAACACGGAGTTTTGGAAAATTATTACCTATGCACCCACAATCCCTACTGCCACTTCCCTCAAGACCCTAGGATGTAAGCCATCAGGTCCAGGTGATTTATCCGCCTTGAGTCCCATTATTTTACCAAGTACCACTTCCTTAGTGATTTTGATCGTGTTTAGCTCCCCCCCACCTTTAGCCCCCTGTTTGTCCAGTGTTGGGATATTCTTAGTGTCTTCTACTGTAAAGACTGATATAAAATATTCATTCAGTGTTTTTGCCATCTCCATATTTCCCACCATTAATTTCCCGGTCTCATCCTCTAAGGGACCAACATTTACTTTAGCCACCCTTTTTCTTTTTATATAACTATAAAAACTCTTACTATCTGTTTTTATATTTTTTGCTAATTTACTTTCATAATCTATCTTCCCTTTCTTAATCAATCTTTTTGTTATTTTTTGCTGTCTTTTAAAGTTTTCCCAATCCTCTATCCTCCCACTAGATTTGGCTACCTTATATGCCCTTGTTTTTAGTCGAATACTATCCTTAATTTCTTTACTTAGCCACGGATGGCTGTCTTTTCTTTTACACCTTTTTCTTCTCAGTGGAATATATATTTTTTGGAAGTTGTAAAATAACTCCTTAAATGTACACCACTGATTATGTATCGTCTTACCCTTTAATCTATTTTCCCAATCCACTCTACTCAATTCTGCTCTCATACCTTCATAGTCTCCTTTATTCAAGCTTAGCACGCTTGTTTGAGATCCAACCTTTTCACCCGCTAATTGAATATGGAATTCAACCATGTTATGGTCACTCATTCCAAGGGGATCCTTTACTAGGACATTTTTAATTAATCCTGTCTCGTTACACAGGACCAGATCTAAGGTTGCTTGCCCCCTGGTCGGTTCAGTTACATACTGCTCAAGAAACCCATCCCTAATACACTCAATGAACTCATCCTCAAGGCAGCCCTGCCCAATTTGATTTGTCCAATTAATATGATAGTTAAAATCCCCCATAATTATAGATGTTCCCTTATTACAAGCCTCAACTATTTCCTGATTGATACTCCGTCCAACAGAGTTGCCACTATTCGGAGGCCTATAGACTACGCCCATTAGTGTTTTTTTCCCCTTATTATTCCTTACCTCCACCCAAACTGTTTCATTATCCTGATCTTTTGACCCAATATCAGTTCTCTGTATTACAATGATTCCTTCCTTTATTAACATAGCCACCCCACCTCCCCTTCCTTCCTGCCTGTCCCTGCTGATCGTTAAATAACCTGGTATGTTTAATTCCCAGGCATTGTCACCCTGCAGCCATGTTTCTGTAATGGCCACAAGATCATACCCATATGTAGTTATTTGTGCCATTAACTCATCTATTTTGTTACGAATGCTACGTGCATTCAGATAGAGAACTTTCAAAGATGTTTTGTGACACTTAGTTCCTGCTTTTGCCCTTTTTATTACTTTACCTTTTACTCCATACCTTCTGCCCCTTCCTGACAAGATCTGGTTTTTAATTTCCCCACTGCTACCTCAGTCTATGACCTTCTCTGTTGTCATTTGTATTATTTGCTCTCTAGGAACCTCCCCCCCACTAGTTAGTTTAAAGCCCTCTCTACAGCCCTAGTTATATGATCCGCCAGGACTCTAGTCCCAGCACTGGCCAAGTGAAGCCCGTCCCAATGGAACAGCTCCCTCCTGCCCCAGTACTGGTGCCAGTGTCCCAGGAAGCAAAACCCATTTCTCCCACACCAGTCTTTGAGCCACGCATTTAACTCTCTAATTTTATTTGTCCTAGCCAAATTCGCTCGTGGCTCAGGTAATATACCTTGTGGTTCTGCTTTTTAATTTGGCCCCTAGCTGCTCAAACTCCCTCAGCAGAACCTCCTTCCTTGTCCTATCTATGTCGTTGGTACCAACATGGACCACGACAACTGGATCCTCCCCCTCCCACTCCAAGTTTCTCTCCAGTCCAGAGGAGATGTCCTTAACCCTGGCACCGGGCAGGCAACACAGCCTTCGGGACTCTCGCTCTCGGCTGCAGAGAACTCTATCTATCCCCCTAATGATACTATCCCCTACCACTACAACATTTCTTTTAACTCCCCCCACTTGAATGGCCCCCCGCTCCACGGTGCTGTGGTCAGGTTGCTCATCCTCCCCGCAGTCCCTGTTCCCATCCTCACAGGGAGTAAGAGCCTCGAACCTGTTGGACAAGTGCAAGGGCTGCGGCTCCTCCAACACTACCTCCTGGATCCCCATACCTGCCTCACTTCTAGTCACACCATCCTGACCCTGGCCACGGACTACATCTGAATTAATTAATCTAATTGGTGTGAATACCTCGTGATACACAGAGTCCAGGTAACTCTCCCCCTCCCTGATGTGTCTCAGTGTTTGAAGCTCGGACTCCAGCTCTTCAACACGGAGCCGGAATTCCTCGAGCAGCCAACACTTACTGCAAATGTGATCACCGTGAGCATCAATGGTGTCCACCAGCTCCCACATATTGCAGCAGCAACACATCACCTGATCTCCCATTCTACGTAATTAATTAAATTTATTAATATTATTCTTAAATACCCTCTGCCCCGATTCTAGATGGTGAATATCACACCTTAGAAACTATAAACCAAAGAGATTTAAGCTTAAAAAGGGAGAAATACTTACCAACCAATCACTTACCCGCTTTCTGGTGACGTCACACTTGGATTACTTTTTACCTCTCTCCTTCCCTCCGAGTTCCCAGACTGGAGACTGGTAAACCTTACCTGGTCTCTGGGACATTTATAGCCCCGCACTGCCGCTTGAGATTCCCGCCGGCACTGTGAGGCCTTACCTGGTCTCTGGGACTTTTATAGCCCCGCTCTGCCACTCGAGATTACCGCCAACACTGTGAGGCATTACCTGGTCTCTGGGACTTTTATAGCCCCGCTCTGCCGCTCGAGATTCCCGCCGACACTGTGAGGCCTTACCTGGTTTCTGGGGCCTTTTATAGCCCCGCTCTGCCGCTCGAGATTCCCGCCAAAACTGAGGCCTTACCTGGGCTCTGGAGCCTTTTATAGCCCCGCTCTGCCGCTCGAGATTCCCGCCAACACTGTGAGGCCTTACCTGGTCTCTGGGGCTTTTATAGCCCCACTCTGCCGCTCGAGATTCCCGCCGACGCTGTGAGGCCTTACCTGGTCTCTGGGGCTTTTATAGCCCCGCTGCTGCCGTTGAGATTCCCGCCGATGCTGTGAGGCCTTATCTGGTCTCTGGGGCTTTTATAGCCCCGCTCTGCCGCTCGAGATTCCCGCCGACACTGGTATAATCACACACAGGCATAATCACAGAGTGGTATAATCATAGACTGGTACAATCACACATTAGTATAATCACACACGGGTATAAGCACAGAGTGGTACAATCACACGCATGTATAATCAAAGACTGGTGTAATCACAGACTGGTATAATCACCCACTGCTATAATCACAGACTGCTATAACCACAGACTGATACAATTACAGACTGGTATCATCACAGACGGTTATAATCACAGACGGGTTCAATCACACACTGGTATAATCACAGACTGGTATAATCACACACCGGTATAATCACACACTGATATAATGACAGACTGGTATAATCACACACATCTATAATCACAGACTGGTATAATCACACACTGGTATAATCACATGCTGGTATAATCACAGACTGGTATAATCACAGACTGGTACTCTCACAGACTAGGTATAATCACACACTGGTATAATCACATACTGGTATAATCACAAACTGAGATAATCACAGACTGGTATAATCACAGACTGGAATAATCACATACTCGTATAATCACAGACTGGTTCAATCACACACTGGTATAATCACACACGGGTATAATCACAGAGTGGTACGATCACACACTGGTATAATCACACTCTGTTATAATCACACACAGGTATAATCAAAGACTGGTATAATCACAGACTGGTATAATCACAGGCTGATATTATCACAGACTGGTATGATCACACACTGATATAAGCACAGACTGGTACAATCACAGACTGATATAATCACATACTGGTTTAATCACAAACTGGTATAATCACAGACTGGAATAATCACATACTCGTATAATCACAGACTGGTACAATCAAACACTGGTATAATCACACACGGGTATAATCACAGAGAGATACAGTCACACACTGGTATAATCACACTCTGTTATAATCACACACAGGTAGATTCAAAGACTGGTATAATCACAGACTGATAAAATCACACACTGGTACAATCACTCACTGGTATAATCACACATGATATAATCACAGAGTGGTACAATCACACACTGGTATAATCAAAGACTGGTATGATCACAGACTGGTATAATCACACACTGGTATAATCACAGACTGGTATATTCACAGACTGGTATAATCACACACTGGTATAATTACAGACTGGTACAATCACACACTGGTAGAATCACAGACTGGTATAATCATTCACTGGTATAATCACAGGCTGGTATAATCACAGACTGGTATAATCACAGACTGGTATAAACACAGACTGGTATAATCATTCACTGGAATAATCACATATTGGTATAATCACAGACTGGTAAAATCACACACTGGTATAAACACACACTGGTATAATCACACACTGGTATAATCACACACTGCTTTAATCACACACAGGTATAATCAAAGACTGGCATAATCACAGAATGGTATAATCACAGACCTGTATAATCACAGACTGGTATAATCACAGACTGGTATAATCACTGAATCGTGTAATCACAGACTGGTACATTCACTCACTCATATAATCACACACTGGTATAATCACAGAGCGGTTCAATCGCACACTGTTATAATCACACTCTGCTATAATCACACACAGGTATAATCACAGACTGGTACAATCACACACTGGTTGAATCACATACTGGTATAATCACAGACTGGTAAAAACTAACACTGGTATAAATACAGACTGGTATAATCACACACTGGTATAATCACAGACTGATATAATCACAAACTGGTATAAGCAAACACTTGTATAATCACACACAGGTATAATCACAGACTGGTTTAATCACATACTGCTATAATCAGAGACTGGTACAATCACACACTGGTATAATCACAAATAGGTATAATCACAGACTGGTAAAATCACACACTGGTATAATCACAGACTGGTATAAACACAGACTGCTATAATCACAGACTGGTATAATCACCGACTCGTGTAATCACAGACTGGTACAATCACTCACTGGTATAATCACACACAGGTATAATCACAGGCTGGTACAATCACACACTGGTAGAATCACATATTGGTATAATCACAGACTGGTAAAATCACACTGTTAAAAATACAGACTGGTATAATCACACACTGGTATAATCACACGCTGCTATAATCACACACAGGTATAATCAAAGACTGGTATAATCACAGACTGGTATAATCACACACTGGTATAATCACAGACTGGTATATTCACAGACTGGTATAATCACACACTGGTATTATTACAGACTGGTACAATCACACACTGGTAGAATCACATACTGGTATAATCACAGACTGGTAAAATCACACACTGCTATAAACATAGACTGGTATAATCACACACTGGTATAATCACAGAGTGGTACAAGCACACACTGGTATAATCACACTATGTTATAATCACACACAGGCATAATCAAAGACTGGTATAATCACAGACTGGTATAAGCACAGACAGATATTATCACAGACAAGTATGATCACAGACTGGTACAATCACACACAGGTATAATCACAGACTGGTATAATCACACACTGAAATAATCACAGACTGGTACAATCACAGACTGGTATAATCACATACTGGTTGAAATAAAGAGTAGCTTGCCTTTCAAAAGCTAGGCTTTATTAACCTTAAAAAACCAGCAGTACATATTGAGCACCCAGTCTCAACCAAACTGTAGAGAACTGAATTTAAGATGGCCACCACAAGTCACATGGAATCAACTAACCAATAAGTTTACAGCATCTATCTCAAGGCAGGAAAACAGGCAACCAATTACAATGCTTCTTATAAAACAAGAATAATCACCACATTCACCCCTCCTTTTAAAATATATTTCAACCTAGGTAGCCTTTACAGTTTACAATTAGTTATTTATGACTAGAGCAATACATGTATAATGCCTTCAACAATTTTAAAATTTTACTATTAAATTATTAATTATTTTAAAAGTCCATTTTTAATCGGTCGACCGGATATCTTGTTCGTGTCGACCTTCTTAGCCTTGGTGGAGTTCCTTGCCCTCCCACACCAGGAGACACAGAAATATCTTCTGCAGGAAGGCTATCAATATCCCGATTATCAACGGTTTCCGGATTGGAAGTCCCATTAGAAGGTAGACTGGGAGGGTCATGAACATCCATCGGGGGCAGACTGAGAGAATTGTAAGTGTCTGCAATAGGATTGGAAATGTTCGTAGTATCTGTGACGACATCAACATTACCTGAATTATGGCTATTGTTAATGTCCTCAGGAGAGGGCTGGCCACCACAAGGAGCTACGGCCTAGAAATTCAGTTGGCTGCGCCAGCCGTTAGCGCCTTAGGAGGAGTAGATCTCGAGCGCTAGGCGCTTAGCGCCCGGGCGCAGCGCGATCTGCGCCTCGCCCCAACTTCAGTAGACATTTAGCGCCGGCGCAAAGACATTGCGCGCGCTCATCTGCGCGCGCAGATCATGACGTCATTTCGTCGTGCAACGCCCTTTGTGCGCCCGGAACTTCACTCGCGCCACTCCATTGTGCACCGGGCGGCCCTAACGACTGTTGAGTGGAACGTTGCTCAGCTGATGCGGGCCACGGGGAGCGCAAATTAAAGGGCACTCCTGCAGTAGAAAAGGCAGCCGCTTTGCAACACTCCTTCTTTGGGAGGAGGAGGAGGAGGAGGAGGAGACCGGTACCACATAACAAACTGATGGAGAGAAGCCCTCCCCAAAAACACAAATACACCAGTCTCGGCCTGTCAAAAAAACAAATCCACCCTCCCCCTTTAAGAGCTCACCGGAGCCAGAGTGTCTGCCGGCAATCAGCAGCTCGCCGCACCTGCCCTGCGCCCAACTTCCGGTGTTAGCGCCCCGGGCTGCCGGCATAGCGCCTAATGATAGTCGTGCATCGCCTGTTTTAGTGCAGCAGTAACCTCTTAGTGCGATGCAACTGAATATCGGCGAAGGGGGCTCGACTTTGCGCCGGGCGCCAACTTTAGCGGCCGCCCGACTTTACCGCCCCAAAAGTGGCTATACTGAATTTCTAGGCCTAAGTCTTTAACTGAAACTGTACTTTCTTTCCCATCTTGGAATCGAGTATGAGCATATTGGGAATTTGCCTCCAATAGCTCCACCTCCTCCACTAAAGGATCATACTTTGACAGTCTAACATGGCGTCGGAGCAGCACAGGTCCCTGCATAGTAAGCCATGAAGGTACCGAATATCCCGTAGAGGATCTCTGCAGATAGTTGAAGAGCCTTTCATGGGGGGTCACATTAGTAGCCGTTGAAAGCAATGATCTAATGGAATGCAGGGCATCAGGCAGTACCATTTCCCACTGTGTATTCTTAAGGTTCCGGGATGTCAAAGCCAATATAACTGCCTTCCAGATCACCCCATTGTATCATTCGCACTGTCCATTACCCTGGGGATTATACAGGGTAGTTCTGCTAGTAGAAATTCCCCGCCTCTGGAGGTATTCCTTCAACTGGGAAGACATAAAAGAACTTCCCTGATCCGAATGGATATACGCAGGCATCCCAAAGATGACAAAAAGTTGAGTCAGACATTCAATAACTGTAGCAGCTGATACATCTGCACAAGGAAAAGCAAAAGGGAACCTTGAAAACTCATCCACAACAGTAAATATATATCGATTCTGAGTCATTGAAGGAAGAGGCCCCTTAAAATCAACGCTCAGGCATTCAAAGGGAGAAGTAGCCTTTATAAGATGAGCTCATTGAGGCTTAAAGAAATTCGGTTTACACCGAGCGCAGACAGAGCATGACGAAGTCATCCGCTTGACGTCTTCAACTGAAAAGGGCAAATTCTTACTGCGTACAAAGTGTATCATCCTTGTAACACCAGGATGGCACAAAGCATTATGAAGACTAATAAGCGTATCTCCGTGAAGCACAGAACAATAAGACCTCGACAGCGCATCAGCGGCAACATTATCCTTCCCCGGACGATAGACTATATCGAAATGATAGCATGCCAACTCGATCCTCCACCTCATTATTTTATCATTCTTAATCTTTCCGAAATGTTTGACATCAAACATGAAGGACACAGATTTTTGGTCAGTTACTAACGTAAAATGTCACCCAGATAAATAATGTCTCCATTTACGCAGTGCTTCTACTATTGCATGCGCCTCTTTCTCTATTGATGAATGTCTCTGCTCACTTTTCTCAGAGTACGTGAGAAAAAGGCCACAGGTCTTCCATTTTGGTTCAGGGTAGCCCCAATTGCAAAATCGGAAGCGTCCGTCTCAATCACAAAGGGAACCTGCTCATCAATAGAATGCACAACTGCTCCAAGGATATCCTTTTTAAGATTATCAAAACACATCCTGGCCTCCCATGATAGAGGATATGTCGTAACCCGAATAAGGGGCCGGATCTTCTGCGAGAAGTTTGCAATCCAATTAGAATAATAAGAAAACAGTCCAACAACTCGTTGCAAGGCCTTAGAATTAGTAGGGTAAGGTAACTCAATCAGTGGTCGCAGCCATTCTGGATCTGGTTTAATCTTGTTTCCCGAGATAATATACCCCAGTAAATTTACCTCGGTGGTCGAAAAGATACACTTCTCTTTATTGAAAGTTAAGCCAACTTTTTCCGCAACTTGAAGGAATCTTTCTAGATTAAAATCGTGCTCCACCCTTGATTTGCCACACACCGTGATGTCATCTAAATATGAGAAGGTGTCAGAGAGAGTTATCACTTATAAAAGCATCCATTGCCCGTTGAAAACAGGCGACACCGTTAGTAACACCGAATGGTACTCGGCAAAACTGGTACAGCTTTCCGCCAGCTTCAAAGGCCGTATATGGTTTGTCCCTCTTAGCGATTGGAATCTGATGATAAGCACTCTTTAGGTCATTAATGCTAAAAACCTTATATTGAGATACTTTATTGATAAGCTCATCAATCTTAGGCAGGGGGTACGCATCTAATTGAGTATACCAGTTAATAGTTTGAGAGTAGTCTATCACCATTCGCTTCTTATGTCTCTCATTAGTGGTGACAACTACCTGTGCCCGCCAGGGCGAAAAACTAGGTTCAATGATTCCTTCCGATAAAAGACGTTGAACTTCAGAATTAATAAATTCTTTATCCTGACTGCTATACCTTCTTGACTTGGTAGCAATTGGCTTACAGTCCGGCATCAAATTAGAAAAAAGTGATAATGGAGAAATGAATAAAGAAGTTAATCCACAAATAGACAAAGGTGGCTTGGTTCCTCCGAAAGAAAGACTGAGGGACTCATGTAATTGAAGCACATCATGACCAATCAAAATGTCCGCACAGAGATTAGGCAGAATGGATAGGCGTATATCAGTATACGTATTACCTAGGAGAATTAATTTCACAAGGCAACAACCAGCTACTTGTGAGGTGAGAGTCGTCTGAGCCATACACACCTGATAGGAAGCAGGCGAAATTTTCAAACACTTCTCCCTCACAAACTGAAGACTTATAAAGCTCTCAGTACTGCCCGTATCTATAAGGGCCTTCACTTCTAACCCATTAACTTGGGCCATAACTATAGCTTTGTTTAGGCCATGGGAAAAGGCGGCAGAAACTGATGCAATAAACACCCTATCTAAAGGCTGAATGGTCGCAGAGGAGGCAACCGATTTGCAAACACGTGCTTAATGACCTCCCTTGCTGCATTTACTACACACAGCCTCCCGGGCAGGGCACTTCAGACGGGGGTGCTGGGCATTCACGCAAAAATAACACTTCTGAATCCTAGAGGCAACAGCTGCCGAAGTAGAAACTGTTTCGGAATCTGGTAAACCACTCCTATTAAATCCACGTGACTCCCTTTCATCCGGAACTGCCAAAACCACGGTCGCAGGCCAATCAAAAAGAGCATAAGTATCCGGAATTCTCTGAGCCAAATCCAATGCAGAGGCTTGCTCAAAAGCACTCTTAAGATCCAAGGTCTTATTTTCTAATATCCGCTGACGAATTGATCTAGACAGTAATCCATTAATAAATGCATCCCGTACCGACTCTTCCTTATGTTCTTCTGCAGACACGGCCTTATAATTACAGTTAGCACCAAGGCGCCGGAGTGCTTGTAAATAAGCATCCAAGGATTCTCCCGTCTGCTGCCTACGGGCAGATAAAAGGTGACGTGCAAATACCTCAATTTTGGGTTTAACAAAAAAAATTTCCAATGTAGCAATAGCCAATTCATAAGTTTCACAGTCCAAAATATACTTATACACATCTGGAGCAATGTAGTTGATTAGTATATCCAACTTATTCAGAGATTGCTGATCCAACACGCCCAAAAAGTTTTTAAATGTACGATACCAATGTTTCCATTGATCATCCACTCCTGCAGAATTAGGGTCAGCATTAAATCGTTCTGGTCAAAGATATCGTTCCATTACAGCAAAAGGTTAATAAATTGAAATAAAGAGTAGCTTGCCTTTCAAAAGCTAGGCTTTATTAACCTTAAAAAACCAGCAGTACATGTTAAGCACCCAGTCTCAACCAAACTGTAGAGAACTGAATTTAAGATGGCCACCACAGGTCACATGGAATCAACTAACCAATAAGTTTACAGCATATATCTCAAGGCAGGAAAACAGGCAACCAATTACAATGCTTCTTATAAAACAAGAATAAACACCACAATGGTTTAATCACAAACTGACATAATCAGAGACGGGTATAATCACAGACTGGAATAATCACATACTCGTATAATCACAGCATGGTACAATCAAACACTGGTATAAGCACACACGGGTATAATCACAGAGTGGTACAGTCACACACTGGTATAATCACACCCTGTTATAATCACA
Organism: Somniosus microcephalus; assembly: GCF_052327205.1. Lineage (NCBI taxonomy): Eukaryota > Metazoa > Chordata > Chondrichthyes > Squaliformes > Somniosidae > Somniosus > Somniosus microcephalus. The sequence continues at coordinate 72,071,739 of NC_140989.1, read as the reverse complement.
CACAGGTATAATCAAAGACTGGTATAATCACAGACTGGTACAATCACAGACTGGTATAATCACAGACTGGTATAATCACCGACACGTGCAATCAAAGACTAGTACAATCACTCCCTGGTATAATCACACATGGGTATAATCACAGAGAGGTACAATCACACACTGGTATAATCACACTCTGCTATAATCACACACAGGTATAATCACAGACTGGTACAATCACACACTGGCAGAATCAAATACTGGTATGATCACAGACTGGGAAAATCACACACTGGTATAAAAACAGAATGGTATATTCACAAACTGGTATAAGCACACACTGATATAATCACAGACTGGTATAATTACAAACTGATAGAATCACAGACTGGTATAATCACACACTGGTATAATCACATACTGGTATAATCACAGACTGGTATAATCACACACTGGTATAATCACAGACTGGTACAATCACAGACTGGTATAATCACATACTGGTATAAACACAGACTGAAATAATCACGGACTGATATAATCACACTCTGGTATAAGCACAGATTGGTTTAATCACAGACTGGAATAATCGCATACTCGTATAATCACAGACTGGTACAATCACACACTGGTATAATCACACATGGGTATAATCACAGAGTGGTACAATCACACACTGGTATAATCACACTCTGTTATAATCACACACAGGTATATTCACAGCCTGGTACAATCACACACTGGTATAATTACAGACTGGTACAATCACACACTGGTAGAATCACAGACTGACATAATCACAGACTGGTATAATGACACACTTGTATAATCACAGGCTGGTATAATCACAGACTGGTATAATCACATACTGGTATAATCACAGACTGGTAAAATCACACACTGGTATAAACACACACTGGTATAATCACACACTGGTATAATCACACACTGTTATAATCACACACAGGTATAATCAAAGACTGGTATAATCACAGAATGGTATAATCACAAACCTGTATAATCACAGACTGGTATAATCACAGACTGGTATAATCACCAACTCGTGTAATCACAGACTGGTACAATCACTCACTGATATAATCACACACGGGTATAATCACTGAGTGGTACAATCACACACTGTTATAATCACACTCTGCTATAATCACACACAGGTATAATCACAGACTGGTACAATCACACACTGGTTGAATCACATACTGGTATAATTACAGACTGGTAAAAACTAACACTGGTATAAATACAGACTGGTATAATCACACACTGGTATAATCACACACTGATATAATCACAAACTGGTATAAGCACACACTTGTATAATCACACACAGGTATAATCACAGACTGGTTTAATCACATACTGCTATAATCAGAGACTGGTACAATCACACACTGGTATAATCACAAATAGGTATAATCACAGACTGGTAAAATCACACACTGGTATAATCACACACTGGTATAATCACAGACTGGTATAATCACATACTGGTATAATCACAGACTGAAATAATCACAGACTTGTATAATCACACTCTGGTTGAAGCACAGACTGGTATAATCACAGACTGGTACAATCACACATTAATATAATCACACACGGGTATAATCACAGAGTGGTACAATCACACACAGGTTCAATCAAAGACTGGTATAATCACAGAGAGGTATAATCACACACTGCTGCTATAATCACAGTCTGCTATAACCACAGACTGATACAATCACAGATTGGTATAATCACAGACTGGTACAATCACACACTGGTATAATCACATACTGGTATAATCACAGACTGGTAAAATCACACACTGGTATAAACACAGACTGGTATAATCACACACTGATATAATGACAGACTGGTATAATCACACACATCTATAATCACAGACTGGTATAATCACACACTGGTATAATCACATACTGGTATAATCACAGACTAGGTATAATCACACTCAGGTATAATCAAAGACTGGTATAATTACAGACTGGTATAATCACACACTGGTACAATCACAGACTGGTATATTCACAGACTGGTATAATCACACACTGGTATAATTAAGACTGGTACAATCACACACTGGTAGAATCACATACTGGTATAATCACAGACTGGTAAAATCACACACTGCTATAAACAAAAACTGGTATAATCACACACTGCTATAATCAGACACTGGTATAATCACATACTGGTAAAATCACAGATTGGTATAACCACGCACTGGTATAATCACAGACTGGTATAATCACACACTTGTATAAGCACATACTGGTATAATCACAAGCTGATATAATCACAGACTGGTATAATCACAGACTGGAATAATCACATACTCGTATAATCACAGACTGGTACAAACACAAACTAGTATAATCACACATGGGTGTAATCATAGAGTGGTACAATCACACACTGGTATAATCACAATCTGTTACAATCACACACAGGTATAATCAAAGACTGGTATAATCACAGATCGGTATAATCACAGACTGGTATAATCGCAGACTGGTATAATCACCGACTCGTGTAATCACAGACTGGTACAATCACTCACTGGTATAATCACACACAGGTATAATCACAGAGCGGTACATCACACACTGGTATAATCACACTCTGCTATAATCACACACAGGTATAATCACAGACTGGTACAATCACACACTGGTTGAATCACATACTGGTATAATCACAGATTGGTAAAATCAAACACTGGTATAAATACAGACTGGTATAAACACACACTGGTATAATCACACACAGATATAATCACAGACTGGTATAATCACACACTTGTATAATCACAGACTGGTATAATCACACACTGGTATAATCACATACTAATATAATCACAGACTAGTATAATCACACACTGGTATAATCACAGACTGGTACAATCACAGACTGGTATAATCACACTCTGGTATAAGCACAGACTGGTATAATCACAGACTGGTATAATCAACGACTCGTGTAATCACAGACTGGTACAATCACACACTGGTAAAATTACAGACTGGTACAATCACACGCTGGTAGAATCACATACTGGTATAATCACAGACTAGAAAAATCACACATTGCTATAAACAAAAACTGGTTGAAATAAAGGATAGATTGCCTTTCAAAAGCTAGGCTTTATTAACCTTAAAAAACCAGCAGTACATATTGAGCACCCAGTCTCAGCCAAACTGTAGAGAACTGAATTTAAGATGGCCACCACAGGTCACATGGAATCAACTAACCAATAAGTTTACAGCATATATCTCAAGGCAGGAAAACAGGCAACCAATTACAATGCTTCTTATAAAACAAGAATAATCACCACATTCACCCCTCCTTTTAAAATATACTTCAACCTAGGTAGCCTTTACAGTTTAAATTAGTTATTTATGACTAAAGCAATACATGTATAATGCCTTCAACAATTTTAAAATTTTACTATTAAATTTTTAATTATTTTAAAAGTCCATTTTTAATCGGTCGACCGGATATCTTGTTCGTGTCGACCTTCTTAGCCTTGGTGGAGTTCCGTGCCCTCCCACACCAGGAGACACAGAAATATCTTCTGCAGGGAGGCTATCAATATCCCGATTATCAACGGTTTCTGGATTGGAAGTCCCATTAGAAGGTAGACTGGGAGGGTCATGAACATCAATCGGGGGCAGACTAAGAGAATTGTAAGTGTCTGCAATAGGATTGGAAATGTTCGTAGTATCTGTGACGACATCAACATTATCTGAATTATGGCTATTGTTAATGTCCTCAGGAGAGGGCTGGCCACCACAAGGAGCTAAGGCCTAGAAATTCACTTGGGCGCGGGCGGGGAGGCATTAGCGCACGCCGTATATTCATCTTCTGCACCCCAATTCAGAAGCGGGCGCTATACCAGGGTGTGCCCGCCTCCATTTGGGGCGCTGCAACTGAATATCGGCGCGCTAGTTGCCGCAGCGCCACCCGATGCGGTGCGGCAGGCTGCGTTACTGCAGGCCTTCTCCTTCTCTTAAGGGGGAGGTGCCTGCAACGGCCGGAGCCCCGATCGCGAGTGCCGGCAAAAGAGCCTGGCACAACGGAGAAGTGCCGGGCTCCACGGAAACCAGCCGGCAATGCCGCGGGGGGGGTGGAGGAGGCCGGGGAAGGAGGTGCGGGCAGGCGGCCGCCGAAAAAGCGGCCGGCTGCACCTTCAGCTTTAAAGCGCCCCACTATGGCAGCAGGACGGCCCTGTTTTCTGTTCGCTGTTTGCGCCCGCTTCGGAGGAGGCGGGCACAAATAAATATGGGGATCGGCGCGGTTTCGGGGCGTTACGGGCCACCGCGCACACCGATGATGTCATCGGTCCCGGCGCTGCGCTAACTGCTACCGCCGCCAATACCGCTGCACTCAATTTCCGCGCTACCACCCCACCGGCGCAAGGCCCACTGAATTTCTAGGCCTAAGTCTTTAACTGAAACTGTACTTTCTATCCCATCTTGGAATCGAATGTGAGCATATTGGGAATTTGCCTCCAATAGCTCCACCTCCTCCACTAAAGGATCATACTTTGACAGTCTAACATGGCGTTGAAGGTACCGAATATCCCGTAGAGGATCTCCGTGGATAGTTGAAGAGCCTTTCATGGGGGGTCACATTAGTAGCCATTGAAAGCAATGATCTAATGGAATGCAGGGCATCAGGCAGTACCATTTCCCACTGTGTATTCTTAAGGTTCCGGGATGTCAAAGCCAACATAACTGCCTTCCAGATCACCCCATTGTATCGTTCGCACTGTCCATTACCCTGGGGATTACACTTGGTAGTTCTGCTAGTAGAAATTCCCCGACTCTGGAGGTATTCCTTCAACTGGGAAGACATAAAAGAACTTCCCTGATCCGAATGGATATACGCAGGCATCCCAAAGATGACAAAAAGTTGAGTCAGACATTCAATAACTGTAGCAGCTGATACATCTGCACAAGGAAAAGCAAAAGGGAACCTTGAAAACTCATCCACAACAGTAAATATATATCGATTCTGAGTCGTTGAAGGAAGAAGCCCCTTAAAATCAACGCTCAGGCGTTTAAAGGGAGAAGTAGCCTTTATAAGATGAGCTCATTGAGGCTTAAAGAAATTCGGTTTACACCGGGCGCAGACAGAGCATGACGAAGTCATCCGCTTGACGTCTTCAACTGAAAAGGGCAAATTCTTACTGCGTATGAAGTGTATCATCCTCGTAACACCAGGATGGCACAAAGCATTATGAAGATTAATAAGCGTATCTCTGTGAAGCACAGAACAATAAGCCCTCGACAGCGCATCAGCAGCAACATTATCCTTCCCCGGACGATAGACTATATTGAAATGGTAGCATGCCAACTCGATCCTCCACCTCATTATTTTATCATTCTTAATCTTTCCGAAATGTTTGACATCAAACATGAAGGACACAGATTTTTGGTCAGTTACTAACGTAAAATGTCGCCCAGATAAATAATGTCTCCATTTACGCAGTGCTTCTACTAGTGCGTATGCCTCTTTCTCTATTGATGACTGTCTCTGCTCACTATTGCTCAGATTACGTGAAAAAAAGGCCACAGGTCTTCCATTTTGGTTCAGGGTAGCCCCAATTGCAAAATCGGAAGCATCCATCTCAATCACAAAGGGAACCTGCTCATCAATAGAATGCACAACTGCTCCAAGGATATCCTTTTTAAGATTATCAAAACACATCCTGGTCTCCCATGATAGAGGATATGTCGTAACCCGAATAAGGGACCGGATCTTCTGCGAGAAGTTTGCAATCCAATTAGAATAATAAGAAAACAGTCCAACAACTCGTTGCAAGGCCTTAGAATTAGTAGGGCAAGGTAAATCAATCAGTGGTCGCAGCCGTTCTGGATCTGGTTTAATCTTGTTTCCCGAAATAATATACCCCAGTAAATTTACCTCGGTGGTCGAAAAGATACACTTCTCTTTATTGAAAGTTAAGCCAACTTTTTCCGCAACTTGAAGGAATCTTTCTAGATTAAAATCGTGCTCCACCCTTGATTTGCCACACACTGTGATGTCATCTAAATATGAGAAGGTGTCAGAGAGAGAATTATCACTTATAAAAGCATCCATTGCCCGTTGAAAACAGGCGACACCGTTAGTAACACTGAATGGTACTCGGCAAAACTGGTACAGCTTTCCGCCAGCTTCAAAGGCTGTATATGGTTTGTCCCTCTTAGCGATAGGAATCTGATGATAAGCACTCTTTAGATCAATAGTGCTAAAAACCTTATATTGAGATACTTTATTGATAAACTCATCAATCTTAGGCAGGGGGTACGCATCTAATTGAGTATACCTGTTAATAGTTTGAGAGTAGTCTATCACCATTCACTTCTTATGTCTCTCATTAGTGGTGACAACTACCTGTGCCCACCAGGGCGAAAAACTAGGTTCAATGATTCCTTCCGATAAAAGACTTTGAACTTCAGAATGAATAAATTCTTTATCAAGACTGCTATACCTTCTTGACTTGGTAGCAATTTTCTTACAATCCGGCATCAAATTAGAAAAAAGTGATAATGGAGAAATGAATAAAGAAGTTAATCCACAAATAGACAAAGGTGGCTTGGTTCCTCCGAAAGAAAGACTGAGGGACTCATGTAATTGAAGCACATCATGACCAATGAAAATGTCCGCACAGAGATTAGGCAGAACGGATAGGCGTATATCAGTATACGTATTACCTAGGAGAATTAATTTCACAAGGCAACAACCAGCTACTTGTGAGGTGAGAGTCATCTGAGCCATACACACCTGATAGGAAACAGGCGAAATTTTCAAACGCTTCTCCCTCACAAACTGAAGACTTATAAAGCTCTCAGTACTGCCCGTATCTATAAGGGCCTTCACTTCTAACCCATTAACTTGGGCCATAACTATAGCTTTGTTTAGGCCATGGGAAAAGGCGGCAGAAACTGATGCAATAAACGCCCTATCGAAAGGCTGAATGGTCGCAGAGGAGGCAGCCGATTTGCAAATACGTGCGTAATGACCTCCCTTGCCGCATTTACTACACACAGCCTCCCGGGCAGGGTACTTCAGACAGGGGTGCCGGGCGTTCCCGCAAAAATAACACTTCTGAATCCTAGAGGCAACAGCTGCCGAAGTAGAAACTGTTTCGGAATCTGGCAAACCACTCCTATTAAATTCACGTAACTCCCTTTCATCCAGAACTGCCGAAACCACGGTTGCAAGCCGATCAAAAAGAGCATAAGAATCCAAACTTCTCTGAGCCAAATCCAATGTAGAGGCTTGCTCAAAAGCACTCTTAAGATCCAAGATCTTATTTTCTAATAACCGCTGACGAATTGATCTAGACAGTAATCCATTAATAAATGCATCCCGTACCGACTCTTCCCTATGTTCTTCTGCAGACACGGCCTTATAATTACAGTTAGCACCAAGGCGCCGGAGTGCTTGTAAATAAACATCCAAGGATTCTCCCGCCTGCTGCCTATGGGCAGATAAAAGGTGACGTGCAAAACCTCATTTTTGGGTTTAACAAAAAAAAATTCCAATGTAGCAATAGCCAATTCATAAGTTTCACAGTCCAAAATATACTTATACACATCCGGAGCAATGTAGTTCATTAGTATATCCAACTTATTTAGAGATTGCTGATCCAACACACCCAAAAACTTTTTAAATGTACGATACCAATGTTTCCATTGATCATCCACTCCTGCAGAATTAGGATCAGCATTAAATCGTTCCGGTCGAAGATATCGTTCCATTATAGCAAAAGGTTAATAAATTGAAATAAAGGATAGACTGCCTTTCAAAAGCTAGGCTTTATTAACCTTAAAAAACCAGCAGTACATGTTGAGCACCCAGTCTCAACCAAACTGTAGAGAACTGAATTTAAGATGGCCACCACAGGTCACATGGAATAAACTAACCAATAAGTTTACAGCATATATCTCAAGGCAGGAAAACAGGCAACCAATTACAATGCTTCTTATAAAACAAGAATAATCACCACACTGGTATAATCACACACTGGTATAATCACAGACTGATATAATCACAGACTGGTATAAACACACACTGGTATAATCACATACTGGTATAATCACAGACTGGTATAATCACACACTGGTATAATCACCGACTGGTACAATCACAGACTTGTATAATCTCATACTGGATTAATCACAGACTGAAATTATCACAGACTGGTATAATAACACTCTGGTATAAGCACAGACTGGTATAATCACAGACTGGTGTAATCACACACTGGTATAATCACACACTGGTTTAATCGCAGACTGGTACAATCACACACTGGTAGAATCACATACTGCTATAATCACAGACAGGTATAATCACACACTGGTGTAATCACAGGCTGGTATAATCACACACTGGTATAATCACACAATGGAACAGTCACAGACTGGTATAACCAGACACTGGTATAATCACACACTGGTAAAATCACAGATTGGTATAATCACAGACTGGTATAAACACAGACTGGTATAATCACAGAATCGTACATTCACAGACTGGTATAATCACAGACTGGTATAATCACACACTTGTATAATCACAGACAGGTATAATCAGACACTGGTATAATCACAGACTGGTATAATCACACACAGGTATAATCACAGACTGGTATAATCATTGACTGGTACAATCACACACTGGTAGAAACACACACTGTTATAATAACACACTGGAATAATCACAGATTGGTATAACCACACACTGGTATAATCACAGACTGGTACAATCACACACAGATATGCACACAGACTGGTATAATCACACACTGGTATAATCACACACAGTTATAATCACAGACTGGTATAATCACAGACTGGTTTAATCACATACTGCTATAATCACAGACTGGTACAATCACACACTGGTATAATCACACATCGGTATGATCACAGACTGGTACAATCACACACTGGTATAATCACACACTGGTATAAACAGACATAGGTATAATCAAAGACTGGTATAATCAGAGACTGCTATAATGAAGACAGGTAAAATCACAGACTGGTATAATCACACACTGGTGTAAACACAGGCTGGTACAATCACACACTGGTATAATCACATAATGGAACAGTCACAGACTGGTATAATCACACACTGGTATAATCACACACTGGTAAAATCACAGACTGGTACAATCAGAGACTGGTATAATCAGACACTGGTATAATCACAGACTGGAATAATCACAGACTGGTATAGTCACACACTTGTATAATCAAATACTGCTATAATCACAGATTGGTATAATCACAGACAGGTATAATCACAGACTGGAATAATGAGAGACTGGTATAATCAGACACTGGAACAGTCACAGACTGGTATAATCAGACACTGGTATAATCACACAATGGTAAAATCACAGGGTGGTATAATCACAGACTGGTATAATCACAGACTGGTATAATCACAGACTGGTACAATCAAACTGTGGTATAATCAAATACTGCTATAATCACAGACTGGTATAATCACAGACAGGTTTAATCACAGACTGGAATAATGAGAGACTGGGATAATCAGACACTGGTACAGTCGCAGACTGGTAAAATCACACACTAGTATAATCACAGACTGGTACAATCACACTCTGGTATAATCACAGACTGGTACAATCACAGACTGGTATAATCACAGGTTGGTGCAATCACACACTGGTATAATCACATACTCGTATAATCATACAGTGGTATATTCACAGACTGGTATAATCACACATTGTCATAATCACACACTGTTATAATCACATACTGGTATAATCACAGACTGGTACAATCAAAGATACGTATAATCACAGACTGGTATAATCAGGCATCAGTATAATCACACACTGGAATAATCACACACTGGTAAAATCATAGACTGGTATAATCACAGATTGGTATAATCACAGACTGGTACAATCACACACTGGTATAATCACACACTGGTATAATCACAGACTGGTACAATCACACACTGGTATAATCACACACTGGTATAATCACAGACTGGTATAATCACATACTGGTACAGTAAATGACTGGTATAATCACACACTGGTATAATCACTCACTGGTATAATCACAGACTGCTCTAATCACAGACTGGTATAATCACAGGCTGGTATAATCAGAGACCGGCACAATCACAGACTGGTATAAACACATACTTTTATAATCACAGACTGAAATAATCAGAGCCTGGTATAATCACACTCTGATATAAGCACAGACTGGTATAATCACAAACTGGTATAATCACAAACTGATATAATCACAGACTGGTATAATCACAGACTGGTATAATCACAGACACGTATAATCATAGACTGGTACAATCACACACTGGTATAATCACGCACGGGTATATTCACAGAGTGGTACAATCATACACTGGTATAATCACACTCTGTTTTAATCACACACAGGTATAATCAAAGACTGGTATAATCATAAACTGGTATAATCACACACTGTGATTATATCAGTCTGTGGTTATAGCAGTGTGTGATTATACCAGTCTGTGATTATAACAGAGTGTGATTATACCAGTGTGTGATTGTACCACTCTGTGATTATACCCGTGCGTGATTATACCAGTGTGTGATTGTACCAGTCTATGATTATACGTGTCTGTGATTATACCAGTCTATGATTATACCAGTGTGTGATTATATCAGTTTGTGATTATACCAGTTTGTGATTATAGCAAACAGATACAATCACAGACTGGTATAATCACAGACTGGTATAATCACAGACTGGTGCAATCACAGACTGGTATAATCACAGCCTGGTATAATCACAGACTGGTATAATCACACACTGGTATAATCACAGACTGGTATAATCACACACTGGTATAATATCAGACTGCTATAATCACAGACTGGTACAATCACACACTGGTATAATCACAGACTGGTATAATCACACACTTGTATAATCACAGACTGGTATAATCAGACACTGGTATAAACACATACTGGTATAATCACAGACTGGAATAATCACACACTAGTATAAACACACACTGGTATAAACACAGACTGGTATAATCACTGACTGGAATAATCACACACTAGTATAAACACACACTGGTATAATCACAGCCTGGTATAATCACAGACTGGTATAATCACACACTGGTATAATCAAAGACTGGTATAATCACACACTGGTATTGTCACATACTGTTATAATCACAGACTGGTATAATCACACACTGGTATAATATCAGACTGGTATAATCACACACTTGTACAATCACAGACTGGTATAATCACACACTGGTACAATCACACACTGGTATAATCACAGACTGGTATAATCACACACTTGTACAATCACAGACTGGTATAATCAGACACTGGTATAATCACACACTGGTATAATATCAGACTGGTATAATCACACACTTGTACAATCACAGACTGGTATAATCACAGACTGGTATAATCACACACTTGTACAATCACAGACTGGAATAATCACACACTTGTACAATCACAGACTGGTATAATCACACACTGGTATAATATCAGACTGGTATAATCACACACTTGTACAATCACAGACTGGTATAATCACACACTGGTACAATCACACACTGGTATAATCACAGACTGGTATAATCACACACTTGTACAATCACAGACTGGTATAATCAGACACTGGTATAAACACAGACTGGTATAATCACAGACTGGTATAATCACAGACTGGTATAATCACAGACTGGTATAATCACAGACTGGTATAAACACAGACTGGTATAATCACAGACTGGTATAATCACAGACTGGTATAATCACAGACTGGTATAATCACAGACTGGTATAATCACAGACTGGTATAAACACAGACTGGTATAATCACAGACTGGTATAATCACAGACTGGTATAATCACAGACTGGTATAAACACAGACTGGTATAATCACAGACTGGTATAATCACAGACTGGTATAATCACAGACTGGTATAAACACAGACTGGTATAATCACAGACTGGTATAATCACAGACTGGTATAATCACAGACTGGTATAATCACAGACTGGTATAAACACAGACTGGTATAATCACAGACTGGTATAATCACAGACTGGTATAATCACAGACTGGTATAAACACAGACTGGTATAATCACAGACTGGTATAATCACAGACTGGTATAATCACAGACTGGTATAATCACACACTGGTACAATCACACACTGGTATAATCACAGACTGGTATAATCACACACTTGTACAATCACAGACTGGTATAATCACAGACTGGTATAATCACAGACTGGTATAATCACACACTGGTACAATCACACACTGGTATAATCACAGACTGGTATAATCACACACTTGTACAATCACACACTGGTATAAACACAGACTGGTATAATCACACACTGGTATAATCACAGACTGGTATAATCACACACTGGTATAATCACACACTGGTATAATCACACACTGGTATAATCACACACTTGTACAATCACAGACTGGTATAATCACAGACTGGTATAATCACAGACTGGTATAATCACAGACTGGTATAATCACAGACTGGTATAAACACAGACTGGTATAATCACAGACTGGTATAATCACAGACTGGTATAATCACAGACTGGTATAAACACAGACTGGTATAATCACAGACTGGTATAATCACAGACTGGTATAATCACACACTGGTACAATCACACACTGGTATAATCACAGACTGGTATAATCACACACTTGTGCAATCACAGACTGGTATAATCACACACTGGTATAATCACAGACTGGTATAATCACAGACTGGTATAATCACACACTGGTATAATCACAGACTGGTATAATCACACACTTGTACAATCACAGACTGGTATAATCACGCACAGGTAGAATCACAGACTGGTGTAATCACATACTGCTTTAATCACAGACTGGTGTAATCACATACTGCTTTAATCACAGACTGGTACAATCACACACTGGTATAATCACACACTGGTATATTCAGACACTGTTATAAACACATAGGCCTAGAAATTCAGTATAGCCACTTTTGGGGCAGTAAAGTCGGGCGGCCGCTAAAGTTTGCGCCCGGCGCAATGTCGCGCCCCCTTCGCCGATATTCAGTCGCATCGCCCCAAGAGGTTGCTGCTGCGCTAAAACAGGCGATGCACGACTATCTTTAGGCGCTAAGCCGGCGGTGCTGAGCGATACCCCCGAGGCCGGGCGCAGCGCAGGTGCGGCGAGTTCTTGATTGACGGCAGACACTCTGGCGCCGGTCATCTCTTAAAGGGGGAGGGTGGATTTGTTTGCCTGCCACGCCCTGCACACTGCAGCCCTCAACCTAGGCCTGACCACTTCAGCTTCACCTGTACAACGCCCAGGACTATGGAGAAGGCCAGGGAGAGAGCGCAGCGCTTCAGCGACGGAGACCTGAGGCTGCTGGTTGGCGGAGTGGAGCGCAGGTGCCATGTTTTGTTCCCAGAAGGTGTCAAGAGGCCACTGCCCAGTGCCTACCGGAAAGCCTGGAGGGAGGTGTCCAACAGGGTGTCTTCCAACAGCGTGGTTGCCAAGACTCCTGTGCAATGCCGGAAGAATTTCAACGACCTCACTCGGGTTGTCAGGGTGAGTACCCTTTCCAGTGTCTTCCTCATCCTTGCAGGTGCACCTCACATTATGGGCAAAGGGACCTGAAAGCCCTAATGGCCAGCCCTCATCCAGCAGCTATGGGACTGGCATGAAAATCAATTGCACTTTCAGCACTTTACACACTGTCCAAGCTATTTGACCATGGGAGGCATTGCAGACAAGATCAGGGCTACACATTGTCCAAGCTGTTCGACCATGGGAGGCATTGCAGACAAGATCAGAGCTACACACTGTCCAAGGTATTCGACCATGGGAGGCATTGCAGACAAGATCAGGACTACGCACTGTCCAAGCTAATCGACCATGGGAGGCATTGCAGACAAGATCAGGGCTACACACTGTCCAAGCTATTCGACCATGGGAGGCAGTGCAGACAAGATCAGGGCTACACACTGTACTTAGAGGCCGTCCTTTCTCTTGCAGGCCAAGGTTGCGCACAACCGGCGCAACCGATCTGACACCGGCGGAGGCCGTCCTGACCTCAAAGAGCTCTCCAACTTCGACCAGCGTGTGGAGCGCATTATGGGAGGCCGGCTGATTGGCCCCGTCGCCAGTGGAGATGCCGACCCTGTTCTGGGCACCAATGGTAAGGGCATCACCGTTTGGACCTCTCTCGTTCCACTTGCGCATCAGATCAGCATCCTTTGCCACTGTCCGACCAATGCGGTGAATGGCAGCACTCATGCCTCCCTCGCTGCCGCCCTGTCCTCACTCTAAAGCTACTCTTGTGCCTTCCTGCTTTCAGATGGTGAATCGTCAGGTGAGGAGGCGGGCCCTCAAGCTGCCACTGTCAGCGCTTCGGAAGACGAGGAGGAGGAAGAGGAAGCCGGCCCATCAGTGCCACCCTCAGCCGCGCCAGCCCATGGCGATGTAGGGGGCATGTCTTCCCTGGAGGGGAGCCGGGGGGAAGGGTAGGAGGAGAGTGAAGCTCCGGGGCCCAGCGGCCTGCAGCAACGCGGGAGAGGTGGGGAAGCTCGGCGGACTTCTCCCCAGAGGGTGAGTGCGGCCTCCAGTCCTGCGACGGTCAGCGCAGAGGAGGTGCGCCCCCTAGAGGAAATGGCCATCCAGGCTGAGCGCAGGCACACTGAGCTCATGGCTGCAGTGGCAAGGATGCCTGACTCCATAGAGTCACTGGCAAGCAGTGTGCAGGAATTCGGGGCAGCACAGGCCAGGAGTCTGCAACAATTCAGTGCAGCACAGGCCAGGAGTCATAGTCATAGAGTCATAGAGTAATACAGCACAGATAGAGGCCCTTCGGCCCATCGTGTCCATGCCGGCCATCAAGCCCTGTCTAATCTAATCCCATATTCCAGCATTTGGCCCGTAGCCTTGTATGCTATGGCATTTCAAATGCTCATCCAAATGCTTCTTAAATGTTGTGAGGGTTTCTGCCTCCACAACCCTTTCAGGCAGTGAGTTCCAGACTCCAACCACCCTCTGGGTGAAAAAGTTCTTTCTCAAATCCCCTCTAAACCTCCCTCCCTTTACCTTGAATCTATGCCCCCTAGTTATTGACCCCTCTACTAAGGGGAAAAGCTCCTCAGCATCCATCCTATCTATGCCCCTCACAATTTTGTACACCTCAATCATGTCCCCCCTCAGCCTCCTCTGCTCCAAGGAAAACAAACCCAATCTGCCCAGTCTCTCTTCATAGCTGAAGCGCTCCAGCCCTGGTAACATCCTGGTGAACCTCCTCTGCACCCTCTCTAACGCGATCACACCTTTCCTGTAGTGTGGCGACCAGAACTGCACACAGTATTCCAGCTGTGGCCAACCAGTGTTTTATACAGCTCCATCATAACCTCCTTGCTCTTATATTCTATGCCTCGGCTAATGAAGGCAAGTATCCCATATGCCTTTTTTACCACCTTATCCACCTGTTCCGCCGCCTTCAGGGATCTGTGTACCTGCACACCCAGATCCCTCTGACCCTCCGTCTTGCCTAGGGTCTTACCATTCATTGTGTATTCCCTTGCCTTGTTAGACCCCCCAAAGTGCATCACCTCGCACTTTTCCGGGTTAAATTCCATTTGCCACTGTTCCGCCCATCTGACCAACCCATCTATATCGTTCTGCAGACTGAGGCTACCCTCCTCGCTATTTACCACCCTACCAATTTTAGTATCATCCGCGAATTTACTGATCATACCCTTTACATTCATATCCAAGTCATTAATGTAGACCACAAACAGCAAGGGACCCAGCACCGATCCCTGTGGTACCCCACTGGCCACAGGTTTCCAGTCACAAAAACAACCTTCGACCATCACCCTCTGCCTTCTGCCACTAAGCCAGTTTTGTATCCAATGTGCCAAGGCACCCTGGATTCCATGGGCTCTTACCTTCTTGACCAGTCTCCTGTGCGGGACTTTATCGAAGGCCTTACTGAAATCCATGTATACCACATCCACTGCGTTACCCTCATCCACACACCTAGTCACCCCCTCAAAAAATTCAATCAAATTAGTCAGACATGATCTTCCCTTGACAAAGCCATGTTGACTATCCCTGATTAATCCTTGCCTCTCCAAGTGGAGACAAATTTTGTCCCTCAGGATTTTTTCCAGTAATTTTCCTACCACTGATGTTAGGCTCACTGGCCTGTAGTTCCCCGGTTTTTCCCTACTACCCTTCTTGAATAATGGTACTACATTAGCGGTTCTCCAGTCCTCTGGCACATCCCCTGTGGCCAGAGAGGTCCTGAATATATGTGTTAGAGCCCCCGCAATCTCCTCCTTTGCCTCACACAGCAGCCTGGGGTACATTTCATCGGGGCCTGGGGATTTATCCATTTTTAGGCCAGCTAAAACCGCCAATACCTCCTCCCTCTCGATGTTAATATGTTCGAGCATATCACAGTCCCCCCGCCCTATTTCTATGTCTACATCGTCCTTCTCCATAGTGAAAACAGATGCAAAAAATTCATTTAGAACCCCTCCTACATCTTCCGGCTCCACACACAGATTGCCACTTTTGTCCCTAATGGGCCCTATTTTTTCCCTAGTTATCCTTTTACCCTTAATATACTTATAAAACATCTTCGGATTTTCCTTTATTTTGCTCGCCAGTGTTATTTCATGGCCCCTCCTTGATCTCCTAATTTCTTTTTTAAGTATCCCCCTGCACTTTTTGTACTCCTCTAGGGCTTCCTCCGTCTTTAGCCTTTTGTATCTACCAAAAGCCCTCCTTTTTTTCCTAATCCATTCCCGTATATCCCCTGACATCCACGGTTCCCTGTGGTTTTTGGAACCACTCTTGACCTTTATGGGAACATGTTGCCCTTGTATGATCTCAATCTCCCTTCTGAAAGCCTCCCATTGCTCCGATGCGGATTTTCCTACAAGTAGCTGATCCCAGTCCATTTTGGCCAGATCCTGCCTTATCCTATTAAAATCGGCCTTCCCCCAATTTAGAACCTTTATTTCCGGCCCATCCCTGTCCTTTTCCATGACCACCTTAAATCTTACCATATTATGGTCAATATCACCAAAGTGCTCACCTACTAGCACTTTTTCCACTTGGCCGGCCACATTCCCTAGAATTAGGTCCAGTACCGCCCCCTCTCTTGTAGGACTTTCTACATGCTGGCTCAAAAAGCTCTCCTGGATGCACTTTAAGAATTCTACACCCTCTAGTCTGGAACTATTCAGTGCAGCACAGGCCAGGAGTCTGCAGGACATCGCGGCAGCACAGGCCAGGAGTCTGCAGGACTTCGCGGCAGCACAGTAGGCTTCTAGCCAAGTGCTCAGTCGTGCCGTCCATTCACTGGCTGGTGTCATGCGGACACAGACCAGGGCCACAAGGGCACTAACTGCTGCCACCCTCGCTGGATCAGCCAGGCATCGCCAGGGCACTCGCCGTGCAGCAGCAGCCCAGCAGTCTGTCCTTCAGCTGTTTGCTGCGCATGCTGCAGTGCTGGCCCGTGCGAGTGCCAATGTGTCAGGCGACCAGCGAGCACCTGCGATCTGCCAGGTTGCCACCATTCCTGCAGCCGACACTGCCACTCCGCCACTGCAGCTGCCATGAGCTGCTGGACAGACTGCTGCCACCCAGCCAGAGTTGGAGCAGTCAGCAGCCGGACACTCCAAGGCCAGAGCTGGTGCAGGCCGACCCCCAAGGGCATCTGCCGTCTCGCCATCTGCCCCTCAGCAGCCTTCCCCCAGCCTTGCTGCAGCCACTGGGCTCCCATTGAGGAGGAGCAGCAGGGCGGGCAGGGGCCAGGCAAGGATGCGCAAGGCATCGCCCTCGCAGGGCAAAAAGTAGAGGTATGCACAAATGCCTGGTGCTTGTTGTAAGTCCGACACTGGTGCAGTTGTTATTGTGTAAGGCCGAGACTGGTGTCTTTCTTTATTTTTGTAAGGCAGAGACTGGTGTCTTTCTTTCTTTTTGTAAGGCCGAGACTGGTAGTTTTGTGTTTTTGGAGGGGGCTTCTCCACATGAGCATGTAATGTTGGAAGGGCAGAGGTTTTCAATAAATTATTGTTGTTAAATTGCAGTGTGCATGGTTTTTTGGTTAAGTCCTGGTTGCCCTGCTCGGCTGAGGGCTTGTGCAGCGGCTACATTCATCTGCTGACATTGGCACAAGCCAGTACCTGAGAGGGGGCCTAGAACCGACGTTCAATAAGCCGGCGACGGGTGGCCCTTGCACTTTCTGCATCCCTCCTGTGCTGGTCCACCTCCTCCTCCTCCTCCTCCTCCTCCTCAGGTGGTCCTCCAATCTGTGGTGGCAGTGGCTGAGTCCTGTGGATAGCCAGGTTGTGCAGCATGCAGCAAACGACCACGAAATGGGAGACTCGCTCCGGCGAATACTGTAGAGCTCCACCGGAAGGATCCAGACAGCGGAACCGTTGCTTCAGGACGCTGATTGTTTGTTCGATGATGTTCCTGGTCGCTTGATGGCTCTCGTTGTATTCCTCTTCAGCAGGGGTGCTGGGCGCACGGAGCGGGGTCATCAGCCAGGAACACAATGGATAGCCTTTGTCCCCGATAAGCCATCCGCGTGGGTGAGGCTGGGCCTGGAACATGTCTGCCACAGAAGTCTGTCGCAGGATGAAGGCATCGTGGCTGCTGCCTGGAAAGCGGGCATTGACAGCTAGGCTGAGCTGCCTGTGGTCACACACCAGCTGGACGTTCAGCGAATGGTAGCCCTTCCGGTTGCGGTAATCCTCGGCATTCTCCAGAGGTGCCCGCAAAGCCACATGCGTGCAGTCAATGGCGCCCTGCACCATGGGGAAGCCCGCGAATGCTGCAAAGCCCATTGCACGCTGTTGCTGCTTGGCAAGGGCCATGGAGAAGGAGATGAACTGACGTCTCCTTTTGAAAAGGGCATTGGTCACCTGGCGGATGCAGCAACGCACGGCGAACTGGGAGATGTTGGCAATGTCCCCAGTAGCGGATTGGAAGGAGCCGGTGGCATAGAAGTTGAGAGCCACTGTCACCTTCACTGCCACCGACAGAGACGTCCTGCTCCTCAGCTGTGGCTGCAGATCACCGCCAAGCAGCTGGCAGATCTCTGTGACCACGTCCCTTCTGAATCGCAGCCTCCGAACACACTGCTCCTCAGACATGTTGAGATAGGAGAACTGCTGGCGGTATACCCTGGGTGGGTAAGGCCTCCTTTGCCGACGCCTGTTGCCCCCTCTCCGTCTAGCCAGGGCTGCCACTCTCTCACGGCGTCTGTGAGCCCTTTGGATGTAATTGAGAAAGCCTGCATTGACACCCATTCAGCCCCCATAATATGCTGACAAACAATGAGATGTCAATGAAGGCAAAGACTAGTGGAAATCTGTGGCCTGAAGCCAGAAGTACCTGTCCGAGTGTTGGGCCAAAGCAGAAAGCTATCTACCTTGGTCTCTCTCCAAAGATCCGTTTCGCAAGAGGGAGTGCTGCGAAATGGCAGCCTTTTATATTGCAAGAGGAGTGCCCTTTAATTTGCGCCCCCTGCGCCCCGCATCGGCTGAGCACCGTTCCACTTAATAGTCGCTAGGGGCGCCAGGCGCACAATGGGGCGTTGCCACTGAAGTTCCGGTTGGGGGTGCACAAAGGGCGTTGCACGAGGAAATTATGTCATGATCTGCGTGCACAGCTGAGCGGCGCAAAGATTATGCGCCGCCGCTAAATCTCTAGTGAAGTTGGGGCGAGGCGCAGTTCTCGCTGCGGCCGGGTGCTACCCACCTAGTGCCCGACATCTACTCCTCCTAAGGCACGAACGGCTGGTGCAACCAACTGAATTTCTAGGCCATACTGTTATAATGACAGACTGGTATAATCACAGACTGGTACAATCAAACTCTGGTATAATCAAATACGGTTACAATCACCGACTGGTATAATCACACACTGGTGTAATCACAGACTGGTATAATCACAGACTGGTACAATCACAAACTGGGATAATCACAGACTGGTATAATCACAGACTGGTATAATCACACACTGGTATAATCACAGACTGCTACAAACACACACTGGTAGAATCACATACTGTTATAATCACTGACTGGTATAATCACACACTGGTATAATCACAGATTGGTATAATCACACACTGGCATAATATCAGACTGCTATAATCACAGACTGGTACAATCACACACTGGTAGAATCACATACTGTTATAATCACAGACTTGTATAATCACACACTGGTATAATCACAGATTGGTATAATCACACACTGGCATAATATCAGACTGCTATAATCACAGACTGGTACAATCACACACTGGTATAATCACAGACTAGTATAATCACACACTTGTATAATCACAGACTGGTATAATCACACACTGGTATAATCACATACTGGCATAATCACAGACTGGAATAATCACACACTGGTATAAACACACACTGGTATAAACACAGACTGGTATAATCACACACTGGTATAATCACACACTGGTATAATCACACACTGGTATAATCACACACAGGTATAATCACAGACTGGTGTAATCACAGAC
The DNA here is from genome assembly GCF_052327205.1 of Somniosus microcephalus. Classification (NCBI taxonomy): domain Eukaryota; kingdom Metazoa; phylum Chordata; class Chondrichthyes; order Squaliformes; family Somniosidae; genus Somniosus; species Somniosus microcephalus. Next base: position 72,051,074 of record NC_140989.1, on the reverse strand, counting down.
TGGTATAATCACATACTCGTATAATCACAGACTGGTACAATCACACACTATACCAGTGTGTGATTGTACCAGTCTGTGATTATACCTATGTGTGATTATACCAATCACACATAGGTATAATCACAGGCTGGTACAATCACAGACTGGTATAATCACACACTGGTATAATCACAGACTGGTATAATCACATACCACTTTAATCACAGACTGTTATAATCAAACACTGGTATAATCACAGACTGGAATAATCAGATACTGGTATAATCACAGACTGGAATAATCACAGACTGGTATAATCACATACCACTTTAATCACAGACTGTTATAATCAAACACTGGTATAATCACAGACTGGAATAATCACAGACTGGTATAATGACACACTTGTATAATCAAAGACAAGTATAATCACAGACTGGTATAATAACAGACTGGTATAATCACACACTGGTTTAATCACAGATGGATAAAATCACATACTGGTATAATCAAACACTTGCATAATCAGAGAGTGGTATAATCACACACTGGTATAATCACATACTGCTTTAATCACAGACTGGTATAATCACGGACTGGTACAAACATACACTGGTGTAATCACAGACTGGTATAATCACATACTGGTATAATCACAAACTGATATAATCACAGACTGGTATAATCACACATTGGTGTAATCACAGATTGTTATAATCACATACTGGTATAATCACAAACTGTTATAATCACAGACTGGTATACTCACAGACTGGTATAATCACAGACTCATATAATCACAGACTGGTATAATCACACTCTGTTATAATCACTCACAGGTATAATTAAAGACTGGTATACTCAAACACTGCTATAATCACACACTGCTATAATCACAGACTGGTATAATCACAGACTGATACAATCACAGACTGGTATAATCACAGAATGGTATAATCACAGACTGGTACAATCACACACTGGTATAATCACAACTGGTATAATCACACACTGGTATAATCACAGACTGGCATAATCACAGACTGGTACAATCACACACTGGTAGAAACAAACACTGCTTTAATAACACACTGGTATAATCACAGACTGGTACAATCACAGACTGGTATAATCACACACTTGTATAATCACAGACTGGTATAACCTCACACTGAAATAATCACATACTGGTATAATCACAGACTGGTATAACCACACACTGATTTTATCACAGACTGGTATAATCACAGACTGGTATAATCACAGATTAGTATAACCACACACTGGTATAATCACAGACTGGTATAATCACACACTAATATAATCACATACTGTTATAATCACAGACTGGTATAATCACACACTGGTATAATCACGCACAGGTATAATCACAGACTGGTATAATCACAGACTGGGACAATCACACAGTGGTAGAAACACACACTGGTACAATCATACACTGGTATAATCAAAGATTGGTATAATCACGCACTGGTATAATATCAGACTGCTATAATCACAGACTGGTACAATCACACACTGGTATAATCACAGACTGGTATAATCAGACACAGGTATAATCACATACTGGTATAATCACAGACTGGTATAATCACACACTGATATAATCACATACTGTTATAATCACAGACTGGTATAATCACACACTGGTATAATCACACACAGGTATAATCACATACTGGTTTAATCACAGACTGGTATAACCAAACACTGATATAATCACAGACTGGTATAATCACAGACTGGTATAATCACAGATTAGTATAACCACACACTGGTATAATCACAGACTGGTATAATCACACACAGGTATAATCACATACTGGTATAATCACAGACTGGTATAATCACACACTGGTGTAATCAGAGACTGGTATAATCACACACTGGTATAATCACACAATGGAACAGTCACACACTGGTATAATCACACACTGGTAAAATCACAGAGTGGTATAATCACAGACTGGTATAATCACAGACTGGTATAATCACACACTTGTATAATCACAGACTGGTATAATCACACACTGGTATAATCACAGACTGGTATAATCACAGACTGGTATAATCACACACTGATAGAAACACACACTGGTATAATCACACACTGGTATAATCAAAAATTGGTATAATCACGCTCTGGTATAATATCAGACTGCTATAATCACAGAGTGGTACAATCACACACTGGTATTATCGCAGACTGGTACTATCACACTCTGGTAGAAACACACACTGGTATAATCACACACTGGTATAATCACAGATTGGTATAATCACGGCCTGGTATAATATCAGACTGCTATAATCACAGACTGGTACAATCACTCACTGGTATAATCAGAGACTGGTATAATCACACACTTGTATAATCACAGACTGGTATAATCACAGACAGGTATAATCACAGACTGGTATAATCACAGACTGGTATAATCACAGATTAGTATAACCACACACTGGTATAATCACAGACTGGTATAATCACACACTGATATAATCACATACTGTTATAATCACAGACTGGTATAATCACACACTGGTATAATCACACAATGGAACAGTCACACACTGGTATAATCACACACTGGTAAAATCACAGACTGGTATAATCACAGACTGGTATAATCACAGACTGGTATAAACACATACTGAAATAATCACAGACTGGTATAATCACACTCTGGTATAATCAAAGACTGGTATAATCACAGACTGGTACAATCACACACTGGTAGAAACACACACTGGTATAATCACACACTGGTATAATCACAGACTGCTATAATCACAGACTGGTACAATCACACACTGGTATAATCACAGACTGGTACAGTCACACTCTGGTAGAAACACACACTGGTATAATCACAGATTGGTATAATCATGCCCTGGTATAATATCAGACTGCTATAATCACAGACTGGTACAATCACTCACTGGTATATTCAGAGACTGGTATAATCACACACTTGTATAATCACAGATTGGTATAATCACAGACAGGTATAATCACACACTGGTATAATCACAGACTGGTATAATCACACACAGGTATAATCACAGGCTGGCATAATCGCAGACTGGTACAATCACACACTAGTAGAAAAAAACACTGTTATAATAACACACTGGTATAATCACAGACTGGTACAATCACAGGCTGGTATAATCAGACACTTGTATAATCACAGACTGGTATAATCTCACACTGAAATAATCACATACTGGTATAATCACAGACTGGTATAACCACACACTGATATAATCACAGACTGGTATAATCACAGACTGGTATAATCACAGATTAGTATAACCACACACTGGTATAATCACAGACTGGTATAATCACACACTGATATAATCACATACTGTTATAATCACAGACTGGTATAATCACAGACTGGTATAACCACACACAGGTATAATCACAGACTGGTATAACCACACACTGATATAATCACAGACTGGTATAATCACAGACTGGTATAATCACAGATCAGTATAACCACACACTGGTATAATCACAGACTGGTATAATCACACACTGATATAATGACATACTGTTATAATCACAGACTGGTATAATCACAGACTGGTATAACCACACAAAGGTATAATCACAGACTGGTACAATCACATAGTGGTAGAAACACACGCTGGTACAATCACACACTGGTATAATCAAAGATTGGTATAATCACGCACTGGTATAATATCAGACTGCTATAATCACAGACTGGTACAATCACACACTGTTATAATCACAGACTGGTATAATCACACACAGGTATAATCACAGACTGGTATAATCACAGACTTGTATAATCACACACTGGTGTAATCACAGACTGGTATAATCACACACTGGTATAATCACACAATGGAACAGTCACACACTGGTATAATCACACACTGGTAAAATCACAGACTGGTATAATCACAGACTGGTATAATCACAGACAGGTATAATCACAGACTCGTACAATCACAGACTGGTATAATCACAGTCTGGTATAATCACACACAGGTATAATCACAGTCTGGTATAATCACACACAGGTATAATCACTGACTGGTACAATCACACACTGGTATAATAACACACTGGAATAATCACGGATTGGTATAACCACACACTGGTATCATCAGAGACTGGTACAATCACACACTGGTAGAATCACATACAGGTATAATCGCAGACTGGTAAAATCACACACTGGTGTAATCACACACAGGTATAATCACAGACTGGTATAATCACACACAGGTATAATCACATACTGGTATAATCACAGACTGGTACAATCACACACTGGTATAATCACACATCGGTATGATCACAGACTGGTACAATCACACACTGTTATAATCACACACTGGTATAATCAGACATAGGTATAATCACAGACTGGTATAATCACACACTTGTATAATCACAGACTGGTATAATCAGACACTGGTATAATCACAGTCTGGTATAATCACACACAGGTATAATCACAGACTGGTATAATCACTGACTGGTACAATCACACACTGGTAGTAACAAACACTGTTATAATAACACACTGGTATAATCAGAGACTGGTACAATCACACACAGGTATAATCACATACTGGTATAATCGCAGACTGGTAAAATCACACACTGGTATGCACACAGACTGGTATAATCACACACTGGTATAATCACACACAGGTATAATCACAGACTGCTATAATGAAGACAGGTATAATCACAGACTGGTATGATTACACACTGTTATAAACACATACTATTATAATGACAGACTGGTACAATCACACTCTGGTATAAACAAATACTGTTATAATCAGAGAATGGTATAATCACACACTGGTGTAAACACAGGCTGGTACAATCACACACTGGTATAATCACATAATGGACCAGTCACAGACTGGTATAATCACACACTGGTATAATCAAACACTGGTATAATCACAGACTGGTACAATCACACACTGGTAGAATCACATACTGCTATAATCACAGACAGGTATAATCACACACTGGTGTAATCACAGACTGGTATAATCACACACTGGCATAATCACACAATGGAACAGTCACAGACTGGTATAACCACACACTGGTATAATCACACACTGGTAAAATCACAGACTGGTATAATCACAGACTGGTATAAACACAGACTGGTATAATCACAGAATCGTACAATCACAGACTGGTATAATCACAGACTGGTATAATCACACACTTGTATAATCACAGACTGGTATAATCAGGCACTGGTATAATCACAGACTGGTATAATCACACACAGGTATAATCACAGACTGGTATAATCACTGACTGGTACAATCACACACTGGTAGAAAAACACACTGTTATAATAACACACTGGAATAATCACAGATTGGTATAACCACACACTGGAATAAACACAGACTGGTACAATCACACACTGATATGCACACAGACTGGTATAATCACACACTGGTATAATCACACACAGTTATAATCACAGACTGGCATAATCACAGACTGGTTTAATCACATACTGCTATAATCACAGACTGGTACAATCACACACTGGTATAATCACACATCGGTATGATCACAGACTGGTACAATCACACACTGGTATAATCACACACTGGTATAAACAGACATAGGTATAATCAAAGACTGGTATAATCAGAGACTGCTATAATGAAGACAGGTAAAATCACAGACTGGTATAATCACACACTGGTGTAAACACAGGCTGGTACAATCACACACTGGTATAATCACATAATGGAACAGTCACAGACTGGTATAATCACAGACTGGTATAATCACCGACTGGTATAATCACAGACTGGTACAATCACAGACTGGTATAATCAGACACTGGTATAATCACAGACTGGAATAATCACAGACTGGTATAGTCACACACTTGTATAATCAAATACTGCTATAATCACAGACTGGTATAATCACAGACAGATATAATGACAGACTGGAATAACGAGAGACTGGTATAATCAGACACTGGAACAGTCACAGACAGGTATAATCACACACTGGTATAATCACACAATGGTAAAATCACAGACTGGATATAATCACAGACTGGTATAATCACAGACTGGTATAATCACAGACTGGTACAATCACACTCTGGTATAATCAAATACTGCTATAATCACAGACTGGTATAATCACAGACAGGTTTAATCACAGACTGGAATAATGAGAGATAATCAGACACTGGTACAGTCGCAGACTGGTAAAATCACACACTAGTATAATCACAGACTGGTACAATCACACTCTGGTATATTCACAGACTGGTACAATCACAGACTGGTATAATCACAGATTGGTGCAATCACACACTGGTATAATCACATACTCGTATAATCATACAGTGGTATATTCACAGACTGGTATAATCACACATTGTCATAATCACACACTGGTATAATCACAGACTGGTATAATCACAGACTGGTACAATCAAAGATACGTATAATCACAGACTGGTATAATCAGGCATCAGTATAATCACACACTGGAATAATCACACACTGGTAAAATCATAGACTGGTAAAATCACAGATTTTATAATCACAGACTGGTACAATCACACACTGGTACAATCACACACTGGTATAATCACAGACTGGTACAATCACACACTGGTATAATCACACACTGGTATAATCACAGACTGGTATAATCACATACTGGTACAGTAAAAGACTGGTATAATCACACACTGGTATAATCGCTCACTGGTATAATCACAGACTGCTCTAATCACAGACTGGTATAATCACACACTGGTATAATCACAGACTGCTACAAACACACACTGGTAGAATCACATACTGTTATAATCACTGACTGGTATAATCACACACTGGTATAATCACAGATTGGTATAATCACACACTGGCATAATATCAGACTGCTATAATCACAGACTGGTACAATCACACACTGGTAGAATCACATACTGTTATAATCACAGACTTGTATAATCACACACTGGTATAATCACAGATTGGTATAATCACACACTGGCATAATATCAGACTGCTATAATCACAGACTGGTACAATCACACACTGGTATAATCACAGACTAGTATAATCACACACTTGTATAATCACAGACTGGTATAATCACACACTGGTATAATCACATACTGGCATAATCACAGACTGGAATAATCACACACTGGTATAAACACACACTGGTATAAACACAGACTGGTATAATCACACACTGGTATAATCACACACTGGTATAATCACACACTGGTATAATCACACACAGGTATAATCACAGACTGGTGTAATCACAGACTGGTATAATCACATACTCGTATAATCACAGACTGGTACAATCACACACTATACCAGTGTGTGATTGTACCAGTCTGTGATTATACCTATGTGTGATTATACCAATCACACATAGGTATAATCACAGGCTGGTACAATCACAGACTGGTATAATCACACACTGGTATAATCACAGACTGGTATAATCACATACCACTTTAATCACAGACTGTTATAATCAAACACTGGTATAATCACAGACTGGAATAATCAGATACTGGTATAATCACAGACTGGAATAATCACAGACTGGTATAATCACATACCACTTTAATCACAGACTGTTATAATCAAACACTGGTATAATCACAGACTGGAATAATCACAGACTGGTATAATCACACACTTGTATAATCAAAGACAAGTATAATCACAGACTGGTATAATAACAGACTGGTATAATCACACACTGGTTTAATCACAGATGGATAAAATCACATACTGGTATAATCAAACACTTGCATAATCAGAGACTGGTATAATCACACACTGGTATAATCACATACTGCTTTAATCACAGACTGGTATAATCACGGACTGGTACAAACATACACTGGTGTAATCACAGACTGGTATAATCACATACTGGTATAATCACAAACTGATATAATCACAGACTGGTATAATCACACATTGGTGTAATCACAGATTGTTATAATCACATACTGGTATAATCACAAACTGTTATAATCACAGACTGGTATACTCACAGACTGGTATAATCACAGACTCATATAATCACAGACTGGTATAATCACACTCTGTTATAATCACTCACAGGTATAATTAAAGACTGGTATACTCAAACACTGCTATAATCACACACTGCTATAATCACAGACTGGTATAATCACAGACTGATACAATCACAGACTGGTATAATCACAGAATGGTATAATCACAGACTGGTACAATCACACACTGGTATAATCACAACTGGTATAATCACACATTGGTATAATCACAGACTGGCATAATCACAGACTGGTACAATCACACACTGGTAGAAACAAACACTGCTTTAATAACACACTGGTATAATCACAGACTGGTACAATCACAGACTGGTATAATCACACACTTGTATAATCACAGACTGGTATAACCTCACACTGAAATAATCACATACTGGTATAATCACAGACTGGTATAACCACACACTGATTTTATCACAGACTGGTATAATCACAGACTGGTATAATCACAGATTAGTATAACCACACACTGGTATAATCACAGACTGGTATAATCACACACTAATATAATCACATACTGTTATAATCACAGACTGGTATAATCACACACTGGTATAATCACGCACAGGTATAATCACAGACTGGTATAATCACAGACTGGGACAATCACACAGTGGTAGAAACACACACTGGTACAATCATACACTGGTATAATCAAAGATTGGTATAATCACGCACTGGTATAATATCAGACTGCTATAATCACAGACTGGTACAATCACACACTGGTATAATCACAGACTGGTATAATCAGACACAGGTATAATCACATACTGGTATAATCACAGACTGGTATAATCACACACTGATATAATCACATACTGTTATAATCACAGACTGGTATAATCACACACTGGTATAATCACACACAGGTATAATCACATACTGGTTTAATCACAGACTGGTATAACCAAACACTGATATAATCACAGACTGGTATAATCACAGACTGGTATAATCACAGATTAGTATAACCACACACTGGTATAATCACAGACTGGTATAATCACACACAGGTATAATCACATACTGGTATAATCACAGACTGGTATAATCACACACTGGTGTAATCAGAGACTGGTATAATCACACACTGGTATAATCACACAATGGAACAGTCACACACTGGTATAATCACACACTGGTAAAATCACAGAGTGGTATAATCACAGACTGGTATAATCACAGACTGGTATAATCACACACTTGTATAATCACAGACTGGTATAATCACACACTGGTATAATCACAGACTGGTATAATCACAGACTGGTATAATCACACACTGATAGAAACACACACTGGTATAATCACACACTGGTATAATCAAAAATTGGTATAATCACGCTCTGGTATAATATCAGACTGCTATAATCACAGAGTGGTACAATCACACACTGGTATTATCGCAGACTGGTACTATCACACTCTGGTAGAAACACACACTGGTATAATCACACACTGGTATAATCACAGATTGGTATAATCACGGCCTGGTATAATATCAGACTGCTATAATCACAGACTGGTACAATCACTCACTGGTATAATCAGAGACTGGTATAATCACACACTTGTATAATCACAGACTGGTATAATCACAGACAGGTATAATCACAGACTGGTATAATCACAGACTGGTATAATCACAGATTAGTATAACCACACACTGGTATAATCACAGACTGGTATAATCACACACTGATATAATCACATACTGTTATAATCACAGACTGGTATAATCACACACTGGTATAATCACACAATGGAACAGTCACACACTGGTATAATCACACACTGGTAAAATCACAGACTGGTATAATCACAGACTGGTATAATCACAGACTGGTATAAACACATACTGAAATAATCACAGACTGGTATAATCACACTCTGGTATAATCAAAGACTGGTATAATCACAGACTGGTACAATCACACACTGGTAGAAACACACACTGGTATAATCACACACTGGTATAATCACAGACTGCTATAATCACAGACTGGTACAATCACACACTGGTATAATCACAGACTGGTACAGTCACACTCTGGTAGAAACACACACTGGTATAATCACAGATTGGTATAATCATGCCCTGGTATAATATCAGACTGCTATAATCACAGACTGGTACAATCACTCACTGGTATATTCAGAGACTGGTATAATCACACACTTGTATAATCACAGATTGGTATAATCACAGACAGGTATAATCACACACTGGTATAATCACAGACTGGTATAATCACACACAGGTATAATCACAGGCTGGCATAATCGCAGACTGGTACAATCACACACTAGTAGAAAAAAACACTGTTATAATAACACACTGGTATAATCACAGACTGGTACAATCACAGGCTGGTATAATCAGACACTTGTATAATCACAGACTGGTATAATCTCACACTGAAATAATCACATACTGGTATAATCACAGACTGGTATAACCACACACTGATATAATCACAGACTGGTATAATCACAGACTGGTATAATCACAGATTAGTATAACCACACACTGGTATAATCACAGACTGGTATAATCACACACTGATATAATCACATACTGTTATAATCACAGACTGGTATAATCACAGACTGGTATAACCACACACAGGTATAATCACAGACTGGTATAACCACACACTGATATAATCACAGACTGGTATAATCACAGACTGGTATAATCATAGATCAGTATAACCACACACTGGTATAATCACAGACTGGTATAATCACACACTGATATAATGACATACTGTTATAATCACAGACTGGTATAATCACAGACTGGTATAACCACACAAAGGTATAATCACAGACTGGTATAATCACAGACTGGTACAATCACATAGTGGTAGAAACACACGCTGGTACAATCACACACTGGTATAATCAAAGATTGGTATAATCACGCACTGGTATAATATCAGACTGCTATAATCACAGACTGGTACAATCACACACTGTTATAATCACAGACTGGTATAATCACACACAGGTATAATCACAGACTGGTATAATCACAGACTTGTATAATCACACACTGGTGTAATCACAGACTGGTATAATCACACACTGGTATAATCACACAATGGAACAGTCACACACTGGTATAATCACACACTGGTAAAATCACAGACTGGTATAATCACAGACTGGTATAATCACAGACAGGTATAATCACAGACTCGTACAATCACAGACTGGTATAATCACAGTCTGGTATAATCACACACAGGTATAATCACAGTCTGGTATAATCACACACAGGTATAATCACTGACTGGTACAATCACACACTGGTATAATAACACACTGGAATAATCACGGATTGGTATAACCACACACTGGTATCATCAGAGACTGGTACAATCACACACTGGTAGAATCACATACAGGTATAATCGCAGACTGGTAAAATCACACACTGGTGTAATCACACACAGGTATAATCACAGACTGGTATAATCACACACAGGTATAATCACATACTGGTATAATCACAGACTGGTACAATCACACACTGGTATAATCACACATCGGTATGATCACAGACTGGTACAATCACACACTGTTATAATCACACACTGGTATAATCAGACATAGGTATAATCAAAGACTGGTATAATCACAGACTGCTATAATGAAGACAGGTATAATCACAGACTGGTATAATCACACACTTGTATAATCACAGACTGGTATAATCAGACACTGGTATAATCACAGTCTGGTATAATCACACACAGGTATAATCACAGACTGGTATAATCACTGACTGGTACAATCACACACTGGTAGTAACAAACACTGTTATAATAACACACTGGTATAATCAGAGACTGGTACAATCACACACTGGTAGAATCACATACTGGTATAATCGCAGACTGGTAAAATCACACACTGGTATGCACACAGACTGGTATAATCACACACTGGTATAATCACACACAGGTATAATCACAGACTGCTATAATGAAGACAGGTATAATCACAGACTGGTATGATTACACACTGTTATAAACACATACTATTATAATGACAGACTGGTACAATCACACTCTGGTATAAACAAATACTGTTATAATCAGAGAATGGTATAATCACACACTGGTGTAAACACAGGCTGGTACAATCACACACTGGTATAATCACATAATGGACCAGTCACAGACTGGTATAATCACACACTGGTATAATCAAACACTGGTATAATCACAGACTGGTACAATCACACACTGGTAGAATCACATACTGCTATAATCACAGACAGGTATAATCACACACTGGTGTAATCACAGACTGGTATAATCACACACTGGCATAATCACACAATGGAACAGTCACAGACTGGTATAACCACACACTGGTATAATCACACACTGGTAAAATCACAGACTGGTATAATCACAGACTGGTATAAACACAGACTGGTATAATCACAGAATCGTACAATCACAGACTGGTATAATCACAGACTGGTATAATCACACACTTGTATAATCACAGACTGGTATAATCAGGCACTGGTATAATCACAGACTGGTATAATCACACACAGGTATAATCACAGACTGGTATAATCACTGACTGGTACAATCACACACTGGTAGAAAAACACACTGTTATAATAACACACTGGAATAATCACAGATTGGTATAACCACACACTGGAATAAACACAGACTGGTACAATCACACACTGATATGCACACAGACTGGTATAATCACACACTGGTATAATCACACACAGTTATAATCACAGACTGGCATAATCACAGACTGGTTTAATCACATACTGCTATAATCACAGACTGGTACAATCACACACTGGTATAATCACACATCGGTATGATCACAGACTGGTACAATCACACACTGGTATAATCACACACTGGTATAAACAGACATAGGTATAATCAAAGACTGGTATAATCAGAGACTGCTATAATGAAGACAGGTAAAATCACAGACTGGTATAATCACACACTGGTGTAAACACAGGCTGGTACAATCACACACTGGTATAATCACATAATGGAACAGTCACAGACTGGTATAATCACAGACTGGTATAATCACCGACTGGTATAATCACAGACTGGTACAATCACAGACTGGTATAATCAGACACTGGTATAATCACAGACTGGAATAATCACAGACTGGTATAGTCACACACTTGTATAATCAAATACTGCTATAATCACAGACTGGTATAATCACAGACAGATATAATGACAGACTGGAATAACGAGAGACTGGTATAATCAGACACTGGAACAGTCACAGACAGGTATAATCACACACTGGTATAATCACACAATGGTAAAATCACAGACTGGATATAATCACAGACTGGTATAATCACAGACTGGTATAATCACAGACTGGTACAATCACACTCTGGTATAATCAAATACTGCTATAATCACAGACTGGTATAATCACAGACAGGTTTAATCACAGACTGGAATAATGAGAGATAATCAGACACTGGTACAGTCGCAGACTGGTAAAATCACACACTAGTATAATCACAGACTGGTACAATCACACTCTGGTATATTCACAGACTGGTACAATCACAGACTGGTATAATCACAGATTGGTGCAATCACACACTGGTATAATCACATACTCGTATAATCATACAGTGGTATATTCACAGACTGGTATAATCACACATTGTCATAATCACACACTGGTATAATCACAGACTGGTATAATCACAGACTGGTACAATCAAAGATACGTATAATCACAGACTGGTATAATCAGGCATCAGTATAATCACACACTGGAATAATCACACACTGGTAAAATCATAGACTGGTAAAATCACAGATTTTATAATCACAGACTGGTACAATCACACACTGGTACAATCACACACTGGTATAATCACAGACTGGTACAATCACACACTGGTATAATCACACACTGGTATAATCACAGACTGGTATAATCACATACTGGTACAGTAAAAGACTGGTATAATCACACACTGGTATAATCGCTCACTGGTATAATCACAGACTGCTCTAATCACAGACTGGTATAATCACAGGCTGGTATAATCAGAGACCGGCACAATCACAGACTGCTATAAACACATACTTTTATAATCACAGACTGAAATAATCAGAGCCTGGTATAATCACACTCTGATATAAGCACAGACTGGTATAATCACAAACTGGTATAATCACAAACTGATATAATCACAGACTGGTATAATCACAGACTGGTCTAATCACAGACACGTATAATCATAGATTGGTACAATCACACACTGGTATAATCACGCACGGGTATATTCACAGTGTGGTACAATCATACACTGGTATAATCACACTCTGTTTTAATCACACACAGGTATAATCAAAGACTGGTATAATCACAAACTGGTATAATCACACACTGTGATTATATCAGTCTGTGGTTATAGCAGTGTGTGATTATACCAGTCTGTGATTATAACAGAGTGTGATTATACCAGTGTGTGATTGTACCACTCTGTGATTATACCCGTGCGTGATTATACCAGTGTGTGATTGTACCAGTCTATGATTATACGTGTCTGTGATTAGATCAGTCTATGATTATTCCAGTGTGTGATTATATCAGTTTGTGATTATACCAGTTTGTGATTATAGCAAACAAATACAATCACAGACTGGTATAATCACAGACTGGTATAATCACAGACTGGTACAATCACAGACTGGTATAATCACAGCCTGGTATAATCACAGACTGGTATAATCACACACTGGTATAATCACAGACTGGTATAATCACACACTGGTATTGTCACATACTGTTATAATCACAGACTGGTATAATCACACACTGGTATAATATCAGACTGCTATAATCACAGACTGATACAATCACACACTGGTATAATCACAGACTGGTATAATCACACACTGGTATAATATCAGACTGCTATAATCACAGACTGGTACAATCACACACTGGTATAATCACAGACTGGTATAATCACACACTTGTACAATCACAGACTGGTATAATCAGACACTGGTATAATCACATACTGGTATAATCACAGACTGGAATAATCACACACTAGTATAAACACACACTGGTATAAACACAGACTGGTATAATCACACACTGGTATAATCACACACAGGTAGAATCACAGACTGGTGTAATCACAGACTGGTTTAATCACATACTGCTTTAATCACAGACTGGTACAATCACACACTGGTATAATCACACACTGGTATATTCAGACACAGGTATAATCACAGACTGGTATAATCATAGACTGCTATAATGACAGACAGGTATAATCACAGACTGGTATAATGACACACTGTTATAAACACATAGGCCAAGAAATTCAGTATAGCCACTTTTGGGGCAGTAAAGTCGGGCGGCCGCTAAAGTTTGCGCCCGGCGCAATGTCGCGCCCCCTTCGCCGATATTCAGTCGCATCGCCCCAAGAGGTTGCTGCTGCGCTAAAACAGGCGATGCACGACTATCTTTAGGCGCTAAGCCGGCGGTGCTGAGCGATACCCCCGAGGCCGGGCGCAGCGCAGGTGCGGCGAGTTCTTGATTGACGGCAGACACTCTGGCGCCGGTCATCTCTTAAAGGGGGAGGGTGGATTTGTTTGCCTGCCACGCCCTGCACACTGCAGCCCTCAACCTAGGCCTGACCACTTCAGCTTCACCTGTACAACGCCCAGGACTATGGAGAAGGCCAGGGAGAGAGCGCAGCGCTTCAGCGACGGAGACCTGAGGGTGCTGGTTGGCGGAGTGGAGCGCAGGTGCCATGTTTTGTTCCCAGAAGGTGTCAAGAGGCCGCTGCCCAGCGCCTACCGGAAAGCCTGGAGGGAGGTGTCCAACAGGGTGTCTTCCAACAGCGTGGTTGCCAGGACTCCTGTGCAATGCCGGAAGAATTTCAACGACCTCACTCGGGTTGTCAGGGTGAGTAACCTTTCCAGTGTCTTCCTCATCCTTGCATGTGCACCTCACATTATGGGCAAAGGGACCTGAAAGCCCTAATGGCCAGCCCTCATCCAGCAGCTATGGGACTGGCATGAAAATCAATTGCACATTCAGCACTTTACACACTGTCCAAGCTATTTGACCATGGGAGGCATTGCAGACAAGATCAGGGCTACACATTGTCCAAGCTATTCGACCATGGGAGGCATTGCAGACAAGATCAGGGCTACACACTGTCCAAGCTATTCGACCATGGGAGGCATTGCAGACAAGATCAGGACTACGCACTGTCCAAGCTAATCGACCATGGGAGGCATTGCAGACAAGATCAGGGCTACACACTGTCCAAGCTATTCGACGATGGGAGGCAGTGCAGACAAGATCAGGGCTACACACTGTACTTAGAGGCCGTCCTTTCTCTTGCAGGCCAAGGTTGCGCACAACCGGCGCAACCGATCTGACACCGGTGGAGGCCGTCCTGACCTCAAAGAGCTCTCCAACTTCGACCAGCATGTGGAGCGCATTATGGGAGGCCGGCTGATTGGCCCCGTCGCCAGTGGAGATGCCGACCCTGTTCTGGGCACCAATGGTAAGGGCATCACCGTTTGGACCTCTCTCGTTCCACTTGCGCATCAGATCAGCATCCTTTGCCACTGTCCGACCAATGCGGTGAATGGCAGCACTCATGCCTCCCTCGCTGCCGCCCTGTCCTCACTCTAAAGCTACTCTTGTGCCTTCCTGCTTTCAGATGGTGAATCGTCAGGTGAGGAGGCGGGCCCTCAAGCTGCCACTGTCAGCGCTTCGGAAGACGAGGAGGAGGAAGAGGAAGCCGGCCCATCAGTGCCACCCTCAGCCGCGCCAGCCCATGGCGATGTAGGGGGCACGTCTTCCCTGGAGGGGAGCCGGGGGGAAGGGTAGGAGGAGAGTGAAGCTCCGGGGCCCAGCGGCCTGCAGCAACGCGGGAGAGGTGGGGAAGCTCGGCGGACTTCTCCCCAGAGGGTGAGTGCGGCCTCCAGTCCTGCGACGGTCAGCGCAGAGGAGGTGCGCCCCCTAGAGGAAATGGCCATCCAGGCTGAGCGCAGGCACACTGAGCTCATGGCTGCAGTGGCAAGGATGCCTGACTCCATAGAGTCACTGGCAAGCAGTGTGCAGGAATTTGGGGCAGCACAGGCCAGGAGTCTGCAACAATTCAGTGCAGCACAGGCCAGGAGTCTGGAACTATTCAGTGCAGCACAGGCCAGGAGTCTGCAGGACATCGCGGCAGCACAGGCCAGGAGTCTGCAGGACTTCGCGGCAGCACAGTCGGCTTCTAGCCAAGTGCTCAGTCGTGCCGTCCATTCACTGGCTGGTGTCATGCGGACACAGACCAGGGCCACAAGGGCACTAACTGCTGCCACCCTCGCTGGATCAGCCAGGCATCGCCAGGGCACTTGCCGCGCAGCAGCAGCCCAGCAGTCTGTCCTTCAGCTGTTTGCTGCGCATGCTGCAGTGCTGGCCCGTGCGAGTGCCAATGTGTCAGGCGACCAGCGAGCACCTGCGATCTGCCAGGTTGCCACCATTCCTGCAGCCGACACTGCCACTCCGCCACTGCAGCTGCCACGAGCTGCTGGACAGACTGCTGCCACCCAGCCAGAGTTGGAGCAGTCAGCAGCCGGCCACTCCAAGGCCAGAGCTGGTGCAGGTCGACCCCCAAGGGCATCTGCCGTCTCGCCATCTGCCCCTCAGCAGCCTTCCCCCAGCCTTGCTGCAGCCACTGGGCTCCCATTGAGGAGGAGCAGCAGGGCGGGCAGGGGCCAGGCAAGGATGCGCAAGGCATCGCCCTCGCAGGGCAAAAAGTAGAGGTATGCACAAATGCCTGGTGCTTGTTGTAAGTCCGACACTGGTGCAGTTGTTGTTGTGTAAGGCCGAGACTGGTGTCTTTCTTTATTTTTGTAAGGCAGAGACTGGTGTCTTTCTTTCTTTTTGTAAGGCCGAGACTGGTAGTTTTGTGTTTTTGGAGGGGGCTTCTCCACATGAGCATGTAATGTGGGAAGGGCAGAGGTTTTCAATAAATTATTGTTGTTAAATTGCAGTGTGCATGGTTTTTTGGTTAAGTCCTGGTTGCCCTGCTCGGCTGAGGGCTTGTGGAGCGGCTACATTCATCTGCTGACATTGGCACAAGCCAGTCCCTGAGAGGGGGCCTAGAACCGACGTTCAATAAGCCGGCGACGGGTGGCCCTTGCACTTTCTGCATCCCTCCTGTGCTGGTCCACCTCCTCCTCCTCCTCCTCCTCCTCCTCAGGTGGTCCTCCAATCTGTGGTGGCAGTGGCTCAGTCCTGTGGATAGCCAGGTTGTGCAGCATGCAGCAAACGACCACGAAATGGGAGACTCGCTCCGGCGAATACTGTAGGGCTCCACCGGAACGATCCAGTCAGCGGAACCGTTGCTTCAGGATGCCGATTGTTTGTTCGATGATGTTCCTGGTCGCTTGATGGCTCTCGTTGTATTCCTCTTCAGCAGGGGTGCTGGGCGCACGGAGCGGGGTCATCAGCCAGGAACACAATGGATAGCCTTTGTCCCCGATAAGCCATCCGCGTGGGTGAGGCTGGGCCTGGAACATGTCTGCCACAGAAGTCTGTCGCAGGATGAAGGCATCGTGGCTGCTGCCTGGAAAGCGGGCATTGACAGCTAGGCTGAGCTGCCTGTGGTCACACACCAGCTGGACGTTCAGCGAATGGTAGCCCTTCCGGTTGCGGTAATCCTCGGCATTCTCCAGAGGTGCCCGCAAAGCCACATGCGTGCAGTCAATGGCGCCCTGCACCATGGGGAAGCCCGCGAATGCTGCAAAGCCCATTGCACGCTGTTGCTGCTTGGCAAGGGCCATGGAGAAGGAGATGAACTGACGTCTCCTTTTGAAAAGGGCATTGGTCACCTGGCGGATGCAGCAACGCACGGCGAACTGGGAGATGTTGGCAATGTCCCCAGTAGCGGATTGGAAGGAGCCGGTGGCATAGAAGTTGAGAGCCACTGTCACCTTCACTGCCACCGACAGAGACGTCCTGCTCCTCAGCTGTGGCTGCAGATCACCGCCAAGCAGCTGGCAGATCTCTGTGACCACGTCCCTTCTGAATCGCAGCCTCCGAACACACTGCTCCTCAGACATGTTGAGATAGGAGAACTGCTGGCGGTATACCCTGGGTGGGTAAGGCCTCCTTTGCCGACGCCTGTTGCCCCCTCTCCGTCTAGCCAGGGCTGCCACTCTCTCACGGCGTCTGTGAGCCCTTTGGATGTAATTGAGAAAGCCTGCGTTGACACCCATTCAGCCCCCATAATATGCTGGCAAACAATGAGATGTCAATGAAGGCAAAGACTAGTGGAAATCTGTGGCCTGAAGCCAGAAGTACCTGTCCGAGTGTTGGGCCAAAGCAGAAAGCTATCTACCTTGGTCTCTCTCCAAAGATCCGTTTCGCAAGAGGGAGTGCTGCGAAATGGCAGCCTTTTATATTGCAGGAGGAGTGCCCTTTAATTTGCGCCCCCTGCGCCCCGCATCGGCTGAGCACCGTTCCACTTAACAGTCACTAGGGGCGCCAGGCGCACAATGGGGCATTGCCACTGAAGTTCCGGTTGGGGGTGCACAAAGGGCGTTGCACGAGGAAATGATGTCATGATCTGCGTGCGCAGCTGAGCACGCACAAAGATTTTGCGCCGCCGCTAAATCTCTAGTGAAGTTGGGGCGAGGCGCAGTTCTCGCTGCGGCCGGGCGCTACCCGCCTAGCGCCCAACATCTACTCCTCCTAAGGCGCGAACGGCTGGTGCAACCAACTGAATTTCTAGGCCATACTGTTACAATCACCGACTGGTATAATCACACACTGCTGTAATCACAGACTGGTATAATCACAGACTGGTACAATCACAAACTGGGATAATCACAGACTGGTATAATCACACACTGGTATAATCACACACTGGTATAATCACAGACTGGTACAATCACACACTGGTAGAATCACATACTGTTATAATCACAGACTGGTATAATCACACACTGGTATAATCACAGATTGGTATAATCACACACTGGCATAATATCAGACTGCTATAATCACAGACTGGTACAATCACACACTGGTATAATCACAGACTAGTATAATCACACACTTGTATAATCACAGACTGGTATAATCACACACTGGTATAATCACATACTGGCATAATCACAGACTGGAATAATCACACACTGGTATAAACACACACTGGTATAAACACAGACTGGTATAATCACAGACTGGTATAATCACACACTGGTATAATCACACACTGGTATAATCACACAATGGAACAGTCACACACTGGTATAATCACACACTGGTAAAATCACAGACTGGTATAATCACAGACTGGTATAATCACAGACTGGTATAATCACAGACTCGTACAATCACAGACTGGTATAATCACAGACTGGTATAATCACACACTTGTATAATCACAGACTGGTATAATCAGACACTGGTATAATCACAGTCTGGTATAATCACACACAGGTATAATCACAGACTGGTATAACCACTGACTGGTACAATCACACACTGGTAGTAACACACACTGTTAAAATAACACACTGGAATAATCACGGATTGCTTTAACCACGCACTGGTATAATCAGAGACTGGTAAAATCACACACTGGTAGAATCACATACAGGTATAACCGCAGACTGGTAAAATCACACACTGGTATGCACACAGACTGGTATAATCACACACTGGTATAATCACACACAGGTATAATCACACACTGGTATAATCACAGGCTGGTTTAATCACATACTGCTATAATCACAGACTGGTACAATCACACACTGGTATAATCACACATCGGTATGATCACAGACTGGTACAATCACACACTGGTATAATCACACACTGGTATAATCAGACATAGGTATAATCAAAGACTGGTATAATCACAGACTGCTATAATGAAGACAGGCATAATCACAGACTGGTATAATCACACACTTGTATAATCACAGACTGGTATAATCAGACACTGGTATAATCACAGTCTGGTATAATCACACACAGGTATAATCACAGACTGGTATAATCACTGACTGGTACAATCACACACTGGTAGTAACACACACTGTTATAATAACACACTGGAATAATCACGGATTGGTATAATCACACACTGGTATAATCAGAGACTGGTACAATCACACACTGGTAGAATCACATACTGGTATAATCGCAGACTGGTAAAATCACACACTGGTATGCACACAGACTGGTATAATCACACACTGGTATAATCACACACAGGTATAATCACAGACTGCTATAATGAAGACAGGTATAATCACAGACTGGTATGATTACACACTGTTATAAACACATACTGTTATAATGACAGACTGGTATAATTACAGACTGGTACAATCACACTCTGGTATAAACAAATACTGTTATAATCACAGAATGGTATAATCACAAACTGGTGTAAACACAGGCTGGTACAATCACACACTGGTATAATCACATAATGGACCAGTCACAGACTGGTATAATCACACACTGGTATAATCACACACTGGTAAAATCACAGACTGGTATAATCACAGACTGGTATAATCACAGAATGGTATAATCACAGACTGGTACAATCACAGACTGGTATAATCACATACTGGTCTAGTCACAGACTGGTATAATCAGACACTGGTATAATCACAGGCTGGAATAATCACAGACTGGTATAGTCACACACTTGTATAATCAAATACTGCTATAATCACAGACTGGTATTATCACAGACAGGTATAATCACAGACTGGAATAATGAGAGACTGGTATAATCAGACACTGGAACTGTCACAGACTGGTATAATCACACACTGGTATAATCACACAATGGTAAAATCACAGACTGGTATGAACAAATACTGCTATAATCACAGACTGGTATAATCACAGACAGCTTTAATCACAGACTGGAATAATGAGAGACTGGGATAATCAGACACTGGTACAGTCGCAGACTGGTAAAATCAAACACTAGTATAATCACAGACTGGTACAATCACACTCTGGTATAATCACAGACTGGTACAATCACAGACTGGTATAATTACAGATTGGTGCAATCACACACTGGTATAATCACATACTTGTATAATCATGCAGTGGTATATTCACAGACTGGTATAATCACACATTGGCATAATCACACACTGGTATAATCACAGACCGGTATAATCACAGACTGGTACAATCAGGCATCGGTATAATCACACACTGGAATAATCACACACTGGTAAAATCATAGACTGGTATAATCACAGATTGGTATAATCACAGACTGGTACAATCACACACTGGTATAACCACACACTGGTATAATCACAGACTGGTACAATCACACACTGGTATAATCACACACTGGTATAACCACAGACTGGTATAATCACATACTGGTACAGTAAAAGACAGGTATCATCACACACTGGTATAATCGCACACTGGTATAATCACAAACTGCTCTAATCACAGACTGGTATAATCACAGGCTGGTATAATCAGACACTGGCACAATCACAGACTGGTATAATCACACTCTGATATAAGCACAGACTGGTATAATCACAGACTGGTATAAACAGAGACACGTATAATCATAGACTGGTACAATCACACACTGGTATAATCACGCACGGGTATAATCACAGAGCGGTACAGTCATACACTGGTATAATCACACTCTGTTATAATCACACACAGGTATAATCAGAGACTGGTATAATCACAGACTCGTATAATCATACACTTTGATTATATCAGCCTGTGGTTATAGCAGTGTGTGATTATACCAGTCTGTGATTATAACAGAGTGTGATTATACCAGTGTGTGATTGTACCACTCTGTGATTATACCCGTGCGTGATTATAACAGTGTGTGCTTGTACCAGTCTATGATTATACATGTCTGTGATTATGCCAGTCTGTGATTATACCAGTCTGTGATTATATCCGTTTTTGAGTATACCAGTTTGTGATTATAGCAAACAGATACAATCACAGACTGGTATAATCACAGACTGGTTTAATCACAGACTGGTATAATCACAGACTGGTATAATCACAGACTGGTATAATCACAGACTGGTATAACCACACACTGATTTTATCACAGACTGGTATAATCACAGACTGGTATAATCACAGATTAGTATAACCACACACTGGTATAATCACAGACTGGTATAATCACACACTAATATAATCACATACTGTTATAATCACAGACTGGTATAATCACACACTGGTATAATCACGCACAGGTATAATCACAGACTGGTATAATCACAGACTGGGACAATCACACAGTGGTAGAAACACACACTGGTACAATCATACACTGGTATAATCAAAGATTGGTATAATCACGCACTGGTATAATATCAGACTGCTATAATCACAGACTGGTACAATCACACACTGGTATAATCACAGACTGGTATAATCAGACACAGGTATAATCACATACTGGTATAATCACAGACTGGTATAATCACACACTGATATAATCACATACTGTTATAATCACAGACTGGTATAATCACACACTGGTATAATCACACACAGGTATAATCACATACTGGTTTAATCACAGACTGGTATAACCAAACACTGATATAATCACAGACTGGTATAATCACAGACTGGTATAATCACAGATTAGTATAACCACACACTGGTATAATCACAGACTGGTATAATCACACAATGGAACAGTCACAGACTGGTATAACCACACACTGGTATAATCACACACTGGTAAAATCACAGACTGGTATAATCACAGACTGGTATAATCACAGACTGGTATAATCACAGACTCGTACAATCACAGACTGGTATAATCACAGACTGGTATAATCACACACTTGTATAATCACAGACTGGTATAATCAGACACTGGTATAATCACAGTCTGGTATAATCACACACAGGTATAATCACAGACTGGTATAACCACTGACTGGTACAATCACACACTGGTAGTAACACACACTGTTAAAATAACACACTGGAATAATCACGGATTGCTTTAACCACGCACTGGTATAATCAGAGACTGGTAAAATCACACACTGGTAGAATCACATACAGGTATAACCGCAGACTGGTAAAATCACACACTGGTATGCACACAGACTGGTATAATCACACACTGGTATAATCACACACAGGTATAATCACACACTGGTATAATCACAGGCTGGTTTAATCACATACTGCTATAATCACAGACTGGTACAATCACACACTGGTATAATCACACATCGGTATGATCACAGACTGGTACAATCACACACTGGTATAATCACACACTGGTATAATCAGACATAGGTATAATCAAAGACTGGTATAATCACAGACTGCTATAATGAAGACAGGCATAATCACAGACTGGTATAATCACACACTTGTATAATCACAGACTGGTATAATCAGACACTGGTATAATCACAGTCTGGTATAATCACACACAGGTATAATCACAGACTGGTATAATCACTGACTGGTACAATCACACACTGGTAGTAACACACACTGTTATAATAACACACTGGAATAATCACGGATTGGTATAATCACACACTGGTATAATCAGAGACTGGTACAATCACACACTGGTAGAATCACATACTGGTATAATCGCAGACTGGTAAAATCACACACTGGTATGCACACAGACTGGTATAATCACACACTGGTATAATCACACACAGGTATAATCACAGACTGCTATAATGAAGACAGGTATAATCACAGACTGGTATGATTACACACTGTTATAAACACATACTGTTATAATGACAGACTGGTATAATTACAGACTGGTACAATCACACTCTGGTATAAACAAATACTGTTATAATCACAGAATGGTATAATCACAAACTGGTGTAAACACAGGCTGGTACAATCACACACTGGTATAATCACATAATGGACCAGTCACAGACTGGTATAATCACACACTGGTATAATCACACACTGGTAAAATCACAGACTGGTATAATCACAGACTGGTATAATCACAGAATGGTATAATCACAGACTGGTACAATCACAGACTGGTATAATCACATACTGGTCTAGTCACAGACTGGTATAATCAGACACTGGTATAATCACAGGCTGGAATAATCACAGACTGGTATAGTCACACACTTGTATAATCAAATACTGCTATAATCACAGACTGGTATTATCACAGACAGGTATAATCACAGACTGGAATAATGAGAGACTGGTATAATCAGACACTGGAACTGTCACAGACTGGTATAATCACACACTGGTATAATCACACAATGGTAAAATCACAGACTGGTATGAACAAATACTGCTATAATCACAGACTGGTATAATCACAGACAGCTTTAATCACAGACTGGAATAATGAGAGACTGGGATAATCAGACACTGGTACAGTCGCAGACTGGTAAAATCAAACACTAGTATAATCACAGACTGGTACAATCACACTCTGGTATAATCACAGACTGGTACAATCACAGACTGGTATAATTACAGATTGGTGCAATCACACACTGGTATAATCACATACTTGTATAATCATGCAGTGGTATATTCACAGACTGGTATAATCACACATTGGCATAATCACACACTGGTATAATCACAGACCGGTATAATCACAGACTGGTACAATCAGGCATCGGTATAATCACACACTGGAATAATCACACACTGGTAAAATCATAGACTGGTATAATCACAGATTGGTATAATCACAGACTGGTACAATCACACACTGGTATAACCACACACTGGTATAATCACAGACTGGTACAATCACACACTGGTATAATCACACACTGGTATAACCACAGACTGGTATAATCACATACTGGTACAGTAAAAGACAGGTATCATCACACACTGGTATAATCGCACACTGGTATAATCACAAACTGCTCTAATCACAGACTGGTATAATCACAGGCTGGTATAATCAGACACTGGCACAATCACAGACTGGTATAATCACACTCTGATATAAGCACAGACTGGTATAATCACAGACTGGTATAAACAGAGACACGTATAATCATAGACTGGTACAATCACACACTGGTATAATCACGCACGGGTATAATCACAGAGCGGTACAGTCATACACTGGTATAATCACACTCTGTTATAATCACACACAGGTATAATCAGAGACTGGTATAATCACAGACTCGTATAATCATACACTTTGATTATATCAGCCTGTGGTTATAGCAGTGTGTGATTATACCAGTCTGTGATTATAACAGAGTGTGATTATACCAGTGTGTGATTGTACCACTCTGTGATTATACCCGTGCGTGATTATAACAGTGTGTGCTTGTACCAGTCTATGATTATACATGTCTGTGATTATGCCAGTCTGTGATTATACCAGTCTGTGATTATATCCGTTTTTGAGTATACCAGTTTGTGATTATAGCAAACAGATACAATCACAGACTGGTATAATCACAGACTGGTTTAATCACAGACTGGTATAATCACAGACTGGTATAATCACAGACTGGTATAATCACAGACTGGTATAACCACACACTGATTTTATCACAGACTGGTATAATCACAGACTGGTATAATCACAGATTAGTATAACCACACACTGGTATAATCACAGACTGGTATAATCACACACTAATATAATCACATACTGTTATAATCACAGACTGGTATAATCACACACTGGTATAATCACGCACAGGTATAATCACAGACTGGTATAATCACAGACTGGGACAATCACACAGTGGTAGAAACACACACTGGTACAATCATACACTGGTATAATCAAAGATTGGTATAATCACGCACTGGTATAATATCAGACTGCTATAATCACAGACTGGTACAATCACACACTGGTATAATCACAGACTGGTATAATCAGACACAGGTATAATCACATACTGGTATAATCACAGACTGGTATAATCACACACTGATATAATCACATACTGTTATAATCACAGACTGGTATAATCACACACTGGTATAATCACACACAGGTATAATCACATACTGGTTTAATCACAGACTGGTATAACCAAACACTGATATAATCACAGACTGGTATAATCACAGACTGGTATAATCACAGATTAGTATAACCACACACTGGTATAATCACAGACTGGTATAATCACACACAGGTATAATCACATACTGGTATAATCACAGACTGGTATAATCACACACTGGTGTAATCAGAGACTGGTATAATCACACACTGGTATAATCACACAATGGAACAGTCACACACTGGTATAATCACACACTGGTAAAATCACAGAGTGGTATAATCACAGACTGGTATAATCACAGACTGGTATAATCACACACTTGTATAATCACAGACTGGTATAATCACACACTGGTATAATCACAGACTGGTATAATCACAGACTGGTATAATCACACACTGATAGAAACACACACTGGTATAATCACACACTGGTATAATCAAAAATTGGTATAATCACGCTCTGGTATAATATCAGACTGCTATAATCACAGAGTGGTACAATCACACACTGGTATTATCGCAGACTGGTACTATCACACTCTGGTAGAAACACACACTGGTATAATCACACACTGGTATAATCACAGATTGGTATAATCACGGCCTGGTATAATATCAGACTGCTATAATCACAGACTGGTACAATCACTCACTGGTATAATCAGAGACTGGTATAATCACACACTTGTATAATCACAGACTGGTATAATCACAGACAGGTATAATCACAGACTGGTATAATCACAGACTGGTATAATCACAGATTAGTATAACCACACACTGGTATAATCACAGACTGGTATAATCACACACTGATATAATCACATACTGTTATAATCACAGACTGGTATAATCACACACTGGTATAATCACACAATGGAACAGTCACACACTGGTATAATCACACACTGGTAAAATCACAGACTGGTATAATCACAGACTGGTATAATCACAGACTGGTATAAACACATACTGAAATAATCACAGACTGGTATAATCACACTCTGGTATAATCAAAGACTGGTATAATCACAGACTGGTACAATCACACACTGGTAGAAACACACACTGGTATAATCACACACTGGTATAATCACAGACTGCTATAATCACAGACTGGTACAATCACACACTGGTATAATCACAGACTGGTACAGTCACACTCTGGTAGAAACACACACTGGTATAATCACAGATTGGTATAATCATGCCCTGGTATAATATCAGACTGCTATAATCACAGACTGGTACAATCACTCACTGGTATATTCAGAGACTGGTATAATCACACACTTGTATAATCACAGATTGGTATAATCACAGACAGGTATAATCACACACTGGTATAATCACAGACTGGTATAATCACACACAGGTATAATCACAGGCTGGCATAATCGCAGACTGGTACAATCACACACTAGTAGAAAAAAACACTGTTATAATAACACACTGGTATAATCACAGACTGGTACAATCACAGGCTGGTATAATCAGACACTTGTATAATCACAGACTGGTATAATCTCACACTGAAATAATCACATACTGGTATAATCACAGACTGGTATAACCACACACTGATATAATCACAGACTGGTATAATCACAGACTGGTATAATCACAGATTAGTATAACCACACACTGGTATAATCACAGACTGGTATAATCACACACTGATATAATCACATACTGTTATAATCACAGACTGGTATAATCACAGACTGGTATAACCACACACAGGTATAATCAGAGACTGGTATAACCACACACTGATATAATCACAGACTGGTATAATCACAGACTGGTATAATCACAGATCAGTATAACCACACACTGGTATAATCACAGACTGGTATAATCACACACTGATATAATGACATACTGTTATAATCACAGACTGGTATAATCACAGACTGGTATAACCACACAAAGGTATAATCACAGACTGGTATAATCACAGACTGGTACAATCACATAGTGGTAGAAACACACGCTGGTACAATCACACACTGGTATAATCAAAGATTGGTATAATCACGCACTGGTATAATATCAGACTGCTATAATCACAGACTGGTACAATCACACACTGTTATAATCACAGACTGGTATAATCACACACAGGTATAATCACAGACTGGTATAATCACAGACTTGTATAATCACACACTGGTGTAATCACAGACTGGTATAATCACACACTGGTATAATCACACAATGGAACAGTCACACACTGGTATAATCACACACTGGTAAAATCACAGACTGGTATAATCACAGACTGGTATAATCACAGACAGGTATAATCACAGACTCGTACAATCACAGACTGGTATAATCACAGTCTGGTATAATCACACACAGGTATAATCACAGTCTGGTATAATCACACACAGGTATAATCACTGACTGGTACAATCACACACTGGTATAATAACACACTGGAATAATCACGGATTGGTATAACCACACACTGGTATCATCAGAGACTGGTACAATCACACACTGGTAGAATCACATACAGGTATAATCGCAGACTGGTAAAATCACACACTGGTGTAATCACACACAGGT
Source organism: Somniosus microcephalus (assembly GCF_052327205.1). NCBI lineage: Eukaryota > Metazoa > Chordata > Chondrichthyes > Squaliformes > Somniosidae > Somniosus > Somniosus microcephalus. The sequence goes on along the minus strand of NC_140989.1, from coordinate 72,021,230 downwards.
ATAATCACAGACTGGTATAATCACACACAGGTATAATCACATACTGGTATAATCACAGACTGGTACAATCACACACTGGTATAATCACACATCGGTATGATCACAGACTGGTACAATCACACACTGTTATAATCACACACTGGTATAATCAGACATAGGTATAATCAAAGACTGGTATAATCACAGACTGCTATAATGAAGACAGGTATAATCACAGACTGGTATAATCACACACTTGTATAATCACAGACTGGTATAATCAGACACTGGTATAATCACAGTCTGGTATAATCACACACAGGTATAATCACAGACTGGTATAATCACTGACTGGTACAATCACACACTGGTAGTAACAAACACTGTTATAATAACACACTGGTATAATCAGAGACTGGTACAATCACACACTGGTAGAATCACATACTGGTATAATCGCAGACTGGTAAAATCACACACTGGTATGCACACAGACTGGTATAATCACACACTGGTATAATCACACACAGGTATAATCACAGACTGCTATAATGAAGACAGGTATAATCACAGACTGGTATGATTACACACTGTTATAAACACATACTATTATAATGACAGACTGGTACAATCACACTCTGGTATAAACAAATACTGTTATAATCAGAGAATGGTATAATCACACACTGGTGTAAACACAGGCTGGTACAATCACACACTGGTATAATCACATAATGGACCAGTCACAGACTGGTATAATCACACACTGGTATAATCAAACACTGGTATAATCACAGACTGGTACAATCACACACTGGTAGAATCACATACTGCTATAATCACAGACAGGTATAATCACACACTGGTGTAATCACAGACTGGTATAATCACACACTGGCATAATCACACAATGGAACAGTCACAGACTGGTATAACCACACACTGGTATAATCACACACTGGTAAAATCACAGACTGGTATAATCACAGACTGGTATAAACACAGACTGGTATAATCACAGAATCGTACAATCACAGACTGGTATAATCACAGACTGGTATAATCACACACTTGTATAATCACAGACTGGTATAATCAGGCACTGGTATAATCACAGACTGGTATAATCACACACAGGTATAATCACAGACTGGTATAATCACTGACTGGTACAATCACACACTGGTAGAAAAACACACTGTTATAATAACACACTGGAATAATCACAGATTGGTATAACCACACACTGGAATAAACACAGACTGGTACAATCACACACTGATATGCACACAGACTGGTATAATCACACACTGGTATAATCACACACAGTTATAATCACAGACTGGCATAATCACAGACTGGTTTAATCACATACTGCTATAATCACAGACTGGTACAATCACACACTGGTATAATCACACATCGGTATGATCACAGACTGGTACAATCACACACTGGTATAATCACACACTGGTATAAACAGACATAGGTATAATCAAAGACTGGTATAATCAGAGACTGCTATAATGAAGACAGGTAAAATCACAGACTGGTATAATCACACACTGGTGTAAACACAGGCTGGTACAATCACACACTGGTATAATCACATAATGGAACAGTCACAGACTGGTATAATCACAGACTGGTATAATCACCGACTGGTATAATCACAGACTGGTACAATCACAGACTGGTATAATCAGACACTGGTATAATCACAGACTGGAATAATCACAGACTGGTATAGTCACACACTTGTATAATCAAATACTGCTATAATCACAGACTGGTATAATCACAGACAGATATAATGACAGACTGGAATAACGAGAGACTGGTATAATCAGACACTGGAACAGTCACAGACAGGTATAATCACACACTGGTATAATCACACAATGGTAAAATCACAGACTGGATATAATCACAGACTGGTATAATCACAGACTGGTATAATCACAGACTGGTACAATCACACTCTGGTATAATCAAATACTGCTATAATCACAGACTGGTATAATCACAGACAGGTTTAATCACAGACTGGAATAATGAGAGATAATCAGACACTGGTACAGTCGCAGACTGGTAAAATCACACACTAGTATAATCACAGACTGGTACAATCACACTCTGGTATATTCACAGACTGGTACAATCACAGACTGGTATAATCACAGATTGGTGCAATCACACACTGGTATAATCACATACTCGTATAATCATACAGTGGTATATTCACAGACTGGTATAATCACACATTGTCATAATCACACACTGGTATAATCACAGACTGGTATAATCACAGACTGGTACAATCAAAGATACGTATAATCACAGACTGGTATAATCAGGCATCAGTATAATCACACACTGGAATAATCACACACTGGTAAAATCATAGACTGGTAAAATCACAGATTTTATAATCACAGACTGGTACAATCACACACTGGTACAATCACACACTGGTATAATCACAGACTGGTACAATCACACACTGGTATAATCACACACTGGTATAATCACAGACTGGTATAATCACATACTGGTACAGTAAAAGACTGGTATAATCACACACTGGTATAATCGCTCACTGGTATAATCACAGACTGCTCTAATCACAGACTGGTATAATCACAGGCTGGTATAATCAGAGACCGGCACAATCACAGACTGCTATAAACACATACTTTTATAATCACAGACTGAAATAATCAGAGCCTGGTATAATCACACTCTGATATAAGCACAGACTGGTATAATCACAAACTGGTATAATCACAAACTGATATAATCACAGACTGGTATAATCACAGACTGGTCTAATCACAGACACGTATAATCATAGATTGGTACAATCACACACTGGTATAATCACGCACGGGTATATTCACAGTGTGGTACAATCATACACTGGTATAATCACACTCTGTTTTAATCACACACAGGTATAATCAAAGACTGGTATAATCACAAACTGGTATAATCACACACTGTGATTATATCAGTCTGTGGTTATAGCAGTGTGTGATTATACCAGTCTGTGATTATAACAGAGTGTGATTATACCAGTGTGTGATTGTACCACTCTGTGATTATACCCGTGCGTGATTATACCAGTGTGTGATTGTACCAGTCTATGATTATACGTGTCTGTGATTAGATCAGTCTATGATTATTCCAGTGTGTGATTATATCAGTTTGTGATTATACCAGTTTGTGATTATAGCAAACAAATACAATCACAGACTGGTATAATCACAGACTGGTATAATCACAGACTGGTACAATCACAGACTGGTATAATCACAGCCTGGTATAATCACAGACTGGTATAATCACACACTGGTATAATCACAGACTGGTATAATCACACACTGGTATTGTCACATACTGTTATAATCACAGACTGGTATAATCACACACTGGTATAATATCAGACTGCTATAATCACAGACTGATACAATCACACACTGGTATAATCACAGACTGGTATAATCACACACTGGTATAATATCAGACTGCTATAATCACAGACTGGTACAATCACACACTGGTATAATCACAGACTGGTATAATCACACACTTGTACAATCACAGACTGGTATAATCAGACACTGGTATAATCACATACTGGTATAATCACAGACTGGAATAATCACACACTAGTATAAACACACACTGGTATAAACACAGACTGGTATAATCACACACTGGTATAATCACACACAGGTAGAATCACAGACTGGTGTAATCACAGACTGGTTTAATCACATACTGCTTTAATCACAGACTGGTACAATCACACACTGGTATAATCACACACTGGTATATTCAGACACAGGTATAATCACAGACTGGTATAATCATAGACTGCTATAATGACAGACAGGTATAATCACAGACTGGTATAATGACACACTGTTATAAACACATAGGCCAAGAAATTCAGTATAGCCACTTTTGGGGCAGTAAAGTCGGGCGGCCGCTAAAGTTTGCGCCCGGCGCAATGTCGCGCCCCCTTCGCCGATATTCAGTCGCATCGCCCCAAGAGGTTGCTGCTGCGCTAAAACAGGCGATGCACGACTATCTTTAGGCGCTAAGCCGGCGGTGCTGAGCGATACCCCCGAGGCCGGGCGCAGCGCAGGTGCGGCGAGTTCTTGATTGACGGCAGACACTCTGGCGCCGGTCATCTCTTAAAGGGGGAGGGTGGATTTGTTTGCCTGCCACGCCCTGCACACTGCAGCCCTCAACCTAGGCCTGACCACTTCAGCTTCACCTGTACAACGCCCAGGACTATGGAGAAGGCCAGGGAGAGAGCGCAGCGCTTCAGCGACGGAGACCTGAGGGTGCTGGTTGGCGGAGTGGAGCGCAGGTGCCATGTTTTGTTCCCAGAAGGTGTCAAGAGGCCGCTGCCCAGCGCCTACCGGAAAGCCTGGAGGGAGGTGTCCAACAGGGTGTCTTCCAACAGCGTGGTTGCCAGGACTCCTGTGCAATGCCGGAAGAATTTCAACGACCTCACTCGGGTTGTCAGGGTGAGTAACCTTTCCAGTGTCTTCCTCATCCTTGCATGTGCACCTCACATTATGGGCAAAGGGACCTGAAAGCCCTAATGGCCAGCCCTCATCCAGCAGCTATGGGACTGGCATGAAAATCAATTGCACATTCAGCACTTTACACACTGTCCAAGCTATTTGACCATGGGAGGCATTGCAGACAAGATCAGGGCTACACATTGTCCAAGCTATTCGACCATGGGAGGCATTGCAGACAAGATCAGGGCTACACACTGTCCAAGCTATTCGACCATGGGAGGCATTGCAGACAAGATCAGGACTACGCACTGTCCAAGCTAATCGACCATGGGAGGCATTGCAGACAAGATCAGGGCTACACACTGTCCAAGCTATTCGACGATGGGAGGCAGTGCAGACAAGATCAGGGCTACACACTGTACTTAGAGGCCGTCCTTTCTCTTGCAGGCCAAGGTTGCGCACAACCGGCGCAACCGATCTGACACCGGTGGAGGCCGTCCTGACCTCAAAGAGCTCTCCAACTTCGACCAGCATGTGGAGCGCATTATGGGAGGCCGGCTGATTGGCCCCGTCGCCAGTGGAGATGCCGACCCTGTTCTGGGCACCAATGGTAAGGGCATCACCGTTTGGACCTCTCTCGTTCCACTTGCGCATCAGATCAGCATCCTTTGCCACTGTCCGACCAATGCGGTGAATGGCAGCACTCATGCCTCCCTCGCTGCCGCCCTGTCCTCACTCTAAAGCTACTCTTGTGCCTTCCTGCTTTCAGATGGTGAATCGTCAGGTGAGGAGGCGGGCCCTCAAGCTGCCACTGTCAGCGCTTCGGAAGACGAGGAGGAGGAAGAGGAAGCCGGCCCATCAGTGCCACCCTCAGCCGCGCCAGCCCATGGCGATGTAGGGGGCACGTCTTCCCTGGAGGGGAGCCGGGGGGAAGGGTAGGAGGAGAGTGAAGCTCCGGGGCCCAGCGGCCTGCAGCAACGCGGGAGAGGTGGGGAAGCTCGGCGGACTTCTCCCCAGAGGGTGAGTGCGGCCTCCAGTCCTGCGACGGTCAGCGCAGAGGAGGTGCGCCCCCTAGAGGAAATGGCCATCCAGGCTGAGCGCAGGCACACTGAGCTCATGGCTGCAGTGGCAAGGATGCCTGACTCCATAGAGTCACTGGCAAGCAGTGTGCAGGAATTCGGGGCAGCACAGGCCAGGAGTCTGCAACAATTCAGTGCAGCACAGGCCAGGAGTCTGGAACTATTCAGTGCAGCACAGGCCAGGAGTCTGCAGGACATCGCGGCAGCACAGGCCAGGAGTCTGCAGGACTTCGCGGCAGCACAGTCGGCTTCTAGCCAAGTGCTCAGTCGTGCCGTCCATTCACTGGCTGGTGTCATGCGGACACAGACCAGGGCCACAAGGGCACTAACTGCTGCCACCCTCGCTGGATCAGCCAGGCATCGCCAGGGCACTTGCCGCGCAGCAGCAGCCCAGCAGTCTGTCCTTCAGCTGTTTGCTGCGCATGCTGCAGTGCTGGCCCGTGCGAGTGCCAATGTGTCAGGCGACCAGCGAGCACCTGCGATCTGCCAGGTTGCCACCATTCCTGCAGCCGACACTGCCACTCCGCCACTGCAGCTGCCACGAGCTGCTGGACAGACTGCTGCCACCCAGCCAGAGTTGGAGCAGTCAGCAGCCGGCCACTCCAAGGCCAGAGCTGGTGCAGGTCGACCCCCAAGGGCATCTGCCGTCTCGCCATCTGCCCCTCAGCAGCCTTCCCCCAGCCTTGCTGCAGCCACTGGGCTCCCATTGAGGAGGAGCAGCAGGGCGGGCAGGGGCCAGGCAAGGATGCGCAAGGCATCGCCCTCGCAGGGCAAAAAGTAGAGGTATGCACAAATGCCTGGTGCTTGTTGTAAGTCCGACACTGGTGCAGTTGTTGTTGTGTAAGGCCGAGACTGGTGTCTTTCTTTATTTTTGTAAGGCAGAGACTGGTGTCTTTCTTTCTTTTTGTAAGGCCGAGACTGGTAGTTTTGTGTTTTTGGAGGGGGCTTCTCCACATGAGCATGTAATGTGGGAAGGGCAGAGGTTTTCAATAAATTATTGTTGTTAAATTGCAGTGTGCATGGTTTTTTGGTTAAGTCCTGGTTGCCCTGCTCGGCTGAGGGCTTGTGGAGCGGCTACATTCATCTGCTGACATTGGCACAAGCCAGTCCCTGAGAGGGGGCCTAGAACCGACGTTCAATAAGCCGGCGACGGGTGGCCCTTGCACTTTCTGCATCCCTCCTGTGCTGGTCCACCTCCTCCTCCTCCTCCTCCTCCTCCTCAGGTGGTCCTCCAATCTGTGGTGGCAGTGGCTCAGTCCTGTGGATAGCCAGGTTGTGCAGCATGCAGCAAACGACCACGAAATGGGAGACTCGCTCCGGCGAATACTGTAGGGCTCCACCGGAACGATCCAGTCAGCGGAACCGTTGCTTCAGGATGCCGATTGTTTGTTCGATGATGTTCCTGGTCGCTTGATGGCTCTCGTTGTATTCCTCTTCAGCAGGGGTGCTGGGCGCACGGAGCGGGGTCATCAGCCAGGAACACAATGGATAGCCTTTGTCCCCGATAAGCCATCCGCGTGGGTGAGGCTGGGCCTGGAACATGTCTGCCACAGAAGTCTGTCGCAGGATGAAGGCATCGTGGCTGCTGCCTGGAAAGCGGGCATTGACAGCTAGGCTGAGCTGCCTGTGGTCACACACCAGCTGGACGTTCAGCGAATGGTAGCCCTTCCGGTTGCGGTAATCCTCGGCATTCTCCAGAGGTGCCCGCAAAGCCACATGCGTGCAGTCAATGGCGCCCTGCACCATGGGGAAGCCCGCGAATGCTGCAAAGCCCATTGCACGCTGTTGCTGCTTGGCAAGGGCCATGGAGAAGGAGATGAACTGACGTCTCCTTTTGAAAAGGGCATTGGTCACCTGGCGGATGCAGCAACGCACGGCGAACTGGGAGATGTTGGCAATGTCCCCAGTAGCGGATTGGAAGGAGCCGGTGGCATAGAAGTTGAGAGCCACTGTCACCTTCACTGCCACCGACAGAGACGTCCTGCTCCTCAGCTGTGGCTGCAGATCACCGCCAAGCAGCTGGCAGATCTCTGTGACCACGTCCCTTCTGAATCGCAGCCTCCGAACACACTGCTCCTCAGACATGTTGAGATAGGAGAACTGCTGGCGGTATACCCTGGGTGGGTAAGGCCTCCTTTGCCGACGCCTGTTGCCCCCTCTCCGTCTAGCCAGGGCTGCCACTCTCTCACGGCGTCTGTGAGCCCTTTGGATGTAATTGAGAAAGCCTGCGTTGACACCCATTCAGCCCCCATAATATGCTGGCAAACAATGAGATGTCAATGAAGGCAAAGACTAGTGGAAATCTGTGGCCTGAAGCCAGAAGTACCTGTCCGAGTGTTGGGCCAAAGCAGAAAGCTATCTACCTTGGTCTCTCTCCAAAGATCCGTTTCGCAAGAGGGAGTGCTGCGAAATGGCAGCCTTTTATATTGCAGGAGGAGTGCCCTTTAATTTGCGCCCCCTGCGCCCCGCATCGGCTGAGCACCGTTCCACTTAACAGTCACTAGGGGCGCCAGGCGCACAATGGGGCATTGCCACTGAAGTTCCGGTTGGGGGTGCACAAAGGGCGTTGCACGAGGAAATGATGTCATGATCTGCGTGCGCAGCTGAGCACGCACAAAGATTTTGCGCCGCCGCTAAATCTCTAGTGAAGTTGGGGCGAGGCGCAGTTCTCGCTGCGGCCGGGCGCTACCCGCCTAGCGCCCAACATCTACTCCTCCTAAGGCGCGAACGGCTGGTGCAACCAACTGAATTTCTAGGCCATACTGTTACAATCACCGACTGGTATAATCACACACTGGTGTAATCACAGACTGGTATAATCACAGACTGGTACAATCACAAACTGGGATAATCACAGACTGGTATAATCACACACTGGTATAATCACACACTGGTATAATCACAGACTGGTACAATCACACACTGGTAGAATCACATACTGTTATAATCACAGACTGGTATAATCACACACTGGTATAATCACAGATTGGTATAATCACACACTGGCATAATATCAGACTGCTATAATCACAGACTGGTACAATCACACACTGGTATAATCACAGACTAGTATAATCACACACTTGTATAATCACAGACTGGTATAATCACACACTGGTATAATCACATACTGGCATAATCACAGACTGGAATAATCACACACTGGTATAAACACACACTGGTATAAACACAGACTGGTATAATCACAGACTGGTATAATCACACACTGGTATAATCACACACTGGTATAATCACACAATGGAACAGTCACACACTGGTATAATCACACACTGGTAAAATCACAGACTGGTATAATCACAGACTGGTATAATCACAGACTGGTATAATCACAGACTCGTACAATCACAGACTGGTATAATCACAGACTGGTATAATCACACACTTGTATAATCACAGACTGGTATAATCAGACACTGGTATAATCACAGTCTGGTATAATCACACACAGGTATAATCACAGACTGGTATAACCACTGACTGGTACAATCACACACTGGTAGTAACACACACTGTTAAAATAACACACTGGAATAATCACGGATTGCTTTAACCACGCACTGGTATAATCAGAGACTGGTAAAATCACACACTGGTAGAATCACATACAGGTATAACCGCAGACTGGTAAAATCACACACTGGTATGCACACAGACTGGTATAATCACACACTGGTATAATCACACACAGGTATAATCACACACTGGTATAATCACAGGCTGGTTTAATCACATACTGCTATAATCACAGACTGGTACAATCACACACTGGTATAATCACACATCGGTATGATCACAGACTGGTACAATCACACACTGGTATAATCACACACTGGTATAATCAGACATAGGTATAATCAAAGACTGGTATAATCACAGACTGCTATAATGAAGACAGGCATAATCACAGACTGGTATAATCACACACTTGTATAATCACAGACTGGTATAATCAGACACTGGTATAATCACAGTCTGGTATAATCACACACAGGTATAATCACAGACTGGTATAATCACTGACTGGTACAATCACACACTGGTAGTAACACACACTGTTATAATAACACACTGGAATAATCACGGATTGGTATAATCACACACTGGTATAATCAGAGACTGGTACAATCACACACTGGTAGAATCACATACTGGTATAATCGCAGACTGGTAAAATCACACACTGGTATGCACACAGACTGGTATAATCACACACTGGTATAATCACACACAGGTATAATCACAGACTGCTATAATGAAGACAGGTATAATCACAGACTGGTATGATTACACACTGTTATAAACACATACTGTTATAATGACAGACTGGTATAATTACAGACTGGTACAATCACACTCTGGTATAAACAAATACTGTTATAATCACAGAATGGTATAATCACAAACTGGTGTAAACACAGGCTGGTACAATCACACACTGGTATAATCACATAATGGACCAGTCACAGACTGGTATAATCACACACTGGTATAATCACACACTGGTAAAATCACAGACTGGTATAATCACAGACTGGTATAATCACAGAATGGTATAATCACAGACTGGTACAATCACAGACTGGTATAATCACATACTGGTCTAGTCACAGACTGGTATAATCAGACACTGGTATAATCACAGGCTGGAATAATCACAGACTGGTATAGTCACACACTTGTATAATCAAATACTGCTATAATCACAGACTGGTATTATCACAGACAGGTATAATCACAGACTGGAATAATGAGAGACTGGTATAATCAGACACTGGAACTGTCACAGACTGGTATAATCACACACTGGTATAATCACACAATGGTAAAATCACAGACTGGTATGAACAAATACTGCTATAATCACAGACTGGTATAATCACAGACAGCTTTAATCACAGACTGGAATAATGAGAGACTGGGATAATCAGACACTGGTACAGTCGCAGACTGGTAAAATCAAACACTAGTATAATCACAGACTGGTACAATCACACTCTGGTATAATCACAGACTGGTACAATCACAGACTGGTATAATTACAGATTGGTGCAATCACACACTGGTATAATCACATACTTGTATAATCATGCAGTGGTATATTCACAGACTGGTATAATCACACATTGGCATAATCACACACTGGTATAATCACAGACCGGTATAATCACAGACTGGTACAATCAGGCATCGGTATAATCACACACTGGAATAATCACACACTGGTAAAATCATAGACTGGTATAATCACAGATTGGTATAATCACAGACTGGTACAATCACACACTGGTATAACCACACACTGGTATAATCACAGACTGGTACAATCACACACTGGTATAATCACACACTGGTATAACCACAGACTGGTATAATCACATACTGGTACAGTAAAAGACAGGTATCATCACACACTGGTATAATCGCACACTGGTATAATCACAAACTGCTCTAATCACAGACTGGTATAATCACAGGCTGGTATAATCAGACACTGGCACAATCACAGACTGGTATAATCACACTCTGATATAAGCACAGACTGGTATAATCACAGACTGGTATAAACAGAGACACGTATAATCATAGACTGGTACAATCACACACTGGTATAATCACGCACGGGTATAATCACAGAGCGGTACAGTCATACACTGGTATAATCACACTCTGTTATAATCACACACAGGTATAATCAGAGACTGGTATAATCACAGACTCGTATAATCATACACTTTGATTATATCAGCCTGTGGTTATAGCAGTGTGTGATTATACCAGTCTGTGATTATAACAGAGTGTGATTATACCAGTGTGTGATTGTACCACTCTGTGATTATACCCGTGCGTGATTATAACAGTGTGTGCTTGTACCAGTCTATGATTATACATGTCTGTGATTATGCCAGTCTGTGATTATACCAGTCTGTGATTATATCCGTTTTTGAGTATACCAGTTTGTGATTATAGCAAACAGATACAATCACAGACTGGTATAATCACAGACTGGTTTAATCACAGACTGGTATAATCACAGACTGGTATAATCACAGACTGGTATAATCACAGACTGGTATAACCACACACTGATTTTATCACAGACTGGTATAATCACAGACTGGTATAATCACAGATTAGTATAACCACACACTGGTATAATCACAGACTGGTATAATCACACACTAATATAATCACATACTGTTATAATCACAGACTGGTATAATCACACACTGGTATAATCACGCACAGGTATAATCACAGACTGGTATAATCACAGACTGGGACAATCACACAGTGGTAGAAACACACACTGGTACAATCATACACTGGTATAATCAAAGATTGGTATAATCACGCACTGGTATAATATCAGACTGCTATAATCACAGACTGGTACAATCACACACTGGTATAATCACAGACTGGTATAATCAGACACAGGTATAATCACATACTGGTATAATCACAGACTGGTATAATCACACACTGATATAATCACATACTGTTATAATCACAGACTGGTATAATCACACACTGGTATAATCACACACAGGTATAATCACATACTGGTTTAATCACAGACTGGTATAACCAAACACTGATATAATCACAGACTGGTATAATCACAGACTGGTATAATCACAGATTAGTATAACCACACACTGGTATAATCACAGACTGGTATAATCACACACAGGTATAATCACATACTGGTATAATCACAGACTGGTATAATCACACACTGGTGTAATCAGAGACTGGTATAATCACACACTGGTATAATCACACAATGGAACAGTCACACACTGGTATAATCACACACTGGTAAAATCACAGAGTGGTATAATCACAGACTGGTATAATCACAGACTGGTATAATCACACACTTGTATAATCACAGACTGGTATAATCACACACTGGTATAATCACAGACTGGTATAATCACAGACTGGTATAATCACACACTGATAGAAACACACACTGGTATAATCACACACTGGTATAATCAAAAATTGGTATAATCACGCTCTGGTATAATATCAGACTGCTATAATCACAGAGTGGTACAATCACACACTGGTATTATCGCAGACTGGTACTATCACACTCTGGTAGAAACACACACTGGTATAATCACACACTGGTATAATCACAGATTGGTATAATCACGGCCTGGTATAATATCAGACTGCTATAATCACAGACTGGTACAATCACTCACTGGTATAATCAGAGACTGGTATAATCACACACTTGTATAATCACAGACTGGTATAATCACAGACAGGTATAATCACAGACTGGTATAATCACAGACTGGTATAATCACAGATTAGTATAACCACACACTGGTATAATCACAGACTGGTATAATCACACACTGATATAATCACATACTGTTATAATCACAGACTGGTATAATCACACACTGGTATAATCACACAATGGAACAGTCACACACTGGTATAATCACACACTGGTAAAATCACAGACTGGTATAATCACAGACTGGTATAATCACAGACTGGTATAAACACATACTGAAATAATCACAGACTGGTATAATCACACTCTGGTATAATCAAAGACTGGTATAATCACAGACTGGTACAATCACACACTGGTAGAAACACACACTGGTATAATCACACACTGGTATAATCACAGACTGCTATAATCACAGACTGGTACAATCACACACTGGTATAATCACAGACTGGTACAGTCACACTCTGGTAGAAACACACACTGGTATAATCACAGATTGGTATAATCATGCCCTGGTATAATATCAGACTGCTATAATCACAGACTGGTACAATCACTCACTGGTATATTCAGAGACTGGTATAATCACACACTTGTATAATCACAGATTGGTATAATCACAGACAGGTATAATCACACACTGGTATAATCACAGACTGGTATAATCACACACAGGTATAATCACAGGCTGGCATAATCGCAGACTGGTACAATCACACACTAGTAGAAAAAAACACTGTTATAATAACACACTGGTATAATCACAGACTGGTACAATCACAGGCTGGTATAATCAGACACTTGTATAATCACAGACTGGTATAATCTCACACTGAAATAATCACATACTGGTATAATCACAGACTGGTATAACCACACACTGATATAATCACAGACTGGTATAATCACAGACTGGTATAATCACAGATTAGTATAACCACACACTGGTATAATCACAGACTGGTATAATCACACACTGATATAATCACATACTGTTATAATCACAGACTGGTATAATCACAGACTGGTATAACCACACACAGGTATAATCAGAGACTGGTATAACCACACACTGATATAATCACAGACTGGTATAATCACAGACTGGTATAATCACAGATCAGTATAACCACACACTGGTATAATCACAGACTGGTATAATCACACACTGATATAATGACATACTGTTATAATCACAGACTGGTATAATCACAGACTGGTATAACCACACAAAGGTATAATCACAGACTGGTATAATCACAGACTGGTACAATCACATAGTGGTAGAAACACACGCTGGTACAATCACACACTGGTATAATCAAAGATTGGTATAATCACGCACTGGTATAATATCAGACTGCTATAATCACAGACTGGTACAATCACACACTGTTATAATCACAGACTGGTATAATCACACACAGGTATAATCACAGACTGGTATAATCACAGACTTGTATAATCACACACTGGTGTAATCACAGACTGGTATAATCACACACTGGTATAATCACACAATGGAACAGTCACACACTGGTATAATCACACACTGGTAAAATCACAGACTGGTATAATCACAGACTGGTATAATCACAGACAGGTATAATCACAGACTCGTACAATCACAGACTGGTATAATCACAGTCTGGTATAATCACACACAGGTATAATCACAGTCTGGTATAATCACACACAGGTATAATCACTGACTGGTACAATCACACACTGGTATAATAACACACTGGAATAATCACGGATTGGTATAACCACACACTGGTATCATCAGAGACTGGTACAATCACACACTGGTAGAATCACATACAGGTATAATCGCAGACTGGTAAAATCACACACTGGTGTAATCACACACAGGTATAATCACAGACTGGTATAATCACACACAGGTATAATCACATACTGGTATAATCACAGACTGGTACAATCACACACTGGTATAATCACACATCGGTATGATCACAGACTGGTACAATCACACACTGTTATAATCACACACTGGTATAATCAGACATAGGTATAATCAAAGACTGGTATAATCACAGACTGCTATAATGAAGACAGGTATAATCACAGACTGGTATAATCACACACTTGTATAATCACAGACTGGTATAATCAGACACTGGTATAATCACAGTCTGGTATAATCACACACAGGTATAATCACAGACTGGTATAATCACTGACTGGTACAATCACACACTGGTAGTAACAAACACTGTTATAATAACACACTGGTATAATCAGAGACTGGTACAATCACACACTGGTAGAATCACATACTGGTATAATCGCAGACTGGTAAAATCACACACTGGTATGCACACAGACTGGTATAATCACACACTGGTATAATCACACACAGGTATAATCACAGACTGCTATAATGAAGACAGGTATAATCACAGACTGGTATGATTACACACTGTTATAAACACATACTATTATAATGACAGACTGGTACAATCACACTCTGGTATAAACAAATACTGTTATAATCAGAGAATGGTATAATCACACACTGGTGTAAACACAGGCTGGTACAATCACACACTGGTATAATCACATAATGGACCAGTCACAGACTGGTATAATCACACACTGGTATAATCAAACACTGGTATAATCACAGACTGGTACAATCACACACTGGTAGAATCACATACTGCTATAATCACAGACAGGTATAATCACACACTGGTGTAATCACAGACTGGTATAATCACACACTGGCATAATCACACAATGGAACAGTCACAGACTGGTATAACCACACACTGGTATAATCACACACTGGTAAAATCACAGACTGGTATAATCACAGACTGGTATAAACACAGACTGGTATAATCACAGAATCGTACAATCACAGACTGGTATAATCACAGACTGGTATAATCACACACTTGTATAATCACAGACTGGTATAATCAGGCACTGGTATAATCACAGACTGGTATAATCACACACAGGTATAATCACAGACTGGTATAATCACTGACTGGTACAATCACACACTGGTAGAAAAACACACTGTTATAATAACACACTGGAATAATCACAGATTGGTATAACCACACACTGGAATAAACACAGACTGGTACAATCACACACTGATATGCACACAGACTGGTATAATCACACACTGGTATAATCACACACAGTTATAATCACAGACTGGCATAATCACAGACTGGTTTAATCACATACTGCTATAATCACAGACTGGTACAATCACACACTGGTATAATCACACATCGGTATGATCACAGACTGGTACAATCACACACTGGTATAATCACACACTGGTATAAACAGACATAGGTATAATCAAAGACTGGTATAATCAGAGACTGCTATAATGAAGACAGGTAAAATCACAGACTGGTATAATCACACACTGGTGTAAACACAGGCTGGTACAATCACACACTGGTATAATCACATAATGGAACAGTCACAGACTGGTATAATCACAGACTGGTATAATCACCGACTGGTATAATCACAGACTGGTACAATCACAGACTGGTATAATCAGACACTGGTATAATCACAGACTGGAATAATCACAGACTGGTATAGTCACACACTTGTATAATCAAATACTGCTATAATCACAGACTGGTATAATCACAGACAGATATAATGACAGACTGGAATAACGAGAGACTGGTATAATCAGACACTGGAACAGTCACAGACAGGTATAATCACACACTGGTATAATCACACAATGGTAAAATCACAGACTGGATATAATCACAGACTGGTATAATCACAGACTGGTATAATCACAGACTGGTACAATCACACTCTGGTATAATCAAATACTGCTATAATCACAGACTGGTATAATCACAGACAGGTTTAATCACAGACTGGAATAATGAGAGATAATCAGACACTGGTACAGTCGCAGACTGGTAAAATCACACACTAGTATAATCACAGACTGGTACAATCACAGACTGGTATAATCACACACTGGTAAAATCACAGACTGTTATAATGAGATACTGGTATAATCACAGACTGGAATAATCACAGACTGGAATAATCACATACTGCTTTAGTCACAGGCTGTTATAATCAAACACTGGTATAATCACAGGCTGGAATAATCACAGACTGGTATAATCACACACTTGTATAATCAAAGACAAGTATAATCACAGGCTGGTATAATAACAGACTGGTATAATCAAACACTTGTATAATCAGAGACTGGTATAATCACACACTGGTATAATCACTGCTTTAATCACAGACTGGTATAATCACAGACTGGTAAAATTACACACTTGTATAAACACAGACTGTTATAATCACACAGTGGTATAATCACAATCTGATAAATTCCAGGCTGCTATAATCAAACACTTGTATAATCGCAGACTGCTATCATGACAGACAGATATAATCACAGACTGGTATAATCACACACTGTTATAAACACATACTGGTATAATCACAGACTCGTACAATCATACACTGGTGTAATCACAGACTGGTATAATCACATACTGGTATAATCACAAACTGATATAATCACAGACTGGTATAATCACACATTGGTGTAATCACAGATTGGTATAATCACAGACTTGTATAATCACAAACTGATATAATCACAGACTGGTATACTCACAGACTGGTATAATCACAGACTCATATAATCACAGACTGGTATAATCATACTCTGTTATAATCACACACAGGTATTATCAAAGACTGGTATAATCACACACTGCTATAATCACACACTGCTATAATCACAGACTGGTATAATCACAGACTGATACAATCACTGACTGGTATAATCACAGACTGGTATAATCACAGACTGGTACAATCACACACTGGTATAATCACAACTGGTATAATCACACACTGGTATAATCAGAGACTGGTACAATCACACACAGGTAGAATCACATACTGGTATAATCACAGACTGGAAAAATCACACTGTTATAAACACAGACTGGTATAATCACACACTGGTATAATCACACACTGATATAATCACAGACGGTTATAATCACACACTTGTATAATCGCAGACTGGTATAATCACACACTGATATAATCACATACTGAAATAATCACAGACTGGTATAATCACACTCTGGTATAATCACAGACTGGTATAATCACAGACTGGAACAATCACACACTGGTAGAAACACACACTGGTATAATCACACACTGGTCTAATCACAGATTGGTATAATGACGCACTGGTATAATATCAGACTGCTATAATCACAGACTGGTGCAATCACACGCTGGTATAATCACAGACTGATACAATCACACTCTGGTAGAAACACACACTGGTATAATCACACACTGGTTGATGCGCTATCAATCACTCAAAAGACTGAGGTTAAGCGAGTAACTAACAGGCTTTTATTAACAAGAGAATGAAGGTGTGTCTCGAGCGGTCGACCAGTCCAGAATACAGAGGGACTGTGGAGCAGTCACCTTTATACCTGGACTCGTGGGAGGAGTCAGCCGAGGCATGTACAGACATATACACAGTGGAATACAAACAGTGGTTTACCACATTCACCCCTTGTTTAAATATGAGTCCGGCGGGGTGAAGTGTATTAAAAGTTTGTGTATTGGAGTCTCTCCGGAGGTCTTGTCTGCCACTGTGATCGACGTGGCGACGGCAGGGGTAGTGAAGCTTCAGGCGTCGAGTCCCGCTTCGGCTGGGGCACTGGTGTGTAGTCCTCGTGGGTGTCGAGTGGGTCGCGGGGCCCAGGCGTGCCGTCTGCTGGGGTTGGATATTGGATTGTGGGGGGTGGTGGTAGTGGGTAGTGGGTTACTGGGGCCCCCGAGGGTGCGAGGCCTCGTATGGAGACTGTGTCCTCCCGCCTGTCCGGGTACGCAATGTAAGCATACTGGGGGTTGGCGTGGAGGAGGTCGACCCTCTCGACCAGGGGGTCCATTTTATGGGTCCTCACGTGTCTTCTCAGTAGGACCGGCCCTGGGTACGTCAGCCATGGCGGTAGCGATGTCCCCGATGTGGACTTCCTTGGTTAGACAAACATTTTCTCATGAGGGGTGGCGTTAGTGGCAGTGCAGAGCAGTGACCGAATAGAGTGGAGTGCATCGGGGAGCACATCCTGCCAGCGGGAGGTCGGAAGGCCCCTAGACTTTAAGGCTAGCAGGGCGGCCTTCCAAACTGTCGCATTCTCTCTTTCCACCTGTCCGTTCCCCCGGGGGTTGTAACTGGTGGTCCTGCTTGTGGCAATACCCCTAGCGAGCAGGTACTGGCGGAGTTCGTTGCTCATAAACGATGAGCCCCGGTCGCTATGGATATAGCTGGGGAAACCGAACAGGGTGAAGAGGTTGTTCAGACATTTAATGACCATGGCACTGGTCATGTCCGGGCAGGGGATGGCGAACGGGAAACGGGAGTACTCATCAATAATGTTGAGGAAGTACACATTGCGGTCGGAGGAGGGGAGAGGCCTTTTAAAATCAACGCTCAGGCGCTCGAAGGGACGAGTGGCTTTTATCAGGTGAGCCCTGTCTGGTCTATAAAAGTGCGGTTTGCACTCAGCGCAGACTTGGCAGTTCCTGGTCATGGTCCTGACCTCCTCAATGGAGTAAGGCAGGTTGCGGGCCTTGATGAAGTGGAAGAACCTGGTGACCCCCGGGTGGCAGAGGTCATTGTGGAGGGCCCGCAGTCTATCGATCTGCGCGCTGGCGCAGGTACCACGCGATAGAGCATCCGGTGGTTCATTGAGCTTCCCGGGCCGGTACAAGATCTCGTAATTTTAGGTGGAAAGTTTGACTCTCCACCTCAAGATCTTGTCATTTTTGATTTTGTCCCTCTGCTTGTTGTTAAACATAAAAGCAACTGAACGCTGGTCAGTGAGCAGGGTAAATCGTTTTCCGGCCAGGTAGTGCCTCCAATGACGCACAGCCTCCACAATAGCCTGGGCCTTCTTCTCAACAGCGGAGTGTCTGGTCTCCGGACCCTGGAGGGTTCGTGAAAAGAACGCCACGGGTCTCCCCGCCTGATTAAGGGTAGCGGCCAGGGCAAAGTCGGACGCGTCGCTTTCCACCTGGAAGGGGATGGATTCGTCCACTGCGTGCATGGTGGCTTTGGCAATGTCTTCCTTGATACGGTGGAAGGCTAAGCGGGCCTCTGCCGTCAAGGGAAAAGAAGTGGACTTGATCAGCGGACGGGCCTTGTCCGCATAGTAGGGGACCCACTGGGCGTAATAGGAGAAAAACCCTAGGCACCTCTTCAGGGCCTTGAGGCAGTGGGGCAGTGGGAGTTACATAAGGGGGCGCATCCGGTCGGGGTCGGGACCGATGACTCCGTGTTCCACAACACAGCCAAGGATGGCGAGGCGGTTTGTGCGGAATATGCACTTCTCCTTGTTATACGTCAGGTTCAGGAGTTGGGCGGTGCAGAGGAATTTTTCGAGGTTTGCGTCATGGTCCTGCAAGTCACGGCCGCAGATGGTCACATTGTCCAGATATGGGAAAGTGGCCTGCAACGCATTTTGATTGACCATCCGGTCCATCTCCCTTTGGAAGACGGAGATCCCGTTGGTGACGCCAAAGGGAACCCTAAGGAAGTGATAGAGGCGGCCGTTTGCCTCAAAGGCAGTATACTGGCGGTCCTCAGGGTGGATAGGGAGCTGGTGGTACGCTGATTTCAGGTCAATGGTCGAGAAGACGCGGTACTGCGCGATCTGGTTGACCATATCAGCTATGCGGGGGAGTGGGTAAGCGTCCAGCAGGGTGTAGCGATTTATTGTCTGGCTGTAGTCGATGACCAGGTGCTGCTTCTCGCCGGTCTTAACGACCACAACCTGGGCTCGCCAGGGGCTGGGGCTGCCCTCAATAATCCCCTCCTTCAGGAGCCGCTCCACTTCAGTTTTAATGAAAACCCTGTCCCCGGCACTGTATCGCCTGCTCTTTGTGGCGATGGGCTTACAGTCGGGGGTGAGCTTAGCAAACAGTGGGGGGGGGGGTGCCTCTGAGTGTGGAGAGGTTGCGCCTGGTGCGCGGCGGGCAATTTGGAAGCTGCTGGCTGCGGACTGTGAGTGGGGGGAGGGGTCCACCGTACGCCATCGTAACACTTTTAAGGTGGCACTGAAAATCTAACCCCAGTAGAACGGCAGCGCAGAGGTGGGGCAGGACCAGAAGTTTAAAATTATCGTACACAGTCCCGTCTACTAAGAGTGCAACCACGCAGTAGCCGCCAATGTCCGCCAACTGGGACTCGGAGGCCATAGAAATCCGCTGGTGCGTAGGCAGGACTGGGAGAGAGCAACGCCGCACCATGTGGGGGTGGATGAAGCTCTCCGTGCTCCCAGAGTCAAAAAGGCAGATTGTTTCGTGACCATTTACCTTAATGTCCATTGTGGACCGGGCCAGTTGGTGTGGTCTCGCTTGGTCCAGCATAACGGAGGCCAGCGTAGGGGTCAGTGTGTTGTTGTGGGTATCAGATGAGGCGGTGTTGGGGGCCTGCTGCGTCCCGGCTGGTGTCCAAGATGGCGGCGTCTATGATCCCCATGTGGCTGGAGGCGTCCAAAATGGCTGCTGTTCCGGTGGTTCGCACATGGCTGGGGAGGCCCAAGATGGCGGTCTGCACGGCCCACACACGGCGCTGCTGGGGTTCAGGGTGGCTTTGGCCCTGCAGACGCTGGCGTAGTGTACCTTCTTCCCGCAGCCCGAGCAGATCGCATTTTTCGCCGGGCACGCGCTCTGGGGTGTTTGGCCTGGCCACAGAAGTAGCATTTCTGGCCTTGGGACACTGCTGTGGTAGTTGGGCCGTTGCTGGGATGTGGCTGGGGTGGCACGGTGCTATGAGACGGTCCTACCGTGTCCCAGGCTGTCGTTCCCCGCGGCGTCCACGGTGCAGAGGAGTCGGCATCCATGCCCCGGTAGGCTTCGTCCAATGCTAGTGCGAGTTCAGAGGCCTTGTTGAGGTCGAGGTCACTCTGCTCCAACAGTCGCTGTCGGGTGTAATTGGACCTGTGGCCCGCTACAAAAGCGTCCCGGATAAGTTCCTCTGTGTACACGGCGGCCTTTACATCCTTACAACCACAGGCCCGGCCAAGCACAGACAGTGCCTGAAGGTATTCCTCGGTCGATTCCCCAGGTTGTTGTTTACGACTCCCCAGGAGGTGCCTGCCGTACACCTCGTTCACTGGGCGCGTGTACTGGTCCTTGAGGAGCTTGATAGAAGCTGTGTACGAGGTCGCGTCCTGGATGACCGAGTATGCTCGGTGGTTCACTTTGGAGGTCAGGACATCCAGTCTGTCCTCATCTGATTTGACCGTTGCAGCGGAGGCGATCAGGAATTTTTCAAAGCACCTAAGCCAGTGAGCAATCTTGGTGGATGCGTCCGCCTCCCGATGGTTTAAGTCTAGGCATGCTGGTGTGAGGACCTTCTCCATTATAAAAAATCTTGTTAATAAAATTGATGCGCTATCAATCACTCAAAAGACTGAGGTTAAGCGAGTAACTAACAGGCTTTTATTAACAAGAAAATGAAGGTGTGACTCGAGTGGTCGACCAGTCCAGAATACAGAGGGACTGTGGAGCAGTCACCTATATACTTGGACTCATGGGAGGAGTCAGCCGAGGCATGTACAGACATGTACACAGTGGAATACAAACAGTGGCTAACCACACTGGTATAATCACAGATTGGTATAATCACGCACTGGTATAATATCAGACTGCTACAATCACAGACTGGTAAAATCACTCACTGGAATAATCACAGACTGGTATAATCACACACTTGTATAATCACAGACTGGTATAATCACAGACAGGTATAATCACACACTGGTATAATCACAGACTGGTATAATCACACACAGGTATAATCACAGACTGGCATAATCACAGACTGGTACAATCACACACTGGTAGAAACACACACTGTTATAATAACACACTGGTATAATCACAGACTGGTACAATCACAGACTGGTATAATCACACACATGTATAATCACAGACTGGTATAATCTCACACTGAAATAATCACATACTGGTATAATCACAGACTGGTATAACCACACACTGGTATAATCGCAGAGTGGTATAATCACAGACTGGTATAATCACAGATTAGTATAACCACACACTGGTATAATCACAGACTGGTATAATCACACACTGATATAATCACATACTGGTATAATCACAGACTGGTATAATCACACACTGGTATCATCACAGATTGGTACAATCACAGACTGGTATAATCACATACTGAAATAATCACAGACTGGTATAATCACACTCTGGTATAATCACAGACTGGTACAAACACAAACTGATATAATCACAGACTAGTATAATCACAGACTGGTATAATCACTGACTCGTATAATCACAGACTGGTACAATCACACACTGGTATAAGCACACACGGGTATAATCACAGAGGGGTACAATCACACACTGGTATAATCAGACTCTGTGATAATCACACACAAGTATAATCAAAGACTGGAATAAACACAGACTGGTATAATCACACACTGCTATAATCAATCACAGACTGGTATAATCACAGACTGATACAATCACAGACTGGTATAATCACAGACTGGTATAATCACACACTGGTACAATCACACACTGGAATAATCACAGACTGGTATAATCACAGACTGGTATAAACACACACATGTATAATCACAGACAGGTACAATCACACACTGGTAGAATCACATACTGGTATAATCGCAGACTGGTAAAATCACACACTTGTATTAACACAGACTGGTATAATCACAGACTGATACAATCAAAGATTGGTATACTCGCAGACTGGTAAAATCACACACTGGGACAATCACACACTGGTATAATCACAGACTGGTACAATCACAGACTGGTATAATCACACACTGGTATAAACACAGACTGGTATAACCACACACTGGCATAATCACAGACTGATAAAATCACAGACTGATATAATCTAACACTTGTATAATCACAGACTGGTATAATCACACACTGGTATGATCACATACTGTTATAATCTCAGACCAGTACAATCACACACTGACATAAGCACAGACTGGTATAATCACCGACTGGTATAATCAAACACTGTTATAATCACAGACTGGTATAATCACACACTGGCAGAAACACACACTGGTATAATCACACACTGTTTAATCACCGATTGGTATGATCACGCACTGGAATAATATCAGACTGCTATAATCACAGACTGGTACAATCACACACTTGTATAATCACAGACTGGTATAACCACACACTTGAATAATCACACACTGGTATAATCACATACTGGTATAATCACGGACTGGAATAATCACACTCTGGTATAAAACAGACTGGTATAATCACAGACTGGTATAATCACACACTGGTATAATCACAGACTGTTATAATCACACACAGGTAGAATCACAGACTGGCATAATCACAGACTGGTACAATCACACACTGGTAGAAGCACACACTGTTATAATAAGGCATTGGTATAATCACAGACTGGTATAATCACAAACTGATATAATCACAGACTGGTATAATCACAGACTGGTATAATCACCGACTCATATAATGACAGACTGGTACAATCGCACACTGGTATAATCACACATGGGTATAATCATAGAGGGGTACAATCACACACTGGTATAATCACATACTGCTATAATCACAGACTGGTATAATCACACCCTGGTATAATCACAGACTGGTATAATCACAGACTGGTATAATAGCACACTGGTATAAACAGAGACTGGTACAACCACACACTGGTATAATCACAGACTGATAAAATCACAGACTGGTATAATCAAACACTTGTATAATCACAGACTGGTATAATCACACACTGGTATAATCACATACTGTTATAATGACAGACTGGTACCATCACACACTGGTATAATCAGAGATTGGTATAATCACCGAATGGTATAATCACACACTGGTATAATCACACACTGTTAAAATCACATACTGGTATAATCACAGACTAGAATAATCACACACTGGTATAATCAGAGATTGGTATAATCACCGACTGGTATAATCACAGACTGGTACAATCACACACTGGTAGAAACACACACTGGTATAATCACACCCTGGTATATTCACAGATTGGTATAATCACGTAATGGTATAATATCAGACTGCTATAATCTCAGACTGGTACAATCACACACTGGTATAATCACACACTGGTAAAATCACACACTGGTATAATCACAGACTAGAATAATCACACACTGGTATAAACACAGACTGGTATAATCACAGACTGGTATAATCACACACTGGTATAATCACAGACTGGTATAATCACATACAGGTATAATCACAGACTGGCATAATCACAGACTGGTACAATCACACACTGGTAGAAACACACACTCTTATAATAACACTTTGGTATAATCACAGATTAGAAAAACCACACACTGGTATAATCACAGACTTGTACAATCACTCACTGGTAGAATCACATACTGGTATAACCACAGACTGGTAAAATCACACACTGGTATAAACACAGACTGGTATAATCACAGACTGGTATAAACACAGACTGGTACAATCACAGATTGGTATAATCACATATTGGTATAATCACAGACTGAAATAATCACAGACTTGTACAATCACACTCTGGTACAAGCACAGACTGGTATAATCATAGACTGGTATAATCACAATCTGATATAATCACAGACTGGTATAATCACAGACTGGTATAATCACAGCCTCGTATAATCACAGACTGGTACAATCGCACACTGCTATAATCACACATGGGTATAATCAAAGAGTGGTACAATCACACACTGGTATAATCACACTCGGTTATAATCACACACAGTTATAATCAAACACTGGAATAATCACAGACTGGTATAATCACAGACTGAAACAATCAGAGACTGTTATAATCACATACTGGTAAACTCACACACTGGTATAAACACTGACTGGTATAATCACACACTGGTAAAATCACACACTGATATAATCACAGACTGGTATAATCATACACTTGTATAATCATAGACTGGTATAATCACACACTGGTAGAATCACATACTGGTATAATAACAGACTGGTAAAATCAAACAATGGTATAAACACAGACTGGTATAATCACACTCTGGTATAATCACACACTTTTAGAATCACAGACTGGTATAAACACACACTGGTGTAATCACAGACTGGTACAATCACAGACTGGTATAATCACATACTGGTATAGTCACAGACTGGAATAATCAAACACAGGTATAATCACAGACTGGAACAATCACCGACTGGTATAATCACACACTTCTATAATCACAGACTGCTATAACCACAGATTGTTACAATCACAGACAGGTATAATCACAGACTGGAATAATGAGAGACTGGAATAATCAGACAATGGTATAGTCACAGACTGGTAAAATCACACACTGGTACAATCACAGACTGGAATTATCACAGACGGGTATAATCACACACTGGTATAATCACAGACTAGTATAATCATAGACTGGTATAATCACACACTGGTATAATCACACACTGGTATAATCACACACTGGGATAAACACATAGGCCTAGAAATTCAGTATAGCCACTTTTGGGGCGGTAAAGTCGGGCGGCCGCTAAAGTTTGCGCCCGGCGCAAAGTGAAGGCCACTTCGCTGATATTCAGTAGCTTTGGCCAAGGAGTTTGCTCGAGCGCTAAAACTGGCGATGCACGGCTATCTTTAGGCGCTAAGCCGGCGGTGCAGAGTGATGCCGCCGAGGCCGGGTGCAGCGCAGGTGCGGTCATTTCTTGATTGACAGCAGACACCCTGGCACCGGCCAGCTCTTAAAGGGGGAAGGGTCGAGTTCGTCTGCTGCCACGCCCTGGATACTGCAGCCCTCCAGCTAGGCCTAAACACTGCTGCTGGAGAGAAATAGCGCCAGGAAGGATGCAGAGGGCCCGTGAGCGAGCGCAGCGCTTCTCTGCCCATGATTTAAAGGTGCTGGTTAGGGCTTTGGAGAGGAGACGCCATATCTTGTTCCCGGACAGTGGCAAGAAGCCTGCCACCAGGGTGTACAGGAAAGCCTGGAGGGATGTCGCCCAGAGGGTCACAGCCACCTGCGATGTCCCCAGGTCTGGTGTCCAATGCCGGAAAAAGTTTAACGACCTCACTCGGATTGTCAGGGTGAGTACCCTTTCCAGTGTCCTCCTCATCCTTGCATGTGCACCTCACATTATGGGCAAAGGGACCTCAAAGCCCTAATGGACAGCCCTCATCCAGCAGCTATGGCACTGGCATGAACATCAATTGCACTTTCTGCACTTTACACACTGGCCAAGCTATTCGACCATGGGAGGCAGTGCATACAGCAACAGGGCACCACACTGGCCAAGCTATTCGACCATGGGAGGCAGTGCATACAACAACAGGGCACCACACTGGCCAAGCTATTCGACCATGGGGGCAGTGCACACAACAACAGGGCACCACACTGGCCAAGCTATTCGACCATGGGAGGCAGTGCACACAACAACAGGGCACCACACTGTACTTGGAGGCCGTCCTTTCTCTTGCAGGCCAAGCTGGCCCAGAATCTGAGGAGCCGGACTGACACCGGGGGAGCCCGTCTCCAGTTCCAGCAGCTCAGTGACCTGGAGGAGCGCGTGGGTCGACTCATGGGTGGCCGGCTGATTGGCCCCGTTGCATGTGGAGATGCCGACCCTGTGCTGGGCCTCAATGGTAAGGACATCACCTTTTAGACCTCTCTCATTCCCCTTGTGCTCCAGATCTACATCCTTTGCCACTGTCCGACCAATGCGCTGAATGCCACCACTCATGCCTCCCTCGCTGATGCCCTGTCCTCACTCTAAAGCTACTCTTGTGCCTTCCTGCTTTCAGCTGGTGAGGAGGAGGTCCCTGAAGCTGCCAGTGACAGCCCCTCGGAAGAGGAGGACGAGGAGGAGCAAGAGGAAGGCGGCCCATCGGGGGAACCCTCATCCGCACCAGGGGATGGCAATGGAGGGGACACGTCTTCCCTGGAGGAGAGCCAGGGGGAAGTGTCGGAGGGGGGTGTAGCTCCTGTGCCCAGTGGGGTCCAGCAACGCAGGAAGGGTCGGCCAGCTCGGCAGCCTTCTCCCCAGAGGTGGGAAGTGTTGCAGGGGAGTGTAGTTGCTGGGCCCAGTGGCGTCCAGCCACGCGGGAAGGGTCGGGCAGCTCAGCGGCCTTCTCCCCAGAGGGAGAGTCCGGCCTCCAGTCCGGAGACGGTCCTCGCCCAGGAGGTGCGCCTCCTCGATCAAATGTCCATGGACTCGGATCACCGGCACACCGAGTTCATGGGGGTTGTGGCACGGTTGCCTGAGGCCATCGAGTCCCTGGCTCATAGTGTGTCCGATTTCGGGGCCTCACAGGCCAGGGGTTTCGAGCAACTCGGGGCAGCACAGGCCAGGGGTTTCGAGCAATTCGGGGCAGCACAGGACGCGAGTCGGGCCGAATTCAGGGCAGCACAGGACGCGAGTCGGGACGACTTCAGGGCAGCACAGGCAGCGAGTGGCCAGTTGATCAGTGGTGCCGTGCAGTCACTGGCTGGTCTGATGCGGGCACAGACCAGGGCAGTACGGGCACTCACTGCTGCCACACTCGCTGTGTCAGCCAGGCATCGCCAGGGCACCCGCCGCGCTGCAGCAGCACAGCGGTCTGGCCTTCAGCAGATTGCTGCGCATGCTCCAGTGCCAGCCCGGCCGAGTGCCAGTGTCTCAGGCGAGCAGCGAGCGCCTGGCATCAGCCAGCTTGCCCCCATTGCTGCAGCCGCCACTGCCACTCCCCCAGTGAAGCTGCCACGAGCTGCTGGAGAGACTGATGCTGCCCAGCCACAGCTGCAGCAGTCAGCAGCCGGCCCCTCGAGGGCCAGAGCTCGTCTAGGCCGACCCCCAAGGGCATCTGCCGTCACGCCATGTGCCCCTCAGGAGCCTTCCCCCAGCCTTGCAGCACCCACAGGGCCCAGGTTGAGGCGGAGCAGCAGGTCGGCCAGGGGCCGGAAAAGGCTGGACAAGGACTCGCCCTCTCGGCACACAAAGTAGAGGGTGTTGCCAAATGTTTTTTTATATGGGGGTGGTTGTGTTGTCTATGGGGGTGGTTGTTTTGGTAAGGCCGAGGATGAAGGCCATTTGGATGGAAAAGTTTTGTTATTCCTCCCCAGGTTGTGGGAGTGAGTCATGTGTTTGACTGTTTTTTGGGGGTGTTGTCTGTTTTTGGGTTTCATGTGGGAAGGGCCCTGAGTTTGTTCAATAAAGCTTTTTCTTTATTCAGCTTGTCCATGTTTGATGTTTGAAGTGGTTGTTGTGTTAACTGGCTGAGGGCTTGCGGAGCGGCTGCATTCATGCCCCTTCATTGCCACAAGCCATTCCCTGACAGGAGGCCTAGAAGTGTCGTTCAATAAGCCACTGACGGACGGCCCTTGGACCTTGTGGCTCCCTCCTGGGCTGGTACTCCTCCTCCTCCTCCTCCTCCTCCTCATGGTCCTCCTGCTCCTCCTCCTGAGGTGGTGGGCCAACGTGAGGTGGCAGTGCCTGAGTCCTGCGGATAGCCAGGTTGTGCAGCATGCAGCAAACGACGACGAACTGGGAGACTCTATCCGGCGAATACTGCAGAGATCCGCCGGAGCGATCCAGGCAGCGGAACCGTTGCTTGAGGACGCCAATCGTTTGCTCTATGATGTTCCTTGTGGCTTGATGGCTTTCGTTGTATGCCTCCTCAGCAGGGGTCCTGGGCGCGCGGAGCGGGGTCATGAGCCATGTACACAAAGGATAGCCTTTGTCCCCGATAAGCCATCCTCTTGGGGGAGGCTGTGCCTGGAACATGTCAGCCACAGTAGTCTGGCGCAGGATAAATGCATCGTGGCTGCTGCCTGGAAAGCGGGCATTGACAGCTAGGATGCGCTGCCTGTTGTCACACACCAGCTGTACATTGAGGGAATGGTAGCCCTTCCGGTTGTGGTAATCCTCGGCATTGTCGATAGGTGCCCGCAAAGCCACATGCGTGCAGTCAATGGCGCCCTGCACCATGGGGAAGTCCACGATCCTCGCAAATCCGACTGCACGCTGCTCCTGCCTCTCCAGGGTCATGGGGAAGGAGATGAATTGGTGTCTCCTTGTGAAAAGGGCATCGGTGACCTGCCGGATGCAGCGATGCACGGCGAACTGGGATATGTTCGCTATGTCCCCAGCAGCGGCTTGGAAGGAGCCGCTTGCATAAAAGTTCAGAGCCACCGTGACCTTCACTTCCACCGACAGAGACGTCCTGCACATCAGCTGTGGACGCAGATCTCTGTGAAGCAGCTGGCAGATCTCTGCAACCACCTCCCTTCTGAAGCGCAGCCTCTTAACACACTGCGCGGCAGTCATGGTGAGATAGGACACCTGCTGGCGGTATTCCCTGAGTGGGTAAGGCCTACGTTGCCGACGCTTGATGCCCCCTCTGCATCTCGGCATGGCTGCCCCTCTCACACAACGTCTCCGAGCCCTTCGCACATAATGCTGGAACTGAGGGTTGGCACCCCATGCAGCCCCCATAATATACTGGCAAACAATGAAATCACAATGAGGCAAATTGCCAAGGTCTGGCCAGAAGCCAAAAATACCTCTCCTATGTTGGGCCAAATCAGTAAGGTCTCTTCCTTGCTCTCTGTCCAGAAATCCGTTGCACAAAAGTCATTGCAGCAAAATGGCTGGCCTTTATAGTTCAGTGTAAGTGCCCTTTAATTAGCACTCCCCGAGGCCCGCAGGGCCTCTGCTGCGTTCCACTTCACAGTTCTTAGCACCGCCATGCCCACATTGGGCGGGCGCGACTGAAGTTCCAGTTTGGGGCGCAAAAAGGGCGTTGCACGACGAAATGACGTCATAAGCTGCGCGTGCAGCTGAGCGCGCGCAAACACTTTGCGCTGGCGCTAAATGTCTACTGAAGTTGGGCATAGGCGCAGATCGCGCTGCGCCCGGCCGCTAAGTGCCTAGCGCTCGAAGTCTACTCCTCTTAAGGCGCTAACGGCTGGCGCACGCAACTGTATTTCTAGGCCATACTGTTATAATCACAGACTGGTACAAACACACACTGGTATAATCACAGACTGGTGTAATCACAGACTGGTTTAATCACAGACTGGTACAATCACACACTGGTAGAAACATACACTGGTATAATCACACACTGCTATAATATCAGACTGCTATAATCACAGACTGGTACAATCACACACTGGTATAATCACAGACTGGTACAATCACACATTGGTAGAAACACACACTGGTATAATCACACACTGGTATAATCACAGATTGGTATAATCATGCACTGGTATAATATCAGACTGCTATAATTACAGACTGGTACAATCACTCACTGGTATAATCACAGACTGGTATAATCACACACTTGTATAATCACAGACTGGTATAATCACAGACAGGTATAATGACACACTGGTATAATCACAGACTGGAATAATCACACACTGGTATATACACAGACTGGTATAATCACAGGCTGGTATAATCACACACTGGTATAATCACAGTCTGGTATTATCACACAGAGGTATAATCACAGACTGGTATAATCACAGACTGGTACAATCACACACTGGTAGAAACACACACTGGTATAATCACATACTGGCATAATCACAGACTGGAATAATCACACACTGGTATAAACACAGACTATTATAATCACAGACTGGTATAATCACAGACTGGTATAATCACACAGAGGTATAATCACAGACTGGTATAATCACAGACTGGTACAATCACACACTGGTAGAAACACAGACTGGTATAATCACACACTGGTATATTCACAGATTGGTATAATCACGCACTGGTATAATATCAGACTGCTATAATCTCAGACTGGTACAATCACACACTGGTATAATCACAGACTGGAATAATCACACACTGGTATAAACACAGACTGGTATAATCACATACAGGTATAATCACAGTCTGGCATAATCACAGACTGGTACAATCACACACTGGTGGAAACACACACTCTTATAATAACACATTGGTATAATCACAGATTAGTATAACCACACACTGGTATAATCACAGACTTGTACAAACACTCACTGGTAGAATCACATACTGGTATAACCACAGACTGGTAAAATCACACACTGGTATAAACACAGACTGGTATAATCACAGACTGGTATAAACACAGACTGGTACAATCACAGACTGGTATAATCACAGACTGGTATAATCACAGACTGAAATAATCACAGACTTGTATAATCACACAGCGGCATAATCACAGTCTGGAATAATCACTACTGGTATGACATATGGGTATGATCTTGTGGCCATTACAGAAACATGGCTGCAGGGTGACCATGACTGGGAATTAAACATACCAGGTTATTTAACAATCAGGAAGGACAGGCAGGAAGGGAGAGGAGGTGGGGTGGCTATGTTAATAAAGGAAGGAATCACTATAATACAGAGAAATGATATTGGGTCAAAGGAGCAGGATAGTGAAACAGTTTGGGTGGAGGTAAGGAATAATAAGGGGAAAAAAACACTAGTGGGTGTAGTCTATAGGCCTCCGAACAGTTGCAACTCTGTTGGACGGAGTATTAATCAGGAAATAGTTGAGGCTTGTAATAAGGGAACAGCAATAATTATGGGGGATTTTAATTATCATATTAACTGGACAAATCAAATTGGGCAGAGCAGCCTTGAGGAAGAGTTCATTGAGTGTATTAGGGATGGGTTTCTTGAGCAGTATGTAACTGAACCGACCAGGGGGCAAGCAACCTTAGATTTGGTCCTGTGTAATGAGACAGGATTAATTAAAAATGTCCTAGTAAAGGATCCCCTTGGAATGAGTGACCATAACATGGTTGAGTTCCATATTCAATTAGAGGGTGAGAAGGTTGGATCTCAAACAAGCATGCTGAGCTTGAATAAAGGAGACTATGAAGGTATGAGAGCGGAATTAATTAGAGTGGACTGGGAAAATAGATTAAAGGGTAAGACGGTACATGACCAGTGGTGTACATTTAAGGAGTTATTTTACAACTTCCAAAAAAAATATATTCCACTGAGGAAAAAAGGGTGTAAAAGAAAAGATAGCCATCCGTGGCTAAGTAAAGCAATTAAGGATAGTATCCGACTAAAAACAAGGGCATATAAGGTAGCCAAATCTAGTGGGAGGATGGAAGATTGGGAAGTCTTTAAAAGACAGCAAAAAATAACAAAAAGATTGATTAAGAAAGGGAAGATAGATTATGAAAGTAAATTAGCAAAAAATATAAAAACAGACAGTAAAAGTTTCTATAGTTATATAAAAAGAAAAAGGGTGGCTAAAGTAAAGGTTGGTCCCTTAGAGGATGAGACCGGGAAATTAATGGTGGGAAACATGGAGATGGCAAAAACACTGAACAATTATTTTGTATCAGTCTTTACAGTAGAGGACACTAAGAATATCCCAACACTGGACAAACAGGGGGCTCTAGGGGGGGAGGAACTAAATACGATTAAAATCACTAAGGAAGTGGTACTTGGTAAAATAATGGGACTCAAGGCGGATAAATCCCCTGGACCTGATGGCTTGCATCCCAGGGTCTTGAGGGAAGTAGTGGTAGGGATTGTGGATGCATTGGTAATAATTTTCCAAAACTCACTGGACTCAGCAAAGGTCCCGGCAGATTGGAAAACTGCTAATGTAACACCCTTATTTAAAAAGGGTAGTAGGCAGAAGGCTGGAAACTATAGACCTGTTAGCCTAACATCTGTGGTTGGTAAAATGTTAGAGTCCATTATTAAGGAGACAGTAACGGGACATTTGGATAAACATAATTTAATAGGGCAAACTCAGCATGGTTTCATGAAGGGGAAGTCATGTTTAACAAATTTGCTTGAGTTTTTTGAGGAAGTAACATACAGGGTGGATAAAGGGGAACCAGTGGACGTAGTGTATTTAGACTTCCAAAAGGCATTTGACAAGGTGCCACACAAAAGATTATTGCTCAAGATAAAAAATCACGGGATTGGGGGTAATATTCTGGCGTGGGTGGAGGATTGGCTCTCTAACAGAAAGCAGAGAGTTGGGATAAATGGTTCGTTCTCAGATTGGCAACCAGTAACTAGTGGTGTTCCGCAGGGGTCAGTGCTGGGTCCCCAACTCTTTACAATCTATATTAACGATTTGGAGGAGGGGACCGAGTGTAACATATCAAAGTTTGCAGATGATACAAAGATGGGAGGGAAAGTAGTGAGTGAGGAGGACATAAAAAACCTGCAAAGGGACATAGACAGGCTAAGTAAGTGGGCAGAGATTTGGCAGATGGAATACAATACTGGAAAGTGTGAGGTTATGCACTTTGGCAGGAAAAATCATAGAGCAAGTTATTATCTTAATGGCAAGAAACTGGAAAGTACTGTAGTACAAAGGGATCTGGGGGTCCTGGTGCACGAAACTCAAAAAGTTAGTATGCAGGTGCAGCAAGTGATTAAGAAGGCCAATGGAATGTTGGCTTTTATTGCTAGGGGGTTGGAATATAAAAACAGGGAGGTATTGCTGCAGTTGTACAAGGTATTGGTGAGGCCGCACCTGGAATACTGCATACAGTTTTGGTGTCCATACTTAAGAAAAGACATACTTGCTCTCAAGTCAGTACAAAGAAGGTTCACTCGGTTAATCCCGGGGATGAGGGGGTGGTCATATGAGGAGAGGTTGAGTAGATTGGGACTCTACTCATTGGAGTTCAGAAGAATGAGAGGCGATCTTATTGAAACATATAAGATTGTGAAGGGGCTTGATCGGGTGGATGCGGTGAGGATGTTCCCAATGATGGGTGAAACTAGAACTAGGGGGCATAATCTTAAAATAAGGGGCTGCTCATTCAAAACTGAGATGAGGAGAAACTTCTTCACTCAGAGGGTGGTAGGTTTGTGGAATTTGCTGCCCCAGAAAGCTGTGGAAGCTACATCATTAAATAAATTTAAAACAGAAATAGATAGTTTCCTAGAAGTAAAGGGAATAAAGGGTTACGGGGAGCGGGCAGAAAATTGGACATGAGTCTGGGTTCGGAATGGTCATGGCCCTGTGGGTAGTGGAGCGGGCCCAGGGGACGTGTAGCCTTGTTCTGCTCCTACTGTGTTCTAATTCTGTTAGATTTCAGGAGATGGTTTTATTCCTGTTCCTGGCTGGGGTGGAGATCGCCTTTACAGAAGGTAAGTACTGTAGAAAATATAGGGACAGAGTGATCTCCTGGAAGAATTTCGATCGCCTAGATGGGTCGGAGAGGAATTTCCCAGATTTTTTTCTCCCAAATTGGCCATTGGGTCTTTATCTGGTTCTTCGCCTCTCCCGGGAGATCACATGGGTTCGGGTGGATGCAGAGTGATAGAAGATTTGAGGTTAGGATCAGATCAGCCATGATCTTATTGAATGGTGGAGCAGGCTCGAGGGGCCGATTGGCCTACTCCTGCTCCTATTTCTTATGTTCTTAATCACAGTCTGGTATAATCAAAGATTGGCACAATCACAGACTGGCATAATCACATACTGGTATAGTAAAAGACTGGTATAATCAAACATTATTATAATCGCACTCTGGTATAATCACAGACTGCTATAATCACAGACTTGTATAATCACAGGCTGGTATAAACACAGACTGTTACAATGACAGACTGGTATAATCACATACTGGTATAATCACAGACTGAAATAATCACAGACTGGTATAATCACACTCTGGTACAAGCACAGATTGGTATAATCATAGGCTGGTTTAATCACAATCTGATATAATCACAGACTGGTATAATCACAGACTGGTATAATCACAGCTTCGTATAATCACAGACTGGTACAATCACACACTGCTTTAATCACACATGGGTATAATCAAAGAGTGGTGCAATCACACACTGGTATAATTACACTCGGTTATAATCACACACATTTATAATCAAACACTGGAATAATCACAGACTGGTATAATCACACACTGCGATAATCACAGACTGGTATAATCACAGACTGAAACAATCAGAGACTGGTATAATCACATACTTGTAAAATCACACACTGGTATAAACACTGATTGGTATAATCACACACTGGTATAATCACACAATGATATAATCACAGACTGGTATAATCACACACTTGTATAATCATAGACTGGTATAATCACACACTGGTAGAACCATATACTGGAATAATAACAGACTGGTAAAATCACACACTGGTATAAACGCAGACTGGTATAATCACACTCTGGTATAATCACACACTTTTAGAATCACAGACTGGTATAATCACACACTGGTGTAATCACAGACTGGTACAATCACACACTGGTATTGTCACATAATGCAACAGTTACAGACTGGTATAATCACTGACTGGTACAATCACAGACTGGTATAATCACACCCTGGTAGAGTCACAGACTGGTATAATCAAACACTGGTATAATCACAGACTGGTGTAATCACGAACTGATATAATCACAGACTAGTATAATCACAGACTGGTATAATCACCGACTCGTATAATCACAGACTGGTAAAATCACACACTGGTATAAGAACACATGGGTATAATCACAGAGGGGTACAATCACACACTGGTATAATCAGACTCTGTGATAATCACACACAAGTATAATCAAAGGCTGGAATAAACACAGACTGGTATAATCACACACTGCTATAATCAATCACAGACTGGTATAATCACACACTGGTACAATCTCACACTGGTATAATCACAGACTGGTATAATCACAGGCTGGTATAAGCACACACTTGTATAATCACAGACTGGTACAATCACACACTGGTAGAATCACATACTGGTATAATCGCAGACTGGTAAAATCACACACTTGTATTAACACAGACTGGTATAATCACAGACTGGTATAATCACAGACTGATAAAATCAGAGACTGGTATAATCACAGACTGATACAATCGCAGACTGGTATAATCACAGACTGGTACAATCACACACTGGGACAATCACAGACTGGTATAATCACAGACTGGTATAATCACAGACTGGTATAATCACACACTGGTATAAACACAG
The DNA here is from genome assembly GCF_052327205.1 of Somniosus microcephalus. Taxonomy (NCBI): domain Eukaryota; kingdom Metazoa; phylum Chordata; class Chondrichthyes; order Squaliformes; family Somniosidae; genus Somniosus; species Somniosus microcephalus. Next base: position 71,984,168 of record NC_140989.1, on the reverse strand, counting down.
ACTGATAAAATCACAGACTGGTATAATCAAACACTTGTATAATCACAGACTGATGTAATCACACACTGGTATAATCACAGACCGGTACAATCACAGACTGATATAATCACAGACTGGTATAATCACACAGAGGTATAATCACAGACTGGTATAATCACAGACTGGTACAATCACACACTGGTAGAAACACACACTGGTATAATCACACACTGTATAATCACCGATTGGTATAATCACGCACTGGTATAATTTCAGACTGCTATAATCACAGACTGGTACAATCACACACTTGTATAATCACAGACTGGTATAATCACACACTTGTATAATCACAGACTGGTATAATCACACACTGGTATAATCACATACTGGTATAATCACAGACTGGAATAATCACACTCTGGTATAAAACAGACTGGTATAATCACAGACTGGTATAATCACACACTGGTATAATCACAGACTGTTATAATCACACACAGGTATAATCACAGACTGGCATAATCACAGACTGGTACAATCATACACTGGTAGAAACACACACTGTTATAATAACACATTGGTATAATCACAGACAGGTATAATCACCAACTCGTATAATCACAGACTGCTATAATCACACCCTGGTATAATCACAGACTGGTATAATCACAGACTGGTATAACAACACACTGGTATAAACACAGACTGGTATATAAACACAGACTGGTATAACCACACACTGGCATAATCACAGACTGATAAAATCACAGACTGGTATAATCAAACACTTGTATAATCACACACTGGTATAATCACACACTGGTATAATCACATACTGTTATACTGACAGACTGGTACAACCACACACTGGTTTAATCACAGTCTGGTATTATCACACAGAGTTATAATCACAGACTGGTATAACCATAGACTGGTACAATCACACACTGGTAGAAACACACACTGGTATAATCACATACTGGTATAATCACAGACTGGAATAATCACACACTGGTATATACACAGACTGGTATAATCACAGGCTGGTATAATCACACACTGGTATAATCACAGTCTGGTATTATCACACAGAGGTATAATCACAGACTGGTATAATCACAGACTGGTACAATCACACACTGGTAGAAACACACACTGGTATAATCACATACTGGCATAATCACAGACTGGAATAATCACACACTGGTATAAACACAGACTATTATAATCACAGACTGGTATAATCACACACAGGTATAATCACAGACTGGCATAATCACAGACTGGTACAATCACACACTGGTAGAAACACACACTCTTATAATAACACATTGGTTTAATCACAGATTAGTATAACCACACACTGGTATAATCAAAGAATTGTACAATCACTCACTGGCAGAATCACATACTGGTATAACCACAGACTGGTAAAATCACACACTGGTATAAACACAGACTGGTATAATCACAGACTGGTATAAACACAGACTGGTACAATCACAGTTTGGTATAATCACATACTGGTATAATCACAGGCTGAAATAATCACAGACTTGTATAATCACACTCTGGTACAAGCACAGATTGGTATAATCATAGACTGGTATAATCACAATCTGATATAATCACAGGCTGGTATAATCACAGCCTCGCATAATCACAGACTGGTACAATCACACACTGCTATAATCACTCTTGGGTAAAATCAAAGCGTGGTACAATCACACACTGGTATAATCACACTCGGTTATAATCAGACACAGTTATAATCAAACACTGGAATAATCACAGACTGGTATAATCACACACTGCGATAATCACAGACTGGTATAATCACAGACTGAAACAATCAGAGACTGGTATAAACACTGACTGGTATAATCACACACTGGTATAATCACACACTGATATAATCACAGACTGGTATAATCACACACTTGTATAACCACAGACTGGTATAATCACACACTGGTATAATCACATACTGGTATAATCACAGACTGGTATAATCACACACTTGTATAATCATAGACTGGTATAATCACACACTGGTAGAATCACATACTGGTATAATCACACAATGTTATAAACACAGACTGGTATAATCACACTCTGGTATAATCATACACGTTTAGAATCACAGACTGGTATAAACACACACTGGTGTATTCACAGACTGGTACAATCACACACTGGTATTGTCACATAATGCAACAGTCACAGACTGGTATAATCACAGACTGGTACAATCACAGACTGGTATAATCACATACTGGTATAGTCACAGACTGGTATAATCAAACACTGGTATAATCACAGACTGGAACAATCACCGACTGGTATAATCACACACTTCTATTATCACAGACTGCTATAACCACAGATTGTTATAATCACAGACAGGTATAATCACAGACTGGAATAATGAGAGACTGGTATAATCAGACAATGGTATAGTCACAGACTGGTAAAATCACACACTGGTACAATCACAGACTGGAATTATCACAGACGGGTATAATCACACAATGTTATAATCACAGACTAGTATAATCATAGACTGGTATAATCACATACTGGTATAAACACACAATATTGTAATCACACACTGGTATAATCACACACTGGTACTATCACACACTGGGATAAACACTGTTATAATCACAGACCGGTACAATCACACACTGTTATAATCACAGACTGGTATAATCACCGACTGGTATAATCACACACTGGTATAATCACACAGAGGTTTAATCACAGACTGGTATAATCACAGACTGGTACAATCACACACTGGTAGAAACACACACTGGTATAATCACGCACTGGTATAATCACAGACTGGTACAATCACACACTGGTAGAAACACACACTGGTATAATCACACACTGGTATAATCACAGATTGGTATAATCACGCACTGGTATAATATCAGACAGCTATAATCACATACTGGTACAAACACTCACTGGTATAATCACAGACTGGTACAATCAAACACTTGTATAATCACAGACTGGTATAATCACAGACAGGTATAATGACACACTGGTATAATCACAGACTGGTACAATCACACACAGGTATAATCACAGACTGGCATAAACACAGACTGGTACAATCACACACTGGTAGAAACACACACTGTTATAATAACACACTGGTACAATCACAGACTGGTATAATCACACAGAGGTATAATCACAGACTGGTATAATCACAGACTGGTACAATCACACACTGGTAGAAACACACACTGGTATAATCACACACTGGTATATTCACAGATTGGTATAATCACGCACTGGTATAATATCAGGCTGCTATAATCTCAGACTGGTACAATCACACACTGGTATAATCACACTCTGGTATAAAACAGACTGGTATAATCACAGACTGGTATAATCACACACTGGTATAATCACAGACTGTTATAATCACACACAGGTATAATCACAGACTGGCATAATCACAGACTGATACAATCACACACTGGTAGAAACACACACTGTTATAATAACACATTGGTATAATCACAGACAGGTATAATCACCAACTCGTATAATCACAGACTGCTATAATCACACCCTGGTATAATCACAGACTGGTATAATCACAGACTGGTATAATAACACACTGGTATAAACACAGACTGGTATATAAACACAGACTGGTATAACCACACACTGGCATAATCACAGACTGATAAAATCACAGACTGGTATAATCAAACACTTGTATAATCACACACTGGTATAATCACATACTGTTATACTGACAGACTGGTACAATCACACACTGGTTTAATCACAGTCTGGTATTATCACACAGAGGTATAATCACAGACTGGTATAACCATAGACTGGTACAATCACACACTGGTAGAAACACACACTGGTATAATCACATACTGGTATAATCACAGACTGGAATAATCACACACTGGTATATACACAGACTGGTATAATCACAGGCTGGTATAATCACACACTGGTATAATCACAGACTGGTATTATCACACAGAGGTATAATCACAGACTGGTATAATCACAGACTGGTACAATCACACACTGGTAGAAACACACACTGGTATAATCACATACTGGCATAATCACAGACTGGAATAATCACACACTGGTATAAACACAGACTATTATAATCACAGACTGGTATAATCACACACTGGTATAATCACAGACTGGTATAATCAAATACAGGTATAATCACAGACTGGCATAATCACAGACTGGTACAATCACACACTGGTAGAAACACACACTCTTATAATAACACATTGGTTTAATCACAGATTAGTATAACCACACACTGGTATAATCAAAGACTTGTACAATCACTCACTGGCAGAATCACATACTGGTATAACCACAGACTGGTAAAATCACACACTGGTATAAACACAGACTGGTATAATCACAGACTGGTATAAACACAGACTGGTACAATCACAGTTTGGTATAATCACATACTGGTATAATCACAGGCTGAAATAATCACAGACTTGTATAATCACACTCTGGTACAAGCACAGATTGGTATAATCATAGACTGGTATAATCACAATCTGATATAATCACAGGCTGGTATAATCACAGACTGGTATAATCACAGCCTCGCATAATCACAGACTGGTACAATCACACACTGCTATAATCACTCTTGGGTAAAATCAAAGCGTGGTACAATCACACACTGGCATAATCACACTCGGTTATAATCAGACACAGTTATAATCAAACACTGGAATAATCACAGACTGGTATAATCACACACTGCGATAATCACAGACTGGTATAATCACAGACTGAAACAATCAGAGACTGGTATAAACACTGACTGGTATAATCACACACTGGTATAATCACACACTGATATAATCACAGACTGGTATAATCACACACTTGTATAACCACAGACTGGTATAATCACACACTGGTATAATCACATACTGGTATAATCACAGACTGGTATAATCACAGACTGGTATAATCACACACTTGTATAATCATAGACTGGTATAATCACACACTGGTAGAATCACATACTGGTATAATAAGAGACTGGTAAAATCACACAATGTTATAAACACAGACTGGTATAATCACACTCTGGTATAATCATACACGTTTAGAATCACAGACTGGTATAAACACACACTGGTGCATTCACAGACTGGTACAATCACAGACTGGTATTGTCACATAATGCAACAGTCACAGACTGGTATAATCACAGACTGGTACAATCACAGACTGGTATAATCACATACTGGTATAGTCACAGACTGGTATAATCACATACTGGTATAGTCACAGACTGGTATAATCAAACACTGGTATAATCACAGACTGGAACAATCACCGACTGGTATAATCACACACTTCTATAATCACAGACTGCTATAACCACAGATTGTTATAATCACAGACAGGTATAATCACAGACTGGAATAATGAGAGACTGGTATAATCAGACAATGGTACAGTCACAGACTGGTAAAATCACACACTGGTACAATCACAGACTGGAATTATCACAGACGGGTATAATCACACAATGTTATAATCACAGACTAGTATAATCATAGACTGGTATAATCACATACTGGTATAAACACACAATATTGTAATCACACACTGGTATAATCACACACTGGTACTATCACACACTGGGATAAACACTGTTATAATCACAGACCGGTACAATCACACACTGTTATAATCACAGACTGGTATAATCACCGACTGGTATAATCACACACTGGTATAATCACACAGAGGTTTAATCACAGACTGGTATAATCACAGACTGGTACAATCACACACTGGTATAATCACACACGGGTATACTCACACAGAGGTTTAATCACAGACTGGTATAATCACAGACTGGTACAATCACACACTGGTATAATCACAGACTGGTACAATCACACACTGGTAGAAACACACACTGGTATAATCACACACTGGTATAATCACAGATTGGTATAATCACGCACTGGTATAATATCAGACAGCTATAATCACATACTGGTACAATCACTCACTGGTATAATCACAGACTGGTACAATCAAACACTTGTATAATCACAGACTGGTATAATCACAGACAGGTATAATGACACACTGGTATAATCACAGACTGGTACAATCACACACAGGTATAATCACAGACTGGCATAATCACAGACTGGTACAATCACACACTGGTAGAAACACACACTGTTATAATAACACACTGGTATAATCACAGACTGGTACAATCACAGACTGGTATAATCACACAGAGGTATAATCACAGACTGGTATAATCACAGACTGGTACAATCACACACTGGTAGAAACACACACTGGTATAATCACACACTGGTATATTCACAGATTGGTATAATCACGCACTGGTATAATATCAGGCTGCTATAATCTCAGACTGGTACAATCACACACTGGTATAATCACACACTGGTATAATCACATACTGGTATTATCACAGACTGGATTATTCACACACTGGTATAAACACAGACTGGTATAATCACAGACTGGTATAATCACACACTGGTATAATCACAGACTGGTATAATCACATACAGGTATAATCACAGTCTGGCATAATCACAGACTGGTACAATCACACACTGGTAGAAACACACGCTCTTATAATAACAAATTGGTATAATCACAGTTTAGTATAACCACACACTGGTATAATCACAGATTGTACAATCACTCACTGGTAGAATCACATACTGGTACAACCACAGATTGGTAAAATCACACACTGGTATAAACATAGACTGGTATAATCACAGACTGGTATAAACACAGACTGGTACAATCACAGACTGGTATAAACACAGACTGGTACAATCACAGACTGGTATAAACACATACTGGTATAATCAGAGACTGAAATAATCACAGACTTGTATAATCACACTCTGGTACAAGCACAGACTGGTATAATCATAGATTGGTATAATCACAATCTGATATAATCACAGACTGGTATAATCACACACTGGTATAATCACACTCTGGTATAATCATACACGTTTAGAATCACAGACTGGTATAAACACACACTGGTGTATTCACAGACTGGTACAATCACACACTGGTATTGTCACATAATGCAACAGTCACAGACTGGTATAATCACAGACTGGTACAATCACAGACTGGTATAATCACATACTGGTATAGTCACAGACTGGTATAATCAAACACTGGTATAATCACAGACAGGAACAATCACCGACTGGTATAATCACACACTTCGATAATCACAGACTGCTATAACCACAGATTGTTATAATCACAGACAGGTATAATCACAGACTGGAATAATGAGAGACTGGTATAATCAGACAATGGTATAGTCACAGACTGGTAAAATCACACACTGGTACAATCACAGACTGGAATTATCACAGGCGGGTATAATCACACAATGTTATAATCACAGACTAGTATAATCATAGACTGGTATAATCACATACTGGTATAAACACACAATATTGTAATCACACACTGGTATAATCACACACTGGTACTATCACACACTGGGATAAACACTGTTATAATCACAGACCGGTACAATCACACACTGTTATAATCACAGACTGGTATAATCACCGACTGGTATAATCACACACTGGTATAATCACACAGAGGTTTAATCACAGACTGGTATAATCACAGACTGGTACAATCACACACTGGTAAAATATCAGACTGCTATAAACACAGACTGGTACAATCACTCACTGGTATAATCACAGACTGGTACAATCACACACTGGTATAATCACAGATTGGTATAATCACGCACTGGTAAAATATCAGACTGCTATAATCACAGACTGGTACAATCACACACTGGTACAATCACAGACTGGTATAATCACAGACTGGTACAATCACACACTGGTATAATCACAGACTGGTACAACCACACACAGGTAGAAACACACACTGGTATAATCACAGATTGGTATAATCACGCACTGGTAAAATATCAGACTGCTATAATCACAGACTGGTACAATCACACACTGGTATAATCACAGACTGGTACAACCACACAGGTAGAAACACACACTGGTATAATCACAGATTGGTATAATCACGCACTGGTAAAATATCAGACTGCTATAATCACAGACTGGTACAATCACACACTGGTATAATCACAGACTGGTACAATCACACACTGGTATAATCACAGACTGGTACAACCACACACTGGTAGAAACACACACTGGTATAATCACAGATTGGTATAATCACGCACTGGTATAATCACAGATTGGTATAATCACGCACTGGTATAATCACAGACTGGTATAATGACACACTGGTATAATCACAGACTGGTACAATCACACACTGGTATAATCACAGACTGGTACAACCACACACTGGTAGAAACACACACTGGTATAATCACAGATTGGTATAATCACGCACTGGTATAATCACAGATTGGTATAATCACGCACTGGTATAATCACAGACAGGTATAATGACACACTGGTATAATCACAGACTGGTACAATCACACACAGGTATAATCACAGACTGGCATAATCACAGACTGGTACAATCACATACTGGTAGAAACACACACTGTTATAATAACACACTGGTATAATCACAGACTGGTACAATCACAGACTGGTATAATCACACAGAGGTATAATCACAGACTGGTATAATCACACAGAGGTATAATCACAGACTGGTACAATCACACACTGGTAGAAACACACACTGGTATAATCACACACTGGTATATTCACAGATTGGTATAATCACGCACTGGTATAATATCAGGCTGCTATAATCTCAGACTGGTACAATCACACACTGGTATAATCACACACTGGTATAATCACAGACTGGAATAATCACACTCTGGTATAAAACAGACTGGTATAATCACAGACTGGTATAATCACACACTGGTATAATCACAGACTGTTACAATCACACACAGGTATAATCACAGACTGGCATAATCACAGACTGGTACAATCACACACTGGTAGAAACACACACTGTTATAATAACACATTGGTATAATCACAGACAGGTATAATCACCAACTCGTATAATCACAGACTGCTATAATCACACCCTGGTATAATCACAGACTGGTATAATCACAGACTGGTATAATAACACACTGGTATAAACACAGACTGGTATATAAACACAGACTGGTATAACCACACACTGGCATAATCACAGACTGATAAAATCACAGACTGGTATAATCAAACACTTGTATAATCACACACTGGTATAATCACACACTGGTATAATCACATACTGTTATACTGACAGACTGGTACAATCACACACTGGTTTAATCACAGTCTGGTATTATCACACAGAGGTATAATCACAGACTGGTATAACCATAGACTGGTACAATCACACACTGGTAGAAACACACACTGGTATAATCACATACTGGTATAATCACAGACTGGAATAATCACACACTGGTATATACACAGACTGGTATAATCACAGGCTGGTATAATCACACACTGGTATAATCACAGTCTGGTATTATCACACAGAGGTATAATCACAGACTGGTATAATCACAGACTGGTACAATCACACACTGGTAGAAACACACACTGGTATAATCACATACTGGCATAATCACAGACTGGAATAATCACACACTGGTATAAACACAGACTATTATAATCACAGACTGGTATAATCACAGACTGGTATAATCACACAGAGGTATAATCACAGACTGGTATAATCACAGACTGGTACAATCACACACTGGTAGAAACACAGACTGGTATAATCACACACTGGTATATTCACAGATTGGTATAATCACGCACTGGTATAATATCAGACTGCTATAATCTCAGACTGGTACAATCAGACACTGGTATAATCACAGACTGGAATAATCACACACTGGTATAAACACAGACTGGTATAATCACATACAGGTATAATCACAGTCTGGCATAATCACAGACTGGTACAATCACACACTGGTGGAAACACACACTCTTATAATAACACATTGGTATAATCACAGATTAGTATAACCACACACTGGTATAATCACAGACTTGTACAAACACTCACTGGTAGAATCACATACTGGTATAACCACAGACTGGTAAAATCACACACTGGTATAAACACAGACTGGTATAATCACAGACTGGTGTAAACACAGACTGGTACAATCACAGACTGGTATAATCACAGACTGGTATAATCACAGACTGAAATAATCACAGACTTGTATAATCACACAGCGGCATATTCACAGTCTGGAATAATCACTACTGGTATAATCACAGTCTGGTATAATCAAAGATTGGCACAATCACAGACTGGCATAATCACATACTGGTATAGTAAAAGACTGGTATAATCAAACATTATTATAATCGCACTCTGGTATAATCACAGACTGCTATAATCACAGACTTGTATAATCACAGGCTGGTATAAACACAGACTGTTACAATGACAGACTGGTATAATCACATACTGGTATAATCACAGACTGAAATAATCACAGACTGGTATAATCACACTCTGGTACAAGCACAGATTGGTATAATCATAGGCTGGTTTAATCACAATCTGATATAATCACAGACTGGTATAATCACAGACTGGTATAATCACAGCTTCGTATAATCACAGACTGGTACAATCACACACTGCTTTAATCACACATGGGTATAATCAAAGAGTGGTGCAATCACACACTGGTATAATTACACTCGGTTATAATCACACACATTTATAATCAAACACTGGAATAATCACAGACTGGTATAATCACACACTGCGATAATCACAGACTGGTATAATCACAGACTGAAACAATCAGAGACTGGTATAATCACATACTGGCATAATCACAGACTGATAAAATCACAGACTGGTATAATCAAACACTTGTATAATCACACACTGGTATAATCACACACTGGTATAATCACATACTGTTATACTGACAGACTGGTACAATCACACACTGGTTTAATCACAGTCTGGTATTATCACACAGAGGTATAATCACAGACTGGTATAACCATAGACTGGTACAATCACAAACTGGTAGAAACACACACTGGTATAATCACATACTGGTATAATCACAGACTGGAATAATCACACACTGGTAAATACACAGACTGGTATAATCACAGGCTGGTATAATCACACACTGGTATAATCACAGTCTGGTATTATCACACAGAGGTATAATCACAGACTGGTATAATCACAGACTGGTACAATCACACACTGGTAGAAACACACACTGGTATAATCACATACTGGCATAATCACAGACTGGAATAATCACACACTGGTATAAACACAGACTATTATAATCACAGACTGGTATAATCACAGACTGGTATAATCACACAGAGGTATAATCACAGACTGGTATAATCACAGACTGGTACAATCACACACTGGTAGAAACACAGACTGGTATAATCACACACTGGTATATTCACAGATTGGTATAATCACGCACTGGTATAATATCAGACTGCTATAATCTCAGACTGGTACAATCACACACTGGTATAATCACAGACTGGAATAATCACACACTGGTATAAACACAGACTGGTATAATCACATACAGGTATAATCACAGTCTGGCATAATCACAGACTGGTACAATCACACACTGGTGGAAACACACACTCTTATAATAACACATTGGTATAATCACAGATTAGTATAACCACACACTGGTATAATCACAGACTTGTACAAACACTCACTGGTAGAATCACATACTGGTATAACCACAGACTGGTAAAATCACACACTGGTATAAACACAGACTGGTATAATCACAGACTGGTATAAACACAGACTGGTACAATCACAGACTGGTATAATCACAGACTGGTATAATCACAGACTGAAATAATCACAGACTTGTATAATCACACAGCGGCTTAATCACAGTCTGGAATAATCACTACTGGTATAATCACAGTCTGGTATAATCAAAGATTGGCACAATCACAGACTGGCATAATCACATACTGGTATAGTAAAAGACTGGTATAATCAAACATTATTATAATCGCACTCTGGTATAATCACAGACTGCTATAATCACAGACTTGTATAATCACAGGCTGGTATAAACACAGACTGTTACAATGACAGACTGGTATAATCACATACTGGTATAATCACAGACTGAAATAATCACAGACTGGTATAATCACACTCTGGTACAAGCACAGATTGGTATAATCATAGGCTGGTTTAATCACAATCTGATATAATCACAGACTGGTATAATCACAGACTGGTATAATCACAGCTTCGTATAATCACAGACTGGTACAATCACACACTGCTTTAATCACACATGGGTATAATCAAAGAGTGGTGCAATCACACACTGGTATAATTACACTCGGTTATAATCACACACATTTATAATCAAACACTGGAATAATCACAGACTGGTATAATCACACACTGCGATAATCACAGACTGGTATAATCACAGACTGAAACAATCAGAGACTGGTATAATCACATACTTGTAAAATCACACACTGGTATAAACACTGACTGGTATAATCACACACTGGTATAATCACACATTGATATAATCACAGACTGGTATAATCACACACTTGTATAATCATAGACTGGTATAATCACACACTGGTAGAATCATATACTGGAATAATAACAGACTGGTAAAATCACACACTGGTATAAACGCAGACTGGTATAATCACACTCTGGTATAATCACACACTTTTAGAATCACAGACTGGTATAATCACACACTGGTGTAATCACAGACTGGTACAATCACACACTGGTATTGTCACATAATGCAACAGTTACAGACTGGTATAATCACAGACTGGTACAATCACAGACTGGTATAATCACACCCTGGTATAGTCACAGACTGGTATAATCAAACACTGGTATAATCACAGACTGGTGTAATCACGAACTGATATAATCACAGACTAGTATAATCACAGACTGGTATAATCACCGACTCGTATAATCACAGACTGGTAAAATCACACACTGGTATAAGCACACACGGGTATAATCACAGAGGGGTACAATCACACACTGGTATAATCAGACTCTGTGATAATCACACACAAGTATAATCAAAGGCTGGAATAAACACAGACTGGTATAATCACACATTGCTATAATCAATCACAGACTGGTATAATCACACACTGGTACAATCACACACTGGTATAATCACAGACTGGTACAATCACAGACTGGTATAATCACACACTTGTATAATCACAGACTGGTACAATCACACACTGGTAGAATCACATACTGGTATAATCGCAGACTGGTAAAATCACACACTTGTATTAACACAGACTGGTATAATCACAGACTGGTATAATCACAGACTGATAAAATCAGAGACTGGTATAATCACAGACTGATACAATCGCAGACTGGTATAATCACAGACTGGTACAATCACACACTGGGACAATCACAGACTGGTATAATCACAGACTGGTATAATCACAGACTGGTATAATCACACACTGGTATAAACACAGACTGATAAAATCACAGACTGGTATAATCAAACACTTGTATAATCACAGACTGATGTAATCACACACTGGTATAATCACAGACCGGTACAATCACACACTGATATAATCACAGACAGGTATAATCACACAGAGGTATAATCACAGACTGGTATAATCACAGACTGGTACAATCACACACTGGTAGAAACACACACTGGTATAATCACACACTGTATAATCACCGATTGGTATAATCACGCACTGGTATAATTTCAGACTGCTATAATCACAGACTGGTACAATCACACACTTGTATAATCACAGACTGGTATAATCACACACTTGTATAATCACAGACTGGTATAATCACACACTGGTATAATCACATACTGGTATAATCACAGACTGGAATAATCACACTCTGGTATAAAACAGACTGGTATAATCACAGACTGGTATAATCACACACTGGTATAATCACAGACTGTTATAATCACACACAGGTATAATCACAGACTGGCATAATCACAGACTGGTACAATCACACACTGGTAGAAACACACACTGTTATAATAACACATTGGTATAATCACAGACAGGTATAATCACCAACTCGTATAATCACAGACTGCTATAATCACACCCTGGTATAATCACAGACTGGTATAATCACAGACTGGTATAATAACACACTGGTATAAACACAGACTGGTATATAAACACAGACTGGTATAACCACACACTGGCATAATCACAGACTGATAAAATCACAGACTGGTATAATCAAACACTTGTATAATCACACACTGGTATAATCACACACTGGTATAATCACATACTGTTATACTGACAGACTGGTACAATCACACACTGGTTTAATCACAGTCTGGTATTATCACACAGAGGTATAATCACAGACTGGTATAACCATAGACTGGTACAATCACACACTGGTAGAAACACACACTGGTATAATCACATACTGGTATAATCACAGACTGGAATAATCACACACTGGTATATACACAGACTGGTATAATCACAGGCTGGTATAATCACACACTGGTATAATCACAGACTGGTATTATCACACAGAGGTATAATCACAGACTGGTATAATCACAGACTGGTACAATCATACACTGGTAGAAACACACACTGGTATAATCACATACTGGCATAATCACAGACTGGTATAATCACACTCTGGTACAAGCACAGATTGGTATAATCATAGGCTGGTTTAATCACAATCTGATATAATCACAGACTGGTATAATCACAGACTGGTACAATCACACACTGCTTTAATCACACATGGGTATAATCAAAGAGTGGTGCAATCACACACTGGTATAATTACACTCGGTTATAATCACACACATTTATAATCAAACACTGGAATAATCACAGACTGGTATAATCACACACTGCGATAATCACAGACTGGTATAATCACAGACTGAAACAATCAGAGACTGGTATAATCACATACTGGCATAATCACAGACTGATAAAATCACAGACTGGTATAATCAAACACTTGTATAATCACACACTGGTATAATCACACACTGGTATAATCACATACTGTTATACTGACAGACTGGTACAATCACACACTGGTTTAATCACAGTCTGGTATTATCACACAGAGGTATAATCACAGACTGGTATAACCATAGACTGGTACAATCACACACTGGTAGAAACACACACTGGTATAATCACATACTGGTATAATCACAGACTGGAATAATCACACACTGGTAAATACACAGACTGGTATAATCACAGGCTGGTATAATCACACACTGGTATAATCACAGTCTGGTATTATCACACAGAGGTATAATCACAGACTGGTATAATCACAGACTGGTACAATCACAGACTGGTAGAAACACACACTGGTATAATCACATACTGGCATAATCACAGACTGGAATAATCACACACTGGTATAAACACAGACTATTATAATCACAGACTGGTATAATCACAGACTGGTATAATCACACAGAGGTATAATCACAGACTGGTATAATCACAGACTGGTACAATCACACACTGGTAGAAACACAGACTGGTATAATCACACACTGGTATATTCACAGATTGGTATAATCACGCACTGGTATAATATCAGACTGCTATAATCTCAGACTGGTACAATCACACACTGGTATAATCACAGACTGGAATAATCACACACTGGTATAAACACAGACTGGTATAATCACATACAGGTATAATCACAGTCTGGCATAATCACAGACTGGTACAATCACACACTGGTGGAAACACACACTCTTATAATAACACATTGGTATAATCACAGATTAGTATAACCACACACTGGTATAATCACAGACTTGTACAAACACTCACTGGTAGAATCACATACTGGTATAACCACAGACTGGTAAAATCACACACTGGTATAAACACAGACTGGTATAATCACAGACTGGTATAAACACAGACTGGTACAATCACAGACTGGTATAATCACAGACTGGTATAATCACAGACTGAAATAATCACAGACTTGTATAATCACACAGCGGCTTAATCACAGTCTGGAATAATCACTACTGGTATAATCACAGTCTGGTATAATCAAAGATTGGCACAATCACAGACTGGCATAATCACATACTGGTATAGTAAAAGACTGGTATAATCAAACATTATTATAATCGCACTCTGGTATAATCACAGACTGCTATAATCACAGACTTGTATAATCACAGGCTGGTATAAACACAGACTGTTACAATGACAGACTGGTATAATCACATACTGGTATAATCACAGACTGAAATAATCACAGACTGGTATAATCACACTCTGGTACAAGCACAGATTGGTATAATCATAGGCTGGTTTAATCACAATCTGATATAATCACAGACTGGTATAATCACAGACTGGTATAATCACAGCTTCGTATAATCACAGACTGGTACAATCACACACTGCTTTAATCACACATGGGTATAATCAAAGAGTGGTGCAATCACACACTGGTATAATTACACTCGGTTATAATCACACACATTTATAATCAAACACTGGAATAATCACAGACTGGTATAATCACACACTGCGATAATCACAGACTGGTATAATCACAGACTGAAACAATCAGAGACTGGTATAATCACATACTTGTAAAATCACACACTGGTATAAACACTGACTGGTATAATCACACACTGGTATAATCACACAATGATATAATCACAGACTGGTATAATCACACACTTGTATAATCATAGACTGGTATAATCACACACTGGTAGAATCATATACTGGAATAATAACAGACTGGTAAAATCACACACTGGTATAAACGCAGACTGGTATAATCACACTCTGGTATAATCACACCCTTTTAGAATCACAGACTGGTATAATCACACACTGGTGTAATCACAGACTGGTACAATCACACACTGGTATTGTCACATAATGCAACAGTTACAGACTGGTATAATCACAGACTGGTACAATCACAGACTGGTATAATCACACCCTGGTATAGTCACAGACTGGTATAATCAAACACTGGTATAATCACAGACTGGTGTAATCACGAACTGATATAATCACAGACTAGTATAATCACAGACTGGTATAATCACCGACTCGTATAATCACAGACTGGTAAAATCACACACTGGTATAAGCACACACGGGTATAATCACAGAGGGGTACAATCACACACTGGTATAATCAGACTCTGTGATAATCACACACAAGTATAATCAAAGGCTGGAATAAACACAGACTGGTATAATCACACATTGCTATAATCAATCACAGACTGGTATAATCACACACTGGTACAATCACACACTGGTATAATCACAGACTGGTATAATCACAGACTGGTATAATCACACACTTGTATAATCACAGACTGGTACAATCACACACTGGTAGAATCACATACTGGTATAATCGCAGACTGGTAAAATCACACACTTGTATTAACACAGACTGGTATAATCACAGACTGGTATAATCACAGACTGATAAAATCAGAGACTGGTATAATCACAGACTGATACAATCACAGACTGGTATAATCACAGACTGGTATAATCACACACTGGTATAAACACAGACTGATAAAATCACAGACTGGTATAATCAAACACTTGTATAATCACAGACTGATGTAATCACACACTGGTATAATCACAGACCGGTACAATCACACACTGATATAATCACAGACAGGTATAATCACACAGAGGTATAATCACAGACTGGTATAATCACAGACTGGTACAATCACACACTGGTAGAAACACACACTGGTATAATCACACACTGTATAATCACCGATTGGTATAATCACGCACTGGTATAATTTCAGACTGCTATAATCACAGACTGGTACAATCACACACTTGTATAATCACAGACTGGTATAATCACACACTTGTATAATCACAGACTGGTATAATCACACACTGGTATAATCACATACTGGTATAATCACAGACTGGAATAATCACACTCTGGTATAAAACAGACTGGTATAATCACAGACAGGTATAATCACCAACTCGTATAATCACAGACTGCTATAATCACACCCTGGTATAATCACAGACTGGTATAATCACAGACTGGTATAATAACACACTGGTATAAACACAGACTGGTATATAAACACAGACTGGTATAACCACACACTGGCATAATCACAGACTGATAAAATCACAGACTGGTATAATCAAACACTTGTATAATCACACACTGGTATAATCACACACTGGTATAATCACATACTGTTATACTGACAGACTGGTACAATCACACACTGGTTTAATCACACACTGGTATTATCACACAGAGGTATAATCACAGACTGGTATAACCATAGACTGGTACAATCACACACTGGTAGAAACACACACTGGTATAATCACATACTGGTATAATCACAGACTGGAATAATCACACACTGGTATATACACAGACTGGTATAATCACAGGCTGGTATAATCACACACTGGTATAATCACAGACTGGTATTATCACACAGAGGTATAATCACAGACTGGTATAATCACAGACTGGTACAATCACACACTGGTAGAAACACACACTGGTATAATCACATACTGGCATAATCACAGACTGGAATAATCACACACTGGTATAAACACAGACTATTATAATCACAGACTGGTATAATCACACACTGGTATAATCACAGACTGGTATAATCAAATACAGGTATAATCACAGACTGGCATAATCACAGACTGGTACAATCACACACTGGTAGAAACACACACTCTTATAATAACACATTGGTTTAATCACAGATTAGTATAACCACACACTGGTATAATCAAAGACTTGTACAATCACTCACTGGCAGAATCACATACTGGTATAACCACAGACTGGTAAAATCACACACTGGTATAAACACAGACTGGTATAATCACAGACTGGTATAAACACAGACTGGTACAATCACAGTTTGTTATAATCACATACTGGTATAATCACAGGCTGAAATAATCACAGACTTGTATAATCACACTCTGGTACAAGCACAGATTGGTATAATCATAGACTGGTATAATCACAATCTGATATAATCACAGGCTGGTATAATCACAGACTGGTATAATCACAGCCTCGCATAATCACAGACTGGTACAATCACACACTGCTATAATCACTCTTGGGTAAAATCAAAGCGTGGTACAATCACACACTGGTATAATCACACTCGGTTATAATCAGACACAGTTATAATCAAACACTGGAATAATCACAGACTGGTATAATCACACACTGCGATAATCACAGACTGGTATAATCACAGACTGAAACAATCAGAGACTGGTATAAACACTGACTGGTATAATCACACACTGGTATAAACACAGACTGGTATAATCACAGACTGGTATAAACACAGACTGGTACAATCACAGTTTGGTATAATCACATACTGGTATAATCACAGGCTGAAATAATCACAGACTTGTATAATCACACTCTGGTACAAGCACAGATTGGTATAATCATAGACTGGTATAATCACAATCTGATATAATCACAGGCTGGTATAATCACAGCCTCGCATAATCACAGACTGGTACAATCACACACTGCTATAATCACTCTTGGGTAAAATCAAAGCGTGGTACAATCACACACTGGTATAATCACACTCGGTTATAATCAGACACAGTTATAATCAAACACTGGAATAATCACAGACTGGTATAATCACACACTGCGATAATCACAGACTGGTATAATCACAGACTGAAACAATCAGAGACTGGTATAAACACTGACTGGTATAATCACACACTGGTATAATCACACACTGATATAATCACAGACTGGTATAATCACACACTTGTATAACCACAGACTGGTATAATCACACACTGGTATAATCACATACTGGTATAATCACAGACTGGTATAATCACACACTTGTATAATCATAGACTGGTATAATCACACACTGGTAGAATCACATACTGGTATAATAAGAGACTGGTAAAATCACACAATGTTATAAACACAGACTGGTATAATCACACTCTGGTATAATCATACACGTTTAGAATCACAGACTGGTATAAACACACACTGGTGTATTCACAGACTGGTACAATCACACACTGGTATTGTCACATAATGCAACAGTCACAGACTGGTATAATCACAGACTGGTACAATCACAGACTGGTATAATCACATACTGGTATAGTCACAGACTGGTATAATCAAACACTGGTATAATCACAGACTGGAACAATCACCGACTGGTATAATCACACACTTCTATAATCACAGACTGCTATAACCACAGATTGTTATAATCTCAGACAGGTATAATCACAGACTGGAATAATGAGAGACTGGTATAATCAGACAATGGTATAGTCACAGACTGGTAAAATCACACACTGGTACAATCACACACTGGAATTATCACAGACGGGTATAATCACACAATGTTATAATCACAGACTAGTATAATCATAGACTGGTATAATCACATACTGGTATAAACACACAATATTGTAATCACACACTGGTATAATCACACACTGGTACTATCACACACTGGGATAAACACTGTTATAATCACAGACCGGTACAATCACACACTGTTATAATCACAGACTGGTATAATCACCGACTGGTATAATCACACACTGGTATAATCACACAGAGGTTTAATCACAGACTGGTATAATCACAGACTGGTACAATCACACACTGGTAGAAACACACACTGGTATAATCACACACTGGTATAATCACAGATTGGTATAATCACGCACTGGTATAATATCAGACAGCTATAATCACATACTGGTACAATCACTCACTGGTATAATCACAGACTGGTATAATCAAACACTTGTATAATCATAGACTGGTATAATCACAGACAGGTATAATGACACACTGGTATAATCACAGACTGGTACAATCACACACAGGTATAATCACAGACTGGCATAATCACAGACTGGTAGAAACACACACTGGTAGAAACACACACTGTTATAATAACACACTGGTATAATCACAGACTGGTACAATCACAGACTGGTATAATCACACAGAGGTATAATCACAGACTGGTATAATCACAGACTGGTACAATCACACACTGGTAGAAACACACACTGGTATAATCACACACTGGTATATTCACAGATTGGTATAATCACGCACTGGTATAATATCAGGCTGCTATAATCTCAGACTGGTACAATCACACACTGGTATAATCACACACTGGTATAATCACAGACTGGAATAATCACACTCTGGTATAAAACAGACTGGTATAATCACAGACTGGTATAATCACACACTGGTATAATCACAGACTGTTATAATCACACACAGGTATAATCACAGACTGGCATAATCACAGACTGGTACAATCACACACTGGTAGAAACACACACTGTTATAATAACACATTGGTATAATCACAGACAGGTATAATCACAGACTGGTACAATCACACACTGGTAGAAACACACACTGTTATAATAACACATTGGTATAATCACAGACAGGTATAATCACCAACTCGTATAATCACAGACTGCTATAATCACACCCTGGTATAATCACAGACTGGTATAATCACAGACTGGTATAATAACACACTGGTATAAACACAGACTGGTATATAAACACAGACTGGTATAACCACACACTGGCATAATCACAGACTGATAAAATCACAGACTGGTATAATCAAACACTTGTATAATCACACACTGGTATAATCACACACTGGTATAATCACATACTGTTATACTGACAGACTGGTACAATCACACACTGGTTTAATCACAGTCTGGTATTATCACACAGAGGTATAATCACAGACTGGTATAACCATAGACTGGTACAATCACACACTGGTAGAAACACACACTGGTATAATCACATACTGGTATAATCACAGACTGGAATAATCACACACTGGTATATACACAGACTGGTATAATCACAGGCTGGTATAATCACACACTGGTATAATCACAGTCTGGTATTATCACACAGAGGTATAATCACAGACTGGTATAATCACAGACTGGTACAATCACACACTGGTAGAAACACACACTGGTATAATCACATACTGGCATAATCACAGACTGGAATAATCACACACTGGTATAAACACAGACTATTATAATCACAGACTGGTATAATCACACACTGGTATAATCACAGACTGGCATAATCACAGACTGGTACAATCACACACTGGTAGAAACACACACTCTTATAATAACACATTGGTTTAATCACAGATTAGTATAACCACACACTGGTATAATCAAAGACTTGTACAATCACTCACTGGCAGAATCACATATTGGTATAACCACAGACTGGTAAAATCACACACTGGTATAAACACAGACTGGTATAATCACAGACTGGTATAAACACAGACTGGTGCAATCACAGTTTGGTATAATCACATACTGGTATAATCACAGGCTGAAATAATCACAGACTTGTATAATCACACTCTGGTACAAGCACAGATTGGTATAATCATAGACTGGTATAATCACAATCTGATATAATCACAGGCTGGTATAATCACAGACTGGTATAATCACAGCCTCGCATAATCACAGACTGGTACAATCACACACTGCTATAATCACTCTTGGGTAAAATCAAAGCGTGGTACAATCACACACTGGTATAATCACACTCGGTTATAATCAGACACAGTTATAATCAAACACTGGAATAATCACAGACTGGTATAATCACACACTGCGATAATCACAGACTGGTATAATCACAGACTGAAACAATCAGAGACTGGTATAAACACTGACTGGTATAATCACACACTGGTATAATCACACACTGATATAATCACAGACTGGTATAATCACACACTTGTATAACCACAGACTGGTATAATCACACACTGGTATAATCACATACTGGTATAATCACAGACTGGTATAATCACACACTTGTATAATCATAGACTGGTATAATCACACACTGGTAGAATCACATACTGGTATAATAAGAGACTGGTAAAATCACACAATGTTATAAACACAGACTGGTATAATCACACTCTGGTATAATCATACACGTTTAGAATCACAGACTGGTATAAACACACACTGGTGTATTCACAGACTGGTACAATCACACACTGGTATTGTCACATAATGCAACAGTCACAGACTGGTATAATCACAGACTGGTACAATCACAGACTGGTATAATCACATACTGGTATAGTCACAGACTGGTATAATCAAACACTGGTATAATCACAGACTGGAACAATCACCGACTGGTATAATCACACACTTCTATAATCACAGACTGCTATAACCACAGATTGTTATAATCACAGACAGGTATAATCACAGACTGGAATAATGAGAGACTGGTATAATCAGACAATGGTATAGTCACAGACTGGTAAAATCACACACTGGTACAATCACAGACTGGAATTATCACAGACGGGTATAATCACACAATGTTATAATCACAGACTAGTATAATCATAGACTGGTATAATCACATACTGGTATAAACACACAATATTGTAATCACACACTGGTATAATCACACACTGGTACTATCACACACTGGGATAAACACTGTTATAATCACAGACCGGTATAATCACACACTGTTATAATCACAGACTGGTATAATCACCGACTGGTATAATCACACACTGGTATAATCACACAGAGGTTTAATCACAGACTGGTATAATCACAGACTGGTACAATCACACACTGGTAGAAACACACACTGGTATAATCACACACTGGTATAATCACAGATTGGTATAATCACGCACTGGTAAAATATCAGACTGCTATAATCACAGACTGGTACAATCACACACTGGTATAATCACAGACTGGTACAATCACACACTGGTAGAAACACACACTGGTATAATCACAGACTGGTACAATCACACACTGGTAGAAACACACACTGGTATAATCACACACTGGTATAATCACAGATTGGTATAATCACAGACTGGTATAATATCAGACAGCTATAATCACATACTGGTACAATCACTCACTGGTATAATCACAGACTGGTATAATCAAACACTTGTATAATCACAGACTGGTATAATCACAGACAGGTATAATGACACACTGGTATAATCACAGACTGGTACAATCACACACAGGTATAATCACAGACTGGCATAAACACAGACTGGTACAATCACACACTGGTAGAAACACACACTGTTATAATAACACACTGGTATAATCACAGACTGGTATAATCACACAGAGGTATAATCACAGACTGGTATAATCACAGACTGGTACAATCACACACTGGTAGAAACACACACTGGTATAATCACACACTGGTATATTCACAGATTGGTATAATCACGCACTGGTATAATATCAGGCTGCTATAATCTCAGACTGGTACAATCACACACTGGTATAATCACACACTGGTATAATCACATACTGGTATTATCACAGACTGGATTATTCACACACTGGTATAAACACAGACTGGTATAATCACAGACTGGTATAATCACACACTGGTATAATCACAGACTGGTATAATCACATACAGGTATAATCACAGTCTGGCATAATCACAGACAGGTACAATCACACACTGGTAGAAACACACGCTCTTATAATAGCAAATTGGTATAATCACAGTTTAGTATAACCACACACTGGTATAATCACAGACTTGTACAATCACTCACTGGTAGAATCACATACTGGTACAACCACAGATTGGTAAAATCACACACTGGTATAAACATAGACTGGTATAATCACAGACTGGTATAAACACAGACTGGTACAATCACAGACTGGTATAATCACATACTGGTATAATCAGAGACTGAAATAATCACAGACTTGTATAATCACACTCTGGTACAAGCACAGACTGGTATAATCATAGATTGGTATAATCACAATCTGATATAATCACAGACTGGTATAATCACAGACTGGTATAATCACAGCCACGTATAATCACAGACTGGTACAATCACACACTGCCATAATCAAACATGGGTATAATCAAAGAGTGGTACAATCACACACTGGTATAATCACACTCGGTTATAATCACACACAGTTATAATCAAACACCGGAATAATCACAGACTGGTTTAATCACACACTGCGATATTCACAGACTGGTACAATCACACACTGGTAGAAACACACATTAGTATAATCACACACTGGTATAATCACAGATTGGTATAATCACGCACTGGTAAAATATCAGACTGCTATAATCACAGGCTGGTACAATCACACACTGGTATAATCACAGACTGGTACAATCACACACTGGTAGAAACACACACTGGTATAATCACACACTGGTACAATCACAGACAGGTATAATCACAGCCTGGTATAATCTTATAATCACAGACTCGTACAATCAGAGACTGGTACAATCACACACTGGTGTAATCACACATTGGTATAATCACACATAGGTATAATCCCAGACTGGTGTAATCACAGATTTGTATCATCACATACTGGTATAAACACAGACTGGAACAATCACACAGTCGTATAATCACAACTAAGATTAATCACAGACTGGTACAATCAAACACTGGTATAATCACACACTGTTATAATCAGACACAGGTATAATCACAGACTGATATAATCACAGACTGATATAATCACAGATGGGTATAATCACTCACTGGTATGATCACATACTGGTATAATAACGCAATGGTACAATCACACACTGGTATAATCACACACTGGTATAATCACAGACTCGTATAATCACAGATTGGTACAATCACACACTGGTATAATCACATACTGGTATAATCACAGGCTGGAATAATCACACACTTGTATAATCACAGACTGGTATAATCACAGACTGCTTTAATCACACACTGGTATAATCACAGAATGGTATAATCACACACAGGTATAATCACAGACTGGTATAATCACAGACTGGTATAATCACAGACTGCTACAATCACACACTGGTAGAAACACACACTGGTATAATCATACACTGGTATAATCACAGATTGGTATAATCATGCACTGGTATAATATCAGACTGCTATAATCACAGGCTGTTAAAATCACAGACTGGTATAATCACAGATTGCTATAATCAAGCACTGGTATAACAACAGACTGGTATAATCACAGATTGCTATAATCAAGCACTGGTATAACAACAGACTGGTATAATCACAGACTGGTACAATCATACACTGGTGTAATCACACATCGGTATGATCACAGACTGGTACAATCACTCACTGGTATAATCACACACTATAAAATCACAGACTGGTATAATCACAGACTCGTATAATCACAAACTGGTACAATCAGAGACTGGTATAATCACACACTGGTACAGCCACAGACTGGTATAATCAAACACTGGTATAATCACAGACTGGTATAATCACAGACAGGTATAATCACACACTCGTATAATCACAGACTGTAATAATTACAGACTGGTATAATCACAGACTGGTATAATCACATACTGGTATAATCACAGACTGGAATAATAACACAATGGTATAATCACAGACTGGTATTATCACACACTGATATAATCACAGACCGGTACAGTAATGTATTGTGTGTAACCTGTACCACCTTAAGAGACTACCTTAAGGAGATGAACTACTTTCTGATGGCTCCTGTATATTGTAGTACCGGTGGTGACCACACCGGTATATAAACCCTGTGGAGCACTTTGTATTTCAGTTCAGCCCTGACCCTCAATTACTAAAGACCTGTTTAAGTATTCTGTTGTCTTTGTCCAGTTATTCAGCATAACTACATTTGGAAAACACAGACTCAACAGTGGCGACAAGTCTGATCGTACCTAGCGGCAGTTTTGCATCCAAGGAAGCTTCGTCCTCAGAACGGGCGTCGAAAAGGGGCATCCGCCCTCATCATCCTGCTGAGCACCGCATCGCACGGGAGGCATCGAGAACCCGGTTTGGATTTGCTGGCCACGAAGTCCACCATCAGCAACAGGCAGTGATCATCCCTTCTACGACAGCGGCGGGTAAGCCCGATCTAGCGACACGGAGAGAAAGTCGGCCGAGTTGTCAGTGGGAGAAGGGGAGGGAAACCGAAGAAAAGGGCGGAGAACACGACCGCAGCCGGTGAAAAGGGCCGGACTGCAATCGGGCAGAGACGCGCAGCAGCCAGAAAAGCGTTAATGTCCACGAGGACCGCGGGAGCGGCGGGGAACAAGAGCAGCAGCGTCGGGGGAAATAAGGACCGCTGGGAGGCGAGAACGGCAACAGCACGGTAATCGCCATTTTAGTCGGCGGGGGAAGAAGATAAGCGCGGGAAAAGCCTCTAAGCGCGGGAAGCCGCCATTTTGGAAAAATAAATAAAATAAAGGAAACTCAACAAGATGCCAAAAACGGGTAACATCACTGCTTTTGATAGCGATGTAGAAGATTGGGCCACTTATGTGGAACGCGTTGAAGTTTACTGTACAGCGAATGAGGTACCGGCGGATAAGAAAGCACTAACCATATTAAACTCGATGGGTGCGAAGACGTACGGGTTATTAAGGCACCTTGTAACACCAGATAAACCGGTAGGAAAGAGTTTCGCGGAGATTGTTACTATCCTGCAAGAGCATTTAAACCCCACGCCGCTGCTGATAGCGGAACGATTTAAATTTTACAGAAGAATTCAGCTTAAAGAGGAAAGCAACGCTGAATCCTTAATCGAACTGCGCAAGTTATCAAAGTACTGTCAGTTCGGTACAGGACTAGCAGACGCTCTGAGAGATAAGTTCGTGTGTGGACTACTAAAGGAAGGAACCCAGAAGCGACTGCTAGAGGAAAAGGATCTTACGCTGGACAAAGCTTTCAGCATTGCAGCATCGCATGAGGCAGCAGCACGAGGCACTGTGGAAATGCAGCAAAGGCCATCGGAATTCAGCACCAATGAAATGGCATTGGGTGCAGTAAAGTTTTATCGTTGCGGAAGGACAACGCATGATCAGAACCAGTGCTGGTTCAAAGATAAAGAATGCAGGAAATGTGGCAGACTTGGTCACATAGCGAAAGTATGCCGGTCAGGAAAGAAGACCAGCAACAAAAAGTCGCCGCAGGAGAAGTACAAGAAAGTACACAAGGTGACAGAGAACAGTTCGGATGAACAAAAGACAGATTCAGGCTCCAGCAGTAAGGAACTGGGTTGTCTAAAAATACATAATGTGGGTAACACAGCAGACCACCAAACTATCTGGGTCATGCTTCGGATAGCAGGAGTCCAAGTGAAGATGGAATTGGACACTGGATCGGCATTGACGGTCATGAATAAGCAAGAGTACAAAAGGTTATTCTCACACATTCCCCTGAGGGATACAGAGATTGCATTGAAAACATACACGGGGCAAAGAGTATACCCCATCGGAAAGATAAAGGTAAAGGTGGTCTACAATGGTAAAGAAAGTCAGGGAATGGACTTGTATGTGTTACCTGAGGGAGGTCCACCACTACTGGGACGGGAATGGATCCGGAGAATAAATATGGACTGGCATTCCTTACAAGCACTAACTGTAGATTCCTGTAAAGAGGACGACGTCAAACCTAAACGACTGTCCAAAATATTGGACGATGCTAAGGAGGTGTTCCAACAGGGACTGGGAACACTGAAAGGAATTACGGCAAACATCAAGGTTGAAGAACATGCAAACCCAAAATTTTTCAAAGCCAGACCGGTACCTTATGCGATACGACCTGCTGTGGAAGCAGAGCTGGAAGGGCTAGAATGTTCAGGAGTACTGTCAAAGGTGGACTGGAGCGAATGGGCCACGCCCATTGTTCCCGTCATGAAGCGTTCGTTGAGCAACAAGCCGGGGGAACCTGGGAAGGTTCGCATCTGTGGCGATTTCAAGATCACTGTTAATCCGGTTCTTCACACGGTGCAATATCCACTTCCACGGATTGAGGATATCTTCGCTTCGCTGTCTGGTGGGAAACACTTCACCAAGATAGACCTGGCGCAGGCGTACTTACAGATGGAAGTTGATGAAGCATCACGCCAGTATCTCACGATCAACACACATAAGGGCTTATATCGGTATAATAGACTGGTTTTTGGAGTGGCATCGGCTCCAGCGATTTGGCAAAGGGCCATGGAGCAGGTATTACAGGGAATTCCAGGCACACAATGCTACCTGGACGACATTCTGATTACAGGAGATGATGATAAGGAACACCTCGTGAATTTGGAGCAGGTGCTCACCAGATTGAAAGAATATGGACTCAGAGTTAATCACCAGAAATGTGAGTTCTTTCAGAAGCGAATCTCATACTGCGGTCACGTCATTGACCAGGAGGGGCTTCATAAGTCACCTGACAAGATCGAAGCTGTTGTGAAAGCTCCCGCTCCGGAAAATGTATCCCAGTTGAGGTCGTTCCTTGGGTTGATTAACTATTACCACAAGTTTCTTCCAAATTTATCCACGGTGTTACACCCGCTGAACACTCTTTTGCAAATGGGAGTACCATGGAAGTGGAGCGAGGACTGTAAGCGGGCTTTTCAAAAAAGCAAGGCACTGATCACCTCTAAGGAAGTGTTGGCTCACTTTAACCCAACGCTGCCTATTCGTTTAGCTTGTGATGCTTCTCCATATGGTATCGGGGCAGTGCTCTCACATAAGTTGCCAAATGGCTTGGAAAGGCCAGTCGTGTTCGCATCCAGATCATTGACCTCCGCAGAGCGCAACTATTCTCAGATAGATAGGGAGGCTCTCAGCCTCGTGTGGGGAGTTAAGAAATTTAACCATTACCTGCAAGGCCAAAGGTTTACGCTGCTGACAGATCACCAGCCGTTGGTTTCCATCTTTAACCCTAAGAAGGGTGTTCCGGTTATGATGGCGCAGAGGCTTCAGAGATGGTCCCTTTTCCTAGGGGCACATCAATATGATATCGAATTCAAAGGTACAAAGCAACATGGTAATGCTGATGGGCTGTCGCGCCTGCCACTACCTGCAGCGGAAGAGGCACCGGCAGTTGACCCTGTCGAGATATTTCACTCGACCATCATCGAATGCTTACCAGTCACCAATGCGAGTATTGAGAGAGAGACCAGAAACGACCCGACACTGTCTCGGGTCTACGATTTGACAGTGAAGGGATGGCCAACACATGGCGAACCACTGTTACTGGCATTCTCAGCCAGACGAGAGCAGCTGTCCGTCTGTCAAGGAACATTGATGTATGGAACAAGGGTGATTATTCCTCCTAAATTAAGGGAGAGAGTTCTGAAGGAACTGCATGAAGGTCATCTGGGGGGAGTCAAGATGAAAGGCCTTGCTAGGGCTTATGTGTGGTGGCCAGGTATCGACAAACAAATAGAGGATCTGACTAAAAGCTGCTCAGGGTGCCAAAAAGATCAAAATGCACCTCCAATTGCACTGCTGCTTCCGTGGGAATGGCCTTCAACCCCATGGCAATGTGTGCATATCGACTTTGCAGGTCCATTCATGGATTCCATGTTTTTGATAGCGGTAGACGCACATTCTAAATGGCCAGAAGTGATTAAGATGTCGACCACTACCTCTGAAAAGACGATCGCAGTTCTAAGAACCATATTTGCAAGGAATGGGCTGCCAGAACAAATATGTTCAGACAACAGACCACAGTTCGTGTCAGAAGAATTCCAGAAATTCATGAAGAAGAATGGGGTGAAACACTATACATCTGCCCCATATCATCCGGCTACAAATGGGTTGGCCGAGAGATTTGTACAAACGTTCAAAAAGGCGATAAAGGCCATGAGCGAAGACCATATTCCACTACAACACAAGGTGGACAATTTCCTGATGGCATATCGAAACGCCACGCATGCAGTGACAAATCAAAGCCCTGCCATAATGTTCTATAACAGGAGGTTGTGGTCCCGATTGGATTTGTTAAAACCCAATGTGCGTAGGGAAGTCGAAAACAAACAATTCCAGCACGTAAATAACAAGGGCACTCGGAGTTTTGAAATAGGACAACCAGTGTTGGCCAGGGACTATAGGAATGATAAATGGCAATCCGGAACAATTCGTGCCTGACAAGGACCCTTGATGTACACGGTAGACATTGGTGAGAACGTAATACGATGTCATGCTGACCAACTTGTGGAATCGAGAACAAGGGTCGACCCCATGTCTATGGCAGAGACACTAGTTGAAGAAGTTATTGAGCCTGTAGCATCTACTTCAGACTCGAACGTACATGATGATGTTCAATCCATAAGAGATCAAATGGATGAGTCACCCCAGCAACGAGAACCAGAGACCCCTGAAAGGCGTTATCCGGCCCGGATCAGGAGGCCTCCTCAGAGACTGAATCTTTGAACAGTTTTGTATGAAAGTTGTATATATGTTATCCATGTTATGTTTAAATTGGGGTGTACACTGTTAAGCTAAAAGGGGAGGAATTGTAGTGTATGTAACCTGTACCACCTTAAGAGACTACCTTAAGGTGATGAACTACTTTCTGATGGCTCCTGTATATTGTAGTACCGGTGGTGACCACACCGGTATATAAACCCTGTGGAGCAGTTTGTATTTCAGTTCAGCCCTGACCCTCAATTACTAAAGACCTGTTTAAGTATTCTGTTGTCTGTGTCCAGTTATACAGCATAACTACATTTGGAAAACACAGACTCAACAAGTAACAAACTGGTATAATCACATAATGGTATAATCATACAGTGGTATATTCACAGACTGGTATAATCGCACATTGGTATAATCACACACTAGAATAATCACACACTGGTACAATCACAGACTGGTATAATCACAGACTGGTATAATCACACACTGATAAAATCATAGACTGGTATAATCGCTGATTGGCATAATCACAGACTAGTATAATCACAGGCTGTTAAAATTAAAGACTGATATAATCACAGACTGGTATAATCACAGACTGGTATAATCACATACAGGTATAATCACACTCTGGAACAATTACAGACTGGTATAATCACACAGTGGTATAGTCACAGGCTGGTATAAACACACACTGGTGTAATTACAGACTGGTATAATCACAGATGGGTATAATCACACACAGGTATAATCACAGACTGGCATAATCACAGACTGGTACAATCACACACTGGTAGAAACACACACTGTTATAATAACACACTGGTATAATCACAGACTGGTATAATCAAAGATTGGTACAATCACACAATGGTATAATCACACATTGATATAATCATAGACCGGTGCAATAACAAACTGGTATAATCACATACTGGTAAAATCATACAGTGGTATATTCGCAGACCGGTATAGTCACACATTGGTATAATCACAGACGGGAATAATCATACACTGGCATAATCACAGACTGGTATAATCACACACTGGTATAATCACAGACTGGTATAATCACAGACTGCTACAATCACACACCTATATTTTCTCCGGGTGCTCCGGTTTCCTCCCACAGTCCAAAGATGTGCGGGTTAGGTTGATTGGCTATGGTAAATTGACCCTTAGTGTTAGGGGGATTAAATACGTGGGGTTACGGGGATAGGGTGGGATATGTGTTGGTGTAGGGGTTGCGGGGATCGGGTGGGATATGTGTCAGTGCAGGCTCGATGGGCCGAAATGGCCTCTATCTGTACTGTGGGGTTTCTGTGATTTCTGTGATTTCTGATCACAAACTGGTATAACCACAGACAGGTATAATCACACACCAGTATAATCAGAGACTGGTATAATCACAGACTGGTATAATCACAGACTGGTATAATCACAGATTGGTATAATCACATACTGGTATAGTCATAGACTGGTATAATCATACAGTGTTATAATCACAGACTGTAATAATCACAGACTGGTAAAATCACAGACTGGTATACTCACAGATTGGTACAATCACAGACTGGTATAATCACATACTGCTATAGTCACAGACTGGTATAATCACACACTGGTATAAACACAGACTGCAATAATCAAAGACTGGTATAATCACAGACTGGTATATTCACACACTGGTATAATCACAGACTGGTATAATCAAAGACTGTTATAATAACAGACTGGTATAATCACAGACTGGTATAATCACAGACTGGTACAATCACACACTGCTTTAATCACACACAGGTTTAACTACAGACTGGTGCAATCATACACCGGTATAATCACACACTTGTATAAACACACACAGCTATAATCACACACTGGTGTAATCACAGGCTCTTATAATCACAGACTGGTACAATCACACACTGGTATAATCACAAACTGGTATAATACCAGACTGGTATAATCACACACCGGTATAATCACAGACTGGTATAATCACAGACTGGTACAATCACAGATTGGTATAATCACATATTGGTATAGTCACAGACTGGTATAATCACATAGTGTTATAATCACAGAATAGAATAATCACAGACTGGTAAAATCACAGACTGATATACTCACAGATTGGTACAATCACAGACTGGTATAATCACATACTGCTATAGTCACAGACTGGTATAATCACACACTGGTATAATCACACGCTGGTATAATCACAGACTGGTATAATGACAGACTGGTCTAATCACACACTGGTATAATCTTATATTGGTATAGTCACAGACTGGTATAATCACACACTGGTATGAACACAGACTGGAATAATCACAGACTGGTATAATCACAGACTGGTATAATCACACACTGGTATAATCACAGACTGGTATAATCACACACTGGTATAATCACAGACTGGTTTAATCACAGACTGGTATAATCACAGACTAGTATAATCTCAGACTGGTATAATCACAGACTGGTATAATCACAGACTGATATAATCACACACTGCTTTAATCACACACAGGTTTAACCACAGACTGGTGCAATCATACACCGGTATAATCACACACTTGTATAAAAAACACAGCTATAATCACACACTGGTATAATCACAGGCTCTTATAATCAGAGACTGGTACAATCACACACTGGTATAATCACAAACTGGTATAATAACAGACTGGTATAATCACACACCGGTGTAATCACAGACTGGTATAATCACAGACTGGTACAATCACAGATTGGTATAATCACATACTGGTATAGTCACAGACTGGTATAATCACACAGTGTTATAATCACAGAATAGTATAATCACAGACTGGTAAAATCACAGACTGATATACTCACAGATTGGTACAATCACAGACTGGTATAATCACATACTGCTATAGTCACAGACTGGTATAATCACACACTGGTATAATCTCATACTGGTATAGTCACAGACTGGTATAATCACACACTAGTATGAACACAGACTGGAATACTCACAGACTGGTATAATCACAGACTGGTATAATCACACACAGGTATAATCACAGACCGATATAGTCACACACTGGTATAATCACAGACTGGAATATTCACAGACTCGTATAATCACACACTGGTATAATCACAGACCGGTATAATCACAGACTGGTATAATCATAGACTGGAATAATCAAACACAGGTATAACCACAGACTGGTATAATCACAGACTGATATAAACAAAGACAGTTATAATCACAGACTGGTATAATCACAGACTGGTGTAATCACAGACTGGTACAATCACACACTGGTATAATCACATAATTGTACAGTCACAGACTGGTATAATCACACACTCGTATAATCACAGACTGTTAAAATCACAGATTGGTATAATCACAGACTGGTATAATCACAGACTGGTATAATCACACACTGGTGAAATCACACACTGGTATAATCACAGACTGGTACAATCACACACTGGTATAATCACAGACTGGTATAATCACAGATTTGTACAATCACACGCTGTTATAATGACACACTGATATAATCTCATACTCATACAGTAACAAACTGGTATAATCACATACTGGTATAATCAGACAGTGGTATATTCACAGACTGGTATAATGACACATTGGTATAATCACACACTGGAATAATCACACACTGGTATAATCACAGACTGGTATAATCACAGACTGGTACAATCACACACTGGTATAATCACACACATGTATAATCACAGACTGGTATAATCACAGACTGGTTTAATCACATACTGGTATAATCACACACTGGTATAATCACACACTGGTATAATCACACACAGGAATAATCAGAGACTGGTATTATCACAGACTGCTATAATGACAGACTGGTAGCATCACAGACTGGTATAATCACACACTGGTATAAACACAGACTGGTATAATCACAGACTGATATAATCACAGACCTATACAATCACACACTGTTATAATGACAGACTGGTATAATGACAGACTGGTATAATCACAGACTGGTGCATTCACACACAGATATAATCAAATACTGTTATAATCATAGGCTTGTATAATCACACACTGGTATAATCACAGACTGGTACAATCACACACTGGTATAATCACATAATGGTAAAATCACAGGCTGGTAAAATCTCACACTGGTATAATCACAGACTGGTATAATCACATAATGGTACAGTCACAGGCTGGTATAATCTCACACTGGTATAATCACAGACTGGTATAATCACAGACTCGTATAATCACAGACTGGTACAATCACAGACTGGTACAATCACAAACTGGTATAATCACAGACTGGTATAATAAAACACTGGTATAATCACAGACTGGTATTATCACAGACTGTTAAAATCACAGACTGGTATAATCACAGACTGGAATAATCACACAGTGGTAAAGTCACAGACTGGTATAACCACACACTGGTATAATTACAGACTGGAGTAATCACAGACGGGTATAATCACACACTCTTATAATCACAGACTGTAAAATCAGAGACTGGTATAATCACAGACTGGTATAATCACAGACTGGTATAATCACACAGTGGTATAGTCACAGACTGGAATAATCACAGATGGGTATAATCACACACTGGTATAATCTCACACTGGTATAATCACAGACTGCTACAATCACACACTGGTATAATCACAGACTGGTATAATCACAGATTGGTACAATCACACACTGGTATAATCACACACTGATATAATCACAGACTGGTACAATAACAAACTGGTATAATCACATACTGGTATAATCAGACAGTGGTATATTCACAGACTGGTATAGTCACACATTGGTATAATCACCCACTGGAGTAATCACACACTGGTATAATCACAGACTGGTATAATCACAGACTGGTATAATCTGGTAACTACCGAGGTATTTCCCTTCTTTGTTCCACAGGAAAAGTGCTTGCCCGTGTCCTTGCTAACAGACTTTTGCCGTTCTCTGAGGAGGTGCTTCCGGAGTCGCAGTGTGGTTTCCACCATCCAGAGGAACAGCTGATATGATCTTCACAGCACGTCAATTACAGGAGAAATGCCGTGAACAAAAGCAACCACTGTTCATAGCTTTCATAGACTTAACTAAAGCTTTTGACACTGTCCACCGCCAGACTTTATGGCATATCTTGTCTAAGCTTGGTTGCCCTGATAAATTCATCTTAGTTCTGAGGCTGCTACATGACAACATGTCCACAGCAGTTCTCAGCAGCAGCGGTTCTATTTCAGAGCCCTTTACAGTTGAGATAGGAGTAAAACAGGGCTGCATCATTGCTCCAACCCCAGTGTTCATCTCAGTTATCCTCCATCTCATCGGCAATGATCTGCCCACCAGAATTCAAATCCTTTACCGTACTGATGGCCGACTTTTCAATCTCAACAGGCTTAAGGCCAAGAGCAAAGTCTCCGTCACTACCATTATAGAGTTACAGTATGCAGATGATAACGCCATCACAGCTCTTTCCGAGCATGATCTACAAAACACCTTGAATGCTTTTTCCAGAGCCTACAAACTTCTGGGCCTCACCATGAATATAAAGAAAACCCAGGTGCTCCACCAGCCATCACCTAATCAGCTTGCAACACCTCCCTCTATAAAGATTGATAATAACACCCTTGAAAAAGTCAACACCTTTCCATATCTTGGTAGCCATTTATCCTCCAAGAAGATCGCGCATATCGACACAGACATCAAGTTTCTACAGAGATGCAAGAAAGCAGACAAGATCCGGAAAGGACTACAGATCACTAACCCACTCAAGTCGACCTACAACACAGACTACGCTGAGAGACTCTGCCGTCGTACCTCTCGCACACTCCTCAACCATCTCGTACACCAACTCTACAGCAGACGCCGCAACCTCGAAACCGAGATGGAGTCCATGTTCTCAGCCTGTGCTCAGGACGCAGCAGACCAGTTACGAGACACCGCCAAACAAACAAGGCAACGGAACTACGCTACCTACATGCACACCAAGAACAGGAAGCTTGAGAAACTTGGCATCACCAGCAGCAGCAACCAAGCCTCCCCCGGTACCACGGTTGAAACCACAGGGAAATCCATCATCAACCTGTCCGACCACACCCTTCAACCAGACGAAATTGAAGTTCTCAGCCGAGGGCTCAATTTCTGCCCCACCACCAAAATGGACCCCATCGGTCTCGCGGCAGACACAGAGGAATTCATCAGGAGAATGAGGCTCCGGGAATTCTTCCACAAATCCCAAGATGTCAGCAGCGAACCCAATGAGACAATCAATGATCCGGAACAGCAGACAGAGGGATCCGCAGTGCAGCAACCGAAGAAGAAAGAGTCAAATTGGACCCCTCCGGAGGGTCGATGCCCTAAGCTTGACATGTATGCTCAAGCTGTCAGGAGATGCATCAACGCCAGATTCATCAGCTGCACTCACAAGACAGTCCAGAATGTCACCCGAGCACAACGCAACGCCATCCACGCTCTCAAGACCAACCGCAACATCGTCATCAAACCAGCAGACAAAGGAGGTGCCATCATCATACAGAACAGAACGGACTATTGCAAAGAAGTATACCGACAACTGGACAACCAGGAACACTACAGACAGTTACCCGCAGATCCGACCAAAGAACACACCCGCCAACTCAACAGACTGATCAAAACCTTCGATCCAGACCTTAAAAGCATCCTACATGCTCTCATCCCACATACTCCCCGCGTGGGAGACTTCTACTGCCTCCCAAAGATACACAAAGCCAACACACCTGGATGACCTATCGCATCAGGCAGCGGAACCCTGTGTGAGAACCTCTCTGGATATGTCGAGGGCATCCTGAAACCCATCGTACAGGGAACCCCCAGCTTCTGTCACGACACTACAGACTTCTTACAGAAGCTCAGCACCCACGGACCAGTTGAACCAGGAACACTCCTCGCCACGATGGACGTCTCGGCACTCTACACCAGTATCCCCCACGATGACGGCATCGCTGCGACAGCCTCAGTACTCAACACCAACAACAGCCAATCTCCAGACGCCATCCTACAACTCATCCGCTTCATCCTTGACCACAATGTCTTCACCTTCGACAACC
Source organism: Somniosus microcephalus (assembly GCF_052327205.1). Lineage (NCBI taxonomy): Eukaryota > Metazoa > Chordata > Chondrichthyes > Squaliformes > Somniosidae > Somniosus > Somniosus microcephalus. Next base: position 71,945,474 of record NC_140989.1, on the reverse strand, counting down.
AGTTCTTTACCCAAACACACGGAACAGCCATGGGGACCAAATTCGCACCCCAATACGCAAACATCTTCATGCACAAGTTCGAGCAAGACTTCTTCGCTGCACAGGATCTCCAACCAACGCTATACACCAGATACATCGACGACATTTTCTTCCTATGGACCCACGGCGAAGAATCACTGAAAAGACTACATGATAACATCAACAAGTTCCATCCCACCATCAAACTCACCATGGACTACTCCTCAGAATCAGTCTCATTCCTGGACACACGAATCTCCATCAAAGACGGACACCTCAGCACTTCACTCTACCGCAAGCCCACGGACAACCTCACGATGCTTCACTTCTCCAGCTTCCACCCTAACCACGTTAAAGAAGCCATCCCCTATGGACAAGCCCTGCGAATACACAGGATCTGCTCAGACGAGGAGGAACGCGATGGACACCTACAGACACTGAAAGACGCCCTTGTAAGAACGGGATATGACGCTCGACTCATCGATCGACAGTTCCGACGGGCCACAGCGAAAAATCGCATAGACCTCCTCAGAAGACAAACACGGGACACAACCAACAGAGTACCCTTCGTCGTCCAGTACTTCCCGGAGCGGAGAAACTACTCCATGTTCTTCGCAGCCTTCAACATGTCATCGATGACGACGAACGCCTCCACTACTCACCTTCAAACAGCCGCCTAACCTCAAACAGACCATCGTTCGCAGCAAATTACCCAGCTTTCAGGAGAACAGCGACCACGACACCACACAACCCTGCCACAGCAACCTCTGCAAGACATGCCAGATCATCAACACAGATACCATCATCAGATGTGAGGACACCACCCACCAGGTACATGGTACATACTCATGTGACTCGGCCAACGTTGTCTACCTCATACGTTGCAGGAAAGGATGCCCCGGAGCATGGTACATCGGCGAGACCATGCAGACACTGCGACAACGGATGAACAGACACCGCGCAACAATCACCAGGCAGGAGTGTTCCCTCCCAGTCGGGGAACACTTCAGCAGTCAAGGACATTCAGCCTCCGATCTTCGGGTAAGCATTCTCCAAGGTGGCCTTCGAGACACACGACAACGCAAAATCGTCGAGCAGAAACTGATAGCCAAGTTCCGCACTCATGAGGACGGCCTCAACCGAGATCTTGGGTTCATGTCACGCTACATGTAACCCCACCTGATGCAGGGTCATCCAGACTCGAGTCGACATTGGCTTGTTCTCTCTACACAGATGCGTCCGGACCTGCTGTGATTTCCAGCCAAAAAAAAAATGTTTTTTGTCTGCTTTTTTGTTTTTCATACACACCCCAGCATCTGCAATATTTGACCCCTTGTGACCCCACCTCATTGTTCTTTGATGTAATGTTTCCCTGACTGACCTGTTTGGACACCATTCACACCTTTGACTGCTGTGATTATCTCTCTGCCGAGGTGTGACAAATGGCAGTTGGAAAGGTTACCTGTGATGTGCCTCAATAATTCCGAGACTCGAAGGTAGCAGATCAAAACAAGGCTTTTATTAACTTAGAACGAAACACGTAAGCGAGAGAGATGTCGTCCTTCTGGAGATTGGGGCTAGACTGAAGCTAGCTTACAAACGGGGCCAGGTATGGGCAGAGCCCTACACACAGCACATTCCAGCACATTCCAGTATACAATACAGCACATTCCAGTACACAATACAATGAGGTCTGGGGGAAGGGAAATGACACTGAAACCGATCTCAGTCACAGGCAGTGATGAATGGAAATATTTCATCACAACCTGTAAACATCTGACATGATTCTCTGACTATATAAGCTGTGTCTTTATGCATTTCTCCACTTCACCTGAAGAAGGAGCAGCGCTCCGAAAGCTTGTGATTTCAAATAAAGCTGTTGGACTATAACCTGGTGTTGTGTGACTTCTTACATTTGTCCTCCAAAGCTGACATTGATTCTGAAACCCATCACCGCCTGAGTTGTGCAAGTGCAGCCTTTTCTAAACTGAGGAGGAGAGTCTTTGAAAATCATGACCTCCAAGTCCAAACTAAAATTCTTGTAAAGAAAGCCATCATCCTTCCCACCCTTTTATATGGAGCTGAAACCTGGACTATGTACAGTAGACATCTCAAAGCCTTAGAGCAATACCACCTACGCAAAATCTTGAAGGTCAGCTGGGAGGACAAGCGTACCAACTGGGGTATACTTGAAGAGGCCAATATCGACAGCATCACTACGCTCATCATGCAGCATCAACTCCGATGGATTGGACATGTCATTCGCATGTCAGACTCACGTCTCCCAAAACGGGTTCTGTCCTCCCAGTTGAAGGAAGGGCAGAGGCCTGCTGGTGGTCAAAAGAAGCATTACAAAGATAACATCAAAGTAATCCTTAAAAAGTTCCATATCGATATTAATAACTGGGAGGAAATCGCACTGGACAGAGACAATTGGAGAAAATGCATCCACATCAGTGCCGCACTACATGAAAAGAATCTCCAACCTGCCGCTGAGGATAAACGCCAGCGCCGTAAGGAGAGACAACAACTTCAGAAGACCCATAATCCAGTCACTACCAATAGTCTTACATGCCCACACTGCAGTAGAGTCTGTGGATCTCGGATTGGCCTCCACAGCCACCTGAAGACCCACAAGTAGATGACTGATGAAGGACATACCATACTCGAATTCGAGTGGTCGCCGATGATGATGATAATCACAGACTGGTACAATCACACACTGGTATAATCACACACTGGTATAATCACAGACTGGTACAATCACACACTGCTTTAAACACACACTGGTATAATCACGGACTGGTTTAATCATACACTGGTATTTTCACAGACTGGTATACTCACACATTGGTATAATCACACACTGGTATAATCACAGACTGGTACAATCACACACTGGTATAATCACACACTGGTATAATCAGAGACTTGTATAATCATACACTGGTATAATAACAGACTGGTATAATCACAGACTGTTATAATCACAGGCTCGTATAATCACAGACTGGTACAATCACACACTGGTATAATCACACACTGGTATAATCACACACAGATATAATCACAGACTGTTATAATCACAGACTCGTATAATCACAGACTGGTACAATCACACACTGGTATAATCACACACTGGTATAATCACACACAGATATAATCACAGACTGGTATAATCACAGACAGGTATAATCACAGCCTGGTATAATCATATAATCAAAAACTCATAAAATCACAGACTGATACAATCACACACAGGTATAATCACAGGCCTAGAAATTGGGTATAGTCCCGCTTGAGGCGTTAGAACTGGCGATGCGCAAAGTTTATAGCCAGACGAAAGTTATCGCCGCCTGGCGCGATATTGGGTTGCATCGCCCCCAAAGGGGATTGAGGCGCTAAATCAGCCATTGCACGGTGCTCTTAAGGCGCAAAAGGTCAGGCGCTACTCAATATCGATGCGGACGGGCGCAGCGCAGGTGAACTCAATTACGGGAAAGCACGAGACCTCCAGGCGCCGGCCGGCTCTTAAAGAGGTGGGTCAGTCAGCCTAAGCTTCAACACCCAATGCCCTGTAGGCCTCAGATTCGGCGCTCGCCCTTGTCTGGCGGTACAAACTTGTTCATCATGGAGAAGGTTAGGCAGAGAGCAGAGCGCTTCAGCACTGAGGCTCTGGACCATTTGGTGGCTGCAGTTGAACACCGTCGAGAGGTCCTGTATCCGGATAATGGCAAGAGGCCGAATCAGAAAGCTTATCGACGATCTTGGAGGGAGGTTGCTGTGAGGGTGAACTCCAGCAGCATGGTGACCAGGACCCCTGTTCAGTGCAGGAAGAAATTCAACGACCTCACACGGATCGTTAGGGTGAGTGATGGTTTACCAAACTTGTGCTTCCCTCCATCTGCAGATGACTTCGGACACCCTGCTGCAATGATGCGCCAATGGCCATCTGTCAGTATGCACCCATGGCCCTTTCTGGGCACACACATGGACAGATGTCTCAAGGCATCATGTAAGGGCTCTTGCACCATGGGGGGTGTTGAGTCTGAGTGTCCCAGATATGCTTATTCTAAATCACTGGACACAGACAACAAGAATAACTTAAACAGGTCTTTACTAATCGAAGGTCAGGGCTGAACTGCTTAGCAAATTACTACACAGAGTTTATATACCGGTGTGGTCACCACCGGTACTACAATATGCAGTAGCCAAGAGAAAGTAGTCCATCTCTTAAGGTAGTCTCTTAAGGTGGTACAGGTTACATACGCCACAGGGGGCATGCGATGAGGTCTCAAGGCCTCATGTAAGGGCTCTTGCACCATGGGGGGCATGCGATGAGGTCTCAAGGCATCGTGTAACAGAACCTCCCCTTCTTTCCCCTGCAGTCCAAGCTGGCGATGATTCGAAAGGAGCAGCGTCGAACCGGTGGCAGACCTGCACAAGTGGTCACTCTCACGGATCTGGAGGAGAGTGTGCACCAGATACTTGGAGGACGTTTGTCTGGTCCTGTGACCACTGCATCTGCCGACCCCATTACCGACAGCGAGGGTAAGACTCTCACCTTTTTCACCTGTTGCCTTCCACTTGGTCCCCCCGCCAGCATGCATCCTCAGTGTGCAGCCATGTCAGAGCCTTGCCGCAATCTGGCATGCCTTTCAGCAAAGCTGTCCTTTTGCTAAAGCCACTCTTCCACCTTCCACTTTCAGATGAAGCAGCACCAACTCGGGCTCAACGCGCTGAAGCTGCCAGTGCCAGTGCCACCGGAGGCGAGGACCAGGAGGAATCCGGACCAGCCGCTGCAGAATCCGGGGAGCTGAGACATCTGCAGACTGGGGATAGTAGTCCCCTGGAGGGGAGGGGGGGTGGCTCTGAGGATGAACCAGTTGCCGGACCAAGCGGCATGCAGCAACGCACGGGGGATAGGCAAGTTCGGCCACCGTCTCCCCGCAGGGCAAGGCAGGTCGTCATGACTGCTGCACAGAGTGCAGATGAGGTTCGTCGCCTGGCTGAGATGAGCAAACAGGCCCGGGTCAGACAAACGGAACTGATGGCTGCAGTGGAGAAGATGCCTGAGTCAATAGATTCATTGGCTAGGAGTATATTGGACTTCGGGGCAACAATGGAGAGGACTCTGCAGGGCTTTGGGGCAACAATGGAGAGGACTCTCCAGGTGTTCGGGGAAACAATGGACAGGTCTATCCAGGGCTTCGGGGCCACAATGGACAGGACTATCCAGGGCTTCGGCCCAACAATGGAGAGGACTGTCCACGGCTTTGAGTCGGCAATGGAAAGGACTGTTCAGGGCTTCGGACAATCCCTGGAAAGGTCTGTGCAGGGCTTGTCCGAGGCAGTGGAGCGGTCGGCACCTGCCTTGTCCGAAGCCATGGGAAGAACTGTCCAGGCCTTCTCCGAAGCACTGGCACCTGGCACACAGGTCCTCACTGTTGCCACGCAGTCACTTGCTGGGCTCCTCCACAGCCAGATTGACGCAACGCGATCTCTCACTGCAGCCACCCTCTCTGCATCAGATAGGATCACCCCGGGCCTTTCCACCCCCGTACAAGGCCAGGAATCAGTGGAGCATGCGATTGTGGCGGATGAGCCGAGCCGCTCCCCTCAGATAGCCAGTGTGTCGTCCGACCATGGTGTAGGTGTCCTCTCTCGGCAGGAGAGCATTGCACATGTCAGCGCTGGGACGCCTGCATTGCAGCTGCCACCACCTGCAGGCCACACTGCTTCCAGCCATGGTCACAGCAAGCATCCTGCGTCCGCACCCTCCAAGCCCAGAGGTCGGCCAGGCCATCCCTCAGGGGCTTCTGCGCTTCCAGACAGTCAGCAAGCATCCCCCAGCATTGAGCCCGCCACTGGGGTTCAATTACATAGGAGCAGCAGGGAGGGAAGGGGCCGGGCGCAGAAGAGAAGTCGTTCTCCCTCAAGGGGCCAGTTGTACAGGGAGGTGCTGAAATGTTTGTTTGTCCAAATTCAAGGACACCCTCAGCTGCTGTCATGTTTGCAGAAGGTCTGTTGAGTTTTGCGGCTTTGCCGAACAGTTCACAGTTATTTTGAAAGTTATGGTTTCTGCTCACATTACGTTGTTTAGCTGTCATGAAAGACTTTTGTGTCAATAAACAGAAGTTGTAATGTTGCATAGTGCATGTGACTACTTTCAGTGATGCTGGCATTCAGAGGCCCTCAAACATCCAAAGTGCGCATGAGTTAAGACTCTCATCATTCCGCCACAGGGGTGTCGACACGAGTCCAGAGGAGCCTCTGACATATGGACCTTCCACTTTCAGCAGCCCTTCCATCTTCCTCCTCCTCCTCCTCCTCCTCCTCCTCCGCCTGCTCTTACTCCTCCTCCTCCTCCTCCTCCTCATACTCCTCCTCCTCCGCCTGCTTGTGCAGGGTCCGAGGGAAGGTAATGAATTGACGCGTTCGCCTATAAAGGGCATCTGTCACTTGCTGGATGCAACAGTGGACTGCAGCCTGAGCGACAGTCACATTGTCCCCAATGGCTGACTGAAAGGATCCGTTGGCATAAAAATGGAGGCCATCAGTCAGTTTAGCTATCACGGACAGAGAGGTTCTGCAGCGTTCACGCGGCTGCAGATCCTGACCAAGCAGGTGGCACAGATCAGTAACAATGTCCCTCCAGATTCGGAGCCTTCGCAAACACTGCTACTCCGACATGTCAAGGCTTGTCACCTGCTGCCTAAAGACCCTCGCAGCATCCCGTCGGATTGGCCCCAATTCTAGGTGTCTTTAGGCGCTCAGCGTCAGCGCTACCAACCCAATTTCTAGGCCACAGACTGGTGTAATCACAGACTGGTATAATCACATACTGGTATAGTCACAGACTGGTATAATCACAGACAGGCATAATCACTGACTGGTATAATCACACTCTGGTATAATCAGATACTGGTATAATCACACACTGGTATAATCACACACTGGTATAATCACAGACTGGTATAATCATACACTGGTATAATCATAGACTGGTATAATCACACACTGTTATAATCACAGCCTGGTATAATCACGCACTGGTATAATCACTGACACTGGTAAAATGAAATAACGGTATAATCACACACTGGTACAATCACACACAGATATAATCACACACTGGCATAGTCACACACTGGAATAATCACAGGCTGGTATAATCACAGATTGGTATAATCTCAGACTAGTATAATCACACACTGGTATAATCACACACTGGAATAATCACAGACTGGTATAATCACACACTGGTATAATCACAGGCTACTATAATCACAGACTGGTATAATCACAGACTGGAATAATCACAATCTGGTACAATCAGAGACTGGTATAATCACATTCTGGTATAATCACACAATGGTATAATCACACACTGGTATAAAGACATGCTTGTATAATCACAGACTGGTACAAACAGACATGGGTATAATCACAGACTGGTATAATCACAGATTTGTACAATCACACACTGGTATAATCACAAACTGATGTAAGCACAGACTTGTACAATCACACACTGGTATAATCACACACTGGTATAATCACAGACTTGTATAATCACAGACTGGTACAATCATACACTTGTATTATCACAGACTGGTATTATCACAGACTGGTACAATCACACACTTGTATTATCACAGACTGGTATTATCACAGACAGGTACAATCAGATTCTGTAATAATCACAGACTGGTATAATCACAGACTGGCATAATCACAGACTGATATAAACACAGACTGGTACAATCATACACTCGTATGATCATTTATTGGTATAATCACAGACTCTTACAATCACACAGTTGTATAATCACATACTGGTATAATCACACACTGGTATAATCACACACTGGTATAATCAGACACTGTTACAATCAAACACTGGTATAATCACAGAATGGTATAATCAAAGACTGGTATAATCACAGACTGGTACAATCACAGACTGGTATAATCACATACTGGAATAGTCACAGACTGGTATAATCACAGACTGGTATAATCACAGACTGGTACAATCACACACTGGTATTATCACAGACTGGTATAATCACAGACTGGTAGAATCATACACTGGTATAATCACAGACTGGTATAATCAGATCCGGGAATAATCACAGTCTGGAATAATCACAGACTGGTATAATCACACACTGTTATAATCACAGGCTGGTATAATCACTCTCTGGTATAATCACTGACTGGTACAATAACACACTGGTACAATGAAATAACGGCATAATCACACACTGGTACAATCACAAACTGGTATAATCACAAACTGGTATAATCCAACACTGGTATAAGCACAGACTGGTACAATAACACACTGGTATAATCACACACTGCTTTAATCACAGATTGGTATAATCATACACTGGTATAATCACAGACTGGTATAATCACACACTGGTATAAACACAGACTGGTATAATCACACACTGGTATAATCACAGACTGGTACAATTACACACTGGTATAATCACAGACTGGTATAATCACAGACTGATATAATCACACACAAGTATAATCAAAGACTGGTATAATCACAAACTGGTAGAATCACACACTGGTAGAATCACAGACTGGTATAATCAGATTCTGGAATAAACACAGTCTGGAATAATCACAGACTGCTACAATCAAACACTGGTATAATCACAGACTTGTATAATCACAGCCTGGTATAAACACACACTGGTATAATCAGAGACTGGTATAATCACAGAATGGTATAATCACAGACTGGAATAATCACAGACTGGTACAATCACAGACTGGTATAATCACATACTGGAATAGTCACAGACTGGTATAATCACAGACTGGTACAATCACACACTGGTATAATCACAGACTGGTATAATCACAGACTGATATAATCACACACTAGCATAATCACAGACTGGTATAATCAGATTCTGGAATAATCACAGTCTGGAATAATCACAGACTGGTATAATCATACACTGGAATAATCACAGACTGGTATAATCATACACTGGTATAATCACAGACTGATATAATCACACACTGTTATAATCACAGACTGGTATAATCACACTCTGGTATAATCAGATACTGGTATAATCACACACTGGTATGATCACACACTGGTATAAACACAGACTGGTACAATCACACACTGGTATAATCACACACTGGTATAATCACAGACTGATATAATCACACACTGTTATAATCACAGACTGGTATAATCACACTCTGGTATAATCAGATACTGGTATAATCACACACTGGTATGATCACACACTGGTATAAACACAGACTGGTACAATCACACACTGGTATAATCACACACTGGTATAATCACAGACTAGTATATTCATACACTGGTATAATCATAGACTGGTCTAATCACGCACTGGTATAATCACTGACTGTTACAATGACACACTGGTATAATGAAATAATGGTATAATCACACACTGGTACAATCACACACAGATATAATCACACACTAGTACAGTCACACACTGGCATAATCAGAGACTGGTATAACCACAGTCTGGTACAATCGCACACTGGTATAATCACAGACTGGAATAATCACAGACTGGTGCAATCACACACTGGTATAATCACAGCCTGGTATAATCACAGACTGCTACAATCACACTTTCATATAATCAGAGACTGGTACAATCACAGACTGGTATAATCACATACAGGTATCATCACAGGCTGGTATAAACACACACTCATATAATCAGAGACTGGCATGATCACAGACTGGTATAATCACAGACTGGTATAAGCACAAATTGGTATAATCATACATAGGTATAATCAGAGACTGGTATAATCACAGACTGATATATCACAGACTGGAATAATCACACACTTGTAGAATCACAAACTGGTATAATCACATACTGGAATAGTCACAGACTGGTCTAATCACACACTGGTATAACCCACTGGTATAATCACAGACTGGTACAATCACAGACTGGTACAATCACACACAGGTACAATCACAAACTCGTATAATCATAGACTGGTGTAATCAAAGATTGGTACGATCACACACTGGTATGATCAAAGACTGGTATAATCACACTTTGGTATAATCACACGCTGGAACAATCACACACTAATATAATCACTGACTGTTATAATCACAGACCGGTATAAACACACACTGGTACAATCACACACTGCTATAATCACACACGGGTATAATCACAGGCTGGTACAATCATACACTGGTATAATCACAGACTGGTATAATCTTACACTGGTATAATCACAGACTGGTATAAACACACACTGGTATAAACACAGACTGGAAGAATCACAGACTGGCATAATCACAAACTTGTATAATCACAGACTGGTATAATCACAGACTGGCACAATCACACACTGGTATAAACATAGGCTGGTATAATCAGAGATTGGTACAATCACAGACTGTTATAATCACACGCTGGTATAATCACAGACTGGCATAATCACAGACCGGAATAATCACAGACTGCTATAATCATAGACTGGTATAATCACACACTGTTATAATCACAGACTGGTATAAACACACACTGGTATAATCACAGACTGGTACAATCCCAGACTGGTATAATCACACACTGGTATAAGCACAGACTAGAATAATCACATACTGGTATAATCACGCACTGGTATAATCACAGACTGGTACAATCAAACACTGGTATAATCACAGACTAGTATAATCACAGACTGGTATAATCACAGACTGGTATAATCACACACTGGTATAATCACAGACTGGTATAATCACAGACTGGTGTAATCACAGACTGGAATAATGACAGACTGGTACAATTACATACAGGTATAATAACATACTGGAATAGTCACAGACTGGCATAATCACAGAATGGTATAATCACACATTGGTATAAACTCACACTGGTATAATCACACACTGGAACAATCGCAGACTGGTACAATCACAGGCTGGTATAATCACACACTGGTATAATCACACACTGGAAAATCAGAGACTGGTATAATCACAGATTGGTACAATCACACACTGGTACAATCACACACTGGTATAATCACAGACTGGTACAATTACACACTGGTATAATCACACACTGGTATATTCACACACTGTTATATTCACAGACTGGTATAATCAAACTTTGGTATAATCACATACAGGTATAATCACAGACTGGTATAATCACAGACTGGTATAATCACAGACTGGAATAATGACAGACTGGTATAATCACAGACTGGTACAATAACATACTGGAATAGTCACAGACTGGTCTAATCACACAGTGGTACAATCACACACTGGAAAATCACAGGCTGGTATAATCACAGATTGGTACAATCACACACTGGTACAATCACACACTGGTATAATCACAGACTGGTACAATTACACACTAGTATAATCACACACTGGTATAATCACACACTGGTATATTCACAGACTGGTATAATCACACTTTGGTATAATCACAGACAGGTATAATCACAGATTGGTATAATCACAGACTGGTGTAATCACAGACTGGAATAATGACAGACTGGTATAATCACAGACTGGTATAATCACACACTGGTATAATCACAGACTGGTGTAATCACAGACTGGAAAAATGACAGAATGGTACAATCACAGACTGGTATAATAACATACTGGAATAGTCACAGAATGGTCTAATCGCACACTGGTATATTCACAGACTGGTATAATCACAGACTGGTATAATAACATACTGGAATAATCACAGACTGGTATAATAACATACTGGAATAGTCACAGACTGGTCTTATCACCCAGTGGTATAAACACAGACTGGAACAATCACAGACTGGTATAATCACAGACTGGCATAATCACAGACCAGTATAATCACAGACTGCTATAATCACAGACTGGTACAATCCCAGACTAGTATAATCACATACTGGTATAATCACAGACTAGAATAATCACCTACTGTTATAATCACAGACTGGTATTATCACAGACTGGTATAATCACAGACTGGTGTAATCGCAGTCTGGAATAATGACAGCCTGGTCCAATCACAGACTGGTATAATAACATATTGGAATAGTCACAGACTGGTCTAATCACACAGTGGTATAATCACAGACTGGAACAATCACAGACTGGTATAATAACATATTGGAATAGTCACAGACTGGTCTAATCACACAGTGGTATAATCACAGACTGGAACAATCACAGACTGGTATAATCACAGACTGGCATAATCACAGAATTATATAATCACAGGCTGGTACAATCACAGACTGGTACAATCACAGGCTGGTATAATCTCACACTGGTATAATCACAGACTGGAGAATCACAGACTGGTATAATCACAGATTGGTACAATCACACACTGGTACAATAACACACTGGTATAATCACATCCTGGTATAATCACACACTGGTATAAACACACACTGGTATAATCACAGAATGGAATCGTCACAGACTGGTCTAATCACGCAGCGGTATAATCACAGACTGGAACAATCACAGACTGGTATAATCACAGACAGGCATAATCACAGAATGTTACAATCACAAACTGGTGCAATCACACACTGTAGCAATCACACACTGGTGTAATCACCGACTGGTATAATCAGAGTCTGGCATAATCACACACTGGTACAATCACACACTGGTATAATGAAATACTGGAATAATCACACAATGGTATATTCAAAGACTGGTATAATCACACTTTGATATAATCACATGCTGGTATAATCACACACTAATATAAACTCTGACTGGTATAATCACAGACTGGTATAAACACGCACTGGTACAATCACATACTGGTATAATCACACATGGGTATAATCACAGACTGGTACAATCACAGACTAGTACAATCACACACTGGTATAATCACAGACTGGTATAATCACAGACTGGTTTAATCGCAGTCTGGAATAATGACAGCCTGGTACAAGCACAGACTGGTATAATAACATACTGGAATAGTCACAGACTGGTCTAATCACACAGTGGTATAATCACAGACTGGAACAATCACAGACTGGTATAATCACAGACTGGCATAATCACAGAATGATATAATCACAGGCTGGTACAATCACAGACTGGTGCAATCACAGGCTGGTATAATCACACACTGGCATAATCACAGACTGGAGAATCACAGACTTGTATAATCACAGATTGGTACAATCACACACTGGTACAATCACACACTGGTATAATCACAGACTGGTACAATTACACACTGGTATAAACACATACTGGTATAATCACTGACTGTTACAATCACACAGTGGTATAATCACATCCTGGTATAATCACACACTGGTATAATCACAGAATGGAATCGTCATAGACTGGTCTAATCACACAGTGGTATAATCAGAGACTGGAACAATCACAGACTGGTATAATCACAGACAGGCAAAATCACAGAATGATACAATCACAGACTGGTACAATCACACACTGTTGCAATCACACACTGGTGTAATCACCGACTGGTATAATCAGAGTCTGGCATAATCACACACTGGTATAATCACAGACTGGAGAATCACAGACTTGTATAATCACAGATTGGTACAATCACACACTGGTACAATCACACACTTGTATAATCACAGACTGGTACAATTACACACTGGTATAAACACATACTGGTATAATCACTGACTGTTACAATCACACAGTGGTATAATCACATCCTGGTATAATCACACACTGGTATAATCACAGAATGGAATCGTCACAGACTGGTCTAATCACACAGTGGTATAATCAGAGACTGGAACAATCACAGACTGGTATAATCACAGACAGGCAAAATCACAGAATGATACAATCACAGACTGGTACAATCACACACTGTTGCAATCACACACTGGTGTAATCTCCGACTGGTATAATCAGAGTCTGGCATAATCACACACTGGTATAATCACAGACTGGAGAATCACAGACTTGTATAATCACAGATTGGTACGATCACAGACTGGTTCAATCACACACTGGAACAATCACAGACTGGTATAATCACAGACTGGCATAATCACAGAATGATATAATCACAGGCTGGTACAATCACAGACTGGTACAATCACAGGCTGGTATAATCTCACACTGGTATAATCACAGACTGGAGAATCACAGACTGGTATAATCACAGATTGGTACAATCACACACTGGTACAATAACACACTGGTATAATCACATCCTGGTATAATCACACACTGGTATAAACACACACTGGTATAATCACAGAATGGAATCGTCACAGACTGGTCTAATCACGCAGCGGTATAATCACAGACTGGAACAATCACAGACTGGTATAATCACAGACAGGCATAATCACAGAATGTTACAATCACAAACTGGTGCAATCACACACTGTAGCAATCACACACTGGTGTAATCACCGACTGGTATAATCAGAGTCTGGCATAATCACACACTGGTACAATCACACACTGGTATAATGAAATACTGGAATAATCACACAATGGTATATTCAAAGACTGGTATAATCACACTTTGATATAATCACATGCTGGTATAATCACACACTAATATAAACTCTGACTGGTATAATCACAGACTGGTATAAACACGCACTGGTACAATCACATACTGGTATAATCACACATGGGTATAATCACAGACTGGTACAATCACAGACTAGTACAATCACACACTGGTATAATCACAGACTGGTATAATCACAGACTGGTTTAATCGCAGTCTGGAATAATGACAGCCTGGTACAAGCACAGACTGGTATAATAACATACTGGAATAGTCACAGACTGGTCTAATCACACAGTGGTATAATCACAGACTGGAACAATCACAGACTGGTATAATCACAGACTGGCATAATCACAGAATGATATAATCACAGGCTGGTACAATCACAGACTGGTGCAATCACAGGCTGGTATAATCACACACTGGCATAATCACAGACTGGAGAATCACAGACTTGTATAATCACAGATTGGTACAATCACACACTGGTACAATCACACACTGGTATAATCACAGACTGGTACAATTACACACTGGTATAAACACATACTGGTATAATCACTGACTGTTACAATCACACAGTGGTATAATCACATCCTGGTATAATCACACACTGGTATAATCACAGAATGGAATCGTCATAGACTGGTCTAATCACACAGTGGTATAATCAGAGACTGGAACAATCACAGACTGGTATAATCACAGACAGGCAAAATCACAGAATGATACAATCACAGACTGGTACAATCACACACTGTTGCAATCACACACTGGTGTAATCACCGACTGGTATAATCAGAGTCTGGCATAATCACACACTGGTATAATCACAGACTGGAGAATCACAGACTTGTATAATCACAGATTGGTACAATCACACACTGGTACAATCACACACTTGTATAATCACAGACTGGTACAATTACACACTGGTATAAACACATACTGGTATAATCACTGACTGTTACAATCACACAGTGGTATAATCACATCCTGGTATAATCACACACTGGTATAATCACAGAATGGAATCGTCACAGACTGGTCTAATCACACAGTGGTATAATCAGAGACTGGAACAATCACAGACTGGTATAATCACAGACAGGCAAAATCACAGAATGATACAATCACAGACTGGTACAATCACACACTGTTGCAAGCACACACTGGTGTAATCTCCGACTGGTATAATCAGAGTCTGGCATAATCACACACTGGTATAATCACAGACTGGAGAATCACAGACTTGTATAATCACAGATTGGTACAATCACAGACTGGTACAATCACACACTGGTATAATCACAGACTGGTAGAATCACACACTGGTATAATCACAGACTGGTGTAATCAAAGACTGGCATAATCGCACACTGGTATAACCACAGGCTGGTATAAGCACGGACTGGCACAATCACAGACTGATATAATCACACACTGATATAATCACACACTGGTATTATCACAGACTGGTACAATCACACACTGGTATAATCACAGACTTACCTAATCACAGACCGGTATAATCACAGACTGCTATAATCACAGACTGGTATAATCACATACAGGTATAATCACAGTCTGGAAGAATAACATACTGGTATAATCACACACTAGTATAATCACACACTGGTATAATCAAACACTGTTATAATCACAGACTGGAACAATAACACACTGGTATAATCACAGTCTGGAACAATAACACACTGGTATAATCACAGTCTGGTATAATCACGCATTGGTCTAATCACAGACTGGTATAATCACAGACTGGTATAATCACACACTGGTATAATCACAGACTGGTATAATCACAGACTGGTATAATCACAGACTGGAATAATAACAGACTGGTACAATCACACACTGGTATAATCAAAGCCTGGTATAATCACAGACTGCTACAATCACACACTCATCTAATCACAGACTGGTACAATCAGAGACTGGTATAATCACATACAGGTATCATCACAGACTGGTATAAACATACACTCATATAATCACAGACTGGCGTTATCACAGACTGGTATAATCACAGACTGGTATAAGCACAGATTGGTATAATCATACATAGGTATAATCACAGACTGGTATAAACACAGACTGATATATCACAGACTGGAATAATCACAGACTGGTATAATCACATACAGGTATAATCACAGTCTGGAAGAATAACATACTGGTATAATCACACACTAGTATAATCACACACTGGTATAATCAAACACTGTTATAATCACAGACTGGAACAATAACACACTGGTATAATCACAGTCTGGTATAATCACGCATTGGTCTAATCACAGACTGGTCTAATCACAGACTGGTATAATCACACACTGGTATAATCACAGACTGGTATAATCACAGACTGGTATAATCACAGACTGGAATAATAACAGACTGGTACAATCACACACTGGTATAATCAAAGCCTGGTATAATCACAGACTGCTACAATCACACACTCATCTAATCACAGACTGGTACAATCAGAGACTGGTATAATCACATACAGGTATCATCACAGACTGGTATAAACATACACTCATATAATCACAGACTGGCGTTATCACAGACTGGTATAATCACAGACTGGTATAAGCACAGATTGGTATAATCATACATAGGTATAATCACAGACTGGTATAATCACAGACTGACATATCACAGACGGGAATAATCACAGACTTGTAGAATCACAAACTGGTATAATCACACACTGGAATAGTCACAGACTGGTCTAATCACACAGTGGTATAATCACAGACTGGAATAATCACAGACTGGTACAATCACATACTGGCATAATGACAGACTGGTATAATCACAGACTGGAAAAATCACACACAGGTACAATCACAAACTGGTATAATCACAGATTGGTACGATCATACACTGGATTAATCACAGACTGGTATAATCACATACTGGTATAATCATACACTGGAATAATCACAGACTGCCATAATGACAGACTGGTTTAATCTCAGACTGGAATAATCACACACTGGTATAATCAATGACTGTTACTATCACACAAGGTATAATCACAGAATGTTATAATCACACACAGGTATAAACACAGACTGGTATAATCACAGACTGGTAGAATCACACACTGGTATAATCACAGACTCGCCTAATCACAGACCGGTATAATCACAGAATGCTATAATCAGAGACTGGTATAATCACATACAGGTATAATCACAGTCTGGAAGAATCACATACTGGTATAATCACACACTGGTATAATCACACACTGGTATAATCACACACTGTTATAATCACAGACTAGAACAATAACACACTGGTATAATCACAGTCTGGTATAATCACACACTGGTATAATCACAGACTGGTATAATCACAGACTGGTGTAATCACACACTGGTTTAATCACACACTGGTATAATCACAGACTGGTATAATCACAGACTGGAATAATCACAGACTGGTGCAATCACACACTGGTATAATCACAGTCTGGTATAATCACAGACTGCTACAATCACACACTCATATAATCAGAGACTGGTACAATCACAGACTGGTATAATCACATACAGGTATCATCACAGGCTGGTATAAACACACACTCATATAATCAGAGACTGGCATTATCACAGACTGGTACAATCACAGACTGGTATAATCACAGACAGGCATAATCACAGAATGTTACAATCTCAGACTGGTGCAATCACACACTGTTGCAATCACACACTGGTGTAATCATCGACTGGTATAATCAGAGTCTGGCATAATCACACACTGGTACAATCACACACTGGTATAATGAAATACTGGAATAATCACACAATGGTCTATTCAAAGACTGGTATAATCACACTTTGATATAATCACATGCTGATATAATCACACACTAATATAATCTCTGACTGGTATAATCACAGACTGGTATAAACACACACTGGTACAATCACATACTGGTATAATCACACACGGGTATAATCACAGACTGGTACAATCACAGACTGGTACAATCACACACTGGTATAATCACAGACTGGTATAATCACAGACTGGTTTAATCGCAGTCTGGAATAATGACAGCCTGGTACAAGCACAGACTGGTATAATAACATACTGGAATAGTCACAGACTGGTCTAATCACACAGTGGTATAATCACAGACTGGAACAATCACAGACTGGAATAATCACAGACTGGCATAATCACAGAATGATATAATCACAGGCTGGTACAATCACAGACTGGTGCAATCTCAGGCTGGTATAATCACACACTGGTATAATCACAGGCTGGAGAATCACAGGCTTGTATAATCACAGATTGGTACAATCACACACTGGTACAATCACACACTGGTATAATCACAGACTGGTACAATTACACACTGGTATAAACACATACTGGTATAATCACTGTCTGTTACAATCACACAGTGGTATAATCACATCCTGGTATAATCACACACTGGTATAATCACAGAATGGAATCGTCACAGACTGGTCTAATCACACAGTGGTATAATCAGAGACTGGAACAATCACAGACTGGTATACTCACAGACAGGCAAAATCACAGAATGATACAATCACAGACTGGTACAATCACACACTGTTGCAATCACACACTGGTATAATCACCGACTGGTATAATCAGAGTCTGGCATAATCACACACGGGTATAATCACAGACTGGAGAATCACAGACTTGTATAATCACAGATTGGTACAATCACACACTGGTACAATCACACACTGGTATAATCACAGTCTGGTATAATCACAGACTGCTACAATCACACACTCATATAATCAGAGACTGGTACAATCACAGACTGGTATAATCACATACAGGTATAATCACAGTCTGGAAGAATAACATACTGGTATAATCACACACTAGTATAATCACACACTGGTATAATCAAACACTGTTATAATCACAGACTGGAACAATAACACACTGGTATAATCACAGTCTGGTATAATCACGCATTGGTCTAATCACAGACTGGTATAATCACAGACTGGTATAATCACACACTGGTATAATCACAGACTGGTATAATCACAGACTGGTATAATCACAGACTGGAATAATAACAGACTGGTACAATCACACACTGGTATAATCAAAGCCTGGTATAATCACAGACTGCTACAATCACACACTCATCTAATCACAGACTGGTACAATCAGAGACTGGTATAATCACATACAGGTATCATCACAGACTGGTATAAACATACACTCATATAATCACAGACTGGCGTTATCACAGACTGGTATAATCACAGACTGGTATAAGCACAGATTGGTATAATCATACATAGGTATAATCACAGACTGGTATAATCACAGACTGACATATCACAGACGGGAATAATCACAGACTTGTAGAAGCACAAACTGGTATAATCACACACTGGAATAGTCACAGACTGGTCTAATCACACAGTGGTATAATCACAGACTGGAATAATCACAGACTGGTACAATCACATACTGGCATAATGACAGACTGGTATAATCACAGACTGGAAAAATCACACACAGGTACAATCACAAACTGGTATAATCACAGATTGGTACGATCATACACTGGATTAATCACAGACTGGTATAATCACATACTGGTATAATCATACACTGGAATAATCACAGACTGCCATAATGACAGACTGGTTTAATCTCAGACTGGAATAATCACACACTGGTATAATCAATGACTGTTACTATCACACAAGGTATAATCACAGAATGTTATAATCACACACAGGTATAAACACAGACTGGTATAATCACAGACTGGTAGAATCACACACTGGTATAATCACAGACTCGCCTAATCACAGACCGGTATAATCACAGAATGCTATAATCAGAGACTGGTATAATCACATACAGGTATAATCACAGTCTGGAAGAATCACATACTGGTATAATCACACACTGGTATAATCACACACTGGTATAATCACACACTGTTATAATCACAGACTAGAACAATAACACACTGGTATAATCACAGTCTGGTATAATCACACACTGGTATAATCACAGACTGGTATAATCACAGACTGGTGTAATCACACACTGGTTTAATCACACACTGGTATAATCACAGACTGGTATAATCACAGACTGGAATAATCACAGACTGGTGCAATCACACACTGGTATAATCACAGTCTGGTATAATCACAGACTGCTACAATCACACACTCATATAATCAGAGACTGGTACAATCACAGACTGGTATAATCACATACAGGTATCATCACAGGCTGGTATAAACACACACTCATATAATCAGAGACTGGCATTATCACAGACTGGTACAATCACAGACTGGTATAATCACAGACAGGCATAATCACAGAATGTTACAATCTCAGACTGGTGCAATCACACACTGTTGCAATCACACACTGGTGTAATCACCGACTGGTATAATCAGAGTCTGGCATAATCACACACTGGTACAATCACACACTGGTATAATGAAATACTGGAATAATCACACAATGGTCTATTCAAAGACTGGTATAATCACACTTTGATATAATCACATGCTGATATAATCACACACTAATATAATCTCTGACTGGTATAATCACAGACTGGTATAAACACACACTGGTTCAATCACATACTGGTATAATCACACACGGGTATAATCACAGACTGGTACAATCACAGACTGGTACAATCACACACTGGTATAATCACAGACTGGTATAATCACAGACTGGTTTAATCGCAGTCTGGAATAATGACAGCCTGGTACAAGCACAGACTGGTATAATAACATACTGGAATAGTCACAGACTGGTCTAATCACACAGTGGTATAATCACAGACTGGAACAATCACAGACTGGAATAATCACAGACTGGCATAATCACAGAATGATATAATCACAGGCTGGTACAATCACAGACTGGTGCAATCTCAGGCTGGTATAATCACACACTGGTATAATCACAGGCTGGAGAATCACAGGCTTGTATAATCACAGATTGGTACAATCACACACTGGTACAATCACACACTGGTATAATCACAGACTGGTACAATTACACACTGGTATAAACACATACTGGTATAATCACTGTCTGTTACAATCACACAGTGGTATAATCACATCCTGGTATAATCACACACTGGTATAATCACAGAATGGAATCGTCACAGACTGGTCTAATCACACAGTGGTATAATCAGAGACTGGAACAATCACAGACTGGTATACTCACAGACAGGCAAA
This sequence comes from Somniosus microcephalus, assembly GCF_052327205.1. Taxonomy (NCBI): domain Eukaryota; kingdom Metazoa; phylum Chordata; class Chondrichthyes; order Squaliformes; family Somniosidae; genus Somniosus; species Somniosus microcephalus. The sequence continues at coordinate 71,923,600 of NC_140989.1, read as the reverse complement.
ATCACAGAATGATACAATCACAGACTGGTACAATCACACACTGTTGCAATCACACACTGGTATAATCACCGACTGGTATAATCAGAGTCTGGCATAATCACACACGGGTATAATCACAGACTGGAGAATCACAGACTTGTATAATCACAGATTGGTACAATCACACACTGGTACAATCACACACTGGTATAATCAAAGACTGGTAGAATCACACACTGGTATAATCACAGACTGGTGTAATCAAAGACTGGCATAATCGCACACTGGTATAACAACAGGCTGGTATAAGCATGGACTGGCACAATCACAGACTGATATAATCACACACTGGTATTATCACAGACTGGTACAATCACAGACTGGTATAATCACAGACTCGCCTAATCACAGACCGGTATAATCACAGACTGCTATAATCACAGACTGCAAAAATCACATACAGGTATAATCACAGTCTGGAAGAATCACATACTGGTACAATCACACACTGGTATAATCACACACTGGTATAATCAAACACTGTTATAATCACAGACTGGAACAATAGCACACTGGTATAATCACAGTCTGGTATAATCACACATTGGTATAATCACAGACTGGTATAATCACAGACTGGTATAATCACAGACTGGTATAATCACAGACTGGTATAATCACAGACTGGTATAATCACAGGCTGGAATAATAACATACTGGTACAATCACACACTGGTATAATCAAATCCTGGTATAATCACAGACTGCTACAATCACACACTCATATAATCACAGACTGGTACAATCACAGACTGGTATAATCACATACAGGTATCATCACAGACTGGTATAAACATACACTCATATAATCACAGACTGGTATAAGCACAGATTGGTAGAATCATACATAGGTATAATCACAGACTGGTATAATCACAGACTCGCCTAATCACAGACCGGTATAATCACAGACTGCTATAATCACAGACTGGTATAATCACACACTGGTATAATCACACACTGGTAAAATCAAACACTGTTATAATCACAGACTGGAACAATAGCACACTGGTATAATCACAGTCTGGTATAATCACACATTGGTATAATCACAGACTGGTATAATCACACACTGGTATAATCACACACTGGTATAATCACACACTGGTATAATCACAGACTGGTATAATCACAGACTGGAATAATAACAGACTGGTACAATCACACACTGGTATAATCAAAGCCTGGTATAATCCCAGACTGGTACAATCACACACTCATATAATCACAGACTGGTACAATCACAGACTGGTATAATCACATACAGGTATCATCACAGACTGGTATAAACATACACTCATATAATCACAGAATGGTATAATCACAGACTGGTATAAGCACAGATTGGTATAATCATAGATAGGTATAATCACAGACTGGTATAATCACAGACTGATATATCACAGACTGGAATAATCACAGACTTCTGGAATCACAAACAGGTATAAACACATACTGGAATAGTCACAGACTGGTCTAATCACACAGTGGTATAATCACAGACTGGAATAATCACAGACTGGTACAATCACAGACTGGCATAATGACAGACTGGTATATTCACAGACTGGAAAAATCACACACAGGTACAATCACAAACTGGTATAATCACAGACTGGTATAATCACAGATTGGTACGATCACACACTGGATTAATCACAGACTGGTATAATCACATACTGGTACAATCATACACTGGTATAATCACAGACTGGTATAATCACACATTGGTATAAACACACACTGGTATTATCACAGACTGGTACAATCACACACTGCTTTAATCACAGACTGGAATAATCACAGACTGGTACAATCCCAGACTGGTATAATCACGTACTGGTATAATCACAGACTGGAATAATCACAGACTGCCATAATGACAGACTGGTATAATCACAGACTGGTATAATCACACACTGGTATAATCACACACTGGTATAATCAATGACTGTTACTATCACACAAGGTATAATCACAGAATGTTATAATCACACACAGGTATAAACACAGACTGGTATAATCACAGACTGGTAGAATCACACACTGGTATAATCACAGACTGGTGTAATCACAGACTGGCATAATTGCACACTGGTATAATCACAGGCTGGTATAAGCATGGACTGGTACAATCACAGACTGATATAATCACACACTGGTATTATCACAGACTGGAAAAATCACACACTGGTATAATCACAGACTCGCCTAATCACAGACCGGTATAATCACAGAATGCTATAATCACAGATTGGTATAATCACATACAGGTATAATCACAGTCTGGAAGAATCACATACTGGTATAATCACACACTGGTATAATCAAACACTGTTATAATCACAGACTAGAACAATAACACACTGTTATAATCACAGTCTGGTATAATCACACACTGGTATAATCACACACTGGTATAATCAAACACTGTTATAATCACAGACTAGAACAATAACACACTGGTATAATCACAGTCTGGTATAATCACACACTGGTATAATCACAGACTGGTATAATCACAGACTGGTATAATCACACACTGGTTTAATCACGGACTGGTATAATCACAGACTGGTATAATCATAGACTGGAATAATCACAGACTGGTGCAATCACACACTGGTATAATCACAGCCTGGTATAATCACAGACAGCTACAATCACACACTCGTATAATCACAGACTGGTACAATCACAGACTGGTATAATCACATACAGGTATCATCACAGGCTGGTATAAACACACACTCATATAATCAGAGACTGGCATTATCACAGACTGGTATAATCACAGACTGGTATCAGCACAGATTGGTATAATCATACATAGGTATAATCACAGACTGGTATAATCACAGACTGATATATCACAGACTGGAATAATCACACACTTGTAGAATCACAAACTGGTATAATCACATACTGGAATAGTCACAGACTGGTCTAATCACACACTGGTATAACCCACTGGTATAATCACAGACTGGTACAATCACAGGCTGGTATAATCACACACAGGTACAATCACAAACTCGTATAATCATAGACTGGTATAATCAAAGATTGGTACGATCACACACTGGTATGATCAAAGACTGGTATAATCACACTTTGGTATAATCACACGCTGGAACAATCACACACTAATATAATCACTGACTGTTATAATCACAGACTGGTATAAACACACACTGGTACAATCACACTCTGCTATAATCACACACGGGTATAATCAAAGGCTGGTACAATCAGACACTGGTGTAATCACACACTGGTATAATCACAGACTGGTATAATCTTACACTGGTATAATCACAGACTGGTATAAACACACACTGGTATAAACACAGACTGGATGAATCACAGACTGGCATAATCACACACTTGTATAATCACAGACTGGTATAATCACAGACTGGTACAATCACACACTGGTATAAACATAGGCTGGTATAATCACAGATTGGTACAATCACAGACTGATATAATCACACGCTGGTATAATCACAGACTGGCATAATCATGGGCCGGAATAATCACAGACTGCTATAATCAAAGACTGGTATAAACACAGACTGGTATAATCACAGACTGGTACAATCCCAGACTGGTATAATCACATACTGGTATAAGCACAGACTAGAATAATCACATACTGGTATAATCACATACTGGTATAAGCACAGACTAGAATAATCACGCACTGGTATAATCACAGACTGCTATAATCACAGACTGGTACAATCACACACTGGTATAATCACAGACTGGTACAATCAAACACTGGTATAATCACAGACTAGTATAATCACAGACTGGTATAATCACAGACTGGTATAATCACACACTGGTATAATCACAGACTGGTATAATCACAGACTGGTGTAATCACAGACTGGAATAATGACAGACTGCTACAATTACATACTGGTATAATAACAAACTGGAATAGTCACAGACTGGTCTAATCGCACACTGGTATAATAACATACTGGAATAGTCACAGACTGGTATAATCACAGACTGGCATAATCACAGAATGGTATAATCACACAGTGGTATAACCACATACTGGTATAATCACACACTGGTATAAACTCACACTGGTATAATCACACACTGGAACAAACGCAGACTGGTACAATCACAGGCTGGTATAATCACACACTGGTATAATCACACACTGGAAAATCAGAGACTGGTTAAATCACAGATTGGTACAATCACACACTGGTACAATCACACACTGGTATAATCACAGACTGGTACAATTACACACTGGTATAATCACACACTGGTATAATCACACACTGTTATATTCACAGACTGGTATAATCAAACTTTGGTATAATCACATACAGGTATAATCACAGACTGGTATAATCACAGACTGGTGTAATCACAGACTGGAATAATGACAGACTGGTATAATCACAGACTGGTACAATAACATGCTGGAATAGCCACAGACTGGTCTAATCACACAGTGGTACAATCACACACTGGAAAATCACAGGCTGGTATAATCACAGATTGGTACAATCACACACTGGTACAATCACACACTGGTATAATCACAGGCTGGTACAATTACACACTAGTATAATTACACACTGGTATAATCACACACAGGTATATTCACAGACTGGTATAATCACACTTTGGTATAATCACAGACAGGTATAATCACAGATTGGTATAATCACAGACTGGTGTAATCACAGACTGGAATAATGACAGACTGGTATAATCACAGACTGGTATAATCACACACTGGTATAATCACAGACTGGTGTAATCACAGGCTGGAAAAATGACAGACTGGTACAATCACAGACTGGTATAATAACATACTGGAATAGTCACAGAATGGTCTAATCGCACACTGGTATATTCACAGACTGGTATAATCACAGACTGGTATAATAACATACTGGAATAGTCACAGACTGGTCTTATCACACAGTGGTATGAACACAGACTGGAACAATCACAGACTGGTATAATCACAGACTGGCATAATCACAGACCAGTATAATCACAGACTGCTATAATCACAGACTGGTACAATCCCAGACTGGTATAATCACATACTGGTATAATCACAGACTAGAATAATCACCTACTGTTATAATCACAGACTGGTATTATCACAGACTGGTATAATCACAGACTGGTGTAATCGCAGTCTGGAATAATGACAGCCTGGCACAATCACAGACTGGTATAATAACATACTGGAATAGTCACAGACTGGTCTAATCACACAGTGGTATAATCACAGACTGGAACAATCACAGACTGGTATAATAACATATTGGAATAGTCACAGACTGGTCTAATCACACAGTGGTATAATCACAGGCTGGTACAATCACAGACTGGTACAATCACAGGCTGGTATAATCACACACTGGTATAATCACAGACTGGAGAATCACAGACTGGTATAATCACAGATTGGTACAATCACACACTGGTACAATAACACACTGGTATAATCTCATCCTGGTATAATCACACACTGGTATAAACACACACTGGTATAATCACAGAGTGGAATCGTCACAGACTGGTCTAATCACACAGTGGTATAATCACAGACTGGAACAATCACAGACTGGTATAATCACAGACAGGCATAATCACAGAATGTTACAATCTCAGACTGGTGCAATCACACACTGTTGCAATCACACACTGGTGTAATGAAATACTGGAATAATCACACAATGGTATATTCAAAGACTGGTATAATCACACTTTGATATAATCACATGCTGGTATAATCACACACTAATATAATCTCTGACTGGTATAATCACAGACTGGTATAAACACACACTGGTACAATCACATACTGGTATAATCACACACGGGTATAATCACAGACTGGTACAATCACAGACTGGTACAATCACACACTGGTATAATCACAGACTGGTATAATCACAGACTGGTTTAATCGCAGTCTGGAATAATGACAGCCTGGTACAAGCACAGACTGGTATAATAACATACTGGAATAGTCACAGACTGGTCTAATCACACAGTGGTATAATCACAGACTGGAACAATCACAGACTGGTATAATCACAGACTGGCATAATCACAGAATGATATAATCACAGGCTGGTACAATCACAGACTGGTGCAATCTCAGGCTGGTATAATCACACACTGGTATAATCACAGGCTGGAGAATCACAGGCTTGTATAATCACAGATTGGTACAATCACACACTGGTACAATCACACACTGGTATAATCACAGACTGGTACAATTACACACTGGTATAAACACATACTGGTATAATCACTGTCTGTTACAATCACACAGTGGTATAATCACATCCTGGTATAATCACACACTGGTATAATCACAGAATGGAATCGTCACAGACTGGTCTAATCACACAGTGGTATAATCAGAGACTGGAACAATCACAGACTGGTATAATCACAGACAGGCAAAATCACAGAATGATACAATCACAGACTGGTACAATCACACACTGTTGCAATCACACACTGGTGTAATCACCGACTGGTATAATCAGAGTCTGGCATAATCACACACGGGTATAATCACAGACTGGAGAATCACAGACTTGTATAATCACAGATTGGTACAATCACACACTGGTACAATCACACACTGGTATAATCGAAGACTGGTAGAATCACACACTGGTATAATCACAGACTGGTGTAATCAAAGACTGGCATAATCGCACACTGGTATAACCACAGGCTGGTATAAGCACGGACTGGCACAATCACAGGCTGATATAATCACACACTGGTATTATCACAGACTGGTACAATCACAGACTGGTATAATCACAGACTCGCCTAATCACAGACCGGTATAATCACAGACTGCTATAATCACAGACTGCTATAATCACATACAGGTATAATCACAGTCTGGAAGAATCACATACTGGTATAATCACACACTGGTATAATCACACACTGGTATAATCAAACACTGTTATAATCACAGACTGGAACAATAGCACACTGGTATAATCACAGTCTGGTATAATCACACATTGGTATAATCACAGACTGGTATAATCACAGACTGGTATAATCACAGACTGGTATAATCACAGACTGGAATAATAACAGACTGGTACAATCACACACTGGCATAATCAAATCCTGGTATAATCACAGACTGCTACAATCACACACTCACATAATCACAGGCTGGTACAATCACAGACTGGTATAATCACATACAGGTATCATCACAGACTGGTATAAACATACACTCATATAATCACAGACTGGTATAATCACAGACTGGTATAAGCACAGATTGGTATAATCATACATAGGTATAATCACAGACTGGTATAATCACAGACTCGCCTAATCACAGACCGGTATAATCACAGACTGCTATAATCACAGACTGGTACAATCACATACAGGTATAATCACAGTCTGGAAGAATCACATACTGGTATAATCACACACTGGTATAATGACACACTGGTATAATCAAACACTGTTATAATCACCGACTGGAACAATAGCACACTGGTATAATCACAGTCTGGTATAATCACACATTGGTATAATCACAGACTGGTATAATCACAGACTGGAATAATAACAGACTGGTACAACCACACACTGGTATAATCAAAGCCTGGTATAATCCCAGACTGGTACAATCACACACTCATATAATCACAGACTGGTACAATCACAGACTGGTATAATCACATACAGGTATCATCACAGACAGGTATAAACATATACTCATATAATCACAGACTGGTATAACCAGAGACTGGTATAAGCACAGATTGGTATAATCATACATAGGTATAATCACAGACTGGTATAATCACAGACTGATATGTCACAGACTGGAATAATCACAGACTTGTAGAATCACAAACTGGTATAATCACATACTGGAATAGTCACAGACTGGTCTAATCACACAGTGGTATAATCACAGACTGGAATAATCACAGACTGGTACAATCACAGACTGGCATAATGACAGACTGGTATAATCACAGACTGGAAAAATCACACAGAGGTACAATCACAAACTGGTATAATCACAGACTGGTATAATCACAGATTGGTACGATCACACACTGGATTAATCACAGACTGGTATAATCACATACTGGTATAATCATACACTGGTATAATCACAGACTGGTATAATCACACATTGGTATAAACACACACTGCTATTATCACAGACTGGTACAATCACACACTGCTTTAATCACAGACTGGAATAATCACAGACTGGTACAATCCCAGACTGGTGTAATCACGTACTGGTATAATGACAGACTGGTATAATCACAGACTGGTATAATCACACACTGGTATAATCACACACTGGTATAATCAATGACTGTTACTATCACACAAGGTATAATCACAGAATGTTATAATCACACACAGGTATAAACACAGACTGGTATAATCACAGACTGGTAGAATCACACACTGGTATAATCACAGACTGGTGTAATCACAGACTGGCATAATTGCACACTGGTATAATCACAGGCTGGTATAAGCATGGACTGGTACAATCACAGACTGATATAATCACACACTGGTATTATCACAGACTGGAAAAATCACACACTGGTATAATCACAGACTCGCCTAATCACAGACCGGTATAATCACAGAATGCTATAATCACAGACTGGTATAATCACATACAGGTATAATCACAGTCTGGAAGAATCACACACTGGTATAATCACACACTGGTATAATCAAACACTGTTATAATCACAGACTAGAACAATAACACACTGTTATAATCACAGTCTGGTATAATCACACACTGGTATAATCACACACTGGTATAATCAAACACTGTTATAATCACAGACTAGAACAATAACACACTGGTATAATCACAGTCTGGTATAATCACACACTGGTATAATCACAGACTGGTATAATCACAGACTGGTATAATCACACACTGGTTTAATCACGGACTGGTATAATCACAGCCTGGTATAATCACAGACAGCTACAATCACACACTCGTATAATCACAGACTGGTACAATCACAGACTGGTATAATCACATACAGGTATCATCACAGGCTGGTATAAACACACACTCATATAATCAGAGGCTGGCATTATCACAGACTGGTATAATCACAGACTGGTATAAGCACAGATTGGTATAATCATACATAGGTATAATCACAGACTGGTATAATCACAGACTGATATATCACAGACTGGAATAATCACACACTTGTAGAATCACAAACTGGGATAATCACATACTGGAATAGTCACAGACTGGTCTAATCACACACTGGTATAACCCACTGGTATAATCACAGACTGGTACAATCACAGACTGGTATAATCACACACAGGTACAATCACAAACTCGTATAATCATAGACTGGTATAATCAAAGATTGGTACGATCACACACTGGTATGATCAAAGACTGGTATAATCACACTTTGGTATAATCACACGCTGGAACAATCACACACTAATATAATCACTGACTGTTACAATCACAGACTGGAAAAACACACACTGGTACAATCACACTCTGCTATAATCACACACGGGTATAATCACAGGCTGGTACAATCAGACACTGGTATAATCACACACTGGTATAATCACAGACTGGTATAATCTTACACTGGTATAATCACAGACTGGTATAAACACACACTGGTATAAACACAGACTGGAAGAATCACAGACTGGCATAATCACACACTTGTATAATCACAGACTGGTATAATCACAGACTGGTACAATCACACACTGGTATAAACATAGGCTGGTATAATCAGAGATTGGTACAATCACAGACTGATATAATCACACGCTGGTATAATCACAGACTGGCATAATCACAGACCGGAATAATCACAGACTGCTATAATCATAGACTGGTATAAACACACACTGGTATAATCACAGACTGGTACAATCCCAGACTGGTATAATCACATACTGGTATAAGCACAGACTAGAATAATCACATACTGGTACAATCACGCACTGGTACAATCACAGACTGCTATAATCACAGACTGGTACAATCACACACTGGTATAATCACAGACTGGTACAATCAAACACTGGTATAATCACAGACTAGTATAATCACAGACTGGTATAATCACAGACTGGTATAATCACACACTGGTATAATCACAGACTGGTATAATCACAGACTGGTGTAATCACAGACTGGAATAATGACAGACTGCTACAATTACATACTGGTATAATAACAAACTGGTATAGTCACAGACTGGTCTAATCGCACACTGGTATAACAACATACTGGAATAGTCACAGACTGGTATAATCACAGACTGGCATAATCACAGAATGGTATAATCACACAGTGGTATAACCACATACTGGTATAATCACACACTGGTATAAACTCACACTGGTATAATCACACACTGGAACAATCGCAGACTGGTACAATCACAGGCTGGTATAATCACACACTGGTATAATCACACACTGGAAAATCAGAGACTGGTATAATCACAGATTGGTACAATCACACACTGGTACAATCACACACTGGTATAATCACAGACTGGTACAATTACACACTGGTATAATCACACACTGGTATAATCACACACTGTTATATTCACAGACTGGTATAATCAAACTTTGGTATAATCACATACAGGTATAATCACAGACTGGTATAATCACAGACTGGTGTAATCACAGACTGGAATAATGACAGACTGGTATAATCACAGACTGGTACAATAACATACTGGAATAGTCACAGACTGGTCTAATCACACAGTGGTACAATCACACACAGGAAAATCACAGGCTGGTATAATCACAGGTTGGTACAATCACACACTGGTACAATCACACACTGGTATAATCACAGACTGGTACAATTACACACTAGTATAATCACACACTGGTATAATCACACACTGGTATATTCACAGGCTGGTATAATCACACTTTGGTATAATCACAGACAGGTATAATCACAGATTGGTATAATCACAGACTGGTGTAATCACAGACTGGAATAATGACAGACTGGTATAATCACAGACTGGTATAATCACACACTGGTATAATCACAGACTGGTGTAATCACAGACTGGAAAAATGACAGACTGGTACAATCACAGACTGGTATAATAACATACTGGAATAGTCACAGAATGGTCTAATCGCACACTGGTATATTCACAGACTGGTATAATCACAGACTGGTATAATAACATACTGGAATAATCACAGACTGGTCTTATCACACAGTGGTATGAACACAGACTGGAACAATCACAGACTGGTATAATCACAGACTGGCATAATCACAGACCAGTAAAATCACAGACTGCTATAATCACAGACTGGTACAATCCCAGACTGGTATAATCACATACTGGTATAATCACAGGCTAGAATAATCACCTACTGTTATAATCACAGACTGGTATTATCACAGACTGGTATAATCACAGACTGGTGTAATCGCAGTCTGGAATAATGACAGCCTGGTACAATCACAGACTGGTATAATAACATACTGGAATAGTCACAGACTGGTCTAATCACACAGTGGTATAATCACAGACTGGAACAATCACAGCCTGGTATAATAACATATTGGAATAGCCACAGACTGGTCTAATCACACAGTGGTATAATCACAGACTGGAACAATCACAGACTGGTATAATCACAGACTGGCATAATCACAGAATGATATAATCACAGGCTGGTACAATCACAGACTGGTACAATCACAGGCTGGTATAATCACACACTGGTATAATCACAGACAGGAGAATCACAGACTGGTATAATCACAGATTGGTACAATCACACACTGCTACAATAACACACTGGTATAATCTCATCCTGGTATAATCACACACTGGTATAAACACACACTGGTATAATCACAGAATGGAATCGTCACAGACTGGTCTAATCACACAGTGGTATAATCACAGACTGGAACAATCACAGACTGGTATAATCACAGACAGGCATAATCACAGAATGTTACAATCTCAGACTGGTGCAATCACACACTGTTGCAATCACACACTGGTGTAATCACCAACTGGTATAATCAGAGTCTGGCATAATCACACACTGGTACAATCACACACTGGTATAATGAAATACTGGAATAATCACAGAATGGTATATTCAAAGACTGTTATAATCACACTTTGATATAATCACATGCTGGTATAATCACACAATAATATAATCTCTGACTGGTATAATCACAGACTGGTATAAACACACACTGGTACAATCACATACTGGTATAATCACACACGGGTATAATCACAGACTGGTACAATCACAGACTGGTACAATCACACACTGGTATAATCACACACTGGTATAATCACAGACTGGAATAATCACAGACTGGTGCAATCACACACTGGTATAATCACAGCCTGGTATAATCACAGACAGCTACAATCACACACTCGTATAATCACAGACTGGTACAATCACAGACTGGTATAATCACATACAGGTATGACCACAGGCTGTTATAAACACACACTCAAATAATCAGAGACTGGCATTATCACAGACTGGTATAATGACAGACTGGTATAAGCACAGATTGGTATAATCATACATAGGTATAATCACAGACTGGTATAATCACAGACTGATATATCACAGACTGGAATAATCACACACTTGTAGAATCACAAACTGGTATAATCACATACTGGAATAGTCACAAACTGGTCTAATCACACACTGGTATAACCCACTGGTATAATCACAGACTGGTACAATCACAGACTGGTATAATCACACACAGGTACAATCACAAACTCGTATAATCATAGACTGGTATAATCAAAGATTGGTACGATCACACACTGGTATGATCAAAGACTGGTATAATCACACTTTGGTATAATCACACGCTGGAACAATCACACACTAATATAATCACTGACTGTTATAATCACAGACTGGTATAAACACACACTGGTACAATCACACTCTGCTATAATCACACACGGGTATAATCACAGGCTGGTACAATCAGACACTGGTATAATCACACACTGGTATAATCACAGATGGGTATAATCTTACACTGGTATAATCACAGACTGGTATAAGCACACACTGGTATAAACACAGACTGGAAGAATCACAGACTGGCATAATCACACACTTGTATAATCACAGACTGGTATAATCACAGACTGGTACAATCACACACTGGTATAAACATAGGCTGGTATAATCACAGATTGGTACAATCACAGACTGATATAATCACACGCTGGTATAATCACAGACTGGCATAATCACAGACCGGAATAATCACAGACTGCTATAATCATAGACTGGTATAATCACACACTGTTATAATCACAGACTGGTATAAACACACACTGGTATAATCACAAACTGGTACAATCCCAGACTGGTATAATCACATACTGGTATAAGCACAGACTAGAATAATCACATACTGGTATAATCACGCACTGGTATAATCACAGACTGCTATAATCACAGACTGGTACAATCACACACTGGTATAATCACAGACTGGTACAATCAAACTCTGGTATAATCACAGACTGGTATAATCACACACTGGTATAATCACAGACTGGTACAATCAAACTCTGGTATAATCACAGACTGGTATAAACACACACTGGTATAATCACAAACTGGTACAATCCCAGACTGGTATAATCACATACTGGTATAAGCACAGACTAGAATAATCACATACTGGTATAATCACGCACTGGTATAATCACAGACTGCTATAATCACAGACTGGTACAATCACACACTGGTATAATCACAGACTGGTACAATCAAACTCTGGTATAATCACAGACTAGTATAATCACAGACTGGTATAATCACAGACTGGTATAATCACACACTGGTATAATCACAGATTGGTATAATCACAGACTGGTGTAATCACAGACTGGAATAATGACAGACTGGTACAATTACATACTGGTAAAATAACAAACTGGAATAGTCACAGACTGGTCTAATCGCACACTGGTATAATAACATACTGGAATAGTCACAGACTGGCATAATCACAGACTGGCATAATCACAGAATGGTATAATCACACAGTGGTATAACCACATACTGGTATAATCACACACTGGTATAAACTCACACTGGTATAATCACACACTGGAACAAACGCAGACTGGTACAATCACAGGCTGGTATAATCACACACTGGTATAATCACACACTGGAAAATCAGAGACTGGTATAATCACAGATTGGTACAATCACACACTGGTACAATCACACACTGGTATAATCACACACTGTTATATTCACAGACTGGTATAATCAAACATTGGTATAATCACATACAGGTATAATCACAGACTGGTATAATCACAGTCTGGTGAAATCACAGACTGGAATAATGACAGACTGGTATAATCACAGACTGGTACAATAACATACTGGAATAGTCACAGACTGGCCTAATCACACAGTGGTACAATCACACACTGGAAAATCACAGGCTGGTATAATCACAGGTTGGTACAATCACACACTGGTACAATCACACACTGGTATAATCACAGACTGGTACAATTACACACTAGTATAATCACACACTGTTATATTCACAGACTGGTATAATCAAACTTTGGTATAATCACATACAGGTATAATCACAGACTGGTATAATCACAGTCTGGTGAAATCAAAGACTGGAATAATGACAGACTGGTATAATCACAGACTGGTACAATAACATACTGGAATAGTCACAGACTGGCCTAATCACACAGTGGTACAATCACACACTGGAAAATCACAGGCTGGTATAATCACAGGTTGGTACAATCACACACTGGTACAATCACACACTGGTATAATCACAGACTGGTACAATTACACACTAGTATAATCACACACTGGTATATTCACAGACTGGTATAATCACACTTTGGTATAATCACAGACAGGTATAATCACAGATTGGTATAATCACAGACTGGTGTAATCACAGACTGGAATAATGACAGACTGGTATAATCACAGACTGGTATAATCACACACTGGTATAATCACAGACTGGTGTAATCACAGACTGCAAAAATGACAGACTGGTACAATCACAGACTGGTATAATAACATACTGGAATAGTCACAGAATGGTCTAATCGCACACTGGCATATTCACAGACTGGTATAATCACAGACTGGTATAATAACATACTGGAATAGTCACAGACTGGTCTTATCACACAGTGGTATGAACACAGACTGGAACAATCACAGACTGGTATAATCACAGACTGGCATAATCACAGACCAGTATAATCACAGACTGCTATAATCACAGACTGGTACAATCCCAGACTGGTATAATCACATACTGGTATAATCACAGACTAGAATAATCACCTACTGTTATAATCACAGACTGGTATTATCACAGACTGGTATAATCACAGACTGGTGTTATCGCAGTCTGGAATAATGACAACCTGGTACAATCACAGACTGGTATATTAACATACTGGAATAGTCACAGACTGGTCTAATTACACAGTGGTATAATCACAGACTGGAACAATCACAGACTGGTATAATAACATATTGGAACAATCACAGACTGGTCTAATCACACAGTGGTATAATCACAGACTGGAACAATCACAGACTGGTATAATCACAGACTGGCATAATCACAGAATGATATAATCACAGGCTGGTACAATCACAGACTGGTACAATCACAGGCTGGTATAATCACACACTGGTATAATCACAGACTGGAGAATCACAGACTGGTATAATCACAGATTGGTACAATCACACACTGGTACAATAACACACTGGTATAATCTCATCCTGGTATAATCACACACTGGTATAAACACATACTGGTATAATCACAGAATGGAATCGTCACAGACTGGTCTAATCACACAGTGGTATAATCACAGACTGGAACAATCACAGACTGGTATAATCACAGACAGGCATAATCACAGAATGTTACAATCACAGACTGGTGCAATCACACACTGTTGCAATCACACACTGGTGTAATCACCGACTGGTATAATCAGAGTCTGGCATAATCACACACTGGTACAATCACACACTGGTATAATGAAATACTGGAATAATCACACAATGGTATATTCAAAGACTGGTATAATCATACTTTGATATAATCACATGCTGGTGTAATCACACACTAATATAATCTCTGACTGGTATAATCACAGACTGGTATAAACACACACTGGTACAATCACATACTGGTATAATCACACACGGGTATAATCACAGACTGGTACAATCACAGACTGGTACAATCACACACTGGTATAATCACAGACTGGTATAATCACAGACTGGTTTAATCGCAGTCTGGAATAATGACAGCCTGGTACAAGCACAGACTGGTATAATAACATACTGGAATAGTCACAGACTGGTCTAATCACACAGTGGTATAATCACAGGCTGGAACAATCACAGACTGGTATAATCACAGACTGGCATAATCACAGAATGATATAATCACAGGCTGGTACAATCACAGACTGGTGCAATCTCAGGCTGGTATAATCACACACTGGTATAATCACAGTCTGGAGAATCACAGACTTGTATAATCACAGATTGGTACAATCACACACTGGTACAATCACACACTGGTATAATCACAGACTGGTACAATTACACACTGGTATAAACACATACTGGTATAATCACTGTCTGTTACAATCACACAGTGGTATAATCACATCCTGGTATAATGACACACTGGTATAATCACAGAATGGAATCGTCACAGACTGGTCTAATCACACAGTGGTATAATCAGAGACTGGAACAATCACAGACTGGTATAATCACAGACAGGCAAAATCACAGAATGATACAATCACAGACTGGTACAATCACACACTGTTGCAATCACACACTGGTGTAATCACCGACTGGTATAATCAGAGTCTGGCATAATCACACACGGGTATAATCACAGACTGGAGAATCACAGACTTGTATAATCACAGATTGGTACAATCACACACTGGTACAATCACACACTGGTATAATCACAGACTGGTAGAATCACACACTGGTATAATCACAGACTGGTGTAATCAAAGACTGGCATAATCGCACACTGGTATAACCACAGGCTGGTATAAGCACGGACTGGCACAATCACAGACTGATATAATCACACACTGGTATTATCACAGACTAGTACAATCACAGACTGGTATAATCACAGACTCGCCTAATCACAGACCGGTATAATCACAGAATGCTATAATCACAGACTGCTATAATCACATACAGGTATAATCACAGTCTGGAAGAATCACATACTGGTATAATCACACACTGGTATAATCCCACACTGGTATAATCACACACTGGTATAATCAAACACTGTTATAATCTCAGACTAGAACAATAACACACTGGTATAATCACAGTCTGGTATAATCACACACTGGTATAATCACACACTGGTATAATCAAACACTGTTATGATCACAGACTAGAACAATAACACACTGGTATAATCACAGTCTGGTATAATCACACACTGGTATAATCACAGACTGGTATAATCACAGACTGGTATAATCACACACTGGTTTAATCACGGACTGGTATAATCACAGACTGGTATAATCACAGACTGGAATAATCACAGACTGGTGCAATCACACACTGGTATAATCACAGCCTGGTATAATCACAGACTGCTACAATCACACACTCGTATAATCACAGACTGGTACAATCACAGACTGGAATAATCACATACAGGTATCATCACAGGCTGGTATAAACACACACTCATATAATCAGAGACTGGCATTATCACAGACTGGTATAATCACAGACTGGTATAAGCACAGATTGGTATAATCATACATAGGTATAATCACAGACTGGTATAATAACAGACTGATATTTCACAGACTGGAATAATCACACACTTGTAGAATCACAAACTGGTATAATCACATACTGGAATAGTTACAGACTGGTCTAATCACACACTGGTATAACCCACTGGTATAATCACAGACTGGTACAATCACAGACTGGTATAATCACACACAGGTACAATCACAAACTCGTATAATCATAGACTGGTATAATCAAAGATTGGTACGATCACACACTGGTATGATCAAAGACTGGTATAATCACACTTTGGTATAATCACCCGCTGGAACAATCACACACTAATATAATCACTGACTGTTATAACCACAGACTGGTATAAACACACACTGGTACAATCACACACTGCTGTAATCACACACGGGTATAATCACAGGCTGGTACAATCATACACTGGTATAATCACACACTGGTATAATCACAGACTGGTATAATCTTACACTGGTATAATCACAGACTGGTATAAACACACACTGGTATAAACACAGACTGGAAGAATCACAGACTGGCATAATCACACACTTGTATAATCACAGACTGGTATAATCACAGACTGGTACAATCACAAACTGGTATAAACATAGGCTGGTATAATCACAGATTGGTACAATCACAGACTGATATAATCACACGCTGGTATAATCACAGACTGGCATAATCACAGACCGGAATAATCACAGACTGCTATAATCATAGACTGGTATAATCACACACTGTTATAATCACAGACTGGTATAAACACACACTGGTATAATCACAGACTGGTACAATCCCAGACTGGTATAATCACATACTGGTATAAGCACAGACTAGAATAATCACATACTGGTATAATCACGCACTGGTATAATCACAGACTAGTATAATCACAGACTGGTATAATCACAGACTGGAATAATCACAGACTGGTGCAATCACACACTGGTATAATCACAGCCTGGTATAATCACAGACTGCTACAATCACACACTCGTATAATCACAGACTGGTACAATCACAGACTGGAATAATCACATACACATATCATCACAGGCTGGTATAAACACACACTCATATAATCAGAGACTGGCATTATCACAGACTGGTATAATCACAGACTGGTATAAGCACAGATTGGTAAAATCATACATAGGTATAATCACAGACTGGTATAATCACAGACTGATATATCACAGACTGGAATAATCACACACTTGAAGAATCACAAACTGGTATAATCACATACTGGAATAGTTACAGACTGGTCTAATCACACACTGGTATAACCCACTGGTATAATAACAGACTGGTACAATCACAGACTGGTATAATCACACACAGGTACAATCACAAACTCGTATAATCATAGACTGGTATAATCAAAGATTGGTACGATCACACACTGGTATGATCAAAGACTGGTATAATCACACTTTGGTATAATCACCCGCTGGAACAATCACACACTAATATAATCACTGACTGTTATAACCACAGACTGGTATAAACACACACTGGTACAATCACACACTGCTATAATCACACATGGGTATAATCACAGGCTGGTACAATCATACACTGGTATAATCACACACTGGTATAATCACAGACTGGTATAATCTTACACTGGTATAATCACAGACTGGTATAAACACACACTGGTATAAACACAGACTGGAAGAATCACAGACTGGCATAATCACGCACTTGTATAATCACAGACTGGTATAATCACAGACTGGTACAATCACACACTGGTATAAACATAGGCTGGTATAATCACAGATTGGTACAATCACAGACTGATATAATCACACACTGGTATAATCACAGACTGGCATAATCACAGACTGGAATAATCACAGACTGGTACAATCACAGACTGGCATAATGACAGACTGGTATAATCACAGACTGGTACAATCACACACTGGTATAAATACATACTGGTATAATCACACACTGGTATAATCCCACTGGTATTATCACAGACTGGTACAATCAGAGACTGGTATCATCACACACAGGTATAATCATACACTGGTATAATCACAGACTGGTATAATCACAGATTGGTATGATCACACTGGAATAATCACTCACTGGTATAATCACAGACTGGTACAATCACACACTGGTATATTCACAGACTGGTATAATCATACTTTGGTATAATCACATACTCGTTTAATCACACACTGGTATAATCACCGACTGGTATAATCAGAGTCTGGCATAATCACGCACTGGTACAATCACACACTGGTATAATGAAATACTGGTATAATTACACACTGGTATATTCAAAGACTGGTATAATCACACTTTTGTATAATCGGACGCTGGAATAATCACACACTGATTGAATCACAGACTGGTCTAAATGCACACTGGTACAATCACACACGGTTATAATCACAGACTGGTACAATCACACACTGGTATAATCACACACTGGTATAATCACAGACTGGTATAATCATACACTGGTATAATCACAGACTGGTATAATCACACACAGGTATAAACACAGACTGCTTCAATCACACACTGGTATAATCACACACTGGTATAATCACATACTGGTATAATCATACACTGGTATAACCACAGTCTGGTATAATCACACACTGGTATAAACACACACTGGTATCACAGACTGGTATAATCACACACTGCTTTAATCACAGACTGGTATAATCATACACTGGTATAATCACAGACTGGTATAATCACAAACGTATATAAACACAGACTGCTACAATCACACACTGGTATAATCACAGACTGGTATAATCACAGACTGCTATAACCACAGACTGGTATAATCACACACTGGGTTGATCACAGACTGGTGAAATCCCAGACTGGTATAATCATGTACTGGTATCATCACAGACTGGAATAATCACAGACTGCCATAATGACAGACTGGTATAATCACAGACTGGTATAATCACACACTGGTATAATCACGTACTGGTATAATCACAGACTGGTATAATCACAGACTGGTATAATCACATAATGGTTTAATCACACACTGGTGTAATCACACACTGGAATAATCACAGAGTGGTACAATCTAGTACATGTATAATCACACACAGGTATAATCACACACTGGTATAATCACGCACTGGTATAATCAGAGACTGGTATAATCACAGATTGGTATGATCACACACTGGAATAATCACACACTGGTATAATCACATACTGGTATAATCACTCATTGGTATATTCAAAGACTGGTATAATCACACACTGGTATAATCACCGACTGGTATAAACAGAGTCTGGCATAATCACGCACTGGTACAATCAAACACTGGTATAATGAAATACAGGTACAATCACACACTGGTATGTTCAAAGACTGGTATAATCACACTTTGTTATAATCACACGCTGGAACAATCACACACTGATATAATCACTGACTGGTATAATCACAGACTGGTATAAACACACACTGGTACAATCACACACTGGTATAATCACACACAGGTATAATCACACACTGGTACAATAATACACTGGTATAATCACACACTGATATAATCACAGACAGGTAAAATCATACACTGGTATAATCACAGACTGGTATAAACACACACTGGTATAAACACAGACAGGAAGAATCACAGACTGGCATAATCACACACTTGTATAATCACAGACTGGAATAATCACAGACTGGTACAATCGCACACTGGTATAAATACAGGCTGGTATAATCAAAGATTGGTACAATAACAGACTGGTATAATCACACACTGGTATTATCACACACAGGTATAATCACACACTGGTACAATAATACACTGGTATAATCACACACTGATATAATCACAGACAGGTAAAATCATACACTGGTATAATCACAGACTGGTATAAACACACACTGGTATAAACACAGACAGGAAGAATCACAGACTGGCATAATCACACACTTGTATAATCACAGACTGGAATAATCACAGACTGGTACAATCGCACACTGGTATAAATACAGGCTGGTATAATCAAAGATTGGTACAATAACAGACTGGTATAATCACACACTGGTATTATCACAGACTGGTACAATCACACACTGGTATAATCACAGACTGGCATAATCACAGACCGGTATAATCACAGATTGCTATAATCATAGACAGGTATAATCACACATTGGTATAATCACACACTGGTACAATCAAACACTGGTATAATCACAGACAAGTATAATTACAGACTGCTTCAATCACAGACTGGTATAATCACACACTGGTATAATCACAGACTGTTATAATCACAGACTGGTATAATCACATACTGGAATAGTCACAAGCTGGTCTAATCACACAGTGGTATAACCACACGCTGGAATAATCACACACTGATATAATCACTGACTGGTATAATCACAGTCTGGTATGAACACACACTGGTACAATCACACACTGGTATAATCACACACGGGTATAATCACAGACTGGTACAATCACACACTGGTATAAAAACAGACTGGTACAATCACACACCGGTATAATCACACACTGGTATAATCACAGACTGGTATAATCAAACGCTGGTATATTCACAGACTGTTATATTCACAGACTGGTATAAACACAGACTGGTATAATCACAGACTGGTAGAATCACACACTGGTATAATCACAGACTGGTATAATCACAGAATGGCGTAATCACACACTGGTGTAATCACAGACTGGTATAATCACAGACTGGTACAATCACACACTGGTATTATCACATGCTGGTATAATCACCCACTGGTATTATCACAGACTGGAATAATCACAGACTGCCATAATGACAGACTGGTATAATCACAGTCTGGTATGAACACACACTGGTACAATCACACACTGGTATAATCACACACGGGTATAATCACAGACTGGTACAATCACACACTGGTATAAAAACAGACTGGTACAATCACACACCGGTATAATCACACACTGGTATAATCACAGACTGGTATAATCAAACGCTGGTATATTCACAGACTGTTATATTCACACACTGGTATAAACACAGACTGGTATGATCACAGACTGGTAGAATCACACACTGGTATAATCACAGACTGGTATAATCACAGAATGGCATAATCACACACTGGTGTAATCACAGACTGGTATAATCACAGACTGGTACAATCGCACACTGGTATAATCACATGCTGGTATAATCACCCACTGGTATTATCACAGACTGGAATAATCACAGACTGCCATAATGACAGACTGGTATAATCACAGTCTGGTATGAACACACACTGGTACAATCACACACTGGTATAATCACACACGGGTATAATCACAGACTGGTACAATCACACACTGGTATAAAAACAGACTGGTACAATCACACACCGGTATAATCACACACTGGTAAAATCACAGGCTGGTATAATCAAACGCTGGTATATTCACAGACTGTTATATTCACACACTGGTATAAACACAGACTGGTATAATCACAGACTGGTAGAATCACACACTGGTATAATCACAGACTGGTATAATCACAGAATGGTGTAATCACACACTGGTGTAATCACAGACTGGTATAATCACAGACTGGCACAATCGCACACTGGTATAATCACATGCTGGTATAATCACCCACTGGTATTATCACAGACTGGAATAATCACAGACTGCCATAATGACAGACTGGTATAATCACAGACTGGTTAAATCACACACTGGTATAATCACACACTGGTATAATCAATGATTGTTACTATCACGCAAGGTATAATCACATACTGGTATAATCACACACTGGTATAATCATACACTGGTATAATCACAGACTGGTATAATCAGACACTGGTATAATCACAGATTGTTATAATCACACACTGGTATCAATACAGACTGGTAGAATCACAGACTGGCATAATCACACACTGGTATAATCACAGACAGGTACAATCGCACACTGGTATAAACACAGGCTGGTATAATCACAGATTGGTACAATCACAGACTGGCATAATCAGAGACTGGAATAATCACAGACTGCTATAATCATAGACTGGTATAATCACAGACTGGTATAATCACACACTGGTATAATCACACACTGGTATATTCACAGACTGTTATAATCACAGAATGGTATAATCATAGCCTGGGATAATGACAGACTGGTACAATCACAGACTGGTATAATCACATACTGGAATAGTCACAGATTGGTCTAATCACACAGTGGTATAATCACTGACTGGAACAATCACATACTGGTATAATCACAGACTGGCATAATCACAGAATGGTATAATCATAGACTGGTACAATCACACACAGGTGCAATTGCACACTGGTATAATCACCAACTGGTATAATCAGAGTCTGGCATAATCACGCATTGGTACAATCACACACAGGTATAATGATATGCTGGTATAATCACTCACTGGTATATTCAAAGACTGGTATAATCACACATTGGTATAGTCACACGCTGGAGTAATCACACACTGATAGAATCACTGATTGGTATAATCACGGTCAGGTATAAACACACACTGGTACAATCACACACTGGCATAATCACACACGGGTATACTCACAGACTGGTACAATCACAAACTGGTATAATAACATACTTGTATAATCACAGACTGGTATAATCATACACAGTTTTAAACACAGACGTGTATAATCACACACTGGTATAAACACAGATTGGTACAATCACACACTGGTATAATCACACACCGGTATAATCACAGACTGGTATAATCATACACTGGTATAATCACAGACTGTTTTAATTACACACCGGTATAAACACAGACTGGTATAATCACAGACTGGTATAATCACAGAATGGCATAATCACACACTGGTGTAATCACAGACTGGTATAATCACAGACTGGTACAATCGCACACTGGTATAATCACATGCTGGTATAATCACCCACTGGTATTATCACAGACTGGAATAATCACAGACTGCCATAATGACAGACTGGTATAATCACAGTCTGGTATGAACACACACTGGTACAATCACACACTGGTATAATCACACACGGGTATAATCACAGACTGGTACAATCACACACTGGTATAAAAACAGACTGGTACAATCACACACCGGTATAATCACACACTGGTAAAATCACAGGCTGGTATAATCAAACGCTGGTATATTCACAGACTGTTATATTCACACACTGGTATAAACACAGACTGGTATAATCACAGACTGGTAGAATCACACACTGGTATAATCACAGACTGGTATAATCACAGAATGGTGTAATCACACACTGGTGTAATCACAGACTGGTATAATCACAGACTGGCACAATCGCACACTGGTATAATCACATGCTGGTATAATCACCCACTGGTATTATCACAGACTGGAATAATCACAGACTGCCATAATGACAGACTGGTATAATCACAGACTGGTTAAATCACACACTGGTATAATCACACACTGGTATAATCAATGATTGTTACTATCACGCAAGGTATAATCACATACTGGTATAATCACACACTGGTATAATCATACACTGGTATAATCACAGACTGGTATAATCAGACACTGGTATAATCACAGATTGTTATAATCACACACTGGTATCAATACAGACTGGTAGAATCACAGACTGGCATAATCACACACTGGTATAATCACAGACAGGTACAATCGCACACTGGTATAAACACAGGCTGGTATAATCACAGATTGGTACAATCACAGACTGGCATAATCAGAGACTGGAATAATCACAGACTGCTATAATCATAGACTGGTATAATCACAGACTGGTATAATCACACACTGGTATAATCACACACTGGTATATTCACAGACTGTTATAATCACAGAATGGTATAATCATAGCCTGGGATAATGACAGACTGGTACAATCACAGACTGGTATAATCACATACTGGAATAGTCACAGATTGGTCTAATCACACAGTGGTATAATCACTGACTGGAACAATCACATACTGGTATAATCACAGACTGGCATAATCACAGAATGGTATAATCATAGACTGGTACAATCACACACAGGTGCAATTGCACACTGGTATAATCACCAACTGGTATAATCAGAGTCTGGCATAATCACGCATTGGTACAATCACACACAGGTATAATGATATGCTGGTATAATCACTCACTGGTATATTCAAAGACTGGTATAATCACACATTGGTATAGTCACACGCTGGAGTAATCACACACTGATAGAATCACTGATTGGTATAATCACGGTCAGGTATAAACACACACTGGTACAATCACACACTGGCATAATCACACACGGGTATACTCACAGACTGGTACAATCACAAACTGGTATAATAACATACTTGTATAATCACAGACTGGTATAATCATACACAGTTTTAAACACAGACGTGTATAATCACACACTGGTATAAACACAGATTGGTACAATCACACACTGGTATAATCACACACCGGTATAATCACAGACTGGTATAATCATACACTGGTATAATCACAGACTGTTTTAATTACACACCGGTATAAACACAGACTGGTATAATCACAGACTGGTAGAATCACACACTGGTATAATCACAGACTGGTATAATCACAGACTGGTACAATCGCACACATGTATAATCACAGACTGGTATAATCACAGATTGGTACAATCACAGACTGGTATAATCACCCACTGGTATAATCACAGTCTGGCATAATCACAGACCAGTATAATAACAGACTGCTATAATCACAGACTGGTACAATCACACACTGGTATAATCACAGACTGGTACAATCCCAGACTGGTATAATCACATACTGGTATTATCACAGGCTAGAATAATCACATACTGGTATAATCACGCACTGGTATAATCACACACTGGTATAATCACACACTGGTACAATCAAGAACTGGTATAATCACAGTCTGGCATAATCACAGACTGGTATAAACACATACTGGTATAATCAGTGACTGTCACAATCACACAGTGCTTTAATCACGTACTGGTATAATCACACACTGGTATAATCACACACTGGTATACTCCCACTGGTATAATCACAGACTGGTACAATCACAGACTGGTATAATCACACACAGGTATAATCACACACTGCTATAATCACAGACTGGTATAATCACAGATTGGTACGATCACACACTGGAATAATCACACACTGGTATAATCACATACTGGTACAATCACACACTGGTATATTCACAGACTGGTATAATCATACTTTGGTATAATCACACACTGGTTTAATCACACACTGGTATAATCACCGACTGGTACAATCAGAGTCTGGCATAATCACGCACTGGTACAATCACACACTGGTATAATGAAATACTGGTATAATCACACACCGGTATATTCAAAGTCTGGTATAATCACACTTTTGTATAATCAGGCGCTGGAATAATCACACACTGATAGAATCACAGACTGGTATAATCACAGACTGGTATAAACGCACACTGGTACAATCACACACTGGTATAATCACACACGGTTATAATCACAGACTGGTGCAATCACACACTGGTATAATCACACACTGGTATAGTCACACACGGTTATAATCACAGACTGGTGCAATCACACACTGGTATAATCACATACTGGTATAATCACAGACTGGAATAATCACATACTGGTATAATCACACAATGGTATAATCACACACTGGTATCATCACACACTGGTACAATCAAACACTGGTATAATCACAGACCAGTATAATCACAGACTGGTATAATCACAGACTGGTATAATCACACACTGGTATAAACACAGACTGTTATAGTCACAGACTGGTATAATCACAGACTGGGATAATGACAGACTGGTACAATCACAGACTGGTATAATCACATACTGGAATAGTCACAGACTGGTCTAATCACACAGTGGTATAATCACAGACTGGAACAATCATATACTGGTATAATCACTGACTGGTATAATCAAAGTCTGGTATAAACACACACTGGTACAATCACACACTGGTACAGTCACACACGGGTATAATCACAGACTGGTACAATCATACACTGGTATAATAACACACTTGCATAATCACAGACTGGTATAATCATACACTGGTATAAGCACAGAATGGTATAATCACACACTGGTACAATCACACACTGGTATAATCATGTACTGGTATAAACACTGAATGTTACAATCACACAGTGGTATAAACACACACTGGTATAATCACACACTGGTATAATCACAGACTGTTACAATCACAGGCTGGTATAAAGACACACTGGTATAATCACACACTGGAAAATCACAGACTGGTATAATCCCAGATTGGTACAATCACACACTGGTACGATCACACACTGGTATAATCACAGACTGGTACAATTACACACTGGTATAATCACACAATGGTATAATCACACACTGGTATAATCACACACTGGTACAACCAAACACTCGTATAATCACACACTGGTATATTCACAGACTGTTATAATCACAGAATGGTATAATCACAGCCTGGGATAATGACAGACTGGTACAATCACAGACTGGTATAATCACTGACTGGAACAATCACAGACTGGTATAATCACAGACTGGCATAATCAGAGACTGGTATAATCACAGACTGGTACAATCACACATTGGTATAACCACATACTGGTATAATCACACACTGGTATAAACACACACTGGTATAATCACACACTGGTATAATCACAAACTGGTACAATCACAGGCTGGTATAATCACATACTGGTATAATCACACACTGGTATAATCACACACTGAAAAATCACAGACCGGAATAATCACAGATTAGTACAATCACACACTGGTACAATTACACACTGGTATAATAACAGACTGGTACAATCACACACTGGTATAATCACACACTGGTATAATCACAGACTGGTATAATCACAGACTGGTACAATCACACACTCGTATAATCACAGACTGGTTCAATCACAGACTGGTATAATCACATACAGGTATCATCACAGACTGGTATAAACACAGACTCGTATAATCACAGACTGGCATTATCACAGACTGGTACAATCACACACTCGTATAATCACAGACTGGTACAATCACAGACTGGTATAATCACATACAGGTATCATCACAGACTGGTATAAACACAGACTCGTATAATCACAGACTGGCATTATCACAGACTGGTATAATCACAGGCTGGTATAAGCACAGACTGGTATATTCATACATAGGTGTAACCACAGACTGGTATTAGCAAAGACTGATATATCACAGACTGGAATAATCACAGACTTGTAGAATCACAAACTGGTATAATCACATACTGGAATAGTCACAGACTGGTCTAATCACACAGTAGTATAATCACAGACTGCAATAATCACAGACTGGTACAATCACAGACTGGCATAATGACAGACTGCTATAATCACAGACTGGTACAATCACACACTGGTAGAAATATATACTTGTATAATCACTGACTGTCACAATCACACAATGCTTTAATCACATACTGGTATAATCACACGCTGGTATAATCACACACTGGTATAATCCCACACTGGTATAATCACAGACTGGTATAATCACAGATTGGTACGATCACAAGCTGGAATAATCACACACTGGTATAATCACAGGCTGGTACAATCACACACTGGTATATTCACAGACTGGTATAATCATACTTTGGTATAATCACACACTGGTTTAATCACACACTGGTATAATCACCGACTGGTATAATCAGAGTCTGGCATAATCACACACTGGCATAATGAAATACTGGTATAATCACACACTGGTATATTCAAAGACTGGTATAATCACACTTTTGTATAATCGGATGCTGGAATAACCACACACTGATAGAATCACACACGGTTATAATCACGGACTGGTGCAATCACACACTGGTATAACCACACACTGGTATAATCACAGACATGCATTATCATACACTGGTATAATCACAGACTGGTATAATCACACACAGGTATAAACACAGTCTGGTATAATGACACACTGGTATAAACACACACTGGTATTATCACAGACTGGTACAATCATGCACTGCTTTAATCACAGACTGGCATTATCACAGACTGGTGTAATCACAGACTGCTATAACCACAGGCTCGTATAATCAGACACTGGATTAATCACACACTGGTACAATCACATACTGGTATAATCACACACTGGTATAATCACACACTGTTATAATCCCACTGGTATAATCACAGACTGGTACAATCACAGACTGGTATAATCACACACAGGTATAATCACACACTGGTATAATCACACAGTGGTATAATCACATACTGGTGTAATCACACAATGATATAATCACACACTGGTATAATCACAGACTGGTACAATCTAGTACTTGTATAATCACACACAGGTATAATCACACACTGGTATAATCACAGACTGGTACAATCACACACTGGTATAATCACGGACTGGTACAATTACACACTGGTATAATCACACACTGGTATAATCACACACTGGTATATTCACAGACTGGTATAATCACACTTTGGTATAATCACATACAGGTATAATCACAGACTGGTATAATCACAGACTGGTGTAATCACAGTCTGGAATAATGACAGACTGGTACAATCACAGACTGGTATAATAACATACTGGAATAGTCACAGACTGGTGTAATCACACAGTGGTACAATCACAGACTGGAACAATCACAGACTGGTATAATCACAGACTGGCATAATCACAGACCAGTATAATCACAGACTGCTATAATCACAGACTGGTACAATCCCAGGCTGGTATAATCACACACTGGTATAATCACAGACTGGTACATTGCCAGACTGGTATAATCACATACTGGTATAATCACAGACTAGAATAATCACATACTGGTATAGTCACGCACAGGCACAATCACACACTGGTATAATCACACACTGGTATAATCACACACTGGTACAATCAAACACTGGTATAATCACAGACTAGTATAATCACAGACTGGTATAATCACACACTGGTATAATCACAGACTGGTATAATGACAGACTGGTGTAATCACGGACTAGAATAATGAAAGACTGGTACAATCACAGACTGGTATAATAACATACTGGAATAATCACAGACTGGTCTAATGGCAGACTGGTATATTCACAGACTGGTATAATCACACACTGGTATAATCACCGACTGGTATAATCAGAGTCTGGCATAATCACACACTGGCATAATGAAATACTGGTATAATCACACACTGGTATATTCAAAGACTGGTATAATCACACTTTTGTATAATCGGATGCTGGAATAACCACACACTGATAGAATCACACACGGTTATAATCACGGACTGGTGCAATCACACACTGGTATAACCACACACTGGTATAATCACAGACATGCATTATCATACACTGGTATAATCACAGACTGGTATAATCACACACAGGTATAAACACAGTCTGGTATAATGACACACTGGTATAAACACACACTGGTATTATCACAGACTGGTACAATCATGCACTGCTTTAATCACAGACTGGCATTATCACAGACTGGTGTAATCACAGACTGCTATAACCACAGGCTCGTATAATCAGACACTGGATTAATCACACACTGGTACAATCACATACTGGTATAATCACACACTGGTATAATCACACACTGTTATAATCCCACTGGTATAATCACAGACTGGTACAATCACAGACTGGTATAATCACACACAGGTATAATCACACACTGGTATAATCACACAGTGGTATAATCACATACTGGTGTAATCACACAATGATATAATCACACACTGGTATAATCACAGACTGGTACAATCTAGTACTTGTATAATCACACACAGGTATAATCACACACTGGTATAATCACAGACTGGTACAATCGCACACTGGTATAATCACGGACTGGTACAATTACACACTGGTATAATCACACACTGGTATAATCACACACTGGTATATTCACAGACTGGTATAATCACACTTTGGTATAATCACATACAGGTATAATCACAGACTGGTATAATCACAGACTGGTGTAATCACAGTCTGGAATAATGACAGACTGGTACAATCACAGACTGGTATAATAACATACTGGAATAGTCACAGACTGGTGTAATCACACAGTGGTACAATCACAGACTGGAACAATCACAGACTGGTATAATCACAGACTGGCATAATCACAGACCAGTATAATCACAGACTGCTATAATCACAGACTGGTACAATCCCAGGCTGGTATAATCACACACTGGTATAATCACAGACTGGTACATTGCCAGACTGGTATAATCACATACTGGTATAATCACAGACTAGAATAATCACATACTGGTATAGTCACGCACTGGCACAATCACACACTGGTATAATCACACACTGGTATAATCACACACTGGTACAATCAAACACTGGTATAATCACAGACTAGTATAATCACAGACTGGTATAATCACACACTGGTATAATCACAGACTGGTATAATGACAGACTGGTGTTATCACGGACTAGAATAATGAAAGACTGGTACAATCACAGACTGGTATAATAACATACTGGAATAATCACAGA
Organism: Somniosus microcephalus; assembly: GCF_052327205.1. Lineage (NCBI taxonomy): Eukaryota > Metazoa > Chordata > Chondrichthyes > Squaliformes > Somniosidae > Somniosus > Somniosus microcephalus. The sequence continues at coordinate 71,890,882 of NC_140989.1, read as the reverse complement.
CTGGTCTAATGGCAGACTGGTATATTCACAGACTGGTATAATCACACACTGGTATAATCACAGACTGGTACAATCACAGGCTGGTATAATCACATACTGGTATAATCACACTCTGGTATAATCATACATAGGTATAATCACAGACTGGTATAATCACAGACTGATATATCACAGACTGGAATAATCACAGACTTGTAGAATCACAAACTGGTGTAATCACATACTGGAATAGTCACAGACTGGTCTAATCACACAGTGGTATAATCACAGACTGGAATAATCACAGACTGGTACAATCACAGACTGGCATAATGACAGACTGGTATAATCACAGACTGGTATAATCACACACTGGTATAATCACACACTGGTATAATCCCACTGGTATAATCACAGACTGGTACAATCACAGACTGGTATAATCACACACAGGTATAATCACACACTGGTATAATCACAGATTGGTACGATCACACACTGGAATAATCACACACTGGTATAATCACAGACTGGTACAATCACACACTGGTATATTCACAGACTGGTATAATCATACTTTGGTATAATCACACACTGGTTTAATCACACACTGGTATAATCACCGACTGATATAATCAGAGTCTGGCATAATCACGCACTGTTACAATCACACACTGGTATAATGAAATACTGGTATAATCACACACTGGTATATTCAAAGACTGGTATAATCACACTTTTGTATAATCGGACACTGGAATAATCACACACTGATAGAATCACAGACTGGTATAATCACAGACTGGTATATATGCACACTGGTACAATAACACACTGGTATAATCACACACGGTTATAATCACAGACTGGTACAATCACACACAGGTATAAACACAGACTGCTACAATCACACACTGCTTTAATCACACACTGGTATAATCACATACTGGTATAATCATACACTGCTTTAATCACAGTCTGGTATAATCGCACACTGGTATAAACACACACTGGATTAATCGCAGACTGGTATAATCACAGATTGGTATAATCACAGACTGGATTATTCACAGACTGGTAAAATCCCAGACTGTTAGAATCACACACTGGTATAATCACAGACTGGTATAATCACAGAAAGGCATAATCACACACCGGTATAATCACAGACTGGTATAATCATAGACTGGTACAATCGCACATTGGTATAATCACAGTCTGGCATAATCACAGACCAGTATAATCACAGACTGCTATAATCACAGACTGGTACAATCGCACACTGGTATTATCACAGACTGGTACAATCCCAGACTGGTATAATCATATACTGGTATAATCACAGACTAGAATAATCACGCACTGGTATAATCACACTCTGGTATAATTACACACTGGTACAATTAAACACTGATATAATCACAGACTAGTATAATTACAGACTGGCATAATCACAGACTGGTATAATCACACACTGGTATAATCACAGACTGGTATAATCACAGACTGGTGTAATCACAGACTGGAATAATCACTGACTGCCATAATGACAGACAGGTATAATCACAGACTGGTCTAATCGCACACTGGTATATTCACAGACTGGTATAATCACAGACTGGTATAATAACATACTGGAATAGTCACAGACTGGTCTAATCACACTATGACATAATCCCAGGCTGGACAATCACAGACTGGTATAATCACAGACTGGCATAATCACAGAATGGTATAATCACAGACTGGTACAATCACACACTGATATAATCGCATACTCGTATAATGACTGACTGTTACAATCACACAGTGGTATAACCACATACTGGTATAATCACACTCTGGTATAATCACACACTGGAATATCACAGACCGGAATAATCACAGATTGGTACAATCACACACTGGTACAATCACACACTGGTATAATCACAGACTGGTACAATCACACACTGGTATAATCACATGCTGGTATAAACACACACTGGTATATTCACAGACTGGTATAATCACACTTTGGTATAATCACACACTGCTATAATCACTCACTGATATAATCACAGACTGGTACAATCACAGACTGGTACAATCGCACACTTTTATAATCACAGACTGGTATGATCACAGACTGGTATAATCACATACTGGTATAATCACAGAGTGGTATAATCACAGACTGGTACAAACACAGACTGGTATAATCACATACAGGTATCATCACAGACTGGTATAAATACACACTCATATAATCACAGACTGATATATCACTGACTGGAATAATCACAGACTTGTAGAATCACAAACTGGTATAATCACATACTGGATTAGACACAGACTGGTCTAATCACACAGTGGTATAATCATAGACTGGAATAATCACAGACTGGTACAATCACAGACTGTCATAATGACAGACTGGTATAATCACAGACTGGTACAACCACACTCTGGTATAATCCCACTGGTATAATCACAGACTGGTACAATCACAGACTGGTATAATCACACACAGGTAAATCACAAACTGGTATAATCACAGTCTGGTATAATCACAGATTGGTACGATCACTCACTGGAATAATCACACACTGGTATAATCACAGACTGGTACAATCACACACTGGTATATTCACAGACTGGTATAATCATACTTTGGTATAATCACAAACTGGTATAATCACCGAATGGTATAATCAGTCTGGCATAATCTCGCACTGGTACAATCACACACTGGTATAATCACTGACTGGTATAATCACACACAGGTATAAACACAGACTGGTACAATCACACACTGGTATAATCACACACTGGTATAATCACATACTGGTATAATCATACAATGTCAAATTCACAGAATGTTATAATCACACACTGGTATAAACACACACTGGTATTATCACAGACTGGTACAATCACACACTGCTTTAATCAGAGACAGGCATGAATCACAGACTGCTATAACCACAGACTGATATAATCACACACTGGATTAATCACAGACTGGTATAATCACACACTGGTATAATCACACACTGGTATAATCACAGACTGGTACAATCTAGTACTTGTATAATCACACACAGGGATAATCACAGATTGGTACGATCACACACTGGAATAATCACACACTGGTATAATCACAGACTGGTACAATCACACACTGGTTTAATCACATACTGGTATAATCACACATTGGTATATTCACAGACTGGCATAATCACACACTGGTATAATCACATACTGGTAAAATCACTGACTGTTACAATCACACAGTGGTATAAACACATACTGGTATAATCACACACTGGTATAAACACACACTGGTATAATCACACACTGGTATAAACACACAATGGTATAATCACAAACTGGTATAAACACAGACTGGTACTATCACAGACTGGTATAATCACATACTGGTATAATCACACACTGCTTTAATCTCAGACTGGTGTAATCACAGACTGCTACATTCACACATTAATAGATTCACATACTGGTATAATCACAGACTGGTATAATCACACACTGGTTTAATCACAGACTGGCGTAATCTCAGACTGGTGCAACCAAACACTGGTATATTCACACACTGGTATAATCACAGAGTGGTATAAACACAGACTGCTACAATTACATACTGGTATAAACACACACTGGTATAATAACAGACTGGTGCAATCACACATTGGTATATTCACACACTGGTATGATCACAGACTCGTACAGTCACAAAATGGTATAATCACAGACTGGTACAATCACAGACTGGTATAATCACGCATGGGTATAATCACACACTGGTATAATCACAGACTGGTATAATCACAGACGTGTATAATCACAGTCTTGTACAATCACAGACTGGTATAATCACAGACTGGTATAATCACAGACTGGTATAATCACAGACTGTATAAAAACAGACTGATTTAATCACAGACTGGTACAATCACACACTGGTATATTCACACACTGGTAAAATCACAGACTGGTATAATCACAAACTGGTATAATCACAGACTGGAGTAATCACAGACTGTTACAATCACACACAGGTATAACCACATACTGGTATAACCACAGACTGGTACAAACACAGACTGGTATAATCACAGACTGGTATAATCACACACTTTTATAATCACAGACTGGTATAATCACACACTGGTATAATCACAGACTGATGTAATCACAGACTGGTACAGTCACACACTGGTATATTCACATTCTGGTATATTCATAGACTGGTATAATCAAAAACTGGTTCAATTACATACTGGTATAATCACACACTGGTATAATCACAGACTGTTACAAACATAGACTGGTATAATCAAAGAATGAAATAATCACAGACAGGTATAATCACAGACTGGTGTAATCACAGGCTGGTACAATCACACACTGGTATATTCACACACTGGTATATTCACACACTGGTTTAAATACAGACTGGTATAAACGCAGACTGGGACAATCAAAGACTGTTATAATCACATACTTGTATAATCACGCACCGGTATAACCACACATTGGTATAATCACAGACGGGTATACTCACACACTGGTAAAATCACAGACTGGTATAATTACAAACTGGTAAAATCACAGACTGGAGTAATCACAGACTGGTGTAATCCATGACAGGTTTAATCACACACTGCTATATTCACACACTGGTATAATCACAAACTGGTATAATCACAGACTGGTATAATCACAGGCTGGTATAATCACAGACTGGTACAAACACAGACTGGTATAATCAGAGACTGTTATAATCACACATTGTTATAATCACTGACTGGTGTAATCACAGACTGGAACAATCACACACTGGTATATTCACACACTGGTATAATCACAGACTGCTATAATCACAGACTGGTACAGTTACATGCTGGTATAATCACATACTGGTATAATCACACACTGGTATAATCACAGATTGGTATAATCACAGACTGGTAAACCACAGACTGGTATAATCACAGACTGTTACAATCACAGACTGGTATTATCAAGGACTGGTATAATCACACACTGGTATAATAGCAGACTGGTGTAATCACAGTCTGGTAGAATCACAGACTCCTACAATCACAGACAGGTATAATCAGAGACTGGTGCAATCACAGACTGGTATAATCACAGACTGGTGCAATCAATGACAGGTAAAAATCACACACTGGTATATACACACACTGGTTTAATCACAAACTGGTACAATTACATACTGGTATAATCACACACTGATATAATCTCAGACTGGTACAAACACAGACTGATATTATGAAGGACTGGTATAATCACACTCTGGTATAATCAGACACTGGTGTAATCACAGACTGGTACATTCACACACTGGTATATACATTTACTGGTATAATCACAAACTGGTATAATCACACACTGGTATAATCATACACTGGCATAATCACGCGATGGTATAATCACAGACTGGTAGAATCTCAGACTCCTACAATCACAGACAATTATAATCAGAGACTGGTGTAATCACAGACTGGTATAATCACAGACTGGTGTAATCAATGACAGGTAAAATCACACACTGGTATATTCACACACTGGTATAATCACAGACTGGTACAAACACAGACTGGTATTATCAAGGACTGGTATAATCACACACTGGTATAATCACAGACTGGTTTAATCACAGACTGGTACAGTCACACACTGGTATATACTTTTACTGGTATAATCACAGACTGGTATAATCACACACAGGTATAATCATACACTGGTATAATCACACAATGGTATAATCACAGACTGGTATAATCACAGACTGGTACAACCATAGACTAGTATAATAACAGACTGGTATAATCACAGACTGGTATAAACACAGACTGGTATAATCACAGACTGGTACTATCACAGACTGGTATAATCACACACTGGTATAATGACACATTGGTATAATCTCAGACTGGTGTAATCACAGACTGCTACAATCACACATTAGTAGATTCACATACTGGTATAATCACAGACTGGTATAATCACACACTGGTTTAATCACAGACTGGTGTAATCACAGACTGGTACAAACAAACACTGGTATATTCACACACTGGTATAATCACAGACTGGTATAAACACAGACTGGTACCATTACATACTGGTATAAGCACACACTGGTATAATCACGCATGGGTATAATCACACACTGGTATAATCACAGACTGGTATAATCACAGACGGGTATAATCACAGTCTTGTACAATCACAGACTGGTATAATCACAGACTGGTATAACCACAGACTGGTATAAAAACAGACTGGTATAATCACAGGCTGGTATAATCACAAACTGGTATAATCACAGACTGGAGTAATCACAGACTGTTACAATCACACAGTGGTATAACCACATACTGGTATAATCAAAGACTCATATAATTATAGACTGGTATAATCACAGACTGGTACAAACACAGACTGGTATAACCACATACTGGTATAATCAAAGACTCATATAATTATAGACTGGTATAATCACAGACTGGTACAAACACAGACTGGTATAATCACAGACTGTTATAATCACATATTGTTATAATCACTGACTGGTGTAATCACAGACTGGAAAAATCACAGACTGGTATGTTCACACACTGGTATAATCACAGACTGGTATAATCACAGACTGTTATAATCACACACTGGTATGATCACAGACTGGTATAATCACAGACTGGCATAATCACAGCCTGGTACAATCATCGACTGGTATAATCTCACACTTGTATAATCACAGACTGGTATAATCACAGACTGGTATAAGCACACACTGGTACAATCACACACTGTTGTAATCACACACTGGTATATTTACACACTGGTAGAATCACCGACTGGTGTAATCACAGTCTGGTATAATCACACACTGGTATAATCACACGATGGTATAATCACAGACTGCTTAATCACAGACTGGTATAATCATGCACCAGTATGATCACACGCTATTCTATTCACACACTGATATAATCACAGACTGGTATAATCACAGACTGGTACAGCCACAGACTGGTATAATCACAGACTGGTATAATCACAGACTGGTATAAACACAGACTGGTATAAGCACAGACTGGTATAATCACACACTGGTATAATCACACGATGGTACAATCACAGACTGGTCTAATCACAAACTGGTTTAATCACAGACTGGCATAATCACAGACTGGTATAATCACAGACTGGTATAATCACAGACTGGTAATATCAAGGATTGGTATAATCATACACTGGTATAATAACAGACTGGTGTAATCGCAGCCTGGTACAATCAAACACTGGTATAATCATACAATTGTGGGGGACTATGGTCTCCCGCATAAAGAAATAGGCAACACAGCGAGCTACAAGAAATAGGTCTTTACTCCACAAGTAAACTTCACAATACAGTACTGAATTCGTGAAGCCCGTGAAACTGTGATGACTCACAGATTGGTCACCTGTTGGAACCTGATTGGTTTTCCTTCTCTCAGCAGCAGGCAAGTCTGAACGTGCCTTATTCCTCTCAGCTTGCAACTGTCTTGCAGGGGGAGGGGAATACCGCAGTTAACAGGGGATTATACAGGTTTATCTACAAACACACAGTGTTTCCCCAATGTGGCAACGCCACATACACCCCCCCAGAATCCTCGTTAACTGTAAAAGTCAGTCTCTGTGGCGGTTTGACCAAGCAGCTGTAGCGGCTGTAATAGCCATCTGGCGTGTGAGGAGGGCTGTCTGGGAGGTCGGCCGGTTGGTTCGTCGGCTGGTCTGGCGGCTGGTCTGCCGGTGGGCTGGCTGGATGGGCTGCCGGCGAAGGTGGGGCGGCGGCCAGGAAGTAAGGTTCTGGCGTGTCTTGGTCCTCTTGTGGGGCCACCGCCAACGCGGGAGGTCTGCCCCGCCGTGGGGGAAGCGCCGGCCGAAACGGGACGCTGAGGTCCAGGTGCACCGGTTTGAGGCAGTCTACTGAAATAAGGTCCGGCTTCCCGCCGACGTCGATAAGAAAAGCTTTGTCCCCCGTCTCCAATACTGGGAAGGGGCCGGTGTATGGTGCCTGCAGCGGGCCTCTGTGTGTGTCCCGGCGCACGAAGACGAACTCCGCATGTCGTAAGCCTCGAGGCACGTAGGACGGCTGCGGTCCGTGTTGCGAAGTGGGCACTGGACGGAATTGCTGGGCCGCGTCCTGGTGCAGGGAAAGCTGTCTGGCGGCCGACCACGGCTCCGTTGTCAGGGGGAGGAAGTCGCCTGGTACTCTGAGCGGTTGGCCATAGACCATCTCGGCCGCGGAGGTGCGGAGGTCCTCTTTGGGCGCGGTGCGCAATCCCAGGAGAACCCAGGGTAGTTTGTCGATCCAGCTGGTGTTGGCCAGGCTGGCGCGGAGGGAGGCTTTCAAAGAACGATGAAAGCGCTTGCAGAGCCCATTGGCCTGCGGGTGGTAGGCTGTTGTCCTGTGCAACTTGGTGCCGAGGCTGGCGGTGATGGCATTCCACAAGTGGGAGGTGAACTGGGGGCCTCTGTCCGAGGATATGTCAGTCGGCACGCCGAACTGGGCCACCCATGTCGAGACGAATGCTCGCGCGACATCGGTCGTGGTGGTGGAGGCGAGGGGAACCACCTCGGGCCATCTGGTGGTGCGGTCGACGATCGTGAGCAGGTGTGTAAAACCGTGCGACGGCGGCAAGGGGCCTACCAGATCGACGTGGACGTGGTCGAAACGCCTCTCGGGCACCGGGAAACACTCCAATGGCGCCTTGATGTGCTGCTGGACCTTAGCGCGCTGACACGCCACGCATGTGTTGGTCCAGTCTCTCACATCCTTGTGGAGTCCAGGCCAGACAAACTTGGCGGACATAGGTTCCTGAGACGCACGCATCCCTGGATGTGAGAGGCCGTGGATGATGTCGAAAACTCGCTTGTGCCAGGTGGATGGGATGACCGGCCTAGGCGAGGGGACTGAGACGTCGCACAGGAGGGCTGTGCCGGCTGCGTGGAAGTGGATGTCGGCCAGGGTGAGGCTGGTAGTTGATGTCCTGAGGGCCTGGATCTCCGCGTTGGCGGCCTGGTCTCTCGCCATGCTGGCGTAGTCGATGCCCAGGTGCACTGCGTGGAGTGAGGGTCTTGAGAGGCAGTCGGCCACCAAATTGTCCTTGCCGGCGACGTGGCGGATGTCCGTGGTGAACTCCGAGATGAAGTTGAGTTGGCGCTGTTGGCGCGCGGACCACGGTTCGGTTACTTTGGCCATGGCGAAAGTGAGCGGCTTGTGGTCCACGAATGCGGTGAACGGCCGGCATTCCAGGAGGAAACGGAAGTGCCGGATTGCCAGGAACAGGGCCAGGAGCTCTCTGTCGAACGTGCTGTAGGCCTGCTCATTCTTGCGCAGCTGTCGGCTGAAAAATGCCAGTGGCTGCCACGCGCCTTCGACCCACTGTTGCTGGACGGCGCCGACGGCGTAATCCGAGGCGTCCATGGTGAGGGCAGTCTTGGTGCCCGGGATGGGGTGGGCCAGTAGTGTGGCGTTGGCCAAGGCGCTTTTGGTCTGGTGGAAGGCTGTCGCCATCTCGCTGGACCAGGTGAGTTGCTCTTTACCCGTTTTGCCCCTGGTGGCTTCGTAGAGGGGGCGCATGAGTGCGGCGGCCTTGGGCACGAACCGATGATAGAAATTGACCATCCCCCAAAATTCCTGCAGCGCCTTGACCGAGGTGGGCTGGGGAAAGTCCGCCACCGCCTGCACCTTGGAAGGTAGGGGAATGGCTCCCGTTGGCGAGATTCTGTGGCCGAGAAAGTCAATTTGGGCTGCTCCGAACTGGCATTTGGCCGGGTTGACGATTAGCCCGTGTTGGCTGAGATGCTGGAACAGGGAGCGCAAATGCACGATGTGCTCGGCCTTGCTGGTGCTGGCCACGAGGATATCGTCCAGAAAGACGAACAGGAAGCTCAGGTCCCGGAGGACGGAGTCCATGAGCCGTTGGAAGGCTTGTGCGGCGTTCTTAAGCCCGAAGGGCATGCGCAGGAACTCGAACAGTCCAAAGGGGGTGATGACCGCCGTCTTCTGGACGTCTGCGTGGTGGACAGGGACCTGATGGTAGCCGCGAATCAGGTCGACCTTGGAAAAGACGGACTTTCCTGCTAGGTGTGTCGAGAAGTCTTGGATGTGCGGAATGGGGTATCTATCGGGCGTGGTGGCATCGTTGAGCCGTCTGTAGTCACCACAGGGGCGCCAGCCACCGCCCGGCTTGGGCACAATATGGAGGGGGGACGACCAAGGGCTGTTCGAGCGGTGGATGATGACTAGTTTTTCCATCATGGCGAATTCTTCCTTGGCCACCGCCATCTTGGCTGGGTCCAGGCGTCTGGCTCGAGCGAACACTGGTGGTCCCGTAGTGGCGATGTGGTGCTCGACCCCATGCTTGGCTGCCGCGGCTGAGAAATTCGGTTGTGTGAGCCTCGGGAAATCTGCGAGTCGGCGGGCGTAGTCGTCATGCGCCGGGGCGCAGCAGGACCCGACGAGGGCCGGGCTGTTGCTCTGCTGGCAGGCCAGTGAAGCGAAAGTTGCTGCATCGATCAGGCGCCTGTCGCGGACGTCGACCAGGAGTCCGTGGGCGCAAAGAAAATCGGCGCCCAGCAAGGGATGTGCCACCGAGGCCGTCACGAAATCACACGTAAATCGCTGGCCGTTGAAACAAGCCTCGGCCCGTCGCTTTCCGAAAGTAGAGATGGCGGCGCCATTTGCCGCCACGAGGGGTGGACCGCTGCGGCCTGCCTGGATGTCGAGCTGGGAGGCAGGAATTATGCTGCATTGGGCTCTGGTGTCGCAAAGGAATCTGCGCCCTGAAAGAGAGTCGGTTATGTACAGCAGTTTACCTGCGGTGCCGATGGCCATCGTGGCGGCGGGGGTGCGGTCGAGCGGGCCTAGGCAGCGGCGCGGAGCTGGTGCGTTGGTCCGGGCGGCCATCTTGGTTTGATCGAAAGAGCAGGGTGCTCTGCAGCGTTGGGCCTTGTGGCCGAAACGCGCGTGGTAGTAGCATAGTTCTGCGGCCTGGCGTGGCGGCGCGCGCTCGGTGGTGTCGGGGAGCCTCGCGGCTGCACAGCCGAGTTGGGCGACGGCGAAGACTTTGTCCGCGGCTGTTAAGTCTGTGAGTTGTTCAAGTAATTAATACTCAGACTTAATCAGTAACAATAAAACAGGTCTTTACTGGTTGGAGGTAGGGACTACACTGAATACAAGATTACTGCACAGTGCTTATATACCGGTGTGTTCACCCCCGGTATTACGTCTACAGCAGCCTGAGAAAGTAGTACATCTCTTAAGGTGGAACAGGCTTAAGCTCTCTTAAGGTGGAACAGGTTACATACACACCACTCCTCCCTTCTTAGCTTTATAGTCATCCCCCCCATTTAACATAATGTAATAACATATATACATATATAACTTCATGTTTAACGTAACATATCACAGATTCAGTCTCTGCGGAAAACAGTTCACAGATTCAATCTCTGTGGTGTAGTCGGTTCACGTTACTCATTCAATAGTCCTTTCATGGATTTAACAGCTTGAACTTCCGAACTGATTTGGCTCCGTTCGGAGCGACCACGTGTGTGATCTGGTCGAGGTGATAATGGTTCAGATGGGTCATCTTCTGTTTTTACTTTTCCTTTTCTGCTTCTTGGAGACTCTCTGGGCTCCATTGTCAGCTGCCACAGCTGCCAGCTGCATGCGCAGTTCCTCCTTCTCTTCCTCCTTTTTTCGTAGTAGAGCCACCTTCTCCCGATGTTCCGTAGACTTTCGGTGCTCCTCCATGATTTCTGTATGGTGGGAGTCGAAGTTACAAGTTGGGCACGACAGGACATAGTAATATTCGGAGTCGTCCGACAGGTCAGCGAGAGGGTCGTCTATTTCCTCCATACCCAGCTGGACGTTAGCCAGCTCTTATTCCAAATCCAGATATCTTTCCTGAAGAGACTTCTTCATGTGTACCTCTGCATCCAGCTTTTTCTGGGCTTTCAGCAAGTCGTTTACTAGTGACCTCATTTGTGATTTTAATACTTCAACTTCCTTTGGAGATTGATTGATCGGACTATGCAATCCCTCTACCGGAGCAGCTGTTTCAGCGGTCTGTTGTTCTACATTGACGTGAGTCAGCGTACTTTTGGCATCCAATGGCTGCTCTGTTGCAGTCGTTTCAGTCTGTGTCGTCACATCAGCCATCTCAATGACTTTTGAGAGCTCCGAACCCTTTTCCTTTGAAGATCGCAGCTCGTGTTCAAGTTTTTCCCATTTCAGAGTCTTGTCCCTCAGCATATGAAGGAGTTGGCTGACCGTTAACTCTTCTGACACCAGATTATGGCACGCACCTTCAGAACCTGAATCAGCTTTGATTCGTTCGGCCTCCTCGCGCAGATGGTTGGTGTGCTCCTGCTCCATTTTCTCCATCAGTTGCTTCTGTTGCCTTTCCAGATTCTCCCACTCTGTAACAAAGAACTTTTTTATTTCATTCATCTCTTGCTCAAAACGGCGAATCATTTGTTCTAATTGCTGTTGTAGTTTGAAATGGAGTTGAGTTCGAGCCCAGTGTCCCTCAAAAATGTGCATATCAGTAGACTTGACAGACTCAGAATTCTCTGTTAAACTATGTTGTTGTTGCTCAGTGGAATTCTGTGCTGAAACTTTGTCTTTTGCACATGGGTTGGTCTTACCATCATCAGTTCTAGAGTCTGGGCTGATTATCTGCACCGAGTTCTCACTCTTTATGGCTTTTAGCGAATGCCAGTCCATATTTATGTTTCTAAACCACTCCCAGCCTAGTAGTGGTGGACCTCCCTCCGGTAGCACATATAAGTCCATTATTTGACTTCCTTCGCCCTTATTGGCCACTGCAACCTTTATTGTCCCGATGGGGTGCACTCTCTGCCCCGTGTAGGTTGTCAATATAATCTCCGTATCCTGTAGGGGAATATGTTGGAATAACCTTCTGTAATCTTTCTTATTCATGACCGACAATGCCGATCCAGTGTCCAATTCCATTTTTACTTGGACTCCTTCTATCTGAAGAGTAACCCAAATTGTCTGGAGGTCTGCACCCTTACCAACATTGAGTACCCTTAAGCTAGCCAGTTCAATACTGCTTAAGCCAGCCAGTTCATTACTGCTAGCGTCTGAATCGGACTCCTGTTCGGCCACCTTGTGTACTTTTGCGTATTTTCCTTGCGGTGACTTCTTGTTGCTGGTCTTCTTCCCTGACCTGCATACTCTAGCTATATGTCCAAGCCTACCACAAGTTCTACATTCTTGGTTTTTAAACCAACACTGGTTCTGATCATGCGTTGTCTTTCCACAATGATAACATTTGCCAGAACTCACACCCAATTTGTGTGCACTGAGCTCCGGTGACCGTAGCTGCATTACTGCCGTGCCTCTCGCTGCGGCTTCGTGTGCTGCTGCCATAGTGACCGCCTTCTCAAGCATCAGCTCATTCTCCTTGAGCAGTCGCTTTTGTGTATCCTGTTTAAATAAACCACACACAAATTTGTCTCGTAGTGCATCTGTCAGTCCCGTTCCAAACTGGCAATATTTCGCTAATTTACGCAATTCCAGCAAATATTCAGCATTGCTTTCATGCTGTAGCTGCCTTCTGTCGTAAAATTTAAATCGTTCCGCTAGCATCAGCGGCGTGGGGTTTAGATGATCTTTCAGGACAGTAACAATCTCATCGAACGTCTTATCCGTCGGTTCATCTGGTGATAACAGGTGTTTCAATTGCCCGTATGACTTCGCACCCATTAAATTTAATAATGTTAGTGCTTTATCAGCCTCACGAATTTTATTGGCCTTACAATAATTTTTAACTCGTTCAACATATATGGCCCAATCTTCGATGTCACTATCAAAGTTACTAATATTCCCGTGTTTAGGCATTGTAGTACTTTATCAGATTTGCAATTTCTCAGATTTTTTTTTTTTTACTGCTATCCAAGATGGCGGCTTCCCGCTCTTGCCGTCGTCCTCCGCCCACAAAATGGCGGTTTTCCCACGCTTGGCGGTCTTCACCCGTCCCCCGACGCCATCTCCCTTCAGCCCCGAGTGCGGCCCTTATCTCCGCCGCGATCGATGGCCCGCGCTTTTCACCGCAGCTCTCGTGCCTTCAGTGTCTGCTGACGCTGCGCCTTTCAGCCCGAGTGCGGCCCTTATCAGGGATTGCGATCGATGGCCCTTCTACCTCCGATTTCCCCCAGCCCTGTCTTTGCAGCCAACGCTGCTTGGCTTACCCACCACCGAGGTTGAAAAAGAAGCTGCAGGATGTCTTCTGTCCTCCAGTTTTCAGTCGCTGATGGAGGCTTCAGGGTCCTAATGCCTGTCGCTTCCAGTGGGGTGGTGAGATTTGAAACCTCTCTTCAACGTCCTGTCTGTGGACGAAGCCGCCGTGGAATAACTGCCGCAGGGTAAGAACCTGACTCGTCGCCAGTGTTAAGTCTGTGAGTTGTTCAAGTAATTAATACTCAGACTTAATCAGTAACAATAAAACAGGTCTTTACTGGTTGGAGGTAGGGACCACACTGAATACAAGATTACTGCACAGTGCTTATATACCGGTGTGTTCACCCCCGGTATTACGTCTACAGCAGCCTGAGAAAGTAGTACATCTCTTAAGGTGGAACAGGCTTAAGCTCTCTTAAGGTGGAACAGGTTACATACACAACAGCGGCGGCTGCCAGTTGTACGCAGTCCGTGATCGGGGACCCCACGAGGGCAGTCTGTACCTGCTGAGGAAGCAGGCTGAGGAAAAGGGCCCGAAACAAGAAGCACTGCGGTTCAGAGCCCAGGAGCGCAAGCATCCGGCTCATCAACTGGGTTGGGGTAGAATCGCCGTGGCCTGGTCGTGAGAGAAGCCTGCGGGCCCTCTCCTGCCCGGACAGGCCGTAAGCCTGCAGCAAGCGGCCCTTAATGGTTGAGTACTTGCCGGTCTGTGGTGGGTTCCACAGCAGGTCGAGAACTTCAGCGGCGGTAGAGCTTGCTAGTGCTGAGACTACGTGGAGGTGCCTTTCTTCATTGTCTTGAACCCTGCGAAGGGTGAATTGGGCCTCCGAGTGCGCGAACCAAGCTGGTGCTTGGTGCTCCCAGAAGGTGGGGAGCTTCAAGGACGCGGCGCCGGCCGACATCAGGCTGCTGCTGGTTGCCATCGGGTCGTTGCTGGCCTCTGTAGGGCTGCATGAGTCGGGGGCTTCGGCCGCCGACATTCGGGGTCACCAATGTGGGGGACTACGGTCTCCCGCGTAAAGAAATAGGCAACACAGCGAGCTACAAGAAATAGGTCTTTACACCAACTCTCACAATACAGTACTGAATTCATGAAGCCCGCGAACCTGTGATGACTCACGGATTGGGCACCTGCTGGAACCTGATTAGTTTTCCTTCTCTCAGCAGCAGGCAAGTCTGAACGTGCCTTATTCCTCTCAGCTTGCAACTGTCTTGCGGGGGGAGGGGAATACAGCAGTTAAAAGGGGATTATACAGGTTTATCTACATACACACAGTGTTTCCCCAATGTGGCAACGTCACACACTGGTATAATCATACGATGCTATAATCACAGACCGGTATAATCACGCACCGGTATGATTACACACTGGGCTAATCACGGACTGGTATAATCACAGACTGGTATAATCACAGCCTGGTACAACCACAGACTGGTGTAATCACAGACTAGCACAATCACACATTGGTAGATTCATATACTGGTATAATCACAGACTGGTATAATCACACACTGATATGATCACAAATGGGTATAATCACACACTGGTATAATCACAGATTGGTATAATCACAGACTGGTGTAATCACAGACTGGTAGAATCACAGACTCGTACAATCACAGACAGGTATAATCAGAGACTGGTGTAATCACATACTGGTATAATCACAGACTGGTGTAATCAATGACAGGTAAAATCACACACTGGTATATTCACACACTGGTTTAATCACAAACTGGTATAAGCACAGACTGGTATAATCGCAGACTGGTGTAATCACAGATTGGTACAATCACACACTGGTATACTCACACACTGGTAAAATCACTGACTGGAACAATTACATACTGCTATAATCACACACTGGTATAATCACACACTTGTAGCGATTCGTGTGCATCGCCACTAAATAATCGAGTTCGACTTCGACGAACTATAAATAAGTTGTTTATTTACAGGAACAGGTTAAATACAACAGGTAAGGTAGCAGGTAAGATGGCTGACTGTAAGAGCACCGTGGTGTATGTCTTTCCCCAGCGGGGACACCACGAGGACTAACTAAAACTTTCCAAGCTCAACTGCTAGCAGGTTCCGAGCTCAACTGCCAGCAGGTTCCGAACTCAACTGCTAGCATGTTCCGAGCTCTACTGCCAGAAGGTTCCAAGCTCTGACGTCATCACGCAGAGTACAGGAATGAAGCCTGAGTGCAGTAACAGATACATTTAAAGGTAAGTTAAAGGGAATTATGTATCTCAATGTAAGGGACAACCGGTGGTACCACCACATAGGCCCCCCAGAATTCGCTTTAACGAAAGTCCAAGGATGAGATGGTCTGACGAGCTAGTGGTCACGGCAGCCATGCTGTCTCGACTTGGTAGGCGAAGTCTGAAGATGCTGCTCGTGAGCGGATCCTTACGCACGTCGTGGCGAATAAAACGTATCTGTCAGGCGAAGGACCGTGGAAATGTGCGAAACAGCAGGCCTTGTCAGAGTGAAGGGCAGGTCGGGCGGATGCGGGCGATGGCTCTGTTGATGTTGGAACAATCCTTGTTCTGAGGAAATCTGCAGGAATGCCGACGGGCAATCCAGAAGGACTTGACTGGCGAGGTCGGTGAACTCGCCGACAGGTGAGCGAAACCTTCAGGAGGCTGGAACACGCGGAACGGTGCGTGCCATAGTGCTACGATGTTAACACAACAGAGGGTGAAGAGTTGCTGCGTTGATCAGTGATCGGTGAGGCCAGCAACTTTCACATGGCTGATCACGGCTGCAGGATGCCCGTTGGACCCGTCCTCGATGTGTGCAGCGTCAGTAGAGGTTTGCGTTTGTTAAAGGGAATACTGGAGAAAGGGCGGCAACGGTCCGGGTTGTTGTTGCTTTCAGGAGGGGTCAACTCTGCCTGGGGGGCGGCAACACTTGTAACTATTTTAGATTTAGGAGAACACAGCCGGGAGGGTGGCACGCTTTTTGTCCACGCCGAATCGTGTAGTAGGTAACACAACCAGCAAGCTGAAGGGCTGGTGCGTCGTCGGTGGAGAAGGAGTCATCGTTTTTCACGAGGGATAGGTCCTCGTGGTTCGCGAGGGATGGGTCCTCGTGCACGAGGAGTGCGTCCTCGTGTTTCGTGGGGGTGAGTCCTCGTGGTATCCCCGCAGGGCGCGCTCCGATTTTGTGGGCCCGAACATGCTGTACCCCGCGCTTGGAAAGATGTATACTTGCTGTTGCTTTGGACGTCGAGGTGGACGATCCGTGTGGTGGTAGGAAAGGCGAGTACGGGGACCGTAAGCAAGTGCGTGGTCGGCGCCGCATCGATGTGCTCGTCGAATGGGGCTTCTACCTTTATAAAGCACGAGGGAGACTGTGCCTCCCTGGATTGCGGTAGCAACAGCAAAATGGCTGGTGCTTCCATGGCGTGCTTCTTTTGTGAAAATTGCGCACATAAAAAATTTTTAAAAACGGTGTCCGGTTGAGTTTTGTCCGTGTCAAACGGGATCTGCTCCAGGCTGCGCTTACCTTGCAAATACATTCGCAAAGACGGAGTCGCCTTTGGAGGAATCGGTGTTAGGCGGTTGCTGTTCCGTGGTTGCTAGTCGGTTGTGCGTTGGTCGTCTTGTGGGAAGACGAGGTTCAGGTGCGCGTTGCTACCGTGAAAATCGTTCACGGATACGGTTTCACCAATTGTAGTGTTGGAATTGATGAGCTCCCATACTCACGTCGTTGAGTCACCAATGTCGCGATTCATGTGCATCACCACTAAATAATCGAGATCGACTTCGACGAACTATAAATAAGTTGTTTATTTACAGGAACAGGTTAAATACAACAAGTAAGGTAGCAGGTAAGATGGCTGACTGTAGGAGCACCGTGGTGTAGGTCTATCCCCAGCGGGGACACCACAAGGACGAACTAGAAGTTTCCAAGCTCAACTGCTAGCAGGTTCCGAGCTCAACTGCCAGCAGGTTCTGAACTCAACTGCTAGCAGGTTCCGAGCTCTACTGCCAGAAGATTCCAAGCTCTGACATCATCACGCAGAGTACAGGAATGAAGCCTGAGTGCAGTAACAGATACATTTAAAGGTAAGTTAAAGGGAATTATGTATCTCAATGTAAGGGACAATGGGTGGTACCGCCACACACTAGTATAATCACACGATGGTATAATCACAGACTGGTATAATCACAGACTGGTATAATCACGCACCAGTATGATCACACACTGGTTTAATCAGACAGATATAATCACAGACTGGTATAATCACAGACTAGTAAACAACAGACTGGTATTATCAAGGACTGGTATAATCGCACACTGGTATAATAACAGACTGGTGTAATCACAGACTGGTACAATCACATTGGGCTAATCACAGACTGGTATAATCACAGACTGGTATAATCACAGACTGGTATAATCACACACTGGTTTAATAACACACTGGTATAGTCACACAAAGGTATAATCACAGACTGGTATAATCATGCACCGTATGATCACACACTGGTATAATCACAGACTGGTATAATCACAGACTGGTATAATCACAGACTGGTATAATCACACACTGGTATAATCACAGACTGGTGTAATCATAGACTGGCACAATCACACATTGGTAGATTCATATACTGGTATAATCACAGACTGGTTAAATCACACACTGATATGATCACAGACTGGTACAATCACACAATGGTATATTCACACACTGGTAAAATCACAGACTGGTATAATCACAAACTGGTATAATCACAGACTGGAGTAATCACAGGCTGGTACAATCACAGACTGGTATAATCACAGACTTGAATAATCACACACTGGTATAATCACAGACTGGTGTAATCACAGACTGGCACAATCACACATTGATAGATTCATATACTGGTATAATCACAGACTGGTATAATCACACACTGATATGATCACAGATGGGTATAATCACACACTGGTATAATCACAGATTGGTATAATCAGAGACTGCTGTAATCACAGACTGGTATAATCACAGACTGGTGTAATCAATGACAGGTAAAATCACACACTGGTTTAATCACAAACTGGTATAAGCACAGACTGGTATAAGCACAGACTGGTATAATCACACACTGATATGATCACAGATGGGTATAATCACACACTGGTTTAATCACAAACTGGTATAAGCACAGACTGGTATAATCACAGACTGGTATAATCACAGACTGGTATAATCACAGATTGGTGTAATCACAGATTGGTACAATCACACACTGGTATACTCACACACTGGTATAATCACAGACTGGTACAATTACATACTGGTATAATCACACACTGGTATAATCACAGACTGGTACAAACCCAGACTGGTATTATCAAGGACTGGTATAATCACACACTGGTATAATCACAGACTGGTGTAATCACAGGCTGGTACAATCACACACTGGTATATACATTTACTGGTATAATCACAGACTGGTATAATCAAACACTGGTATAATCACACACTTGTAGCGATTCGTGTGCATCGCCACTAAATAATCGAGTTCGACTTCGACAAACCATAAATAAGTTGTTTATTTACTGGAACAGGTTAAATACAACAGGTAAGGTAGCAGGTAAGATGGCTCACTGTAGGAGTACCGTGGTGTAGGGCTTTCCCCAGCGGGGACGCCACGAGGACTAACTAGAAGTTTCCAAGTTCAACTGCTAGCAGGTACCGAGCTCTACTGCCAGAAGGTTCCAAGCTCTGACGGCATCATGCAGAGTACAGGAATGAAGCCTGAGTGCAGTAACAGATACATTTAAAGGTAAGTTAAAGGGAATTATGTATCTCAATGTAAGGGACAACGGGTGGTACCGCCACACACTGGTATAATCACACGATGGTATAATCACAGACTGGTATAATCACGCACCAGTATGATCACACACTGGTCTAATCACAGACTGGTACAATCACAGACTGGTAAACCACAGACTGGTATTATCAAGGACTGGTATAATCACAGACTGGTATAATCACAGACTGGTAAACCACAGACTGGTATTATCAAGGACTGGTATAATCACACACTGGTATAATAACAGACTGGTGTAATCACAGACTGGTACAATCAAACACTGGGCTAATCACAGACTGGTATAATCACAGACTGGTATAATCACAGACTGGTATAATCACAGACTGGTATAATCACACACTGGTATAATCACACACTGGTATAGTCACACAATGGTATAATCACAGACTGGTATAATCACGTACCGTATGATCACACACTGGGCTAATCACAGACTGGTATAATCACAGACTGGTATAATCACACACTGGTATAATCACAGACTGGTGTAATCACAGACTGGCACAATCACACATTGGTAGATTCATATACTGGTATAATCATAGACTGGTGTAATCACACACTGATATGATCACAGATGGGTATAAACACACACTGGTATAATCACAGACTGGTATAATCACAGACTGGTACAACCACAGACTGGTATTAAATTGGCTGGAATAATCACAGACTGGTACAATCACACAATGGTATATTCACACACTGGTAAATCACAGACTGGCATAATCACAAACTGGTATAATCACAGACTGGAGGAATCACAGGCTGGTACAATCACAGACTGGTATAATCACAGACTGGTGTAATCACAGACTGGCACAATCACACATTGATAGATTCATATACTGGTATAATCACAGACTGGTATAATCACACACTGATATGATCACAGATGGGTATAATCACACACTGGTATAATCACAGATTGGTATAATCACAGACTGGTGTAATCACAGACTGGTAGAATCACAGACTGGTAGAATCACAGAGTCGTACAATCACAGACAGGTATAATCAGAGACTGCTGTAATCACAGACTGGTATAATCACAGACTGGTGTAATCAATGACAGGTAAAATCACAAACTGGTATAATCATAGACTGGTACAATTACATACTGGTATCATCACACACTGTTATAATCACAGACTGGTACAAACACAGACTGGTATTATCAAGGACTGGTATAATCACACACTGGTATAATCACAGACTGGTGTAATCACAGACTAGTACAATCACACACTGGTATATACATTTACTGGTATAATCACAGACTGGTATAATCAAACACTGGTATAATCACACAGTTGTAGCGATTCGTGTGCATCGCCACTAAATAATCGAGTGCGACTTCGACGAACTATAAATAAGTTGTTTATTTACAGGAACAGGTTAAATACAACAGGTAAGGTAGCAGGTAAGATGGCTGACTGTAAGAGCACCGTGGTGTATGTCTTTCCCCAGCGGGGACACCACGAGGACTAACTAAAAGTTTCCAAGCTCAACTGCTAGCAGGTTCCGAGCTCAACTGCCAGCAAGTTCCGAACTCAACTGCTAGCAGGTTCCGAGCTCTACTGCCAGAAGGTTCCAAGCTCTGACGTCATCACGAAGAGTACAGGAATGAAGCTTGAGTGCAGTAACAGGTACATTTAAAGGTAAGTTAAAGGGAATTATGTATCTCAATGTAAGGGACAACCGGTGGTACCGCCACATAGGTACCCCCAGAATTCACTTTGACGAAAGTCCAAGGATGAGATGGTCTGACGAGCTAGTGGTCACGGCGGTCGTGCTGTCTCAACTTGGTAGGTGAGTTCTGAAGATGCTGCTCGTGAGCAGATCCTTACGCACGTCGTGGCGAATAAAACGTATCCATCAGGCGAAATACCGTGGAAATGTGCGAAACAGCAGGCATTGTCAGAGTGAAGGGCAGGTCGGGCGGATGCGGGCGATGACTCTGTTATGTTGGAACAAGTCCTTGTTCTGAGGAAATCTGCAGGAACGCCGACGGGCGATCCAGAAGGACTTGACTGGCGAGGTCGGTGAACTCGCCGACAGGTGAGCGAAACCTTCAGGAGGCTGGAACACGTGGAACGGTGTGTGCCATAGTGCTACGATGTTAACTCAACAGAGGTTGAAGAGTTGCTGCGTTGATCAGTGATCGGTGAGGCCAGCAACTTTCACGTGGGTGATCGCAGCTGCAGGATGCCCTTTGGACCCGTCCTCGATCTGTGCAGCGTCAGTAGAGGTTTGCATTTGTTAAAGGGAAAACTGGAGAAAGGGCAGCAACGGTCCGGGTTGTTGTTGCTTTCAGGAGGGGTCAACTCTGCCTAGAGGGCGGCAACACTTGTAACTATTGTAGATATAGGAGAGCACAGCCGGGAGGGCGGCACTCTTTCTGTTCACGCCGAATCGTGTAGTAGGCAACACAACCAGCAGGCTGAAGAGCTGGTGCGTCGGCGGCGGAGAAGGAGTCGTCATTTTTCACGAGGGATAGGTCCGTGGTTCACGAGGTATGGGTCCTCGTGCGCGAGGAGTGCGTCCTCGTGTTTCATGGAGGTGAGTCCTCATGGTATCCCCACAGGGCGCGCTCCGATTTTGTGGGCCCGAACATGCTGTACCCCGCGCTTGGAAAGATGTATACTTGCTCTTGCTTTGGACGTAGAGGCGGACGATCTGTGTGGCGGTAGGAAAGATGAGTACGGGTACCGTAAGCAAGTGCGTGGTCGGCGTCGCATCGATGTTCTTGTCGAATGGGGCTTCTACCTTTATAAAGCACGAGGGAGACTTTGGCTCCCTGGATTGCGGTAGCGACAGCAAAATGGCTGGTGCTTCCATGGCGTGCTTCTTTTGTGAAAATTGCTCACAAAAAAAAAACGGGGTCCGGTTGAGTTTTGTCCGTGTCAAACGGGATCTGCTCCAGGCTGCGCTTACCTTGCGAAAACGTTTGCAAAGATGGGGTCACCTTTGGAGGAATCGGTGTTAGGCGGTTGCTGTTCCGTGGTTATTCGTCGGTTGTGCGTCGGTCGTCTTGTGGGAAGACGAGGTTCAGGCGCGCATTGCTACCATGAGAATCGTTCACGGATACGGGTTCACCAATTGTAGTGTTGGAATTGATGGGCTCCCATACTCACGTCGTTGGGTCACCAATGTAGTGATTCATGTGCATTGCCACTAAATATTCGAGTTCGACTTCGACGAACTATAAATAAGTTGTTTATTTACAGGAACAGGTTAAATACAACAGGTAAGGTAGCAGGTAAGATGGCTGACTGTAGGAGCACCGTGGTGTAGGTCTTTCCCCAGCGGGGACGCCACGAGGACTAACTAGAAGTTTCCAAGCTCAACTGCTAGCAGGTTCCGAGCTCAACTGCCAGCAGGTTCCGAACTCAACTGCTAGCAGGTTCCGAGCTCTACTGCCAGAAGGTTCCAAGCTCTGACGTCATCACGCAGAGTACAGGAATGAAGCCTGAGTGCAGTAACAGATACATTTAAAGGTAACTTAAAGGGAATTATGTATATCTCAATGTAAGGGACAACCGGTGGTACCGCCACACACTGGTATAATCACACGATGGTATAATCACAGACTGGTATAATCACAGACTGGTATAATCACGCACCAGTATGATCACACACTGGTCTAATCACAGATTGATATCATCACAGACTGGTATAATCACAGACTGGTAAACCACAGACTGCTATAATCACAGACTGGTATAATCACGGACTGGTATTATCAAGGACTGGTATAATCACACACTGGTATAATAACAGACTGGTGTAATCACAGACTAGTATAATCACACACTGGTATAATCACACACTGGTATAATCGCACGATGGTATAATCACAGACTGGTATAATCACACACCGGTATGATCACACACTGGTATAATCACAGACTGGTATAATCACAGACTGGTATAATCACAGACTGGTATATTCACACACTGGTATAATCACAGTCTGGTGCAATCACAGACTGGCACAATCACACATTGGTAGATTCATATACTGGTATAATCACAGACTGGTATAATCATACACTGATATGATCACAGATGGGTATAATCACACACTGGTATAATCACAGATTGGTATAATCACAGACTGGTGTAATCACAAACTGGTAGAATCACAGACTCGTACAATCACAGACAGGTATAATCAGAGTCTGGTGTAATCACAGACTGGTATAATCACAGACTGGTGTAATCAATGACAGGTAAAATCACACACTGGTATATTCATAGACTGGTTTAATCACAAACTGGTATAAGCACAGACTGGTATAATCACAGACTGGTGTAATCACAGATTGGTACAATCACACACTGGTATACTCACACACTGGCATAATCACAGACTGGTACAATTACATACTGCTATAATCACACACTGGTATAATCACAGACTGGTACAAACACAGACTGGTATTATCAAGGACTGGTATAATCACACACTGGTATAATCACAGACTGGTGTAATCACAGACTGGTACAATCAAACCCTGCTATTATCACACACTTGTAGCGATTCGTGTGCATCGCCACTAAATAATCGAGTTCGACTTCGACGAACTATAAATAAGTTGTTTATTTACAGGAACAGGTTAAATACAACAGGTAAGGTAGCAGGTAAGATGGCTGACTGTAGGAGCACCGTGGTGTATGTCTTTCCCCAGCAGGGACGCCACTAGGACTAACTAGAAGTTTCCCAGCTCAACTGCTAGCAGGTTCCGAGCTCAACTGCCAGTAGGTTCCGAACTCAACTGCTAGCATTGTCGTGTTTGCAAAGATAATCCAGAGACCGTCAGTGAGTTCAGTTCATGCTGCTTTAATCATGGCTGCCACACACACACACTTCCAGGCACAAGCAATCGAATACCTACACACAATACAATGATAACAGCACTATCAAACTCCATGTGCTCAGGCCAAGGCAATCGAGTACCTATCACCAAATGTCAGACATAACATTTCCTCCCCCCTCACAGAATTTCAAACATGAAATGTGACAAAGTCCTGTAGGTGGCCAGGGCGAGAACGTGTACGAACAGGCCGAGGTGTGGACTGGTGAAGAGCAGGCCGAAGTGGGGACTGGTGAGGAGCAGGCAGAGGCACAACATCTGCTTGAGGGTTGGCTGGCTGAGCCACATGTGCATCCCGCCACTCTGGGGTCAAGGCTTGGGGGTTAGGTCCGTATAATCCCGCATCAGGGGGTGCTGGCACCTTCCGAAGGTGGCTTGCATGCCACAGAGAGCCGTCAGTGAGGCAGAAAGTGGCTGGTCCAAGTTGGCGGCTGATTTGGAGAGGGGAGGACCAGAATGACGCCATCTTATTATGGCGGTGAGGCCTGCGGACTCTGATCCAATCGGAGACTGAGATGTTGGGCGCCTTGGCCCTCTTCGACTGGTCGAAGCGGAGTTTCATCTTCTCCTGCTGTCTAGCGACTGTGGCTTGAGCCGGTGGAGCAGGGCTCTGAGCTAGCGAGGGGCGGAGCCTGCCAAGGGGCAGCATGAGCTCATGGCCTAGCATGAGGGATGCGGGTGAGACCCCTGTAGTGGAATGCTGGGAGGCTCTGTAGTGCAGCAGTGTGTGGAGGAGGGCCTTGTCAAACGCACACCCCTGGGATAGGTGTGCTCTGAGGCCATTTTTCAGTGTCTGGTTAAAACACTCCACCCCCCATTTGACTCGGAGTGGTAGTATGCTTTGCGAATGTGACGGATGCCCTTGCTCTCAAGGTAAGACGAGAGTTCCGAAGAGACCATTTGGGGGCCATTGTCTGTGGTGATGGCCTTTGGATGCCCCCAGCAGGAGAAGAGGGACTCAAGGATATCAATGATGACCCGAGAGGTGACGGAGCCCACGGCAGTGACCTCTGGCCATTTTGAGTGCAGGTCATAGGTCACCACTAGGAACCGTTGATGGTGGGGGACACCATGGATCTCCCCGCAGACGTCCAGCTGCAGGTGCTCCCAGGGCTGAGAGGGCCAGGCAAGGGGTTGCAGGGGTGGGGGAGCTTGGTGGCCAGTCTTGCCACTTACAAGGCAGGCTGCACAGTCCTTGACCAGGGCCTCGATTTCCCTGTCGATACCCGGCCACCACACTAGGTCTCGGCATCGTTGTTTGAGCTTCACTATGCCCAAGTGGCCCTCATGCGCCATGGATAAAATACGCGCACAAAGGGCACTTGGGACCACAGTGCAGAGCCCACGTGCAACACAGGAGTCATTCCAGCAGGAGAGCTCCTCTTTAACTCTGGAGTAGGCAGACAGTTCCTCAGGCACCTTGCGAGGCCAGCCATCTCTGATGAAGGTGCACAGCTGGGAAAGGGCCGGATCCTGTTCAGAGGCCTCTTTGAGCTCCTGGAGAGAGATTGTGGTTTGGAGAGGCATGTGCAGCATCTGGACGATATCCTGTTCCACTTGTTCAGACCCGACGAGTGGGGCTAGGGCAGAGACAATGCGGGAGAGCAGATCTGCAACAACATTGTCACGTCCTGGTGTGAACTGGAGACTGAAATTGTATTGGCGGAGGCAGTCAGACCAGCGTCTTATGTTCATTAATAAATAGACATTCTTATTATGAACACAGCTAGCTTTTGCTAGTTACTTTATTGAGCACATGTGGACTAGGTACAGTATCTGTAGAGGCTTCCATCTTGACTGCTGCCTTGTGGATAGCCTAGTGCCTCATGGGTAATGTAGTCTTATACATACAGCTATATACAGCTCTACGGCTCCACCTAGTGTCCACTATAGAATGATATGTTATTGATCATTACATCCCCCTTTCTTTGAGGTTTAACAAAATCAATATCAATCAACTTTCAAGAAAACAATAAAGATAATATCAGTAACACTTTTTTTAGTGCTCTATAAACATAAACATTTTCAAAACAGTCAACACATTTTCAAAGCTTTACATTGTACTCAAAGATTAAGTCTATCAGGCTCTTTTACTTCACGTGTGGATCTTCTCAACACGGGTAGGACTGATGTGTCATCATGAGATTGTTCTGGCGGTGAATGACAAGATGCAGTTGCGGCATTGTCATCAATCTGCTCTTGTATAGATCGAGGTCTCCTTGCGATCTTTGCTTGGAGAGGGTTTCAGTGTTTCCTTCACTCTTCATGCCATAACTCTCAATGTAGTCAATGCACTCTCGAAAAACTGCTGGCAGCTGGATCCCATCATACAGCATAGTCCTCTCAGCAGCCTCGGCTAATGGAACACCAAAGATTGGCCTGAGGGAAGAAGGAGTATCCACCGGAACTGCTTCCTGCTCTGGTGCAGGCTTCTTCTTTTTCTTTTTCTCTTTCCACTGCTTAACAACATCTGCTGCGGTTATATCTTTGGACTTTTTCTCCTTGTGTTTTTCCTCTTTGTGCTTTTCTTCCTTTGGCTTCTCTTTGACCTTAAAGTCTTTTTCTTTCTTCTTGGAGAAACTAGGCTTTTTGAAGACATGGATACCCTTTGGCCTTTTCATCCTTGATGGGCTCTCTGCTTCATCACCTGAGTCATCTGGTCTGCTTATGGCACAGTTTATACGGTAGACTCTCTTGACCAGTTCTAAGTCTTCACAAGCTTTGTCACCTAGTATCGAATCAAGTCTTTCAGCCACAACAGAAAACATGAGATGATGCACTTTGTCTTTGACTGTCACTTTAAGTCTGCATACACCTAAGCTATCTATTTTCTGTCCATTATAGCTTTTCAGTAGTACTGACTTTTTCTGTATTTTGGGCTTTTCTTTCATATTTTTTATGTCACTCATACTGATTAAGTTTGCTTTTGCCCCAGTGTCCAGCCTCAATGTAACTAATGCTCCATTTATCTGCAGTGGGATCATCCATTTGTCCACTTTTACTGCATTGACTTTATGTTCAGCATTGTCCATTTCTGAGGGCTGCACATCTTCTGTATCTTTTTTGATATCGTCACATGACACCATTCCTACAAAAAATGTCTCACTTAAATCATTGTCCTCAATCACATTAACTTGTTGCCCTTTCATTGTTTTTACTTTTGAAAAGCATTGTTTGGCAAAGTGATTCTTTCCATTACATTTTGTGCACATTTTTCCAAACGCTGGGCATTGTCTTAACTGGTGTTTGTAACCACAGCGTTTACAATTAAAAATTTCATCCTCCGATTGCTTTTCATTTCTGCTCTGCCCACGTTTCTTCCCCTTGTAGGACACAGCACCGACAGCAGCATTATCACTCATTACAATCGCATCATTATTGATTTCACTGAAAGTCTTCGCGTGCTTTCGAGCTAGCTCGCTGGCTTGGCATATTTTCACCGCATTTTCCAAATTTAGTTCGGTTTCTCTCAACAGACGTTCCCTGACTTTTTTATCATGAATACCAAACACAATCTGGTCACGAATCATGGATGATTTCAGCTCAGAGAAATTACATGTCTGTGCTTTCAGTTTCAGATCAGTTACAAAGCTATCAAAAGTCTCATTTTGTTGCTGTGTCCGAGAACGGAAGATGTATCTTTCATACGTCTCATTCCTTTTGGGAGAGCAATGTGCATCAAATTTTTTTAGCACATCTTCTAATTTTTCTCTGTTCTCCGCTGGATTAAATACAAATGTATTAAATACCTCTATCGCCTGTGGGCCTGCAACCGTGAGCAGCAACGCTATCTTCCTTGCGTCTGGTTTCGTACCGAATCCGATGGCTGCAATGTAGAGTTCGAATTGTTGTTTAAGAGTCTGCCAATTGTAGTCGATGTTTCCTGTGAGTTTCAAACACTCTGGTGGCTTCAAATTCTCCATGTCGCTTTTCACAATTTTCAGCAGATCTTCACCATCCTGGTACCATCTTATGTTCATTAATAAATAGACATTCTTATTATGAACACAGCTAGCTTTTGCTAGTTATTTTATTGAGCACATGTGGACTAGGTACAGTATCTGTAGAGGCTTCCATCTTGACTGCTGCCTTGTGGGTAGCCTAGTGCCTCATGGGTAATGTAGTCTTAATATATATATATATAGCTGGGTAGTGTAGTCTTATACATACTGGTATATACAGCTCTACAGCGCCACCTAGTGTCCACTATAGAATGACATGTTATTGATCATAACACAGCGGTGTAGACACAGTGGTCTGTGGCCTGTGCCGGATGTCGACAGCAGGGCAGTGAGAGCCTGGTGATCGGTTCGCAGGGTGAAGGCATGGCCATACGTGTACAGGTGCCACCGCTCACATGCCCAGATGCACGCCAGCGCTTCACACTCGCCTACTGAGTACTTCTGTTCAGTGGGGCTAAGGGCTCGGGAGGCAAAGGCGATTGGTTTCTCCACTCCATTCTGTATCTGCGATAACACCGCCCCCACAGCTGCAGCGGACGCGTCGCAGGTGACGAGGGTGGGGTGGTGACGTCAAAGTGAGCCAACACTGGAGGCGACGTGAGCTGCAATTTGAGGAGGCGAACAGCTTCCGTACAGGCTTGTGACCACACCCAGGGCTCATCCTTTCGCAGGAGCTGGCGCAGTGGGGCTGTGGTGGCTGAGTACTGGGGCAAAAACTTCAGGTAGTACCCAGTCATGCCAAGGAAGGAGGCAACCTGTGCTGCAGAGCTGGGTTCTGGGATGCTGTGAATGGCATCCACGTTTGACTGGAGTGGGGGTATACCGTTAGCCGACAACCGAAACCCCACAAATTCGATCTCTGAAACAGCAAAGACACACTTTTCGCCATTCAGTGTGAGCTTGTGTTTTGCTAGAGCTGTGAAAACTCTGTGAAGGTGTTCGTCGTGAGTGGAGGTCGAGGGCCCATGCATGACGATGTCATCCAGGTAGATGGCCACCCCAGGAATGCCCGCGAGCACAGAGGCCATCACCTTTTGGAAGCAGCTGGGTGCAGAGCTAAGTCCAAATGGCATCCTGGTGTACCGAAAGACGCCAGCATGTGTCACAAAAGCAGTGAGGTCCCTGCTGCTGGGCTGGAGGGGAACCTGTAGATAGCCCTGTCGAAGGTCCAGTTTCGAGAACAGGATGGAACCATAGAACTGCGCTGTGAGTTCCTCTGATGTGGGCAGTGGATACTTGTCAGGGATTACGGCCTTATTCACTGCTCGAAGATCGACACAGACGCGTAGACCACCTGACTTTTTCATTGCGACCACCAGGTTGGAGACCCATGGGGAGGCATCAACTGGTTCGATGATGCCGGCTTCCAGTAGCTGCTTTAGATCAGCTGTGACCCCGTCACCGAGAGCAAGCAGGATGCGGCGCAGTGGCTGAATGACAGGGGTAACGGTGGAGTCAACCATGGGCTGGTGGGTGAAGGCAGTCAGGCAGCCCAGACCCTTGAAGAGTGCTGGCCATGTTTGGCACCACGGTGAGGCAATGTGCAGAATCGCAGACCCGCCGGTGTCCAAGAGAGAAAAACCCAGGTCAGTGAAAAGATCCAGTCCCATCAGGTTAGCTCCTTGGCATGCCACATGAAAACAAAAATCTGGCAAAACTTTTGTTCCATAGCGTACAGTGAGGTTGACTGAGCCCACTAGTCCAATTTTCGAATTACCATACCCGCAAAGGGTAGTGGAGGGCGCAGAGAGTGGCAGGAAGCTGAAAAAGCGTTTGAATGTGTCCACATTCAGCAGTGAGACGCTGGCACCGGTGTCCAACAACAGCGGGATGCACACATCATTCAGGTTAATTGTGCATGATTTGAAAGCCACTACTGGCCCAGAGCTCGCGTTGTGAATTATAGAGCTTGAGGACTGAGAGTGTTCATTTGTAGCAACCGGGGCAGAGCGGCAGACATTGGCAAAGTGATTTTGTTTTCCACAATTGCAACAGGCTTGGCCGCGCGCAGGGCAATTCTGCACTCTGGTAGCATGTGAACGAGATCCGCAGTTTCCACACTGTTGCCGGGGTAGCGCGCGTTGCTGCCGTCGCGCGAGCATTACCATGTCAGAGCTGTCGGGGCCGAGGGCGCTGTCACTGGGTGTGTGTGCTAGTTTCGCTGCACATTTGGCTGCAGACTCCACTTGAAAGGCAATGTTGACTGCCTGTGACAACGACAGATCGTCGGACTCGAGTAACAGTCTTTCACGCACTCTCACGTTGTTTGTGTGCTCTATTAGTTGATCACGCGCCATCTCATCTTATAATGCACCGAACTTGCACGAGCTAGCTAACCCCCTCAAATTAGCCACGTATTGATGCATTGACTCGCCGAGGAGTTGGTGACGCTGTCTAAAAATGAATCGCCGCAGGAGGGCACTTTGTGGGGCAGAGAAGTGTGTGCTTAACAGAGCCACAGCCTCATCATATGTTTGGATTGAGTCTGCTGTGCATAATGTCCCAAGAACACGCTGGCCCTCCGCTCCCTAGCAATGGGATAACAGTGCCTTTTTCCGAGCCGTACTCACAGTTTCTAGTCCAAGAGCAATGAGATAGGTTTCAAAGGATTGTAACCAGCGAACCCATGGGATCGGGGGCTCACCTGGTAGTGCAAGGAAGGGAGGAGGTGGTGGAAGAGAGATTTCAGCCATCCTTGTCACCAAATGTTGTGTTTGCAAAGATAATCCAGAGACCGTCAGTGAGTTCAGTTCATGCTGCTTTAATCATGGCTGCCACACACACACACTTCCAGGCACAAGCAATCGAATACCTAAACACAATACAATGATAACAGCACTATCAAACAGCATGTGCTCAGGCCAAGGCAATCGAGTACCTATCACCAAATGTCAGACATAACAAGCATGTTCCGAGCTCTACTGCCAGAAGGTTCCAAGCTCTAACGTCATCACGCAGAGTACAGGAATGAAGCCTGAGTGCAGTAACAGATACATTTAAAGGTAAGTTAAAGGGAATTATGTATCTCAATGTAAGGGACAATGGGTGGTACCGCCACACAATGGTATAATCACACGATGGTATAATCACAGACTGTTATAGTCACAGACTGGTATAATCACGCACCAGTATGATCACACACTGGTCTAATCACAGACTGATATAATCACAGACTGGTATAATCACAGACTGGTAAACCACAGACTAGTATTATCAAGGACTGGTGTAATCACACACTGGTATAATAACAGACTGGTGCAATCACAGACTGGTACAATCACACACTGGGCTAATCACAGACTGGTATAATCACAGACTGGTATAATCACAGACTGGTATAATCACAGACTGGTATAATCACACGCTGGTATAATCACAGACTGGTATAATCAAAAACTGGTATAATCACAGACTGGTGTAATCACAGACTGGCACAATCACACATTGGTAGATTCATATACTGGTATAATCACAGACTGGTATAATCACACACTGATATGATCACAGATGGGTATAATCACACACTGGTATAATCACAGATTGGTATAATCACAGACTGGTGTAATCACAGACTGGTAGAATCACAGACTTGTACAATCACAGACAGGTATAATCAGAGACTGGTGTAATCACAGACTGGTATAATCACAGACTGGTGTAATCAATGACAGGTAAAATCCCACACTGGTTTAATCACAAACTGGTATAAGCACAGACTGGTATAATCACAGACTGGTATACTCACAGACTGGTATAATCGCAGACTGGTGTAATCACAGATTGGTACAATCACACACTGGTATACTCACACACTGGTATAATCACAGACTGGTACAATTACATACTGGTATAATCACACACTGGTATAATCACAGACTGGTACAAACACAGACTGGTATTATCAAGGACTGGTATAATCACACACTGGTATAATCACAGACTGGTGTAATCACAGACTGGTACAATCACACACTGGTATAATCACACACTTGTAGTGATTCAATTGCATCGCCACTAAATAATCGAGTTCGACTTCGACGAACCATAAATAAGTTGTTTATTTACAGGAACAGGTTAAATACAACAGGTAAGGTAGCAGGTAAGATGGCTGACTGTAGGAGCACCGTGGTGTAGGTCTTTCCCCAGTGGAGACGCCACGAGGACTAACTAGATGTTTCCGAGCTCAACTGCCAGCAGGTTCCGAACTCAACTGCTAGCAGGTTCCGAGCTCTACTGCCAGAAGGTTCCAAGCTATGACGTCATCACGCAGAGTACAGGAATGATGCCTGAGTGTGGTAACAGATACATTTAAAGGTAAGTTAAAGGGAATTATGTATCTCAATTTAAGGGACAACCAGTGGTACCGCCACATAGGCAACCCCAGAATTTGCTTTAACGAAAGTCCAAGGATGAGATGGTCTGGCGAGTTAGTGGTCACGGCGGTCGTGCTGTCTCGACTTGGTAGGCGAGGTCTGAAGATGTTGCTCGTGAACAGATCCTTGCACACGTCGTGGCGAATAAAACGTATCAGTCAGGCGAAATACCGTGGAAACGTGCGAAACAGCAGGGCTTGTCAGAGTGACAGGCAGGTCGGACGGACACGGGCGATGACTCTGTTGATGTTGGAACAAGTCCTTGTTCTGACGAAATCTGCAGGAACGCCGACGGGCGATCCAGAAGGACTTGACTGACGAGGTCGGTGAACTCGCCGACAAGTGAGCGAAACCTTCAGGAGGCTGGAACACGTGGAACGGTGCGTGCCATAGTGCTACGATGTTAACACAACAGAGGGTGAAGAGTTGCTGCGCTGATCAGTGATCGGTGAGGCCAGCAACTTTCACGTGGCTGATCACGGCTGCAGGATGCCCGTTGGACCCGTCCTCAATGTGTGCAGCGTCAGTGGAGGTTTGCGTTTGTTAAAGGGAAAACTGGAGAAAGGGCAGCAATGGTCCGGGTTGTTGTTGCTTTCAGGAGGGCGGCAACACTTGTAACTATTGTAGATTCAGGAGAACACAGCCGGGAGGGTGGCACACTTTTTGTTCACGCCGAATCGTGTAGTAGGTAACACAACCAGCAGGCTGAAGGGCTGGTGCGTCGTCAGCGGAGAAGAAGTCATCGTTTTTCACGAGGGATAGGTCCTCGTGGTTCGCGAGGTATGGGTCCTCGTGTGCGAGGAGTGCATCCTCGTGTTTCATGGGGGTGAGTCCTTGTGGTATCCCCGCAGGGCACGCTCTGATTTTGTGGGCCCGAACATGCTGTACCCCGCGCTTGGAGAGATGTATACTTGCTGTTGCTTTGGACGTAGAGGCGGACGATCTGTGTGGCGGTAGGAAAGACGAGTACGGGGACCGTAAGCAAGTGCGTGGTCGGCACCGCATCGATGTTCTTGTCGAATGGGGCTTCTACCTTCATAAAGCAAGAGGGAGACTGTGGCTCCTTGGATTGTGGTAGCGACAGCAAAAGGGCCGGTGCTTCCATGGCGTGCTTCTTTTGTGAAAATTGCTCACAAAAAAAAAAAACGGGGTCCGGTTGAGTTTTGTCTGTGTCAAACGGGATCTGCTCCAGGCTGCGCTTACCTTGCGAAAACGTTCGCAAAGACGGGGTCACCTTTGGAGGAATCGGTGTTAGGCGGATGCTGTTCCGTGGTTGTTCGTCGGTTGTGCGTCGGTCGTCTTGTGGGAAGACAAGGTTCAGGCGCGCGTTGCTACTGTGAAAATCGTTCACGGATACGGGTTCACCAATTGTAGTGTTGGAATTGATGGGCTCCCGTACTCACGTCGTTGGGCCACCAATGTAGCGATTCGTGTGCATCGCCACTAAATAATCGAGTTCGACTTCGACGAACAATAAATAAGTTGTTTATTTACAGGAACAGGTTAAATACAACAGGTAATGAAGCAGGTAAGATGGCTGACTGTAGGAGCACCATGGTGTAGGTCTTTCCCCAGCGGGGACACCACGAGGGGTAACTAGAAGTTTCCAAGCTCAACTGCTAGCAGGTTCCGAGCTCAACTGCTAGCAGGTTCCGAGCTCTACTGCCAGAAGGTTCCAAGCTCTGACGTCATCACGCAGAGCACAGGAATGAAGCCTGAGTGCAGTAACAGATACATTTAAAGGTACGTTAAAGGGAATTATGTATATCTCAATGTAAGGGACAACCGGTGGTACCGCCACACACTGGTATAATCACACGATGGTATAATCACACGATGGTATAATCACAGACTGGTATAATCATGCACCAGTATGATCACACACTGGTCTAATCACAGATTGATATAATCACAGACTGGTATAATCACAGACTGGTAAACCACAGACCGGTATAATCACAGACTGGTATAATCACAGACTGGTATTATCAAGGACTGGTATAATCACACACTGTTATAATAACAGACTGGGGTAATCACAGACTGGTACAATCACACACTGGTACATACACTTACTGGTATAATGACAGACTAGTATAACCACAGACTAGCATAATCACACACTGGTATAATTACACACTGGTATAATCACACGATGGTATAATCACAGACAGGTATAATCACGCACCGGTATGATCACACACTGGGCTAATCACAGATTGGTATAATCACAGACTGGTATAATCACAGACTGGTATAATCACACACTGGTATAATCACAGACTGGTGTAATCACAGACTGGCACAATCGCACATTGGTAGATTCATATACTGGTATAATCACAGACAGGTATAATCACACACTGATATGATCATAGATGGGTGTAATCACACATTGGTATATACACAGATTGGTAGAATCACAGACTCGTACAATCACAGACAGGTATAATCAGAGACTGGTGTAATCACAGACTGGTATAATCACAGACTGGTGTAATCACAGACTGGTGTAATCACAGACTTCTACAATCACACACTGGTATATACACTTACTGGTTTAATCACAGACTGGTATAATCACAGACTGGTATAATCACACACTGGTATAATCAAACGATGGTATAATCACAGACTGGTATAAACATGCATCGGTATGATCAGACACTGGGCTAATCACAGACTGGTATAATCACAGACTGTTATAATCACTGACTGGTACAACCACAGACTGGTATAAAAACAGGCTGGTATAATCACAGGCTGGTACAAACACACACTGGTATATTCACACACTGGTAAAATCACAGACTGGTACAATCACAAACTGGTATAATCAGAGACCGGAGTAATCACAGACTGGTACAATCACAGACAGGTATAATCACAGACTGGTATAATCACAGACTGGTGTAATCACAGACTGGCACAATCACACATTGGTAGATTCATATACTGGTATAATCACAGACTGGTATAATCACACACTGATATGATCACAGACTGGTACAATCACAA
Source organism: Somniosus microcephalus (assembly GCF_052327205.1). Lineage (NCBI taxonomy): Eukaryota > Metazoa > Chordata > Chondrichthyes > Squaliformes > Somniosidae > Somniosus > Somniosus microcephalus. Next base: position 71,854,533 of record NC_140989.1, on the reverse strand, counting down.
ACTGGTATAATCACAGACTGGCACAATCACACATTGGTAGATTCATATACTGGTATAATCACAGACTGGTATAATCACACACTGATATGATCACAGACTGGTACAATCACAGACAGGTATAATCACAGACTGGTATAATCACAGACTGGTTTAATCACAGACTGGCACAATCACACATTGGTAGATTCATATACTGGTATAATCACAGACTGGTATAATCACACACTGATATGATCACAGATGGGTATAACCACACACTGGTATAATCACAGACTGGTACAATCACAAACTGGTATAATCACACACTGGTATAATCAGAGACTGGTACAAAGAGAGACTGGTATAATCACAAACTGATATAATCACAGACTGGTATAATCACACATTGGTATAATCACAGAGTGGTATAATCACAGACTGGTACAATTACATACTGGTATAATCACATACTGGTATAATCACACACTGGTATAATCACAGACTGGTATAATCACAGACTGTTATAATCACACACTGGTGTCATCACACACTGTTATAATCACAGACTGTTATAATCAGACACTGGTGTCATCACACACTGTTATAATCACACACTGTTATAATCACACACTGCTATAATTACACACTGGTACAATCACAGACTGGTATAATCACAGACTGGTATAATCACACACTGGTATAATCACAGACTGGTATAATCACAGACTGGTACAATCACAGACTGGTATAATGACACACTTGTATAATGACACACTGGTATAATCACAGACTGGTATAATCACAGACTGGTATAATCACAGACTGGTACAATCACAGACTGGTACAATCACAGACTGGTATAATGACACACTTGTATAATGACACACTGGTACAATCACAGACTGGTACAATCACAGACTGGTATAATCACAGACTGCTATAATTACACACTGGTACAATCACAGACTGGTATAATCACAGACTGGTATAATCACAGACTGGTATAATCACAGACTGGTATAATCACAGACTGGTATAATCACAGACTGGTATAATCACAGACTGGTACAATCACAGACTGGTATAATCACAGACTGGTATAATCACACACTGGTATAATCACAGACTGGTACAATCACAGACTGGTACAATCACAGACTGGTATAATCACAGACTGGTACAATCACAGACTGGTATAATCACAGACTGGTATAATCACGCACCGGTAGAAACATAGAAACATAGAAGATAGGAGCAGGAGTAGGACATTCGGCCCCTCGAGCCTGCTCCGCCATTCGATGAGATCATGGCTGATCATCCAAACTCAGTACCCCGTACCTGCCTTCTCCCCATATCCCTTGATACCTTTTGCTCTAAGAAATATATCTAACTCCTTCTTGAATATATTTAATGACTTGGCCTCAACCGCCTTCTGTGGTAGAGAATTCCACAGGTTCACCACTCTCTGGGTGAAGAAATTCTTCCTCATCTCTGTCCTAAATGGCTTACCCCTTATCCTTAGACTATGACCCCTGGTTCTGGACTCCCCGACTATCGGGAACATTCTACCTGCATCTAGCTTGCCCAGACTGTAGTGTCCGAGTATAAATAATACACGGACTGCAGGAGAACAATAAAACAGGTATTTACTTGAACAGAGGGTACTCTTTTTGTTTGGGCCCAAAAAAAAACAATTGGACTGTAAATAAACAAAAGTTCAACTAAAACTTAACAAATCAAATTAAAATTTGGTATTCCGGGTTGATAATGCACTCCAGTCCCCGCGGCGCCCACCGGTCGCGGAAATACTCAAGCGCGCCGGCGGACACCGCGTGCTCCATCTCCAGGGCCACCCGGGCGCGAACATGGCCGCGGAAGAGAAGCAGGCAATCCGGCTGGACGACCCCTTCGACCGCCCGCTGCCTGGACCAATTGATGGCTCTTTTAGCCAGGCCCAGGAGCAGGACCACAAGGAGGTCCTCCAACCTGTCCGCTCCCCTCCGCACCGGGTGACCGTAGATCAAGAGCGTGGGACTGAAGTGCAACCAAAAATCGAGGAGCAGCCCCTTCAAGTAGTGAAAGAGAGGCTGCAACCTCTCACACTCCATATAAACGTGAAACACGGACTCCTCCACGCCGCAAAAAATGCAGGCGGCCTGGCAGTCCGTGAACCTACTTAAAACCTAATTGCACGGGACCGCTCCGTGCAACACCCTCCAGGCCAAGTCCCCGATGGAACAAGGGAGGACTCCCACATAGAGAGCTCTCCATTGAGGACCTCCGCCACCGCCAGTCGGCAAGACGCCACGCCAAGGCGTGTCCGGACGGCAGACGAAGATGGCAAAGTGGAGAGTGTGCAGGAGCAGCCCGTACAGGAAATCCCGCCGTGCAGAATGAAAAGGTATTTCCTCGAGACGGCTCAAGTTGTGAGGCGCCGGTTCCCGAGGGGAGTTTCGGGGCCGGGCGCCGATGAGGAATTCCGTCCGAACGGGGGTAAGCTCGGACGGTATCGCCCCACGTGCTTGAGCCGCCTCGATACACCTAGTGGAGTTGGGGCCCAGTGCCGCTTTCACCGATTCGATGGCTTTGACCGCGAGCCAGATGTTGGCCCAGGACAGGCGCCGCGCCAGCTCCTCCAGCGCCATCCTGCCCGCTCCTCCACCATCGAGCAGGTCCCCGACTCTGGTCACCTTGCCAGGCACAGCCCTGCCCTCCGCCAGCCGCCCGAACCCGTGGTCGTGGAGGTGCGGATTCCTGAGCAGCGGCTCCCGAAGGAGAGCCGCCGCTCCTGACGGGGGAGAGCTCCGCCTGGAAGCGACGTAGTTCTAAACACATAGTAGTTCCTGGTAGAAGACAGGCAGCTCCCGTAGGCCGGCACGCCTGCCGCCCACTTTCGCAAACAGGAGCTGCGTGTCGTAATTGAGGCCGTGCAGCTGGCGGAAGAAAAACGTCGCCAGCGCACACCATCTCGGAGGATTCTCGACGTACAGGTATCTCTGCAGCGTCTGAAGACGGAAAGTCACAGCCTGGGTGCGAAGGCACACCAGCGCCTGACCGCCCTCCCTAAGCGGGAGACACAGAACTGCGGCAGAGACCCAGTGCTTCCTTTTGTCCCAGAAGAAGTCGATGAGATTCTTCTGCATCTTGGCGACAAACGCAGGGGGAGGGATCAAAGTGACCAACCGGTACCACAACATGGCGGCCACCAGCTGGTTTATGACCAGTGCTCGACCCCTGTAGGACAACACTCGGAGCAGTCCTGTCCAGCGTCCTAGGTGAGCGGTGACTTTGGCCTCCAGCCCTTGCCAGTTCGCCGGCCAGGCGTCCTCGACAGGGCTAAGGTAGACCCCCAAATAGAGGAGGTGCGTGGTGCTCCAGGCAAAAGGCCTGAACTGCTCCGGCAGGGAGTCCACCCGCCACTGACCCACCAGGAGTCCGGAACATTTCCCCCAGTTGATCTTGGCGGAGGATGCGTCCGAGTAAATCTGCTGGCATTCCCGCATCCTCCGCAAGTCAGCGGGATCCCTGACCACGAGGAGCATGTCATCAGCGTAAGCCGAGAGGACCACCTCCACGCCCGGCCCTTGCAGAGCCAGTCCCGTCAACCTCTTCCACAAGAGGTGCAGGAATGGCTCCACGCAAACGGCGTATAACTGACCGGGCATGGGGCATCCCTGACGCACCCACCTCCCGAAGCGAAGGGGCGCCGTCAAGGACCCGTTAACTTTAATCAGACACTCCACGGCGGCGTACAGAAGTCGGATCCGGGCGACGAAATGCGTCCCGAACCCGAATGCGCGCAGAGTCCCGAAGAGATACTCGTGATCCACCCTGTCGAACGCCTTCTCCTGATCCAGGGAAAGTAAGGCGACCGACAGACCAGCCCTCTGGGAGTGGTGGACCAGATCCCGGACCAGATGGATGTTATCGTGGATGGTCCGGCCCGGGACCGTGTAGGACTGGTCGGGGTGGATCATGTGGGCCAGCACAGTGCCAAGGCGAGCAGACATGGCCCTGGCAAAGATTTTATAGTCCGTGCTGAGGAGGGAGACCGGGCGCCAGTTCTTAAGGAGGCGGAGATCACCCTTCTTAGGCAGCAGGACAATGACCGCCCTGCACCAAGAGAGGGGAATCTCCCCGGTCGCCAAACTTTCCCCCAGGACCCGCGCGTAGTCGCCCCCCAAGACGTCCCAGAATGCCCTGTGGAACTCCACGGTCAGCCCGTCCAGCCCCGGGGACTTTCCCCTAAAGAGCTGGCGGAGGGCGCCAGTCAGCTCCGCCAGGCTTAGCGGAGCGTCCAATTGTTCGGCGCCCTCCGGGCTGACCTTTGGCAGGTCCTCCCACAAAACTCTGCGCGCAGCCTCGCTGGATGGATCCGGAGAGAACAGAGCCCCGTAATAGGCGCAGGTCTCCGCGCTGATTCCCTCCGGTTCTGAGACCAGAGATCCGTCGTCGGCCAGCAGCCCCAAGAGCTGCTTACGGACCCCCCGTCTTATTTCCAGCGAGTAGAAGAAGGGGGAGCCGCGGTCCAGGTCCCGCAGGAGTTGGATTCGCGACCTCACGTACGCACCTCGGGACCCGACGAGCTGCAGGTCCTTCAGCGCGCCCTTCTTCTCTTCGTACACCTTCCGCAGGGCCGGGTCCTTGACGACCTGACCAAGACGGGACTTCAGGTCGAGCACCTCCTTTTCCAACCGCCCGACCCGGGCCTCCCGCCTCTTGGTCGACCCCTTTGTGTACTCCTGACAGAAGAGACGGATGTGAGCCTTACCCACGTCTCACCATAGCCTCAAGGAGAGGAAGCCCCCCCGCTTCCTTCTCCAGTCGGCCCAGAACCGACGAAACGAATCCCGGAACTGCGCGTCCTCCAGCAGCAGGTTGTTAAATTGCCAGTACGTGGACCGCCCCCCCCCCCGCGCGCGCAGCGGAACGAGCTCCGCCCACACCAGGTGGTGGTCCGTGCATGGCGCCGGCCGCATGGAAGCCGCCGGAACGCAGGAGACGTACGCCCGGGAAATGTAAAGGCGGTCGATTCTGGACCTTCCTCCCCCAGACCTTACGCTAGTAAAGGCGCTGGAGTCGGGGTGGAGATTTCGCCAGACGTCCACCAAGTCGAAGGACCCGACCAGGTCCCTCAACTTCTCCATCGCTGCCGGGCCTCGCAGGGGACCCAAACGGTCCCTCGTCTCAAGGGTGCAGTTAAAATCCCCCCCGAGGATGACGCACTCGCCCACGTCGACGGAGCCCAAAAGAGCGGACACTTCTTCGAAGAAGCGCACCTGCTGCGCACCGGTCTGAGGGGCGTACACGTTCACTAGATGGAGCGGCACACCCCCCAGGCGAACAGTGACCTGGAGCAAGCGGCCCGGCACGTGCTCCTTGGCCCCCAAGAGCTCCGGCTGAAAATGCGGGGCCAGCAAGATAGCCACCCCGCTGGAATTGTTGGAGAGGTGACTCATGCTGACCCCTCCTTGCCACTCCAGGAGCCACGTGGCTTCGTCTCCCGGAACGGTGTGGGTTTCTTGCAGGAAGCACACCGCATACTTCCCGTCCCGAAAGACCGAGAAGTTATTGAATCTGCGGCGTGCCTCCCGGCTGCCGTTGATGTTGAGGCTGGCTATGGTTATCTTCATGTCAGAAGCATAGTGCAACCTCTACCTACACCTAACGGGGGGAGGGAGCGCAGCCGCTGGTCAGCCACCACTTCCTCAGCAGCCCAGTGAGGAACGTTCTGAGCCGACGCAGCTCGAGCGGGTTCACGCCCTCGTCCGCGCCTCATGATTTTAACAGCGGCGCGGACGGACACGATGAGCAGCGCCAGCTCCGACCACCTGTCGAGGGCCAGCCAGACCTTATTGTGCTGACCCAGGCACGTGGCCATAAAGTCCCGGAGTTCCCTTACGGGAATGAGGGGAGACTCGGCAAAGGGCACGAGGTCATCCATCGCCTCATCGGCGATGGAGTCCAACTCGTCCTCCGCGCCCATCACCGAGTCCCCGTCCTCCTCCGGGGGGTCGCCACCAGCGGCCGACCCGTCCGTCGCGCAGCGCGCAGTGCGCAGTGAACGGTTCGGCCGCACCAGCCGGCCCCGCCTCCGCCCGGATCACACCCCCAGGATCGGCGGCAGAGGATTCCTCCCTGGGCTCCTCTAGGGGCGCCGGGCCAGAAGACGGTGGCGGTTCAGAGCTCCCCTCCGCCCCAGACGCCAGAATGACCGGAGAAACCGGGGAGAGAACAATTCCCAGCTCCTCCAGTATGTCCGGCACCAGAGACACAGCCAGGGGGCCATCCTCCTCCCCGCCACCAACCTCCGACCCAGCGGATGGGGTGTTTTGAAATAAAACCTCTACCAGGTCGAGCAGCCCCTGGGAGATGGCTGGGTCGCATTGGGTGAGCTCATTTTCCTCGAGCTCGCCCGACCCAGACCCCAGGCCGCCCGACCCGGCGAGGGGTAACGGCACCGATAAAATGTCAATTTCTGCCGCGGGTTGTTCCGCGACCCCCCCGCCACGGGCAGGGTCTCGTCCCCATCCCCGGGAGGCATGCGCCGGACAGACACATCTGCCTCAGCCTCCCGAGGGACAGGCGACCCCTGCCGATCGCTGGTGATGACGACAGCAGTGGGGGGGGGGGTGCTGTACCCGCGGCAGGCGCGACTCCCCCTGCTCGAAGGGACCCTCCTCCTCCCGGTCCTCCTCCTCTTCCAGGGGGTCGCGCCTTCTTTTTAGCACGGAGGGAGCGAGGGAGACCTCCATGTCTGCAGAGGCCTCCTCCTCAGCTCCCTCTGGCGGAGCAGGTTTGTCGGGTTCTTTGGGCTCGAGCCCGGCCGCAGGTATTGGCGTTTCTGCAATGGAGGTTGCAACCACAGGCTCGGGCACGAGGCCCCTCCCACTCACATCTGCCCCGATTAATTCCGCGAGGAGCGCGGGTGTAAGGGGCTCAAGGGGCAATGACTGGCCCTCCACGGGGGGACCCGCCCTAAGGTGTTTTGATATTTTCCGCACCTTCTTTCCAGCCGGACGCGCTCCCTCCCCCCCGCTGGAGGCCTTGGTGGCATCGGCCCCCGACGTCAACCGCGCATCAGATGTTCCCGACGCGCGGGCAGATCCGGGGGGAGGAGTGGCGGCGGCGGCGCCAGCCTCGGCCGCACGAGATGATCCGGCGGCCTTGGAGGCGGGGCAGTTTTTCCTGATGTGCCCTACCTCCTTGCAGGCGTGGCACCGCACACCGTCCGACGTCCAAAAGACGCGATAGGCGGTCCCCTCGTGGAGGACGATGAACGCCCCGTCGGTGTCCTCCTCCCGCGCCAGCTGGATAAACAGCTGGCGCCGGAAGGAGAAGACGTGGCGAAGGCTGGCCTCCCGGAAGCGGAGCAGGATAGGCGTGATCCCTGACCTCACCTCCCCAAGTTGGCGCAAATGTGGGAGGAGGAGCTCACCAGGAACATAGGGTGGGACGTTAGAGATGACAATTCTCTGCGCGGTGGCCTCGAGAGGATCCACTGGCAGGAAGGTCCCACCCACGGTGAGCCCCTTGGCGACGGCCAAGGACACCGCCCGCTCCGACCACAGGAAGAACACAGCCGTCCCATACATTTTTGAGGCCGCGACAATGGCTGAGGGGCCGACAACCCCAGCCATGGCTTTAATGCAGGCCTCAATGGTCATAGTGGGGTGAGTGTAGCTCTTCACCCCAAGCTTTTTTGTCATGAGTTTAAAAGGTGATGGGGCAGCAGAAGCAGCGGGAGCAGCTGTGGCTGTGGCTGCCACTCCCGCATAAGTCCTGGCTGGCCCCGCCACCGGTGAAGATGCAGTCACCATTCTGGGGTGTTTTCTAAAAAGGGCTACACTCACCCCAAGTCACAGGCCTGAAGGTGTTAATTGTGGCCTCAGGTATTTTTTGGTCCTCAATTGAGCAGAGGGAGCTGTTTAAATTGAAGGCACACCTCTCCCCTTATTGATTGAAATTGGGAGAGGGGCCTTCTCCCCTCTGCTCAATAGGCAATTAATAAATAAAGATGAAATGAGGTGCCTCAGAGAGAGAGGCAGAGAAAGACAAAGAGAGAGAGAGAGTGGGGGTGGGAAGGAGGGAGGCCGCAAGTGCAGGGTCACCACTCAGGATGGTGGGTGGGTGGGTGTCGGCAGGGGTGCACTCTCCGATGAAAAATTAAAGTCTTTGAAGGTGGTCTTCTAGCAGGGGGAGAAGATGTCTTCACCTGGGAAAGCTGGAGATGCCCCAGGCTCAGTCCCACACCAGGTCTTAACGATATATTAATTGGGCTGTTCACCTAGGCAGCTCCAGCTATCCCAGGTCAGGCAATAGGAAGGGGTGCTTATTCGTGGTGTATGTGGCCTAGTGTTTTACAAGAGCCACACACACACCCCTTGATGATCCAGCCCTTTTTTCTTCTTTTCTCCCCCCACCTAAAATACAAAGGGCCAGAAATTCGCGGCCAGAAGCGTGAGTACGGTCGGGGTACTCACGCATCTGGCCGTTGGAAATGCCAGCGTTCAGCAGGAACAGCGCATGCGGGGAACGCCGGCATTTCCAGACCCGAGGTCTATTCACAGCGCGTGCGACTGCACAGGCAGCGCTTGCGCAGTGAACTTTGTGGATTTCAATGATGGATTCAGTGAGGGTAAGTCCTTAGAAGTTACACTTGAAAAAAGCAAGTGTAAAGTTGTTCATTGGCTGCGGAGGAAGATATATTTTATCGTGGAGCTTCTGAAATGCAATATTTTTGTTTGGGAAAGGGAGGGAAGTTATTTAAGAAATTTTAAGTAAGTTTTAAAGTTTAAATTTTTTTTTTTTAAAGGGTTTTCAGAACGGTAGGTAGAAGGAGCAATTGTGGCTGTGTGAATGGAATGTGAGAATGAGTTATGTATGTATGTCCACATATATTCCTTTACGTATATGTATGTATGTTTTATATTCCTTTACTAATGTGTATGAATGTATGTTTTTAATTATGATTTTCCAATAAGTTACTTTCTCTGAAAGTCATAATTCAATAATACATTCATACACATAAGTAAAGGAATATATACATAACACGCAAAGGAATATATACAGACATACATACTTTCAGAAGCTCCACGATAATAAATATCTTCCTCCGCAGCCTCTGGAGCAACTGTACCCATGCTTTTTTCATGTGTAAGTTGTAATGACTTGACCTCACTGAAAGCATTAATGAAAGCGGCGAATTATACTGCGCACGCGCTGCCTGTGCAGTCGCACGCGTTCTGCCTCTGAACCCCTTCGTTCAGAGGACAGGAAATGCCGGTTTTCCCCACATGCACTGTGCATGCTGAAAACCGGCATTTCATCCGGCCAGATGCGTAAGTACCCCGACCGTACTCGCGCATTTGGAAGGGAATTACTGGGCCAACATTTTACATGTCAATAAAATGAAAAATTTAACAATTGCACGACTTGCCCCCTCGCATCTGCGACTGAGGGTCCAAGGAGGTGCATTGCGCAAGAGGTCATCATCGTACGTATCCTCACACTGTTCCCTTTGGGGAACTGTATGAAGTGGTGGAAGGATTTATGGCCGTGATTAACGCTCATTCCGTGACCGTAACCATCTTTGAACCAGCCATTAGGGTGGTTAGTCCTATGGCGGGAGGGTTTTACGGGCTCCCACAACCCATCTGAGGGGGGGGGGGCCACCAACACCCACGGACGCAAGTATCCCGCTGGATGTCCACCCAGAATTTAAAGTTGCAGCTCCGACTCCACTTGCCGGGACTGTCTGGAGTGGGGTTCAAAACCCTACTCCTTCTGGCCCAGCGGCGGGGATGCTTACTGCTACGCAAAAGGCCCACTCCGCACAAAAGGTGACACCCATACGTTTCCTGCGCCTTTTCCCTCCCCGTGACTGGAGCCCTATGCTGCCATTTCACGTTGCTAATCGGATTGGGCCTTTGTCATAGCGGTAGGATCCCCGCCGCTGGGCCAGATCAGGGTAGGGTTTCGAACCCCGCTCCAGACAGTCCCGGCAAGTGGAGTCGGAGCTCCGGCTCTAAATTCTGGGTTGACATCCAGTGGGATATTTGCGTCCGTGGGTGTGGGTGGCCCCCCCTCCTTGTATAGCTTGTGGGAGCCCGTAAAACCCTCCCGCCATAGGACTAACCGCCCTAATGGCTGGTTCAAAGATGGTTACGGTCACGGAATGAGCGTTAATCACGGCCATAAATCCTTCCACCACTTCATACAGTTCCCCAAAGGGAACAGTGTGAAGACACGTATGACGATGACATTGCTAAATAAATAAATGGAATGAAAAAAATTCTTTTAGGGCTTTTAAAAGTCTTTACATTGCTTTAATTCTCTTTAAAACTACTTCAGATTACTCAAAATAATGTAAACATTTTAAAAAGTTTATAAAAGTTACCAAAATCTTCAAAAAACTTCCAAAAACCTATTTAAACTGCTGCTTTGCATGTAAAAATGCTTAGCAGCTTGACAGAAACATTGGGGGCGTGTCCAGTGAAACTGAGACCTCAAGGGGCGTGTCTCACTTACATTGCACGCTCCTGGCTTCGCGCTGGCTGCACTCCTGGGCGGCGTGACGTCATACGCTGCCCGGGATTCTGCTTTTTCAAACACCAAGTCCAGGCGTCCCTGGAGCTGATCGGCAGTAGCGCGGGGTAAGTGCATATACGGGGCTTGCACGCGCGGCAAGCCCCGTTCACCAATTTCTGGCCCAAAGCCTTTGGGAGAGTGCACCAAGTAACACCCACCTGAAAGATAATGTTGTTCTTCCCTCCTTCCAAACAGTTGGTGGTTGTTGGTTGTTTCTCTCCCCTCTCTCCTGGAATGGAGGCCAATTTGGGGAGGCAGTAATGGGAAAGGCCTCTCCCCTGGTTGGTGTTGTTGCTGGCCTCCTTTCTCCTTCTCCTCGTCTGTCCTCTCTCTCCAGGCACCTCAGTTGATGTTATGATGATGGTGGAGTTGGTGGTGGTGGTGGTCCAGCGTTCTCCTCCTCTTCCTGGTCAGGGGACCACCACTTTAGTCCACTCTCCACTCTCCTGGTCTGGCTGCTCCTTCTCCTTCTGCTTGCTGCTGCACAGCCAGCAATGCTGTGAATGAGGTACTGAACAGAGGGAAACTTAAGACTGACGTACAGAAGCCTGCTATGGCTTTATATACAGGGGTGGTCACTGCCGGTACTGCAGTATAGAATCAGTTCTTCTCTTAAAGGTACATACACAACAATTCCTCCCCTTTTAGATAAACAGTACATAACATTCATTTAACAACTAAATAATAACTAATTACAATTACAATTTTCTCTGTACTATATACATCAACTGAAATAATCATTTATAAGTTCAGTCTTTGAGGAGGCTTCCTGATCCTGACTGGATAGCGCCTTTCTCGAGTATCCTGTTCTTGCGGCGGAGTTGATTCTGGTTCATTCTCATTGGTTGGTCCGTCAGCTTCCAATACCACTGCTTCTGAGGTAGACGCAATCTGTACTTCGGGTTGATTACCAGGTGCACCTGCTCGTGGTATGGGTTTGGCTTGTTCCTGTGACTCTAGAATCTGGTCAGCATGGCATCTCACGATGCTCTCTCCAACATCCACTGTGTACATTAGTGGTCACTGCTGTGTGCATATCGTTCCTGGCTGCCATTTTTCTGTTCGGTAGTCGCGGGCCAAGACTGGTTGCCCTATCTTGAAGCTCCTGGTTGGCTTCTCATTTATGTGCTGGAATTGCTTATCCTCAACATCTCGTCTTATGTTTGGTTTGAGCAAATCCAGGCGACATCTTAGCCTTCAGTTGAAGAACATTATGGCTGGAGCTTGGTTGGTGACTGCATGTGTCGCATTCCGGTAAGCAAACAAGAAATTATCCAACTTGTGTTGTAGTGGTATGTCGTCATTATGCATTGCCTTCATTGCCTTTTTAAAGGTCTGAACAAACCTCTCAGCCAATCCATTTGTGGCTGGATGATATGGGGCAGATGTGTAATGCTTCACCCCATTATTCCTCAGAAACCTCCGGAAATCCTCTGACACAAACTATGGCCCATTGTCGGAGCAAATCTGTTCTGGCAAGCCATTCCTGGTGAAGATGGTCCGTAGGACTGCAATAGTTTTCTCGGTGGTGGTGGAGGACATTTTGATGACCTCTGGCCAATTCGAATGGGCGTCCACAGCGATTAGGAATATTGGCCCAGTAATTCCGTTCCAAACGCGTGAATACGGTCGGGGTACTCACGCGTCTGGCCGGAGGAAATGCCGGTTTTCAGCATGCACAGCGCATGCGGGGAAAACCGGCATTTCCTGTCCTCTGAACGAAGGGGTTCAGAGGCACAGCGCATGCGACTGCACAGGCAGCGCGTGCGCAGTGAACTTCGTCGATTTCATTCATGGATTCAGTGAGGTTAAGTCCTTACAACTTACACATGAAAAAAGCATGTGTAAAGTTGCTCCAGAGGCTGCGGAGGAAGATATATTTTATCGTGGAGCTTCTGAAAGGCAATATTTTTGTTTGGGAAAGGGAGGAAAGTTATTTTAAGAAATGATGCGGTAAGTTTTAAAGTTTAATTTTTTTTTTTTAAATGGGTTTTCAGTACTGTAGGTAGAAGGAGCAATTGTGGCTGTGTGAATTGAATTTGCTGTGTTTATTAAATGTGAAAATGACTGTTCTAAAATGAGTAATGTAACATTTCCAACATTTTTAAGAAAGAAACTTTTCATCAGTAATATATTCTTTTAAGTTATTATGTATGTATGTCCGTATATATTCCTTTACGTATATGTATGTATGTATATATTCCTTTACTTATGTGTATGAATGTATGTATTTAATTATGATTTTCCAATAAGTTACTTTCTCTGAAAGTCATAATTAAATACATACATTCATACACATAAGTAAAGGAATATATACATACATATACGCAAAGGAATATATACAGACATACATACATAATTACTTAAAAGAATATATTACTGATGAAGAGTTTCTTTCTTAAAAATGTTGGAGTCATTTTCACATTTAATAAACACAGCAAATTCAATTCACATAGCCACAATTGCTCCTTCTACCTACAGTACTGAAAACCCGTTTTAAAAAACAAAAATAAACTTTAAAACTTACCTCAGCATTTCTTAAAATAATTTCCTCCCTTTCCCAAACAAAAATATTGCCTTTCAGAAGCTCCACGATAAAATATATCTTCCTCCGCAGCCTCTGGAGCAACTGTACTCATGCTTTTTTCGTGTGTAAGTTGTAAGGATTTAACCTCACTGAAAGCATGAATGAAACCGGCGAATTTTACTGCGCACGCGCTGCCTGTGCAGTCGCACGCGTTCTGCCTCTGAACCCCTTCGTTCAGAGGACAGGAAATGCCGGTTTTCCCCGCATGCGCTGTGCATGCTGAAAACCGGCATTTCCTCCGGCCAGACGCGTGAGTACCCCGAGCGTACTCACGCGTTTGGAACGGAATTACTGGGCCAACATTTTACATGTCAATAAAATGAAAAATTTAACAATTGCACGATTTGCCCCCTCGCATCTGCGACTGAGGGTCCAAGGAGGTGCATTGCGCAAGAGGTCATCGTCATACGTATCCTCACACTGTTCCCTTTCAGGAACTGTATGAAGTGGTGGAAGGATTTCTGGCCACGTTAACGCTCCTTCCGTGACCATAACCATCTTCATACCAGCCATTAGGGTGGTTAGTCCTATGGCGTGAGGGTTTTATGGGCTCCCACAACCCATCTGAGGGGGGGGGGCCACCCACACCCGCGGACGCAAGTATCCCGCTGGATGTCCACCCAGATTTTATAGTTGGAGCTCTGACTCCACTTGCCGGGACTGTCTGGAGCGGGGTTCGAAACCCTACTCCTTCTGGCCCAGCGGCGGGGATGCTTACCGCTACGCAAAAGGCCCACTCCGCGCAAAAGATGACACCCATACGTTTCCTGCGCCTTGTCCCTCCCCGTGACTGGAGCCCTATGCTGCCACTTGAAAGACCAAGCTATCATCTGTCCTTTTTGCGGCGCCTTGGACTTCTCATTACCAATGATGAGCAGGCACTGCGCCTCCACCTCGTTGAGGAGATTGCTGAGGTCATCATCAGTTCAATTGTGAGTTCTTTTAATGCCGTGAATTGTGCTCATTCCAGCCATTTCACGTTGCTAATCGGAGTGGGCCTTTGGCGTAGCAGTAGGATCCCCGCCGCTGGGCCAGACGGGGTAGGGTTTCGAACCCCACTCCAGACAGTCCCGGCAAGTGGAGTCGGAGCTCCGGCTCTAAATTCTGGGTTGACATCCAGTGGGATATTTGCATCCGTGGGTGTGGGTGGCCCCCCCTCCTCGTATAGCTTGTGGGAGCCTGTAAAACCCTCCCGCCATAGGACTAACCACCCTAATGGCTGGTACAAAGATGGTTACGGTCACGGAAGGAGCGTTAATCACGGCCATAAATCCTTCCACCACTTCATACAGTTCCCCAAAGGGAACAGTGTGAAGACACGTATGACGACGACGTTGCTAAATAAATAAATGGAATGAAAAAATTCTTTCAGGGCTTTTAAAAGTCTTTAAATTGCTTTAATTCTGTTTAAAACTACTTCAGATTCTTCAAAATAATGTAAACGTTTTTAAAAGTTTATAAAAGCTTCATAAAAATACCAAAAACCTATTTGAAATGCTGCTCTGCATGTAAAAATGCTTTTCAGCTTGTGAGAAACATTGGGGGCATGTCCTATTAAACTGAGACCTCAAGGGGCGTGTCTCAGTTGCACAGCGCGCTCCAGGCTTCGCGCTGGCTGCACTCCTGGGCGGCGTGACATCAGACACTGCCCGGGATTCTTCTGATTCAAAAAGGAATTCCAGGTGTCCCTGGAGGTGAACGGCAGGCGCGTCGGGTAAGTGCAGATTGGGGGCTTGCACGCGCGGCAAGCCCCCGACCCGAATTTCTGCCCCATTGAGTCCATGAATGGACCAGCAAAATCAATGTGTACCCATTGCCATGGAGATGAGGGCCACTCCCATGGATGTAGCGGGGCCTGTGGTGGAGCGTTTTGGACCTTCTGGCATCCTGTGCATCTCTTCGTCATACCCTTGATTTCTTTATCGATTCCCGGCCACCACACAAACGCCCTGGCTAGGCTCTTCATTTTTACCCCTCCCAGGTGACCCTCATGAAGCTCATTGAGCACTCTATCTCTCAACTTGGGTGGAATTACCACTCGGGATCCACACATCAAGGTCCCCCGGCACACTGACAGCTCCTTGGCGAGAATGCTGGCAACAGTGAGTCGCCATGTGCTGGCCATCCCTTCACCGTCAAATCATAGACCCAAGAGAGTGTCGGGTCATTTCAGGTTTCCTTCTCTATACTTGAGTTTGTAACAGGTAGACATTCGACTATGGTCACATGGAATATCTCAACAGGGTCCACTGCAGGTGCTTCCTCTACCGTAGGCAACGGTAGGCGCGACAGCCCATCAGCGTTTCCATGCTGTTTCGTACCCTTGTACTCTATGTCGTACTGATGTGCCCCTGGAAAAAGTGACCATCTTTGCAGCCGTTGCGCCGTCACCACCAGAACGCCCTTCTTTGGGTTAAAAATGGAGACCAGGGGCTGATGATCAGTTAGTAGGGTGAATTTCTGCCCGTGCAGATAGTGATCGAACTTCTTCACCCCCCACACCAGGCTGAGGGCCTCCCTGTCAATCTGGGCGTAGTTACACTCGGCTGAGGTTAACGAGTGCAACGCAAAGGCTATTGGCCTCTCTGAACCGTCAAGGAATTTGTGTGACAGCACCGCTCCGATGCCATAGGGAGACGCATCACATGCTAACCGAATCGATAGTGTTGGATTGTAGTGGGCCAATGCTTCTTTTGAAGTGATTAGGCATTTACATTTCTGAAAGGCACGCTTACACTCATCACTCCATTTCCATGTTACTCCAGTTTGCAGCAGGGCGTTCAGTGGGTGCAGAATTGTAAATAAATTTGGCAAGAACTTATGGTAGTAGTTCACCAACCCGAGGAACGACCTCAGTTGCGACACATTTTCCGGTGCTGGAGCCTTGACTACAGCCTCAATCTTGTCCGGCAACTTATGCAACCCTTCCTCATCAATCATGTGGTCACAATACGAGATTTGTCTCCTGAAGAACTCGCATTTGGGGCGGTTGGCTTGTAGCCCATATTCCTGTAATCTCGTGAGCACCTGCTCCAGGTTGGCAAGGTGTTCACTGTCATTTTCGCCCGTAACCAGGATGTCGTCCGAATAACACTGGGTCCCCGGGATCCCTTGCAGGACTTGTTCCATCGCCCTCTGCCAAATAGCCAGGGCTGATGCTACCCCGAATACCAGTCGATTGTACTGGTAAAGGCCTTTGTGAGTGTTTATCATGAGGTATTTCCTAGATGCTTCTTCCACCTCCATTTGTAGATATGCTTGGGCCAGATCAATCTTTGTGAAGCGTTTCCCTCCAGATAGTGAGGCGAAAATATCTTCTATCCGTGGAAGTGGATATTGCACTGTGTGCAGGATTGGGTTCACAGTTACCTTGAAGTCCCCACAGATGCGAACCTTCTTCGGTTCCCCAGGCGTGCTGCTCAATGATTTCTTCATTACCGGAACGATGGGTGTGGCCCACTTGCTCCAGTCCACCTTGGACCGCACACCCGAACGCTCCAGACTCTCCAGCTCTGCTTCAACGGCTGGGCAGATCGCGTAAGGTACCGGACTGGCCTTAAAAAATTTGGGGTTTGCGTTATCTTCGATTTTTATCATTGCCGTTACTCCTTTTAGAGTCCCAAGTCCTTGTTGGAACGCCTCTTTCGTGTCAGTTAGAATCTTTGACAGTCGTCAAGGTGTGACGTCATCATCCTTTTTATCAGTCACAGTTAGCGCCTGAATGGAATGCCAATCCAATTGTATTTTTCGGATCCATTAACGTCCCAATAATGGTGGTCCTCCATCTGGTAGTATATATAGATACAGTTTCTGTGTTTCCTTGCCGTTGTATTCAACTGGCACCCTTATTTTTCCTCTGGGGTAGACTTTTTGCCCTGTGTATGTCTTCAATACAATGGATGTGTCCTTCAAGGGTATGTGTGAGAATAGCCGCTCATAGCCTCTTCGATTCATGACAGTTAGGGCTGATCCTGTGTCCAATTCCATCTTTACTGGGGACCCTGCTATCATGAGGGTGACCCAAATGGTTCGGTAATCCTCCTTTGCGATCACGTTGTGTAACTTTAGACTACTTAGTCTCCTGCTCCCAGAGTCCTTATCACTCTCCTGATCTTCCGAACTACTGTCTGTCAATTTCTTTACTTTCTTGTACTTTTCCTTAGTAGTTCTTGTAGTGTTGGTTTTCTTTCCTGACCTGCAGACTCTTGCTATGTGTCCCATTTTCCCACATTGCCTGCATACTTTGTCCTTAAACCAGCAGTCCTTCTGATCATGGGTTGTTCTGCCGCAGCGATAGCACTTTTCTGCTCCATACGCCATTTCGTTAGCGCTGTATTCCTGTGGTTTCTGTTGTATTTCCGCAGCTCGCAATGCTGCTGCTTCATAGGATACTGCCACGCTGAAAGCCTGTTCTAGCGTCAGGTCCTTTTCCGAAAGTAGTCATTTCTGGGTTCCTTCACTCTGGAGCCCGCAGACAAACTTATCCCGTAAGGTGTCTGCCAGTCCTGCTCCGAACTGGCAGTGCTTCGATAACTTGCGTAGTTCCGTAAGATAGTCAGCATTGCTCTCATCTTTGTGCTGGTTTCTTTTATGGAACTTGAATCTTTCTGCTATCAGCAGTGGTGTAGGGTTTAGGTGTTCCTGTAAGATATTAACAATCTCTTCAAAACTTTTCTCCATTGGTTTAGCTGGGGTAATTAAATTCCGCAATAGGCCGTACATTCTCGCGCCCATCAAATTTAATAATACCGACGCCTTCTTTCCATCGGCCAACTCATTTGCCTTGTAGTACACTTCAATTCTTTCCACATACGTGGTCCAGTCCTCTACCTCGTTGTCGAAAGCAGTGATACTGCCACTCTTCGGCATCTTGAGTGATTTAAAACGGCGCCTCCCGCGCTTTTTCTTCTTCCCCAATGGAATAAAATGGCGCCTCCCGCGCTTTTCCTTCTTCCCCAATGGAATAAAATGGCGCCTCCCGCGCTTTTCCATCTTCTCCTTGCTGCCACGCTGCTCCTAGCATTCTACAGGGTAATGGCGGTGACCCGCGGCTTCGGCGCGTATCACTTTTCCTTCCCCTCGTTCTATCCTCTCCACGCTGCCCGGTTCTTGAGCACAGACCTGTGCGCTCCACCCTCTCTCTCTCTCTTCCTCCCGACGACGCTGCACGGCCCCTTTGCCGAGCCGCTCGATCGAGCCCGAGCCCGCCGCAGTCCAGAAGGGTCAGCGCACTACCTGCTACCAGCACGACTTGCTGGAACACCTCGACTGGGGAGCCAGGCCCAGCTCTCCACAGCCTCCCCTGCAACTCTCCGATGGTCCCTGGGCGGTTGCCCGCGGTCAATGCCCGCCGTTCTGACTTCGACCTCCAAGAAGCTACTCTTCAGGGAAAAGATCCCCGTGAGGTGATGCAGTACTGCAGGTGAGTTCGAACCTGCCCATCGCCAGTGTAGTGTCCGAGTATAAATAATACACGGACTGCGGGAGAACAATAAAACAGGTATTTACTTGAACAGAGGGTAACTTAAGACTGACCTACAGAAGCCTGCTATGGCTTTATATACAGGGGTGGTCACTGCCGGTACTGCAGTATAGAATCAGTTCTTCTCTTAAAGGTACATACACAACACAGACCTGTCAGAATTTTATAAGTTTCGATGAGATCCCCTCTCATTCTTCTAAACTCCAGCGAGTTTAAGCCCAATCGACCCAATCTCTCCTCATACGTCATTCCTGCCATCCCAGGGATCAGCCTTGTGAATCTTCGCTGAACTCCTTCCATGGCAAGAACATCCTTCCTCAGATAAGGCAACCAAAACTGCACACAGTACTCAAGGTGTGGTCTCACCAAGGCCCTGTACAACTGCAGCAGGACATCCTTGCTCCTGTACTCAAACCCTTTCGCTATGAAGGCCAACATACCATTTGCCTTCTTCACCGCCTGCTGCACTTGCATGCTTACCTTCAGCGACTGGTGCACAAGGACACCCAGGTCTCATTGCATTTCCCCTTCTCCCAATCTATTGCCATTCAGATAATAGTCTCCCTTTCTGTTTTTGACACCAAACTTGGAGATATTACATCCAATTCCCTTATCTAGATCATTAATGTATATTGTGAATAGCTGGGGTCCAAGGACCGATCCCTGCGGTACCCCACTAGTCACTGCCTGCCACTCGGAAAAAGAACCGTTAATTCCTACTCTCTGCTTTCTGTCCGCCAACCAGTTCTCTATCCAAGTCAATACCTTGCCCCCAATCCCATGTGCCTTAACTTTACACGCTAATCTCTTATGCGGGACCTTATCGAAAGCCTTTTGAAAGTCCAAATACACCACATCTACTGGTTCTCCCTTATCTATTTTCCCAGTTACATCCTCAAAAAATTCCAGTAGATTAGTCAAGCACGATTTACCTTTTGTAAATCCATGTTGACTTTGTCTGAGCCTGTCACTGTTTTCCAAGTGCTCAGCTATTACATCCTTTATAATGGACTCTAGCATTTTCCCCACTACCAATGTCAGGCTTACCGGTCTTTAATTCCCCGCTTTCTCTCTACCACCCTTTTTGAATAGTGGGGTAACATTAGCTACCCTCCAATCCATGGGTACAGTTCCAGATTCCAGCGAATTTTGGAAGATGATCAGCAATGCATCTACTATTTCTAGGGCCACCTCCTTAAGTACCCCAGGATGTAGATTATCAGGCCCTGGGGATTTATCGGCCTTCAATCCCGTCAATTTCCCTAACACCATTTCCCTACAAATACTGATTTCTTTCAGTTCCTCCCTCTCATCAGACCCTATGTTCTCCAACATCTCTGGGAGGTTATTTGTGTTCTCCTTTGTGAAGACAGAACCAAAATATGCATTTAATTGGTCAGCCATTTCTTTGTTCCCCATTATAATTTCCCCTGCTTCTGACTGCAAGGGACCTACACTTGATTGCACTAATCTTTTTCTCTTCACATATCTATAAAAGCTCTTACAGTCAGTTTTTATGTTCCCTGAAAGCTTACTTTCATATTCTATTTTCCCCTTCTTAATTAATCCCTTTGTCCTCCTTTGTTGAATCCTAAACTGCTCCCAATCCTCAGGGTTACCGCTTTTTCTGGCCAATTTATATGCCCTCTCCTTGGATCTTATGCTATCCCTAATTTCCCTTGTTAGCCACGGTTGAGTCACCCTTTTTGTTTTATTCTTATTCCAAACTGGGATGAACAACTTCTGTAGTTCATCCATGCTGTCTTTGAATGTTTGCTATTGCCGATCCACCATCAACCCTTTGAGTGACATTCCCCAATCAATCCTACCCAATTCACACCTCATACCATCGTAGTTTCCTTTATTTAAATTCAGGACCCTAGTCTCCGAGTCAACCACTTCAGTCTCCATCCTAATGAAGAATTCTATCATATTATGATTGCTCTGACCCAAGGGGTCTCGTACAACAAGATTGCTAATTAATCCTCTCTCATTACATAATACCCAGTCTAAGATGGCCTGATCTCTGGTTGGTTCCTCGACATATTGTTCCAGAAAACCATCCCGTAAACATTCTAGGAATTGCTCCTCCACAGTATTTTTACTAATTTGGTTAGCCCAATCTATATGTAAATTAAAGTCACCCATGATGACTGCTGTGCCCTTACTGCATGCTTCTCTAATTTCCCTTTTAATGCCATCCCCAACCTCCGTATTACTGTTTGGAGGTCTATATACCACTCCCACTAACGTTCTCTGCCCCTTGATATTTCTCAGTTCTACCCATACAGATTCCGCATCATCAGAGTTAATATCCTTTCTTTCAATTGTGTTAATCCCCTCTTTAACCAGCAATGCTACCCCACCTCCCTTTCTTTTTTGCCTATCCTTCCTAAATATTGAATACCCCTGGATGTTGAGTTCCCAGCCTTGACCACCCTGGAGCCATGTTTCTGTAATCCCAATCAAATCATATTCGTTTATCTCTATTTGCACAGCTAATTCATCCACCCTGTTCCAAATGCTCCTTGCATTAAGACACAAAGCCTTCAGGCTTGTTTTTTTAACGCTCTCAGACCTATATGAATTATTATTTACTGTGACCATGTTTGATTTAAACCGTTGAGTTCTTTGCCTTCTAAATTTGTTTTTATCCTTCCTATCTTTTGCTTTTTTCCTTGTTTCCCTTTCCTCTGTCTCCCTGCTCAGGTTCCCAACCCCCTGCCACTTTAGTTTAAACCCTCCCCAACAGCACTAGCAAACACTCCCCCTAGGACATCAGTCCCGGCCCTGGCCAGCTGCAAACCGTCCCGTTTGTACTGGTCCCACCTCTGCCAGAACCGGTTCCAATGTCCAAGGAATTTGAATCCCTCCCCCTTGCACCATTCCTCTAGCCACGTATTCATTTGAAATATCCTCCTATTTCTACTCTGACTAGCACGTGGCACTGGTAACAATCCTGAGATTACTACCTTTGAGGTCCTATTTTGTAATTTACCTCCTAACTCCCTATACTCTGCTTTTAGGACCTCATCCTGTTTCTTACCAATATCGTTGAACACACACTGGTCTAATCACAGACTGGTATAATCATAGGCTGGTATAATCACAGACTGGTATAATCACACACTGGCATAATCACAGACTGGTGTAATCACAGGCTGGTACAATCACACACTGGTGTATTCACAAACTGGTTTAAACACAGACTGGTATAATCACAGACTGGGCAAACAAAGACTGTTATAATCACAGACTGGTATAATCACAGACTGGTTCCTGGGACACTGGCACCAGTGCTGGGGCAGGAGGGAGCTGTTCCATTGGGACGGGCTTCACTTGGCCAGTGCTGGGACTAGAGTCCTGGCGGATCATATAACTAGGGCTGTAGAGAGGGCTTTAAACTAACTAGTGGGGGGGAGGTTCCTAGAGAGCAAATAATAAAAATGACAACAGAGAAGGTCATAGACTTAGGTAGCAGTGGGGAAATTAAAAACCAGAGCGTGTCAGGAAGGGGCAGAAGGTATGGAGTAAACGGTAAAGTAATAAAAAGGGCAAAAGCAGGAACTAAGTGTCACAAAACATCTTTGAAAGTTCTCTATCTGAATGCACGTAGCATTCGTAACAAAATAGACGAGTTAATGGCACAAATAACTACATATGGGTATGATCTTGTGGCCATTACAGAAACATGGCTGCAGGGTGACAATGCCTGGGAATTAAACATACCAGGTTATTTAACGATCAGGAAGGACAGGCAGGAAGGAAGGGGAGGTGGGGTGGCTATGTTAATAAAGGAAGGAATCACTGTAATACAGAGAAATGATATTGGGTCAAAAGATCAGGATAATGAAACAGTTTGGGTGGAGGTAAGGAATAATAAGGGGAAAAAAACACTAGTTGGCGTAGTCTATAGGCCTCCGAACAGTGGCAACTCTGTTGGACGGAGTATCAATCAGGAAATAGTTGAGGCTTGTAGTAAGGGAACATCTATAATTATGGGGGATTTTAACTATCATATTAATTGGACAAATCAAATTGGGCAGGGCTGCCTTGAAGATGAGATCATTGAGTGTATTAGGGATGGGTTTCTTGAGCAGTATGTAGCTGAACTGACCAGGGGGCAAGCAACCTTAGATCTGGTCCTGTGTAACGAGATGGGATTAATTAAAAATGTCCTGGTAAAGGATCCCCTTGGAATGAGTGACCATAACATGGTTGAATTCCATATTCAATTTGAGGGTGAGAAGGTTGGATCTCAAACAAGCATACTAAGCTTGAATAAAGGAGACTATGAAGGTATGAGAGCGGAATTGGGTAGAGTGGATTGGGAAAATAGATTAAAGGGTAAGACAATACATGATCAGTGGTGTACATTTAAGGAGTTATTTTACAACTTCCAAAAAAAATATATTCCACTGAGAAGAAAAGGGTGTAAAAGAAAAGACAGCCATCCGTGGCTAAGTAAAGAAATTAAGGATAGTATTCAACTAAAAACAAGGGCATATAAGGTAGCCAAATCTAATGGGAGGATAGAGGATTGGGAAAACTTTAAAAGACAGCAAAAAATAACAAAAAGATTGATTAAGAAAGGGAAGATAGATTATGAAAGTAAATTAGCAAAAAATATAAAAACAGATAGTAAGAGTTTTTATAGTTATATAAAAAGAAAAAGGGTGGCTAAAGTAAATGTTGGTCCCTTAGAGGATGAGACCAGGAAATTGATGGTGGGAAATATGGAGATGGCAAAAACACTGAATGAATATTTTACATCAGTCTTTACAGTAGAAGACACTAAGAATATCCCAACACTAGACAAACAGGGGGCTAAAGGGGGGGAGGAGCTAAACACGATCAAAATCACGAAGGAAGTGGTACTCGGTAAAATAATGGGACTCAAGGCGGATAAATCACCTGGACCTGATGGCTTACATCCTAGGGTCTTGAGGGAAGTGGCGGTAGGGATTGTGGATGCATTGGTAATAATTGTCCAGAACTCCCTGGACTCGGCAAAGGTCCCGGCAGACTGGAAAACTGCTAATGTAACACACTTATTTAAAAAGGGCAGTAGACAGAAGGCTGGAAACTATAGACCGGTTAGCCTAACATCTGTGGTAGGTAAAATTTTGGAGTCCATTATTAAGGAGACAGTAACAGGACATTTGGATAATCATAATTTAATAGGACAAAGTCAGCATGGTTTTATGAAGGGGAAGTCATGTTTAACAAATTTGCTGGAGTTCTTTGAGGAAGTAACGTATAGGGTGGATAAAGGGGAACCAGTGGACGTAGTGTATTTAGACTTCCAAAAGGCATTTGACAAGGTGCCACACAAAAGATTATTGCTTAAGATAAAAAATCACGGGATTGGGGGTAATATTCTGGCATGGATAGAGGATTGGCTATCTAACAGAAGGCAGAGAGTTGGGATAAATGGTTGATTCTCAGGCTGGCAATCAGTAACTAGTGGTGTTCCGCAGGGGTCAGTGCTGGGTCCCCAACTCTTTACAATCTATATTAACGATTTGGAGGAGGGGACCGAGTGTAACATAGCAAAGTTTGCAGATGATACTAAGATGGGAGGGAAAGTAGTGAGTGAGAAGGACATAAAAAATCTGCAAGGGGACATAGACAGGCTAAGTAAGTGGGCATAGATTTGGCAGATGGAATACAATACTGGAAAGTGTGAGGTTATGCACTTTGGCAGGAGAAATCGTAGAGCAAGTTATTATCTTAATGGCAAGAAACTGGAAAGTACTGAAGTACAAAGGGATCTGGGGGTCCTGGTGCACGAAACTCAAAAGGTTAGTATGCAGGTGCAGCAAGTGATTAAGAAGGCCAATGGAATGTTGGCTTTCATTGCTAGGGGGATAGAATATAAAAATAGGGAGGTATTGCTTCAGTTGTACAAGGTATTGGTGAGACCGCACCTGGAATACTGCATACAGTTTTGGTGTCCATACTTAAGAAAGGACATACTTGCTCTCGAGTCAGTACAAAGAAGGTTCATTCGGTTAATCCCGGGGATGAGGGGATGGATATATGAGGAGAGGTTGAGTAGACTGGGACTCTACTCATTGGAGTTCAGAAGAATGAGAGGCGATCTTATTGAAACATATAAGATTGTGAAGGGGTTGGATCGGGTGGATGCGGGGAAGATGTTCCCGATGATGGGTGAAACTAGAACTAGGGGGCATAGTCTTAGAATAAGGGGCTGCTCTTTCAAAACTGAGATGAGGAGGAACTACTTCACTCAGAGGGTGGTAGGTCCATGGAATATGCTGCCCCAAAAAGCTGTAGAAGCTACATCATTACATAAATTTAAAACAGAAATAGACAGTTTCCTAGAAGTAAAGGGAATTAAGGGTTACGGGGAGCGGGCAGGAAGTTGGACATGAGTCTAGGTTCGGATCGGTCATGGCCCTGTGGGTAGCGGAGCGGGCCCAGGGGCCGTGTAGCCTGATGCTGCTCCTATTTCGTGTGTCTAATTCTGTTAGATTCAGGAGATGGTTCTGTGATAGTGGATTGGCGGTTAGGATCAGATCAGCCATGATCTTATTGAATGGCGGAGCAGGCTCGAGGGGTCGATTGGCCTACTCCTGCTCCTATTTCTTATGTTCTTATGTTTTTATGGTATTATCACAGACTGGTACAATCACAGGCTGGTATAATCACACACTGGTATATTCACACACTGGTAAAATCACAGACTGGTATAATCACAAACTGGTATAATGACAGACTGGAGTAATCACACACTTGTATGATCACAGGCGGGTATAATAATGCACGGGTATAATCACAGACTGGTATAATCACACACTGGTATAATCACACACTGTAACAAACACAGACTGGAACAATCACACACTGGTATATTCACACACTGAAATAATCATAGACTGGTATAATCACAGACTGGTACAACCACAGACTGGTATAATCACAGACTGGTATAATCACAGACTGGTATTAACACAGGCTGGTATAATCACAGACTGGTACAATCACACACTGGTATAATCACAGACTGGTATAATCACAGATTGGTATAATCACGCACCGGTATGATCACACACTGGTCTAATCACAGACTGGTCTAATCACAGACTGGTATAATCACAGACTGGTATAATCACAGAATGGTACTATCACAGACTGGTATAATCACAGACAGGTATAATCACACACTGGTATAATCACAGACTGGTGTAATCACAGACTGGTATAATCACAGACTGGTACAATTACACACTTGTATAAGCACACACTGGTATAATCGCAGACTGGTACAATCACACATTGGTATATTCACACACTGGTATGATCACAGACTGGTATAATCACACAATGGTATAATCACAGACTGGTACAATCACAGACTCGTATAATCACAGACTGGTATAATCGCAGACTGGTATAATCACACACTGGTATATTCACACACTTGTAAAATCACAGACTGGTATAATCACAAACTGGTATAATCACAGACTGGAGTAATCACAGACTGGAACAATCACACACTGGTATAACCACATACTGGTATAATCACAGGCTGGTATAATCACACACTGATATGATCACAGACTGGTATAATCACACACTGATATGATCACAGATGGTTATATTCACACACTAGTATATTCACACTCTGGTATAATCACAAACTGGGATAATCACAGACTGGTATAATCACAGACTGGTATAATCACAGACTGGTACAAACACAGACTGGTATAATCACAGGCTGTTATAATCACACATTGTTATAATCATCGACTGGTGTAATCACAGACTGGAACAATCACACACTGGTATATTCACACACTGGTATAATCACAGACTGGTATAATCACACACTGGTATAATCACACACTGGTATGATCACAGACTGTTATAATCACAGGCTGGCATAATCACAGACTGGTACAATCACAGACTGGTATAATTACAGACTGGTATAATCACACACTGGTATAATCGCAGACTGATGTAATCACAGACTGGTACAATCACACACAGGTATGTTCACATACTCGTATATTCATAGACTGGTATAATCAAAAACTGGTTCAATTACATACTGGTATAATTGCACACTGGTATAATCACAGACTGGTACAAACATAGACTGGTATAATCACAGACTGGTATAATCACACACTGGCATAAACACAGACTGGTGTACTCACAGGCTGGTACAATCGCACACTGGTGTATTCACAAACTGGTTTAAACACAGACTGGTATAATCACAGACTTGTATAATCATGCACCGGTATAATCACACACTGGTATAATCACAGACTGGTATAATCACACACTGATATGATCACAGACTGGTATAATCACACACTGGTATAATCACAGACTGGTATAATCACAGACTGGTATAATCACAGACTGATATAATCACACACTGGTATAAACACAGACTGGTATAATCACAGACAAGTACAATCACACACTGGTATATTCACACACTGTTATAATCACACACTGGTATAATCACAAACTGGTATATTCACAGACTGGTGTAATCACAGAATTGTACAATCACACACTGGTATAATGACATACTGGTATAATCACAGACTGGTACAATCACACACTGGTATAATCAAACACTGGTATAATCACACACTGGTACAATCACAGACAGGTATAATCACACACTGGTATAATCACAAACTGGTATGAACACTGATTGGTATAATCACAGACTGGTACAATCACACACCAGCATAATCACACACTGGTATAATTACAGACTGGTATAATCAGAGAATGGCACAATCACAGACTGCTACAATCACAGACTGGTATAATCACACACTGATATGATCACAGACTGGTATAATCACACACTGATATGATCACAGATGGTTATATTCACACACTAGTATATTCACACTCTGGTATAATCACAAACTGGGATAATCACAGACTGGTATAATCACAGACTGGTATAATCACAGACTGGTACAAACACAGACTGGTATAATCACAGGCTGTTATAATCACACATTGTTATAATCATCGACTGGTGTAATCACAGACTGGAACAATCACACACTGGTATATTCACACACTGGTATAATCACAGACTGGTATAATCACACACTGGTATAATCACACACTGGTATGATCACAGACTGTTATAATCACAGGCTGGCATAATCACAGACTGGTACAATCACAGACTGGTATAATTACAGACTGGTATAATCACACACTGGTATAATCGCAGACTGATGTAATCACAGACTGGTACAATCACACACAGGTATGTTCACATACTCGTATATTCATAGACTGGTATAATCAAAAACTGGTTCAATTACATACTGGTATAATTGCACACTGGTATAATCACAGACTGGTACAAACATAGACTGGTATAATCACAGACTGGTATAATCACACACTGGCATAAACACAGACTGGTGTACTCACAGGCTGGTACAATCGCACACTGGTGTATTCACAAACTGGTTTAAACACAGACTGGTATAATCACAGACTTGTATAATCATGCACCGGTATAATCACACACTGGTATAATCACAGACTGGTATAATCACACACTGATATGATCACAGACTGGTATAATCACACACTGGTATAATCACAGACTGGTATAATCACAGACTGGTATAATCACAGACTGATATAATCACACACTGGTATAAACACAGACTGGTATAATCACAGACAAGTACAATCACACACTGGTATATTCACACACTGTTATAATCACACACTGGTATAATCACAAACTGGTATATTCACAGACTGGTGTAATCACAGAATTGTACAATCACACACTGGTATAATGACATACTGGTATAATCACAGACTGGTACAATCACACACTGGTATAATCAAACACTGGTATAATCACACACTGGTACAATCACAGACAGGTATAATCACACACTGGTATAATCACAAACTGGTATGAACACTGATTGGTATAATCACAGACTGGTACAATCACACACCAGCATAATCACACACTGGTATAATTACAGACTGGTATAATCAGAGAATGGCACAATCACAGACTGCTACAATCACAGACTGGTATAATCACACACTGGTATAATCACAGACTGATGTAATCATAGACTCGTACAATCACACACTGGTATTTTCACATACTGGTATATTCATAGACTGGTACAATTATAGACTTGTATAATCACAGACTGGTATAATCACACACTGGTATAATCAGACACTGGTGTAATCACAGACTGGTACAATCAAAGACTGTTATAATCACAAACTGGTATAATCACAGACTGGTATTGTTATGTCCGTGTATAATAAGATACAGACTGCAGCAGAAACGGTACAACAGGTGTTTACTCAACGTGGCTCACAATTGAACTGACTGTACAGATTACTACTCAGTGCTATATACAGGTGTGGTCTCTGCCGGTACTACAGTATACATAAGCTGTAAAAAGTAGTTCCCCACTTAAAGGTATATACATTACAATTCCTCCCCTTTCAGATTAACAGTACCATAACACTCATTTAACAATTAAATATCAAACTAATTACAATTAATACTTTTAACATGCAACATTAGCTGAAAATAGTCTATTTATATATTCAGTCTTTGGGGAGGCCTCCTGATCCTTTCTGGATAGTGCCTTTCCCGAGTGTCTTGCTCTTGGTGCGGAGGCGATTCTGGCCCCCTGTCGTCGGTTGGTTCATCAGCTTCCGATGCTACTGTTTCTGGGGTAGATGCGACCTGTACGTCGGGTTCATCACCAGGTACGTATGGGCGAGGCATAGGGTTGACTTGTTCCTGTCAATCTAGGATCTGGTCAGCATGGCGTCTCACGATGCTCTCCCCAACGTCCACTGTGTACATTAGTGGGCCCTGCCGTGTGCATATCGTTCCTGGCTGCCATTTTTCTGTTCGGTAGTCGCGGGCCAAGACTGGTTGCCCTCCATTGAAGCTCCTTTTTGGCTTCTCATGGATGTGCTGGAATTGCTTACTCTCAACATCTCTTCGTACGTTTGGTCTGAGCAAATCCAGGCGAGATCTTAACCTTCGGTTAAAGAACATCATGGCTGGGGCCTGGTTGGTGACTGCATGTGTCGCATTCCGGTAGGCGAACAGGAAATTGTCCACCTTGTGCTGCAGCGGAATGTTGTTATTGTACATAGCCTTTATTGCCTTCTTAAAGGTTTGTACGAACCTCTCAGCCAATCCATTTGTGGCTGGATGATACGGGGCGGATGTGTAATGCCTTACCCCATTCTTTTTCAAGAACCTCCGGAACTCTTTGGACACAAACTGTGGTCCGTTGTTGGACCAAATCTGTTCTGGCAAGCCATTCCTGGCAAAAATGGTCCGTAGGACTGCAATAGTTTTCTCCGTGGTGGTGGAGGACATTTTGATGACCGCAGGCCATTTCGAGTGCGCATCCACGGCTATTAAAAACATTGAGTCCATAAATGGACCAGCAAAATCAATATGCACCCGTTGCCATGGAGAAGAGGGCCACTCCCATGGGTGTAGAGGGGCCTGTGGTGGTGCATTTTGGACTTTCTGGCATCCTGAGCAGCTCTTGTTCAGGTCCTCGATTTGTTTATCGATTCCCAGACACCACACATAAGCCCTGGCTAGGCTTTTCATTTTTACCCCTCCCAGATGACCCTCATGAAGCTCATTGAGCACTCTATCCCTTAACTTGGGTGGAATTACCACTCGGGATCCACACATCAAGGTCCCCAGGCACACTGACAGCTGTTCTCTCCTTGTCGAGAATGCTGGCAACAGTGGGTCGCCATGTGCTGGCCATCCCTTCACCATCAAATCATATACCCGAGACAGTGTCGGGTCATTTCGGGTATCGTTTTCGATACAAGCGTTAGTTACCGGTAGGTATTCAACTATAGTCGAATGGAATATTTCGACAAGATCCACTGCTGGTGCTTCCTCCGCAGTAGGCAGTGGCAGGCGTGAAAGCCCATCAGCATTTCCATGCTGTTTCGTGCCCTTATATTCAATCTCATAGTGGTGCGCCCCTAGAAAAAGTGACCATCTTTGTAGTCGTTGCGCATTCATCACCGGAACGCCCTTCTTTGGATTAAAAATGGAGAGAAGAGGCTGGTGATAAGTCAGCAAGGTGAATTTCTGCCCGTGCAGATAGTGATTGAACTTATTCACTCCCCACACTAGGCTGAGGGCCTCCCTGTCAATCTGGGCGTAGTTACGCTCGGCTGAGGTTAGTGAGCGTGACGCAAAGGCTATTGGCCTCTCTGAGCCGTCCAAGAATTTGTGCGACAGCACCGCTCCAATGCCGTAGGGTGACGCATCACATGCCAACCGAATTGGTAAAGTTGGGTTGTAATGGGCTAATACCTCTTTCGATGTGATTAGTGTTTCGCTCTTCTGGAAAGCTCATCTACATTCGTCACTCCACTTCCATGGCACCCCAGTTTGCAGTAGGGTGTTCAGTGGGTGTAGTATTGCAGACAAATTTGGCAAGAACTTATGGTAGTAGTTTACCAGCCCGAGGAACGACCTCAGTTGTGACACATTTTCCAGTGCTGGAGCCTTGACTATTGCCTCAATCTTCTCTGGGGACTTATGTAACCCCTCTTTATCGATAACGTGGCCACAATATGAAATCTGTTTTCTAAAAAACTCGCATTTGGGGTGGTTAGCTCGGAGCCCATATTCCTGCAATCTACTGAGCACCTGCTCCAGGTTGGCAAGGTGATCACTGTCATTTTCGCCCGTGACCAGGATGTCGTCCAAATAACACTGGGTCTCTGGGATCCCTTGCAGGACTTGTTCCATTGCCCTCTGCCAAATAGCCGGAGCTGATGCTACCCCGAATACCAGCCGGTTGTATTGCTGGAGACCTTTATGGGTGTTGATTGTGAGGTATTTTTTTGATGCTTCTTCTACCTCCATTTGCAGATACGCCTGGGCCAGATCAATGTTAGTGAAGCGTTTCCCTCCAGATAGCAAGGCGAAAATATCTTCAATCCGCGGAAGTGGATATTGTACGGTGTGAAGGACCGGGTTCACTGTTACCTTTAAGTCCCCACAGATGTGAACCTTCCTTGGTTCCCCAGGCGTGCTGCTCAACGACTTTTTCATCACAGGGATGATGGGTGTAGCCCACTCGCTCCAGTCTACCTTGGACAGTACAACTGAAAGTTCCAGACTCTTCAGCTCTGCTTCGACGGCTGGGCGGATCGCATAAGGTACCGGTCTAGCCTTAAAACATTTTGGGCTTGCGTTTTCTTCAATTTTAATTGTCGCTGTCATGCCTTTTAGTATTCCGAGTCCTTGCTGGAACACTTCTTTCGCGTCAGTTAGGATCTTTGACAGTCGCCCAGGTGTGACATCGTCATCCTTTTTGTCAGCCACAGTCAGTGCCTGTATGGAATGCCAATCCAGTTGTATTTTCCAGATCCATTCACGTCCCAGTAATGGTGGTCCTCCATCTTGCAATACATACAGGTCTAGTTTTGGTGTTTCCTTACCGTTATATATAACGGTCACACTTATTTTTCCGTTGGGGTAGACTTTTTTGCCCGTGTACGTCTTCAAAATAATTTTTGTGTCTCTCAAGGGTATGTGTGAGAATAGCCGCTCGTAGTCCCATCGGTTTATGACTGTTAGGGCTGATCCTGTGTCCAATTCCATCTTTAACTGGACTCCTGCTATCTTGAGAGTGACCCAAATGGTTCGGTGATCCTCCGTTGTGATCACATTATGTCGTTTCAGACAACTCAGTTCCTTGCTTTCGGAGTCGTTATCACTCTTTTCTTCATCTGAACTATTCTCCGTCATCTTATGTACCTTCTTGTACTTTTCTTTGGTAGGTTTCTTATTGCTGGTTTTCTTTCCCGACCTGCAGACTCGTGCTATGTGTCCTACTTTTCCACACTGTCTGCACACTTTGTCTTTGAACCAGCAATCATTCTGGTCATGTGTTGTTCTGCCGCAGCGATAGCACTTCTCTGTTCCATATGACATTTTGTTTGTGCCATATTCTTGCGGTCTCTGTTGTATGTCTGCAGCGCCCCGTGCTGCTGCTTCATATGATACCGCAATGCTGAAAGCCTTTTCCAGCATAAGGTCCTTTTCAGATAAAAGCCGTTTCTGGGTTCCTTCACTTTGAAGCCCACACACAAACTTGTCCCTTAAGGTATCTGCCAATCCCGCTCCAAACTGGCAGTGTTTCGATAGTTTGCGCAGTTCTGTTAAATAATCAGCATTGCTTTCATCCTTATGCTGGTTCCGTTTGTGAAACTTGAATCTTTCTGCTATCAGCAGCGGTGTGGGGTTTAAATGTTCCTTTAGTATCGTTACTATGTCTTCAAAACCCTTTTCCATTGGCTTTGTTGGGATTACTAGATTTTGTAATAAACCATACGTCTTTGCACCCATTAAATTTAACAATACCGACGCTTTCTTGTTATCTGACACCTCATTTGCCTTGCAGTACACCTCTATTCGTTCGACATATGTAGTCAAATCTTCGACTTCATTGTCAAATGCGGTGATACTGCCACTCTTCGGCATTTTGGGTGTGGTTTAAAATGGCGTCTCCCAATGGCTTAAAATGGCATCTCCATCACTTTCCTTCCTCCCCCGCTCCCGGCGGTTCTCGTGGCAATGGCGGCGCCCTGTAGGTTTCACGCGCTTCTCCTGCGCTGTGGCCAACGCCGCTCTCGGCGGTCCTCGTGGCAATGGCGGCGCCTCGCGGGTTTCTGCACGTCTCTCTCTCCCTCTCTCCGACGTTGCTTAGCCCCTGAACACAGGCTGCGCCCTGTGCGCTCTGCCCTCTCTCTCTCTCTCCCCTGTTGATGCTGCTCGGCCCTTTGCTGTGCCGCTCGGTCGGGCTCTAACCTGCCACTGTCCAGGAAGGGTCTGCGCACTGCCTGTTGCCAGCCCGTATCGCTGGACCACCTCAACTGGAAAGCCAAGCCTGGCTCTCGACAGCCTCCCCAGCAATTCCCGAGTCTCTGCTGGATGACTGGGCGGTTGCCCGTGGTCAACGCCCGAGTCTCTGGCCTTGACCTCCAATCCACTGATCTCCAGGAACGAATCCGCGGGATGTGATGCAGAGTTGCAGGTAGGTTTGAACCTGCCTCATCGCCAATGTTACGTTTGTGTATAATAAGATACAGACTGCAGCAGAAACGGTACAACAGGTGTTTACTCAACGTGGCTCACAGTTGAACTGACTGTACAGATTACTACTCAGTGCTATATACAGGTGTGGTCACTGCCGGTACTACAGTATACATGAGCTGCAAAAAGTAGTTCCCCACTTAAAGGTATATACATTAAAGGTATAAACACAGACTGCTATAATCACAGACTGGTACAATCACAGGCTGGTATAATCACAGACTGGTAAAATCACAGTCTGGTATAAACACAGGCTGGTATAATCACAGACTGGTAAAATCACACACTGATATATTCACACACTGGTAAAATCACAGACTGGAGTAATCACAGACTGGTACAATCACACACTGGTATAACGACATACTGGTATAATAACAGACTGGTATAATCACACACTGGTATGATCACAGATGGGTAGAATCACAGACTGGTACAATCACAGACTGGTATAATTACAGACTGGTGTAATCACAGACAGGTACAATCACAGACGAGTGCAATCAATGACAGGTAAATTCACACACTGGTATATTCACACACTGGTAGAATCACAAACTGGTCTAATCACAGACTGGTATAATCACACACTGATATGATCACAAACTGGTATAATCACACACTGATATGATCACAGATGGTTATATTCACACACGGGTATATTCACAAACTGGTATGATCACAGACTGGTATAATCACAGACTGGAATAATCAAAGACTGGTACAAACACAGAATGGTATAATCACAGGTTGTTATAATCACACATTGTAATAAACATTGACTGGTGTAATCACAGACTGGAACAATCACACACTGGTATAATCATACACTGGTATGATCACAGACTGGTATAATCACAGACTGGCATAATCACAGACTGGTACAATCACAGACTGTAATAATTACAGACTGGTATAATCACACACTGGTATAATCACAGACTGATGTAATCACAGACTGGTACAATCACACACAGGTATATTCACATACTCGTACATTCATAGACTGGTATAATCAAAAACTGGTTCAATTACATACTGGTATAATCACACACTGGTATAATCACAGACTGGTACAAACATAGACTGCTTAAATCAGAGACTGGTATAATCAGACACTGGCATAATCACATACTGGTGTAATCACAGGCTGGTACAATCACACACTGGTGTATTCACAAACTGGTTTAAACACAGACTGGTATAATCACAGACTGGGACAAACAAAGACTGTTATAATCACATACTTGTATAATCAAGCACCGGTATAACCACACACTGGTATAATCACAGACCGGTGTAATCACAGACTGGTATTATCACAGACTGGTGCAATCACAGGCTGGTATTATCACAGAGTGATAAAACCACAGACTGGTATAAACACAGGCTGGCATATTCACACACTGGTAAAATTACAGACTGGTATAATCACAAGCTGTTAAAATCACAGACTGGAGTAATCACAGACTAGTACAATAACACACTGGTATAATAACATACTGGTATAATCACAGACTGGTATAATCACATACTGGTATGATCAAAGATGGGTATAATAACAGACTGGTATAATGACAGGCTGGTATAATCACACACTGGTATAATCACACACTGCTATAATCACAGACTGGAACAAACACACACTGGTATATTCACACACTGGTATAATCACAGACTGGTATAATCACAGACTAGTACAAATACAGACTGGTATAATCGCACTCTGGTATTATCAAACACTGCTATAATCACAGACTGGTATAATTACAGACTGGTATAATCGCACACTGGTATAATCAGACACTGTTTTAATTACACACTGGTATAATCTCACACTGGCACAATCACAGATTTGTATAATCACTGACTGGTATTTTCACACACTGGTATAATCACACCCTGTTATAATCACAGACTGGTAGAATCACAGACTGTCATAATCACAGACTGGTACAATCACAGACTGGTATAATCATAGGCTGGTATAATCACAAACTGGTATAATCACAGACTGGTGTAATCACAGAATGGTACAATCACAAACTGGTATAATCACATACTGGTATAATCACAGACTGGTACAATCACACACTGGTATAATCAAACACTGGTATAATCACACACTGGTACAATCACAGACAGGTATAATCACACACTGGTATAATCACAGACTGGTATGATCACAGACTGGTATAATCACAGACTAGTATAATCACACACCGGCATAATCACATGCTGGTATAATTACAGACTGGTATAATCAGAGACTGGTATAATCACAGACTGCTACAATAACAGACTGGTATAATCACACACGTTTATAATCACAGACTGATGTAATCATAGACTGGTACAATCACACACTGGTATTTTCACATACTGGTATATTCATAGACTGGTACAAACATAGACTGGTATAATCACAGGCTGTTATAATCATACATTGTTATAATCATTGACTGGTGTAATCACAGACTGGAACAATCACACACTGGTATAATCACACACTGGTATGATCACAGACTGGTATAATCACAGACTGGCATAATCACAGACTAGTACAAACACAGACTGTTATAATTACAGACTGGTATAATCACACACTGGTATAATCACAGACTGATGTAATCACAGACTGGTACAATCACACACAGGTATGTTCACATACTCATACATTCATAGACTGGTATAATCAAAAACTGGTTCAATTACATACTGGTATAATCACACACTGGTATAATCGCAGACTGGTACAAACATAGACTGCTTTAATCACAGACTGGTATAATCACACACTGCCATAATCACAGACTGGTGTAATCACAGGCTGGTACAATCACACACTGGTGTATTCATAAACTGGTTTAAACACAGACTGGTATAATCACAGACTGGGACAAACAAACACTGTTATAATCACAGACTTGTATAATCAAGCACCGGTATAATCACACACTGGTATAATCACAGACTGGTATAAACAAAGACTGGTATTATCACAGACTGGTGCAATCACAGGCTGGTATAATCACAGAGTGGTAAAACCACAGACTGGTATAAACACAGACTGGCATATTCACACACTGGTAAAATTACAGACTGGTATAATCTCAAGCTGTTATAATCACAGACTGGAGTAATCACAGACTAGTACAATCACACACTGGTATAATCACATACTGGTATAATCACAGACTGGTATAATCACACACTGGTATGATCACAGATGGGTATAATAACACACAGGTATAATCACAGACTGGTATAATCACACACTGGGATAATCACAGACTGGTATAATGACAGACTGGTATAATCACACACTGGTATAATCACACACTGTTATAATCACAGACTGGAACAAACACACACTGGTATATTCACACACTGGTATAATCACAGACTGGTATAATCACAGACTAGTACAAATACAGACTGGTATAATCGCACTCTGGTATTATCACACACAGCTATAATCACAGACTGGTATAATCACAGACTGGTATAATCGCACACTGGTATAATCACACACTGTTTTAATTACACACTGGTATAATCTCACACTGGCACAATCACAGATTTGTATAATCACTGACTGGTATTTTCACACACTGGTATAATCACACTCTGTTATAATCACAGACTGGTAGAATCACAGACTGGCATAATCACAGACTGGTACAATCACAGACTGGTATAATCATAGGCTGGTATAATCACAAACTGGTATAATCACAGACTGGTGTAATCACAGAATGGTACAATCACAAACTGGTATAATCACATACTGGTATAATCACAGACTGGTACAATCACACACTGGTGTAATCAAACACTGGTATAATCACACACTGGTACAATCACAGACAGGTATAATCACACACTGGTATAATCAAAGACTGGTATGATCACAGACTGGTATAATCACAGACTAGTATAATCACACACCGGCATAATCACATGCTGGTATAATTACAGACTGGTATAATCAGAGACTGGCATAATCACAGACTGCTACAATCACAGACTGGTATAATCACACATGGGTATAATCACAGACTGGTGTAATCACAGGCTGGTACAATCACACACTGGTGTATTCACAAACTGGTTTCAACACAGACTGGTATAATCACACACTGGGACAAACAAAGACTGTTATAATCACAGACTTGTATAATCAAGCACCAGTATAATCACACACTGGGATAATCACAGACTGGTGTAATCACAGACTGGTACAATCACACACTGGTATATTCACACACTGGTATAATCACAGACTGGGATAACCACAGACTGGTACAATTACATGCTGGTATTAGCACACACTGGTACAATCACAGACTGGTATAATCCCTGGCTGGTATGATCACAGATTGATATAAACGCAGACTGGTATAATCACAGACTGCTAGAATCACACACTGGTATATTCACACACTGGTAAAATCACAGTCTGGTATAATCACAGACTGGTATAATCACAGACTGGAGTAAACACAGACTGCTACAATCACACATGGGTATAATCACATATTGGTATAATCACAGACTGGTATAATCAAACACTGGTATGATCACAGACTGGAATAATCACAGACTGGTGTAATCACAGACTGGTAGAATCACAGACTGGTACAATCACAGACTGGTATATTCACAGACTGGTGTATTCACAGACTGGTATAATCACAGGCTGGTGTAATCCATGACAGGTAAAATCACACACTGGTATATTCACAAACTGGTATAATCACAAACCAGTATAATCACAGACTGGTATAATCACAGGCTGGTATAATCACACATTGTTATAATCTCTGACTGGTGTAATCACAGACTGGAACAATCACACATTGGATAATCACACACTGGTATAATCATAGACTGGTATAATCACTGACTGGTACAGTTACATGCTGGTATAATCATATACTGGTATAATCGCACACTGGAATAATCACAGACTGGTATAATCACAGACTGGTACAAGCACAGACTGGTATAATCACAGACTGGTATAATCATGCACGGGTATAATCACACACTGGTATAATCACACACTGGTATATTCACACACTGGTAAAATCACAGACTGGTATAATCAAAAACTGGTATAATCACAGACTGGAGTAATCACAGACTGGTATAATCACACACTGGTATGATCACAGATGGGTATAATCACACACTGGTATAATCACAGACTGGCATAATCACAAACTGGCATAATCACACACTGGTATATTCACACACTGGTATAATCACAGACTGGTATAATCACAGACTGGTGCAGTTATATGCTGGTATAGTCACATACTGGTCTAATCACACACTGGTATAATCACAGACTGGTATAATCAGACACTGGTATAATTACAAATAACAACAGAAAATGCTGGAAAAACTGAGCAGTTCAGCCAACATCCGTGGAGAGAAATTTGAGTTGGCGTTTCGGGTCAAAACCCTGCAGTATTTTGCTATCGTACTGGTGTAATTACACACTGGTATATTCACACACTGGTACAAGCAAAGACTGGAATAATCACAGACTGGTATAATCACAGACTGGTATAATCACAGACTGGCATAATCACAGACTGGTACAATCACAGACTGGTATAATCACTGACCGGTATTATCACACACTGATATAATCACAGACTGATGTAATCACAGACTGATACAATCACACACTGGTATATTCACATACTGGTACAAACATAGACTGGTATAATCACAGACTGGTATAATTGCACACTGGAATAATCACAGACTGGGGTAATCACAGACTGGTACAATCACACACTGGTATATTCATACACTGGTATAATCACAGACTGGTATAATCACAGACTGGTACAATCAAAGACTGTTATAATCACAGACATGTATAATCACACACTGGTATACTCACAGACTGGTTTAATCAGACACTGGTATAATCACACACTGGTGTAATCACACACTGGTATAATCACACACTGCAATAATCACACACTGGTATAATCACAGACAGGTATAATCAAAGGCTAGTCCAATCACAGACTGGTATAATCACACACTAGTATAATCAGACACTGGTATAATCACAGACTGGTACAATCGCAGACTGGTATAATCACACACTGGTATAATCACAGACTGGTATAATCACAGACTGGTATAATGACAGACTGGTATAATCACACACTGGTATAATCACACACTGCTATAATCACAGACTGCAACAAACACACACTGGTATATTCACACACTGATATAATCACAGACTGGTATAATCACAGACTAGTACAAATACAGACTGGTATAATCGCACTCTGGTATTAACAAACACTGCTATAATCACAGACTGGTATAATTACAGACTGGTATAATCGCACACTGGTATAATCAGACACTGTTTTAATTACACACTGGTATAATCTCACACTGGCACAATCACAGATTTGTATAATCACTGACTGGTATTTTCACACACTGGTATAATCACACCCTGTTATAATCACAGACTGGTAGAATCACAGACTGTCATAATCACAGACTGGTACAATCACAGACTGGTATAATCATAGGCTGGTATAATCACAAACTGGTATAATCACAGACTGGTGTAATCACAGAATGGTACAATCACAAACTGGTATAATCACATACTGGTATAATCACAGACTGGTACAATCACACACTGGTATAATCAAACACTGGTATAATCACACACTGGTGCAATCACAGACAGGTATAATCACACACTGGTATAATCACAGACTGGTATGATCACAGACTGGTATAATCACAGACTAGCATAATCACACACCGGCATAATCACATGCTGGTATAAATACAAACTGGTATAATCAGAGACTGGCATAATCACAGACTGCTACAGTAACAGACTGGTATAATCACACACGTTTATAATCACAGACTGATGTAATCATCGACTGGTACAATCACACACTGGTATTTTCACATACTGGTATATTCATAGACTGGTACAAACATAGACTGGTATAATCACAGGCTGTTATAATCATACATTGTTATAAACATTGACTGGTGTAATCACAGACTGGAACAATCACACACTGGTATAATCACACACTGGTATGATCACAGACTGGTATAATCACAGACTGGCATAATCACAGACTAGTACAAACACAGACTGTTATAATCACAGACTGGTATAATCACACACTGGCATAATCACAGACTGGTGTAATCACAGGCTGGTACAATCACACACTGGTGTATTCACAAACTGGTTTAAACACAGACTGGTATAATCACACACTGGGACAAACAAAGACTGTTATAATCACAGACTTGTATAATCAAGCACCAGTATAATCACACACTGGGATAATCACAGACTGGTGTAATCACAGACTGGTACAATCACACACTGGTATATTCACACACTGGTATAATCACAGACTGGTATAACCACAGACTGGTACAATTACATGCTGGTATTAGCACACACTGGTACAATCACAGACTGGTATAATCACTGGCTGGTATGATCACAGATTGATATAAACACAGACTGGTATAATCACAGACTGCTACAATCACACACTGGTATATTCACACACTGGTAAAATCACAGTCTGGTATAATCACAGACTGGTATGATCACAGACTGGAGTAATCACAGACTGCTACAATCACACATGGGTATAATCACATATTGGTATAATCACAGACTGGTATAATCAAACACTGGTATGATCACAGACTGGAATAATCACAGACTGGTGTAATCACAGACTGGTAGAATCACAGACTGGTACAATCACAGACTGGTATATGCACAGACTGGTGTATTCACAGACTGGTATAATCACAGGCTGGTGTAATCCATGACAGGTAAAATCACACACTGGTATATTCACAAACTGGTATAATCACAAACCAGTATAATCACAGACTGGTATAATCACAGACTGGTATAATCACACATTGTTATAATCTCTGACTGGTGTAATCACAGACTGGAACAATCACACATTGGATAATCACACACTGGTAGAATCACAGACTGGTATAATCACTGACTGGTACAGTTACATGCTGGTATAATCATATACTGGTATAATCACACACTGGAATAATCACAGACTGGTATAATCACAGACTGGTACAAGCACAGACTGGTATAATCACAGACTGGTATAATCACGCACAGGTATAATCACACACTGGTATAATCACACACTGGTATATTCACACACTGGTAAAA
The DNA here is from genome assembly GCF_052327205.1 of Somniosus microcephalus. Taxonomy (NCBI): domain Eukaryota; kingdom Metazoa; phylum Chordata; class Chondrichthyes; order Squaliformes; family Somniosidae; genus Somniosus; species Somniosus microcephalus. The sequence goes on along the minus strand of NC_140989.1, from coordinate 71,812,457 downwards.
TCACAGACTGGTATAATCAAAAACTGGTATAATCACAGACTGGAGTGATCACAGACTGGTATAATCACACACTGGTATGATCACAGATGGGTATAATCACACACTGGTATAATCGCAAACTGGCATAATCACACACTGGTATATTCACACACTGGTATAATCACAGACTGGTATAATTACAGACTGGTGCAGTTATATGCTGGTATAATCACATACTGGTCTAATCACACACTGGTATAATCACAGACTGGTATAATCAGACACTGGTATAATTACAAATAACAACAGAAAATGCTGGAAAAACTCAGCAGTTCAGCCAACATCCATGGAGAGAAATTTGAGTTGGCGTTTCGGGTCAAAACCCTGCAGTATTTTGCTATCGTACTGGTGTAATTACACACTGGTACAAGCAAAGACTGGAATAATCACAGACTGGTATAATCACACACCGGCATAATCACACACTGGCATAATCACAGATTGGTATAATCACAGACTGGCATAATCACAGACTGGTACAATCACAGACTGGTATAATCACTGACCGGTATTATCACACACTGATATAATCACAGACTGATGTAATCACAGACTGATACAATCACACACTGGTATATTCACATACTGGTACAAACATAGACTGGTATAATCACAGACTGGTATAATCGCACACTGGAATAATCACAGACTGGGGTAATCACAGACTGGTACAATCACACACTGGTATATTCGTACACTGGTATAATCACAGACTGGTATAATCACAGACTGGTACAATCAAAGACTGTTATAATCACAGACATGTATAATCACACACTGGTATACTCACAGACTGGTTTAATCACACACTGGTATAATCACACACTGGTGTAATCACACACTGGTATAATCACAGACAGGTATAATCAAAGGCTAGTACAATCACAGACTGGTATAATCACACACTAGTATAATCAGACACTGGTATAATCACAGACTGGTACAATCGCAGACTGGTATAATCACACACTGGTATAATCACAGACTGGTATAATCACAGACTGGTATAATGACAGACTGGTATAATCACACACTGGTATAATCACACACTGCTATAATCACAAACTGCAACAAACACACACTGGTATATTCACACACTGATATAATCACAGACTGGTATAATCACAGACTAGTACAAATACAGACTGGTATAATCGCACTCTGGTATTATCAAACACTGCTATAATCACAGACTGGTATAATTACAGACTGCTATAATCGCACACTGGTATAATCAGACACTGTTTTAATTACACACTGGTATAATCTCACACTGGCACAATCACAGATTTGTATAATCACTGACTGGTATTTTCACACACTGGTATAAACACACCCTGTTATAATCACAGACTGGTAGAATCACAGACTGTCATAATCACAGACTGGTACAATCACAGACTGGTATAATCATAGGCTGGTATAATCACAAACTGGTATAATCACAGACTGGTGTAATCACAGAATGGTACAATCACAAACTGGTATAATCACATACTGGTATAATCACAGACTGGTACAATCACACACTGGTATAATCAAACACTGGTATAATCACACACTGGTACAATCACAGACAGGTATAATCACACACTGGTATACTCACAGACTGGTATGATCACAGACTGGTATAATCACAGACTAGTATAATCACACATCGGCATAATCACATGCTGGTATAATTACAAACTGGTATAATCAGAGACTGGTATAATCACAGACTGCTACAATCAAAGACTGTTATAATCACAGACATGTATAATCACACACTGGTATACTCACAGACTGGTTTAATCACACACTGCAATAATCACACACTGGTATAATCACAGACAGGTATAATCAAAGGCTAGTACAATCACAGACTGGTATAATCACACACTAGTATAATCAGACACTGGTATAATCACAGACTGGTACAATCGCAGACTGGTATAATCACGCACCGCTATGACCACACCCTGGTCTATTCACAGACTGGCATAATCACAGACAGGTATAATCACAGGCTGGTACAACCACAGACTGGTATAATCACAGACTGGTATTATCACAGACTGGTATAAACACAGACTGGTATAATCACAGACTTGTATAATCACAGACTGGTATAAACACAGACTGGTATCATCACAGACTGGTAGAATCACACACTGGTATATTCGCACACTGGTATAATCATACACTGGTATAATGACACGATGGTATAATCACAGACTGGTATAATCACGCTCCGGTATGATCACACACTGGCCTAATCACAGACTGGTATAATCACAGACTGGTATAATCACAGACTAGTACAACCACAGACTTGTATAAAATCAGGCTGGTATAATCACAGACTGGTACAATCACACACTGATATATTCACACACTGGTAAAATCACAGACTGGCATAATCACAAACTGGTATAATCAAAGACTGGAGTAATCACAGACAGGTACAATCACACACTGATAGATTCACATACTGGTATAATCACAGAATCGTATAATCATACACTAGTTTAATCACAGACTGGTGTAATCACAGACTGGTACAATCACACACTGGTATATTCACACACTGGTATAATCACAGACTGGTATAATCACAGACTGGTACAATTACATACATGTATAACCACAGACTGGTGTAATCACAGACTGATACAATCAAACACTGGTATATTCACACACTGGTATAATCACAGACTGGTACAATTACATGCTGGTATAATCACACACTAGTATAATCACAGACTGGTACAAACACAGACTTGTATTATCAAGGACTGCTTTAGTCACACACAGTTATAATCACACACTGTTATAATCACACACTGGTACTATCACAGATTTGTATAATCACAGACTGGTATGGTCACACACTGGCATAATCATAGACTGCTATAATCACAGACTAACATAATCATAGACTTGTACAATAACAGATTGGTATAATCACAGACTACTATAAACATACACTGGCATAATAAAAAACTGGTGTAATCTCAGACAGGTACCTTCACACACTGGTAGATTCACAAACTGGTATAATCACAGACTGCTTTAATCAGACACTGGTTTAATCACAAACTGGTGTAATCACAGACTGGTACAATCACACACTGGTATATTCACACACTGGTAATAATCACAGACTGGTATAATCACAGACTGGTTCAATTACATACTGGTATAAGCACACACTGGTATAATCACAGACTGGTATAATCACAGACTGGTATTATCACAGGCTAGTATAATCACACACTGATATAATCACAGACTGGTGTAATCACAGACTGGTACAGTCAAACACTGGTATACACTGGTATAATCACAGACTGGTACAATTAAATACTGGTATAATCACAGACTGGTGTAATCACAGACTGGTACAATCAGACACTGGTATATTAACTTACTGGTATAATCACAGACTGGTAAAATCACACACTGGTAAAATCACACGATGGTATAATCACAGACTGGTATAATCACAGACTGGTATAATCACAGGCTGGTACAACCACAGACTGGTATATTCACAGACTGGTATAAACACAGACTGGTATCATCACAGACTGGTAGAATCACACACTGGTATATTCACACACTGGTAAAATCACAGACTGGTATAATCACAAACTGTTATAATCACAGACTGGAGTAATCACAGACTGGTGCAATCACAGACTCTTATAATCACCGATTGGTACAATTACATACTGGTATAAGCACACACTGGTATAATCATGGACTGGTACAATCACACACTGGTATATTCACAGACTGGTATAATCATAGACTGGAATAATCACACAATCATACAATCACAGACTGGTACAATCACAGCCTGGTATAATCACAGACTGGTACAATCACAGACTGGTATAATCACAGACTGGTATAATCACAGACTGGTATAAACACAGACTGGTATAATCACAGACTGGTACAAACACACACTGGTATATTCACAGACTGGTAAAATCACAGACTGGTATAATCACAAACTGATATAATCACAGACTGGAGTAATCACAGACTGGTAGAATCAAAGACTGGTACAATCACAGACTGGTATAATCACAGACTGGTGTAATCACAGACTGGTATAATCACAGACTGGTGTAATCACAGACTGGTATAATCACAGACTGGTGTAATCACAGACTGGTATAATCACAGACTGGTGTAATCCATGACAGGTAATATCACACACTTGTATATTCACAAACTGGTATAATCACAAACTGCTATAATCACAGGCTGCTATAATCACAGACTGCTATAATCACAGACTGGTATAATCACAGACTGTTATAATCACACATTGTTATAATCATTGACTGGTGTAATCACAGACTACAACAATCACACACTGGTATATTCACACATTGGTATAATCTCAAACTGTTATAATCACAGACTGGTACAGTTACATGTTGGTATAATCACATACTGGTATAACCACACACTGATATAAGCACAGACTAGTATAATCACACACTGGTACAATCACAGACTGGTATAATCACTGACTGGTATAATCACACACTGGTGTAATCAAAAACTGATGTAATCACAGACTGGTACAATCACACACTGCTACATTCACACACTGGTATAGTCACACACTGGCATAATCACACACTGGTATAATCACACACTGGTATATTCACACACTGGTAAAATCACAGACTGGTATAATCACAAACTGTTATAATCACAGACTGGAGTAATCACAGACTGGTACAATCACAGCCTCTTATAATCACCGATTGGTACAATTACATACTGGTATAAGCACACACTGGTATAATCATGGACTGGTACAATCACACACTGGTATATTCACAGACTGGTATAATCATAGACTGGAATAATCACACAATCATATAATCACAGACTGGTACAATCACAGCCTGGTATAATCACAGGCTGGTACAATCACAGACTGGTATAATCACAGACTGGTATAATCACAGACTGTTATAAACACAGACTGGTATAATCACAGACTGGTACAAACACACACTGGTATATTCACAGACTGGTAAAATCACAGACTGGTATAATCACAAACTGATATAATCACAGACTGGAGTAATCACAGACTGGTAGAATCAAAGACTGGTACAATCACAGACTGGTATAATCACAGACTGGTGTAATCACAGACTGGTATAATCACAAACTGGTATAATCACAGGCTGCTATAATCACAGACTGCTATAATCACAGGCTGGTATAATCACAGACTGTTATAATCACACATTGTTATAATCACTGACTGGTGTAATCACAGACTACAACAATCACACACTGGTATATTCACACATTGGTATAATCTCAAACTGTTATAATCACAGACTGGTACAGTTACATGTTGGTATAATCACATACTGGTATAACCACACACTGATATAAGCACAGACTAGTATAATCACACACTGGTACAATCACAGACTGGTATAATCACTGACTGGTATAATCACACAATGGTGTAATCAAAAACTGATGTAATCACAGACTGGTACAATCACACACTGCTACATTCACACACTGGTATAGTCACACACTGGCATAATCACACACTGGTATAATCACACACTGCTATAATCACACACTGGTATAATCACAGACTGGAATAATCACAGACTTCTACAATCACAGACTGGTATAATCACGCACCGGTATAGTCGCACACTGGTATAATTGCAGACTGGTATAATCACAGACTGTTACAATCACACTCTGGCATAATCACATAATGGTATAATCACAGGCTGGTATAATCACACACTGGTATAATCACAGACTGGTATAATCACAGACTGGTGTAATCACAGACTGGTATAATCACACAGTGGTATAAGCACAGACTGGTATAATCACAGACTGCTATAATCAAAGATTGGTAGAATCACAAACTGGTACAATCACATACTGGTATAATCACAGACTGGTATAATCACAGACTGGTAGAATCACAGACTGATATAATCACAGACTGGTGTAATCACAGACTGGAAAAATCACACACTGGTATATTCACACACTGGTTTAATCACAGACTGGTATAATCACAGACTAGTACAATTACATACCAGTATAATCACACACTGGTATAAACACACACTGGTATAATCACAGACTGGTATAATCAATGACTGGTATAAACACACACTGGTATAATCTCTCACTGTTGTAATCAGACACTGGTATAATCACACACTGGTACAATCACAGATTTGTATTATCACAGACAGTTAAATCACAGACTGGTATAATAACAGACTGGTGCTATCAAGGACTGGTATAATCACACACTGGTATAATAACAGTCTGGTGTAATCACAGACTTGTACAATCACACACTCGTATATACACTTAGTGGTATAATCACAGACTGGTATAATCACAGACTGGTATAATCACACACTGGTATAATCACACACTGGTATAATCACACACTGGGCTAATCACAGACAGGTATAATCACAGACTGTTACAAACACAGACTAGTGTAATCACAGACTGGTAGAATCACACACTGGTATAATCACACACTGGTATAATCACAGACTGGTATAATCACAGACTGGTACAATTACATACTGGTATAAGTACACACTGGTATAATCACACACTGGTATAATCACACGATGGTATAATCACAGACTGGTATAATCACAGACTGGTATAATCACAGACTGGTACAACCACAGACTGGTATATAAATAGGCTGGTATATCACAGACTGGTACAATCACACACTGGTATATTCACACACAGGTAAAATCACAGACTGGTATAATCACAAACTGGTATAATCACAGACTGGAGTAAGCACAGACAGGTACAATCACACACTGGTAGATTCACATACGGCTATAATCACAGAAAAGTATAATCACACACTGGTTTACTCACAGACTGGTGCAATCACAGACTGGTTCAATCACACACTGGTATATTCACACACTGGTATAATCACAGACTGGCAGAATCACAGACTGGTACAATTACATACTGGTATACGCACACATTGGTATAATCACAGACTGGTGTAATCAAAGACTGGTACAATCACGCACTGGTATATTCACACACTGGTATAATCACAGACTGGTACAATTACATAATGGTATAATCACACAATGGTATAATCACAGACTGGTACAAACACCGACTGGTATTATCAAGGACTAGCATATTCACACACTGGTATAATCAGAGACTGGTGTAATCACAGACAGGTACAATCAGACACAAGTATATTCACTTACTGGTATAATCACAGACTGGTATAATCACAGACTGGTATAATAACACACTGGTATAATCACACGATGGTATAATCACAGACTGGTACAATAACAAACTGGTATAATCACGCACCACTATGATCACACTCTGGTCTACTCACAGACTGGTATACTCACAGACTGGTATAATCACACAATGGTATAATCACAGACTGGTGTAATCACAGACTGGGACAATCACACATTGGTAGATTCACATACTGGGATAATCACAAACTGGTATAATCACACACTGGTTTAATCACAGACTAGTGTAATCACAGACTGGTACAATCACACACTGGTACATTCACACACTGGTATAATCACAGACTGGTATAATCACAGACTGTTACAATTACATAGTGGTATAAGCACACACTGCTATAATCATGGACTGGTACAATCACACACTGGTATATTCACACACTGGTAAAATCACAGACTGGTATAACCTCACAATGGTATACTCACAGACTGGTACAATCACAGGCTGGTATAATCACAGACTGGTATAATCATGCACAGGTATAATCACATACTGGTATAATCACAGACAGGTATAATCACAGACGGGTATGATCACAGACTGGTACAATCACAGACTGGTATAATCACAGACTGGTATGATCACAGACTGGTATAAACACAGACTGGTATAATCACAGACTGGTACAATCACAGACTGGAGTAATCACAGACTGGTTCATTCACAGACTGGTATAATCAGACACTGGTATAATTACAAATAACAACAGAAAATGCTGGAAAAACTCAGCAGGTCAGGCAACATCCGTGGAGAGAAATTATAGTTGACGTTTTGGGTGAAAACCCTGCAGTATTTTGCTATCGTACTGGTGTAATTACACACTGGTACAAGCAAAGACTGGTATAATCACAGACTGGTATATTCACACACCGGCATAATCACACACTGGCATAATCACAGACTGGTATAAACACAGACTGGTATAATCACAGACTGGTACAATCACAGACTGGAGTAATCACAGGCTGGTACAATAACACACGGGTATAATCACATATTGGTATGATCACAGACTGGAATAATCACAGACTGGTACAATCACAGACTGATATATACACAGACTGGTGTATTCACAGACTGGTATAATGAAAGACTGGTGTAATCCATGACAGGTAAAATCACACACTGGTATATTCACAAACTGGTATAATCACAAACCGGTATAATCACAGACTGTTATAATCACTGACTGGTATAATCACAGACTGGAACAATCACACACTGGAATAATCACAGACTGGTATAATCACAGACTGGTACAAGCACAGACTGGTATAATCACGCATGGGAATAATCACACACTGGTATATTCACACACTGGTAAAATCACAGACTGGTATAATCACAAACTGGCATAATCACACACTGGTATATTCACACACTGGTATAATCACAGACTGGTGCAGTTACATGCTGGTATAATCACATACTGGTATAATCACAGACTGGTATAATCAGACACTGGTATAATTACAAATAACAACAGAAAATGCTGGAAATACTCAGCAGGTCAGGCAACATCCATGGAGAGAAATTTGAGTTGACGTCTCGGGTCAAAACCCTGCAGTATTTTGCTATCGTACTGGTGTAATTACACACTGGTACAAGCAAAGACTGGTATAATCACAGACTGGTATAATCACTTACCGGTATTATCACACACTGGTATAATCACAGACTAATGTAATCACAGACTGATACAATCACACACTGGTATATTCACATACTGGTACAAACATAGACTGGTATAATCACAGACTGGTATAATCGCACACTGGAATAATCACAGACTGGGGTAATCACAGACTGGTACAATCACACACTGGTATATTCATGCACTGTTATAATCACAGACTGGTATAATCACAGACTGGTACAATCAAAGACTGTTATAATCACAGACATGCATAAACAGACACTGGTATACTCACAGACTGGTTTAACCACCCACTGGTATAATCACACACTGGTGTAATCACACACTGGTATAATCACACACTGCAATAATCAAACACTGGTATAATCACAGACTGGTATAATCAAAGGCTAGTACAATCACAGACTGGTATAATAAGAGACTGGCATTATCACACACTGGTACAATCACACAGTGATATAATCACAGACTCATATAATAACACACTGGTATAATCGCAGACTGGTATAATCACAGATTGGCATAATCACAGACTTGTACAATCACAGGCTGGTATAATCACTGACGGGTATTATCACACACTGGTATAATCACAGACTGATGTAATCACAGACTGATACAATCACACACTGGTATATTCACATACTGGTGTATTCATAGACTGGTATAATCACAAACTGCTTCAATTACATACTGGTATAATCACACATTGGTATAATCAGAGACTGGTACAAACATAGACTGGTATAATCAGAGACTAGTATAATCACACACTGGTATAGTCACAGACTGGGGTAATCACAGGCTGGTACAATCACACACTGGTATATTCACACACTAGTATAAACACAGACTGGTATAATCACAGACTGGTACAATCAAAGACTCTTATAATCAAAGACTTGTATAATCACACACTGATATAATCACAGACTGGTTAAATCACACTCTGGTATAATCACAGTCTGGTGAAATCACACACTGGTATAATCACACACTGCTATAATCACACACTGGTATAATCACAGACTGGTATAATCACAGGCTAGTACAATCACAGACTGGTATAATCAGAGACTGGTATAATCACACACTGGTACAATCATACAGTGATATAATCACAGACTCATATAATCACACACTGGTATAATCACAGACTGGTATAATCACAGACTGGTACAATCACACACTGGTTCAATTACATACTGGTATAATCACACATTAGTATAATCACAGACTGGTACAAACATAGACTGGTATAATCACAGACTGGTATAATCACACATTGGTATATTCACAGACTGGGGTAATCACAGGCTGGTACAATCACACACTGGTATATTCACACACTGGCATAATCACAGACTGGTATAATCACAGACGGGTACAATCAAAGACTGTTATAATCAAAGCCTTGTATAATCACACACTGGTATAATCACAGACTCGTTTCATCACACACTGGTATAATCACAGACTGGTGTAATCACACACTGGTATAATCACAGACTGGTATAATCACAGACTGGTACAATTACATACTGGTATAAGCACACACTGGTATAATCACACACTGGTATAATCACACGATGGTATAATCACAGACTGGTATAATCACAGACTGGTACAACCACAGACTGGTATAAAAATAGGATGGTATAAGCACAGACTGGTACAATCACACACTGGTATATCCACACACAGGTAAAATCACAGACTGGTATAATCACAAACTGGTATAATCACAGACTGGAATAACCACAGGCAAGTACAATCACACACAGGTAGATTCACATACGGCTATAATCACAGAAAAGTATAATCACACACTGATTTACTCACAGACTGGTGTAATCACAGACTGGTACAATCACACACTGGTATATTCACACACTGGTATAATCACAGACTGGTATAATCACAGACAGGTACAATTACATGCTGGTACAATCACACACTGATATAATCACAGACTGGTACAAACACAGACTTGTATTATCAAGGACTGATATAATCACACACTGCTATAATCACAGACTGTTGTAATCACAGACTGGTACATTCAGACACTGGTATATTCACTTACAGGGATAATCACAGACAGGTATAATCACAGACTGGTACAATCACACACTGGTATAATCTCACAATGGTATAATCATAGACTGGTACACTCACAGACAGGTATAATCACGCACCGCTATGATCACACTCTGGTCTATTCACAGACTGGTGTAATCACAGGCTGGAAAAATCACACACTGGTATATTCACAGACTGGTATAATCACAGACTGGTATCATCACAGACTAGTACAATTACATGCCAGTATAATCGCACATTGGTATAATCACACAACGGTGTAATCACAGACTGGTATAATCAATGACTGGTATAAACACACATGTATAATCACACACTGTTATAGTCACACACGGGTATAATCACACGCTGGTACAATCACAGATTTGTACTATCACAGACTGGTATAATCACAGACTGGTATAATCACAGACTAGTACAATTACATACCAGTATAATCGCACACTGGTATAATCACACACTGGTATAATCACACACTGGTATAATCACACACTGGTACAATCACAGATTTGTATTATCACAGACTAGTGTAATCACAGACTGGTACAAACACACACTGGTATATTCACACACTGGTATAATCACAGACTGGTATAATCACAGACTGGTACAATTACATACTGGTATAAGCACACACTGGTATAATCACACACTGGTATAATCACACGATGGTATAATCACAGACTGGTATAATCACAGGCTGGTACAACCACAGACTGGTATAAAAATAGGATGGTATAATCACAGACTGGTACAATCACACACTGGTATATCCACACACAGGTAAAATCACAGACTGGTATAATCACAAACTGGTATAATCACAGACTGGAATAACCACAGACAGGTACAATCACACACAGGTAGATTCACATAAGGCTATAATCACAGAAAAGTATAATCACACACTGATTTACTCACAGACTGGTGTAATCACAGACTGGTACAATCACACACTGGTATATTCACACACTGGTATAATCACAGACTGGCATAATCACAGACTGGTACAATTACATATTGGTATATGCACACATTGGTATAATCACAGACTGGTGTAATCAAAGACTGGTACAATCACACACTGGTATATTCACACACTGGTATAATCACAGGCTGGTACAATTACATAATGGTATAATCACACACTGGTATAATCATAGACTGGTACAAACACCGACTGGTATTATCAAGGACTGGTATATTCACACACTAGTATAATCAGAGACTGGTGTAATCACAGACTGGTACAATCAGACACAAGTATATTCACTTACTGGTATAATCACAGACTGGTATAATCACAGACTGGTATAATAACACACTGGTATAATCACACGATGGTATAATCACAGACTGGTACAATAACAGACTGGTATAATCACACACCGCTATGATCACACTCTGGTCTATTCACAGACTGTTATACTCACAGACTGGTATAATCACAGACTGGAGTAATCACGGACTGGTACAATCACAGACTGTTATAATCACAGACTGGTATAATCACACACTGGTATAATCACAGACTGGTGTAATCACAGGCTGGGACAATCACACATTGGTAGATTCACATACTGGTATAATCACAAACTGGTATAATCACACACTGGTTTAATCACAGACTAGTGTAATCACAGACTGGTACAATCACACACTGGTACATTCACACACTGGTATAATCACAGGCTGGTATAATCACAGACTGTTACAATTACATAGTGGTATAAGCACACACTACTATAATCATGGACTGGTACAATCACACACTGGTATATTCACACACTGGTAAAATCACAGACTGGTATAATCACACAATGGTATACACACAGACTGGTACAATCAAAGACTGGTATAATCACAGACTGGTATAATCATGCACAGGTATAATCACACACTGGTATAATCACAGACAGGTATAATCACAGACGGGTATGATTACAGACTGGTACAATCACAGACTGGTATAATCACAGACTGGTATGATCACAGACTGGTATAAACACAGACTGGTATAATCACAGACTGGTACAATCACAGACTGGAGTAATCACAGATTGGTTCATTCACAGAGTGGTATAATCAGACACTGTTATAATTGCAAATAACAACAGAAAATGCTGGAAAAACTCAGCAGGTCAGGCAACATCCGTGGAGAGAAATTTCAGTTGACGTTTCGGGTCAATACCATGCAGTATTTTGCTATCGTACTGGTGTAATTACACACTGGTACAAGCAAAGACTGGTATAATCACAGACTGGTACATTCACACACCGGCATAATCACACACTGGCATAATCACAGACTGGTATAAACACAGACTGGTACAATCACAGACTGGTATAATCACAGACTGGTACAATCACAGACTGGTAGAATCACAGACTGGTACAATCACAGACTGATATATTCACAGACTGCTGTATTCACAGACTGGTATAATCAAGCACTGGTATGATCACAGACTGGAATAATCACAGACAGGTGTAATCACAGACTGGTAGAATCACAGACTGGTACAATCACAGACTGATATATTCACAGACTGCTGTATTCACAGACTGGTATAATCAAAGACTGGTGTAATCCATGACAAGTAAAATCACACTCTGGTATATTCACAAACTGGTATAATCACAAACCGGTATAATCACAGACTGGTATAATCACAGACTGGTATAATCACAGACTGGTATAATCACAGACTGGTACAAACAGAGACTGGTATAACTACAGACTGTTATAATCACACATTGTTATAATCACTGACTGGTGTAATCACAGACTGGAACAATCACACACTGGAATAATCACAGACTGGTATAATCACAGACTGGTACAAGCATAGACTGGTATAATCACAGACTGGTATAATCACGCACGGGTATAATCACACACTGGTATAATCACACACTGGTATATTCACACACTGGTAAAATCACAGACTGGTATAATCAAAAACTGGTATAATCACACACTGGTATGATCACAGATGGGTATAATCACACACTGGTATAATCACAAACTGGCATAATCACAGGCTGGTATAATCAGACACTGGTATAATTACAAATAACAACAGAAAATGCTGGAAATACTCAGCAGGTCAGGCAATATCCGTGGAGAGAAATTTGAGTTGACATTTCGGGTCAAAACCCTGCAGTATTTTGCTATCGTACATGTGTAATTACACACTGGTGCAAGCAAAGACTGGTATAATCACAGACTGGTATAATGACACACTGGCATAATCACACACTGGCATAATCACAGACTGGTATAATCACAGACTGGCATAATCACAGACTGGTACAATCACAGACTGGTATAATTACTGACCAGTATTATCACACACTGTTATAATCACAGACTGATGTAATCACAGACTGATACAATCACACACTGGTATATTCACATACTGGTACAAACATAGACTGGTATAATCACAGACTGGTATAATCGCACACTGGAATAATCACAGACTGGGGTAATCACAGACTAGTACAATCACACACTGGTATATTCATACACTGTTATAATCACAGACTGGTATAATCACAGACTGGTACAATCAAAGACTGTTATAATCACAGACATGTATAAACAGACACTGGTATACTCACAGACTGGTTTAACCACACACTGGTATAATCACACACTGGTGTAATCACACACTGCAATAATCACACACTGGTATAATCACAGACTGGTATAATCAAAGGCTAGTACAATCACAGACTGGTATAATCAGAGACTGGTATTATCACACACTGGTACAATCACACAGTGATATAATCACAGACTCATATAATAACACACTGGTATAATCACAGATTGGTATAATCAGAGACTTGTACAATCACAGGCTGGTATAATCACTGACGGGTATTATCACACACTGGTATAATCACAGACTGATGTAATCACAGACTGATACAATCACACACTGGTATATTCACATACTGGTATATTCATAGACTGGTATAATCACAAACTGCTTCAATTACATACTGGTATAATCACACATTGGTATAATCAGAGACTGGTACAAACATAGACTGGTATAATCAGAGGCTGGTATAATCACACACTGGTATAGTCACAGACTGGGGTAATCACAGGCTGGTACAATCACACACTGGTATATTCACACACTGGTATAATCACAGACTGGTATAATCACAGACGGGTACAATCAAAGACTGTTATAATCAAAGCCTTGTATAATCACACACTGGAGTAATCACAGACTGGCTTCCTCACACACTGGTATAATCACAGACTGGTTTCCTCACACACTGGTATAATCACACACTGCTATAATCACGCACTGGTATAATCACAGACTGGTACATTCAGACACTGGTATAATCACTTACAGGGATAATCACAGACTGGTATAATCACACACTGGTATATTCACACACTGGTATAATCTCACAATGGTATAATCATGGACTGGCACACTCACAGACTGGTATAATCATGCACCGCTATGATCACACTCTGGTCTATTCACAGACTGGTATAATCACAGACTGGTATAATCACAGACTGGTGTAATCACAGGCTGGAAAAATCACACACTGGTATATTCACACACTGGTATAATCACAGACTGGTATCATCACAGACTAGTACAATTACATGCCAGTATAATCGCACATTCGTATAATCACACACTGGTATAATAACACACTGGTATAATCACACACTGATATAGTCACACACGGGTATAATCACACACTGGAACAATCACAGATTTGTACTATCACAGACTGGTATAATCACAGACTGGTATAATCACAGACTAGTACAATTACATACCAGTATAATCGCACACTGGTATAATCACACACTGGTATAATCACACACTGGTATAATCACACACTGGTACAATCACAGATTTGTATTATCACAGACTGGTATAATCGCAGAGTGGTATAATCACAGACTGGTATAATCACAGACTGGTAGAATCGCAGATTGGTATAATCACACACTGCTTTAATCACACACAGTTATAATCACACTCTGGCATAATCACACACTGGTACTATCACAGATTTGTATAATCACAGACTGGTATAGTCACACACTGGCATAATCATAGACTGCTATAATCACAGACTAACATAATCATAGACTTGCACAATCACAGATTGGTATAATCACAGACTGCTTTAATCAGACACTGGTTTAATCACAAACTGGTGTAATCACAGACTGGTACAATCACACACTGGTATATTCAAACACTGGTATAATCACAGACTGGTATAATCACAGACTGGTACAATTACATGCTGGTACAATCACACACTGGTATAATCACAGACTGGTACAAACACAGACTTGTATTATCATGGACTGATATAATCACACACTGCTATAATCACAGACTGTTGTAATCACAGACTGGTACATTCAGACACTGGTATAATCACTTACAGGGATAATCACAGACTGGTATAATCACAGACTGGTATAATCACACACTGGTATAATCTCACAATGGTATAATCATAGACTGGTACACTCACAGACTGGTATAATCATGCACCGCTATGATCACACTCTGGTCTATTCACAGACTGGTATAATCACAGACTGGTATAATCACAGACTGGTGTAATCACAGGCTGGAAAAATCACACACTGGTATATTCACACACTGGTATAATCACAGACTGGTATCATCACAGACTAGTACAATTACATGCCAGTATAATCGCACATTCGTATAATCACACACTGGTATAATAACACACTGGTATAATCACACACTGATATAGTCACACACGGGTATAATCACACACTGGAACAATCACAGATTTGTACTATCACAGACTGGTATAATCACAGACTGGTATAATCACAGACTAGTACAATTACATACAAGTATAATCGCACACTGGTATAATCACACACTGGTATAATCACACACTGGTATAATCACACACTGGTACAATCACAGATTTGTATTATCACAGACTGGTCTAATCACAGACTGGTATAATCACAGACTGGTATAATCACAGACTGGTAGAATCGCAGATTGGTATAATCACACACTGCTTTAATCACACACAGTTATAATCACACACTGGTACTATCACAGATTTGTATAATCACAGACTGGTATAGTCACACACTGGCATAATCATAGACTGCTATAATCACAGACTAACATAATCATAGACTTGTACAATCACAGATTGGTATAATCACAGACTGCTTTAATCAGACACTGGTTTAATCACAAACTGGTGTAATCACAGCCTGGTACAATCACACACTGGTATATTCAAACACTGGTATAATCACAGACTGGTATAATCACAGACTGGTTCAATTACATACTGGTATAAGCACACACTGGTATAATCACAGACTGGTGTAATCACAGACTGGTACAGTCAAACACTGGTATACACTGGTATAATCACAGACTGGTACAATTAAATACTGGTATAATCACACACTGGTATAATCACAGACTGGTACAAACACAGACTGGTATTATCAAGGACTGGTATAATCACAGACTGGTGTAATCAAAGACTGGTACAATCAGACACTGGTATATGAACTTACTGGTATAATCACAGACTGGTATAATCACAGACTGGTAAAATCACACACTGGTAAAATCACACGATGGTATAATCACAGACTGGTATAATCACAGGCTGGTACAACCACAGACTGGTATATTCACAGACTGGTATAATCACAGACTGGTATAAACACAGACTGGTATCATCACAGACTGGTAGAATCACACACTGGTATATTCACACACTGGTAAAATCACAGACTGGTATAATCACAAACTGTTATCATCACAGACTGGAGTAATCACAGACTGGTACAAGCACAGACTCTTATAATCACAAACTGGTACAATTACTTACTGGTATAAGCACACACTGGTATAATCACGGACTGGTACAATCACACACTGGTATATTCACAGACTGGTATAATCATAGACTGGTATAATCAAACAATCATATAATCACAGACTGGTACAATCACAGCCTGGTATAATCACAGACTGGTATAATCACGCACAGGTATAATCAACACTGGTATATTCACAGACTGGTATAAACATAGACTGGTATAATCACACAATCATATAATCACAGACTGGTACAATCACAGACTGGTATAATCATAGACTAGTTTAATCACAGACTGGTATAAACACAGACTGGTATAATCACAGACTGGTACAATCACACACTGGTATATTCACAGACTGGTAAAATCAGAGGCTGGTATAATCACAAACTGGTATAATCACAGACTGGAGTAATCACAGACTGGTAGAATCAAAGACTGGTACAATTACAGACTGGTATAATCACAGACTGGTGTAATCACAGACAGGTAAAATCACACACTTGTATATTCACAAACTGGTACAATTACTTACTGGTATAAGCACACACTGGTATAATCACGGACTGGTACAATCACACACTGGTATATTCACAGACTGGTATAATCATAGACTGGTATAATCACACAATCATATAATCACAGACTGGTACAATCACAGCCTGGTATAATCACAGACTGGTATAATCACGCACAGGTATAATCACACACTGGTATATTCACAGACTGGTATAATCATAGACTGGTATAATCACACAATCATATAATCACAGACTGGTACAATCACAGACTGGTATAATCATCGACTGGTTTAATCACAGACTGGTATAAACACAGACTGGTATAATCACAGACTGGTACAATCACACACTGGTATATTCACAGACTGGTAAAATCAGAGACTGGTATAATCACAAACTGGTATAATCACAGACTGGAGTAATCACAGACTGGTAGAATCAAAGACTGGTACAATTACAGACTGGTATAATCTCAGACTGGTGTAATCACAGACAGGTAAAATCACACACTTGTATATTCACAAACTGGTATAATCACAAACTGGTATAATCACAGACTGCTATAATCACAGACTGCTATAATCACAGACTGGTATAATCACAGACTGTTATAATCACACATTGTTATAATCAGTGACTGGTGTAATCACAGACTGGAACAATCACACACTGGTATATTCACACATCGGTATAATCAAAGACTGTTATAATCACAGACTGGTACAGTTACATGCTGGTATAATCACATACTGGTATAACCACACACTGATATAATCACAGACTGGTATAATCACACACTGGTACAATCACAGACTGGTATAATCACTGACTGGTATAATCACACACTGGTATAATCGAAAACTGATGTAATCACAGACTGGTACAATCACACACTGCTACATCCACACACTGGTATAGTCACACACTGGCATAATCACACACTGGTATAATCACACACTGCTATAATCATACACTTGTATTATCACAGACTGCTATAATCAAAGACTGGTAGAATCAGAAACTGGTACAATCACATACTGGTATAATCACAGACTGGTGCAAACACAGACTGATATAATCACAGACTGGTATAATCACAGACTAGTACAATTACATACCAGTATAATCACACACTGGTATAAGCACACACTGGTACAATCACAGACTGGTATAATCAATGACTGGTATAAACACACACTGGTATAATCACTCACTGTTGTAATCACACACTGGTATAATCACACACTGGTACAATCACAGTTTTGTATTATCACAGACAGGTAAAATCACAGACTGGTATAATAACAGACTGGTGTTATCAAGGACTGGTATAATCACACACTGGTATAATAACAGTCTGGTGTAATCAAATACTTCTACACTCACACACTCGTATATACACTTAGTGGTATAATCACAGACTGGTGTAATCATAGACTGGTACAATCACACACTGGTATATTCACACACTGGTATAATCACAGACTGGTATAATCACAGACTGGTACAATTACACACTGGTATAAGCACACACTGGTATAATCACACACTGGTATAATCACAGACTCATATAATCACACACTGGTATAATCACAGACTGGCATAATCACAGACTGGTACAATCACACACTGGTTCAATTACATACTGGTATAATCACAGACTGGCATAATCACACATTGGTATAATCACAGACTGGTACAAACATAGACTGGTATAATCACAGACTGGTATAATCACACACTGGTATAATCACAGACTGGTGTAATCATAGACTGGTACAATCACACACTGGTATATTCACACACTGGTATAATCACAGACTGGTATAATCACAGACTGGTACAATTACATACTGGTATAAGCACACACTGGTATAATCACACACTGGTATAATCACACACTGGTATAATCACAGACTGGTATAATCACAGGTTAGTACAATCACAGACTGGTATAATCAGAGACTGGTATAATCACACACTGGTACAATCATACAGTGATATAATCACAGACTCATATAATCACACACTGGTATAATCACAGACTGGCATAATCACAGACTGGTACAATCACACACTGGTTCAATTACATACTGGTATAATCACAGACTGGCATAATCACACATTGGTATAATCACAGACTGGTACAAACATAGACTGGTATAATCACAGACTGGTATAATCACACACTGGTATAATCACAGACTGGTGTAATCATAGACTGGTACAATCACACACTGGTATATTCACACACTGGTATAATCACAGACTGGTATAATCACAGACTGGTACAATTACATACTGGTATAAGCACACACTGGTATAATCACACACTGGTATAATCACACACTGGTATAATCACAGACTGGTATAATCACAGGCTAGTACAATCACAGACTGGTATAATCAGAGACTGGTATAATCACACACTGGTACAATCATACAGTGATATAATCACAGACTCATATAATCACACACTGGTATAATCACAGACTGGCATAATCACAGACTCATATAATCACACACTGGTATAATCACACACTGGTATAATCACAGACTGGCATAATCACACATTGGTATAATCACAGACTGGTACAAACATAGACTGGTATAATCACAGACTGGTATAATCACACACTGGTATAATCACAGACTGGGGTAATCACAGGCTGGTACAATCACACACTGGTATATTCACACACTGCTATAATCACAGACTGGTATAATCACAGACGGGTACAATCAAAGACTGTTATAATCAAAGCCTTGTATAATCACACACTGGTATAATCACAGACTGGTTTCATCACACACTGGTATAATCACACACTGCTACAATCACACACTGGTATAATCACAGACTGGCACAATTACATGCTGGTACAATCACACACTGGTATAATCGCAGACTGGCACAATTACATGCTGGTACAATCACACACTGCTATAATCACAGACTGTTGTAATCACAGACTGGTACATTCAGACACTGGTATATTCACTTACAGGGATAATCACAGACTGGTATAATCACAGACTGGTATAATCACACACTGGTATAATCTCACAATGGTATAATCATAGACTGGTACACTCACAGACTGGTATAATCATGCACCGCTATGATCACACTCTGGTCTATTCACAGACTGGTATAATCACAGACTGGTATAATCACAGACTGGTGTAATCAGAGGCTGGAAAAATCACACACTGGTATATTCACACACTGGTATAATCACAGACTGGTACAATCAAAGATTTCTATTATCACAGACTGTTATAATCACAGACTGGTATAATCACAGACTGGTATAATCACAGACTGGTAGAATCGCAGATTGGTATAATCACACACTGTTTTAATCACACACTGTTATAGTCACACACGGGTATAATCACATGCTGGTACAATCACAGATTTGTATTATCACAGACTGGTATAATCACAGACTGGTATAATCACAGACTAGTACAATTACATACCAGTATAATCGCACACAGGTATAATCACACAATGGTATAATCACAGACTAGTATAATCACTGACTTGTATAATCACACACTGGTATAATCACACACTGGTATAGTCACACACTGGTATAATCACACACTGGTACAATCACAGATTTGTATTATCACAGACTGGTATAATCACAGACTGGTATAATCACAGACTGGTATAATCACATACTGGTAGAATCTCAGATTGGTATAATCACACACTGCTTTAATCACACACAGTTATAATCACACACTGGCATAATCACACACTGGTACTATCACAGATTTGTATAATCACAGACTGGTATAGTCACACACTGGCATAATCATAGACTGCTATAATCACAGACTTACATAATCATAGACTTGTACAATCACAGATTGGTATAATCACAGACTGCTTTAATCAGACACTGGTTTAATCACAAAGTGGTGTAATCACAGTCTGGTACAATCAGACACTGGTATATTCACACACTGGTATAATCACAGACTGGTATAATCACAGACTGGTTCAATTACATACTGGTATAAGCACACACTGGTATAATCACAGACTGGTATAATCACAGACAGGTATTATCACAGGCTAGTATAATCACACACTGGTATAATCACAGACTGGCGTAATCACAGACTGGTACAGTCAAACACTGGTATACACTGGTATAATCAGAGACTGGTACAATTAAATACTGGTATAATCACAGACTGGTATAATCACAGACTGGTACAAACACAGACTGGTACAATCAGACACTGATATATTAACTTACTGGTATAACCACAGACTGGTATAATCACAGACTGGTAAAATCACACACTTGTAAAATCACACGATGGTATGATCACAGACTGGTCTATTCACAGACTGGTATAATCACAGACTGGTATAATCACAGACTGGTATAAACACAGACTGGTTTCATCACAGACTCGTAGAATCACACACTGGTATATTCACACACTGGTAAAATCACAGACTGGCATAATCACAAACTGTTATAATCACAGACTGGTATAATCACACACCGGTATGATCACACACTGGGCTAATCACAGACAGGTATAATCACAGACTGGTACAAACACAGACTAGTGTAATCACAGACTGGTACAATCACACACTGGTATATTCACACACTGGTATAATCACAGACTGGTATAATCACAGACTGGTACAATTACATACTGGTATAAGCACAAACTGGTATAATCACACACTGGTATAATCACACGATGGTATAATCACAGACTGGTGCAATCACACACTGGTATATTCATACACTGTTATAATCACAGACTGGTATAATCACACACTGGTATAATCACACGATGGTATAATCACAGACTGGTACAATCACACACTGGTATATTCATACACAGTTATAAACACACACTGGTATACTCACAGACTGGTTTAATCACACACTGGTATAATCACACACTGGTGTAATCACACACTGGTATAATCACACACTGCAAAAATCACACACTGGTATAATCACAGGCTGGTATAATCAAAGGCTAGTACAATCACAGACTGGTATAATCAGAGACTGGTATTATCACACACTTGTACAATCACACAGTGATATAACCACAGACACATATAATAACACACTGGTATAATCACAGACTGGTATAATCACAGATTGGTATAATCACAGACTTGTACAATCACAGGCTGGTATAATCACTGACGGGTATTATCACACACTGGTATAATCACAGACTGGTGTAATCACAGACTGATACAATCACACACTGGTATATTCACATACTGCTATATTCATAGACTGGTATAATCACAAACTGCTTCAATTACATACTGGTATAATCACACATTGGTATAATCAGAGACTGGTACAAACATAGACTGGTATAATCACACACTGGTATAGTCACAGACTGGGGTAATCACAGGCTGGTACAATCACACACTGGTATATTCACACACTGGTATAATCACAGACTGGTATAATCACCGACTGGTACAATCAAAGACTCTTATAATCAAAGACTTGTATAATCACACGCTGATATAATCACAGATTGGTTTAATCACACACTGGTATAATCACAGTCTGGTGAAATCACACACTGGTATAATCACACACTGGTATAATCACAGACTGGTATAATCACAGGCTAGTACAATCACAGACTGGTATAATCAGAGACTGGTATAACCACACACTGGTACAATCATACAGTGATATAATCACAGACTCATATAATCACACACTGGTATAATCACAGACTGGTATAATCACAGACTGGTACAATCACACACTGGTTCAATTACATACTGGTATAATCACACATTGGTATAATCACAGGCTGGTACAAACATAGACTGGTATAATCACAGACTGGTATAATCACACACTGGTATAATCACAGACTGGGGTAATCACAGGCTGGTACAATCACACACTGGTATATTCACACACTGCTATAATCACAGACTGGTATAATCACAGATGGGTACAATCAAAGACTGTTATAATCAAAGCCTTGTATAATCACAAACTGGTATAATCACAGACTGGTTTCATCACACACTGGTATAATCACACACTGCTATAATCACACACTGGTATAATCACAGACTGGTACAAACACAGACCTGTATTATCAAGGACTGATATAATCACACACTGCTATAATCACAGACTGGTATAATCACAGGCTAGTACAATCACAGACTAGTATAATCAGAGACTGGTATAACCACACACTGGTACAATCATACAGTGATATAATCACAGACTCATATAATCACACACTGGTATAATCACAGACTGGTATAATCACAGACTGGTACAATCACACACTGGTTCAATTACATACTGGTATAATCACACATTGGTATAATCACAGGCTGGTACAAACATAGACTGGTATAATCACAGACTGGTATAATCACACACTGGTATAATCACAGACTGGGGTAATCACAGGCTGGTACAATCACACACTGGTATATTCACACACTGCTATAATCACAGACTGGTATAATCACAGATGGGTACAATCAAAGACTGTTATAATCAAAGCCTTGTATAATCACAAACTGGTATAATCACAGACTGGTTTCATCACACACTGGTATAATCACACACTGCTATAATCACACACTGGTATAATCACAGACTGGTACAAACACAGAACTGTATTATCAAGGACTGATATAATCACACACTGCTATAATCACAGACTGTTGTAATCACAGACTGGTACATTCAGACACTGGAATATTCACTTACAGGGATAATCACAGACTGGTATAATCACAGACTGTTATAATCACACACTGGTATAATCTCACAATGGTATAATCATAGACTGGTAAAATCACAGACTGGTATAAACACAGACTGGTGTAATCACAGGCTGGAAAAATCACACACTGGTATATTCACACACTGGTATAATCACAGACTGGTATAATCACAGACTGGTATAATCACAGACTAGTACAATTACATACCAGTATAATTGCACACGGGTATAATCACACAATGATGTAATCACAGACTAGTATAATCACTGACTGGTATAATCACACACTGGTATAATCACACACTGGTATAATCACACACTGGTATAATCACACACTGGTACAATCACAGATTTGTGTTATCACAGACTGGTATAATCACAGACTGGTATAATCGCAGATTGGTAAAATCACACACTGCTTTAATCACACACAGTTATAATCACACACTGGCATAATCACACACTGGCACTATCACAGATTTGTATAATCACAGACTGGTATAGTCACACACTGGCATAATCATAGACTGCTATAATCACAGACTAACATAATCATACACTTGTACAATCACAGATTGGTATAATCACAGACTGCTTTAATCAGACACTGGTTTAATCACAAAGTGGTGTAATCACAGACTGGTACAATCACACACTGGTATATTCACACACTGGTATAATCACAGATTGGTATAATCACAGACAGGTATTATCACAAGCTAGTATAATCACACACTGGTATAATCACAGACTGGTGTAATCACAGACTGGTACAGTCAAACACTGGTATACACTGGTATAATCACAGACTGATACAATTAAATACTTGTATAATCACACACTGGTATAATCACAGACTGGTACAAACACAGATTGGTATTATCAAGAACTGGTATAATCACAGACTGGTGTAATCACAGATTGGTACAATCAGACACTGATATATTAACTTACTGGTATAATCACAGACTGGTATAATCACAGACTGGTAAAATCACACACTGGTAAAATCACACGATGGTATAATCACAGACTGGTCTATGCACAGACTGGTATAATCACAGACTGGTATAATCACAGGCTGGTACAACCACAGACTGGTACATTCACAGACTGGTATAGTCACAGGCTGGTATAAACACAGACTGGTATCATCACACACTGGTATATTCACACACTGGTAATATCACAGACTGGTATAATCACAAACTGTTATAATCACAGACTGGAGTAATCACCGACTGGTACAATCACAGACTCTTATAATCACAGACTGGTACAATTAATTACTGGTATAAGCACACATTGGTATAATCACGGACTGGTACAATCACACACTGGTATATTCACAGACTGGTATAATCATAGACTGGTATAATCACACAATGATACAATCACAGACTGGTACAATCACAGCCTGTTATAATCACAGACTGGTATAATCACGCACAGGTATAATCACACACTGGTATAATCACAGACTGGTACAATCACAGACTGGAATAATCACAGACTGGTATAATCACAGACTGGTATAAACACAGACTGGTATATTCACAGACTGGTACAAAAAACACACTGGTATATTCACAGACTGATAAAATCACAGACTGGTATAATCACAAACTGGTATAATCACAGACAGGAGTAATCACAGACTGGTAGAATCAAAGACTGGTACAATCACAGACTGGTATAATCACAGAATGGTGTAATCACAGACTGGTATAATCACAGACTGGTGTAATCCATGACAGGTAAAATCACACACTTGTATATTCACAAACTGGTATAACCACAAACTGGTATAATCACAGACTGCTATAATCACAGACTGCTATAATCACAGACTGGTATAATCACAGACTGTTATAATCACACATTGTTATAATCACTGACTGGTGTAATCACAGACTGGAACAATCACACACTGGTATATTCACACATCGGTATAATCACAGACTGTTATAATCACAGACTTGTATAACCACACACTGATATAATCACAGACTGGTATAATCACACACTGGAACAATCACAGACTGGTATAATCACTGACTGGTATAATCACACACTGGTATAATCAAAAACTGATGTAATCACAGACTGGTACAATCACACACTGCTACATTCACACACTGGTATAGTCACACACTGGCATAATCACACACTGGTATAATCACACACTGCTATAATCACACACTGGTAGAATCACAGACTGGAATAATCACAGACTGTTACAATCACACTCTGGCATAATCACATAATGGTATAATCACAGGCTGGTATAATCACACACTGGTATAATCACACCGTGGTATAGGCACAGACTGGTACAATCACAGACTGCTATAATCAAAGATTGATGGAATCACAAACTGTTACAATCACATACTGGTATAATCACAGACTGGTATAATCACAGACTGGTAGAATCACAGACTGGTACAAACACAGACTGATATAATCACAGACTGGTGTAATCACAGACTGGAAAAATCACACACTGGTATATTCACACACTGGTTCAATCACAGACTGGTATAATCACAGACTAGTACAATTACATACCAGTATAATCACACACTGGTATAAACACACACTGGTATAATCACAGACTGCTTTAATCAATGACTGGTATAAACACACACTGGTATAATCACAGACTGCTTTAATCAATGACTGGTATAAACACACACTGGTATAACCACTCACTTTTGTAATCACACACTGGTACAATCACAGATTTGTATTATCACAGACAGGTAAAATCACAGACTGGTATAATAACAGACTGGTGTTATCAAGGACTGGTATAATCATACACTGGTATAATAACAGTCTGGTGTAATCACAGACTTCTACAATCACACACTCGTATATACACTTAGTGGTATAATCACAGACTGGTATAATCACAGACTGGTATAATCACAGACTGGTATAATCACACACTGATATAATCACATGATGGTATAATCACAGATGGGTATAATCACACACTGGTATAATCATAGACTGGTGTAATCTCAGACTGGGACAATCACACATTGGTAGATTCACATACTGGTATAATCACAAACTGGCATAATCACACACTGGTTTAATCACAGACTGGTGTAATCACAGACTGGTACAATCACACACTGGTACATTCACACACTGGTATAATCACAGACTGGTATAATCACAGACTGTTACAATTACGTAGTGGTATAAGCACACACTGGTAAAATCACAGACTGGTATACTCACAGACTGGTACAATCACAGACTGGTATATTCACACACTGGTAAAATCACAGACTGGTATACTCACAGACTGGTACAATCACAGACTGGTACAATCACAGACTGGTATAATCACAGACTGGTATAATCACACAATGGTATACTCACAGACTGGTACAATCACAGACTGGTATAATCACAGACTGGTACAAACACAGACTGGTATAATTACAGACTGTTATAATCACACATTGTTATAATCACTGACTGGTGTAATCACAGACTGGAACAATCACACATTGGATAATCCCACATTGGTATAATCACTGACTGGTACAGTTACATGCTGGTATAATCATATACTGGTATAATCACACACTGGAATAATCACAGGCTGGAATAATCACAGACTGGTATAATCACAGACTGGTGTAATCACAGACTGGTGTAATCACACACTGGTATAATCACACACTGGTAAAATCACAGACTGGTATAATCAAAAACTGGTATAATCACAGACTGGAGTAATCACAGACTGGTATAATCACACACTGGTATAATCACACACTGGTATATTCACACACTGGTAAAATCACAGACTGGTATAATCAAAAACTGGTATAATCACAGACTGGAGTAATCACAGACTGGTATAATCACACACTGGTATAATCACACACTGGTATAATCACACACTGGTATAATCACACACTGGTATAATCACACACTGGTATAATCACACACTGGTATAATCACACACTGGTAAAATCACACACTGGTAAAATCACAGACTGGTATAATCAAAAACTGGTATAATCACAGACTGGAGTAATCACAGACTGGTATAATCATGCACTGGTATAATCACACACTGGTATAATCACACACTGGTATAATCACACACTGGTATAATCACACACTGGTATATTCACACACTGGTAAAATCACAGACTGGTATAATCAAAAACTGGTATAATCACAGACTGGAGTAATCACAGACTGGTATAATCACACACTGGTATAATCACAGACTGGTATGATCACAGACTGGTATATTCACAAACTGGCATAATCACAGCCTGATATAATCACAGACTGGTGCAGTTACATGCTGGTATAATCACATACTGGTGTAATCACACACTGGCATAATCACACACTGGTATAATCAGACGCTGGTATAATTACAGATAACAACAGAAAATGCTGGAAAAACTCAGCAGGTTAGGCAACATCCGTGGAGAGAAATTTGAGTTCACGTTTCGGGTCAAAACCCTGCAGTATTTTGCTATCGTACATGTGTAATTACACACTGGTACAAGCAAAGACTGGTATAATCACAGACTGGTATAATCACACACCGGCATAATCACACACTGGCATAATCACAGACTGGTATAATCACAGACTGGCATAATCACAGACTGGTACAAGCACAGACTGGTATTATCAAGGACTGATATAATCACAGACTGGTGTAATCACAGACTGGTACAATCAGACACAGGTATATTAACTTACTGGTATAATCACAGACTGGTATTATCACAGACTGGTAAAATCACACACTGTTAAAATCACACGATGGTATAATCACACACTGTTATAATCACACACCGGTATGATCACACACTGGGCTAATCACAGACAGGTATAATCACCGACTGGTATTATCAAGGACTGGTATAATCACACACTGGTATAATCAGAGACTGGTGTACTCACAGACTGGTACAATCAGACACGAGTATATTCACTTACTGGTATAATCACAGACTGGTATAATCACAGACTGGTATAATAAAACACTGGTATAATCATACGATGGTATAATCAGAGACTGGTACAACAACAGACTGGTATAATCACGCACCACTATGATCACACTCTGGTCTATTCACAGACTGGTACACTCACAGGCTGGTATAATCACAGACTGGAGTAATCACAGACTGGTACAATCACAGACTGTTATAATCACAGACTGGTATAATCACACACTGGTATAATCACAGACTGGTGTAATCACAGACTGGGACAATCACACATTGGTAGATTCACATACTGGTATAATCACAAGCTGGTATAATCACACACTGGTTTAATCACAGACTGGTGTAATCACAGACTGGTACAATCACACACTGGTACATTCACACACTGGTATAATCACAGACTGGTATAATCACAGACTGTTACAATTACATAGTGGTATAAGCACACACTGCTATAATCATGGATTGGTACAATCACACACTGGTATATTCACACACTGGTAAAATCACAGACTGGTATAATCACACAATGGTATACTCACAGACTGGTACAATCACAGACTGGTATAATCACAGACTGCTATAATCATGCACAGGTATAATCACACACTGGTATATTCACAGACAGGTATAATCACAGACGGGCATGATCACAGACTGGTACAATCACAGACTGGTATAATCACAGGCTGGTATGATCACAGACTGGTATAAACACAGACTGGTATAATCACAGACTGGTACAATCACAGACTGGAGTAATCACAGACTGATTCAATCACAGACTGGTATAATCAGACACTGGTATAATTACAAATAACAACAGAAAATGCTGGAAAAACCCAGCAGGTCAGGCAACATCCGTGGAGAGAAATTTGAGTTGACGTTTCAGTTCAAAACCCTGCAGTATTTTGCTATCGTACTGGTGTAATTACACACTGGTACAAGCAAAGACTGGTATAATCACAGACTGGTATAATCACACACCGGCATAATCACAGACTGGTATAAACACAGACTGATATAATCACAGACTGGTACAATCACAGACTGGAGTAATCACTGACTGGTACAATCACACACGGGTATAATCACATATTGGTATAATCACAGACTGGTATAATCAAGCACTGGTATGATCACAGACTGGAATAATCACAGACTGGTGTAATCGCAGACTGGTAGAATCACAGACTGATACAATCACAGACTGATATATTCACAGACTGGTGTATTCACAGACTGGTATAATCAAAGACTGGTGTAATCCATGACAGGTAAAATCACACACTGGTATATTCACAAACTGGTATAATCACAAACCGGTATAATCACAGACTGGTACAATCACAGACTGGTACAAACACAGACTGGTATAATTACAGACTGTTATAATCACACATTGTTATAATCACTGACAGGGGTAATCACAGTCTGGAACAATCACACATTGGATAATCACACATTGGTATAATCACAGACTGGTATAATCACTGACTGGTACAGTTACATGCTGGTATAATCATATACTGGTATAATCACACACTGGAATAATCACAGACTGGTATAATCACAGACTGGTACAAGCACAGACTGGTATAATCACGCATGGGTATAATCACACACTGGTATAATCACACACTGGTATATTCACACACTGGTATAATCACAGACTGATATAATCACAGACTGGTGCAGTTACATGCTGGTATAATCACATACTGGCATAATCATACACTGGTATAATCACAGACTGGTATAATCAGACACTGGTATATTTACAGATAACAACAGAAAATGCTGGAAAAACTCAGCAGGTTAGGCAACATCCGTGGAGCGAAATTTGAGTTGACGTTTCGGGTCAAAACCCTGCAGGATTTTGCTATCGTACATGTGTAATTACACACTGGTACAAGCAAAGACTGGTATAATCACAGACTGGTATAATCACACACCGGCATAATCACACACTGGCATGATCACAGACTGGTATAATCACAGGCTGGCATAATCACAGACTGGTACAAACACAGACTGGTATTATCAAGGACTGGTATAATCACAGACTGGTGTAATCACAGACTGGTACAATCAGACACGGGTATATTAACTTACTGGTATAATCACAGACTGGTGTTATCACAGACTGGTAAAATCACACACTGGTAAAACCACACGATGGTATAATCACACACTGGTGTAATCACACACTGGTATGATCACACACTGGGCTAATCACAGACAGGTATAATCACTGACTGGTATTATCAAGGACTGGTATAATCACACACTGGTATAATCAGTGACTGGTGTACCACAGACTGGTACAATCAGACAGAAGTATATTCACTTACTGGTATAATCACAGACTGGTATAATCACAGACAGGTATAATAACACACTGGTATAATCATATGATGGTATAATCACAGACTGGTACAATAACAGACTTGTATAATCACGCACCACTATGATCACACTCTGGTCTATTCACAGACTGGTATACTCACAGACTGGTATAATCAAAAACTGGTGTAATCACAGACTGGGACAATCACACATTGGTAGATTCACATACTGGTATAATCACAAACTGGTATAATCACACACTGGTTTAATCACAGGCTGGTGTAATCACAGACTGGTACAATCTCACACTGGTACATTCACACACTGGTATAATCACAGACTGGTATAATCACAGACTGTTACAATTACATAGTGGTATAAGCACACACTGCTATAATCATGGATTGGTACAATCACACACTGGTATATTCACACACTGGTAAAATCACAGACTGGTATAATCACACAATGGTATACTCACAGACTGGTACAATCACAGACTGGTATAATCACAGACTGGTATAATCATGCACAGGTATAATCACACACTGGTATAATCACAGACAGATATAATCACAGACGGGTATGATCACAGACTGGTACAATCACAGACTGGTATAATCACAGGCTGGTATGATCACAGACTGGTATAAACACAGACTGGTATAATCACAGACTGGTACAATCACAGACTGGAGTAATCAGAGACTGGTTCAATCACAGACTGGTATAATCAGA
This sequence comes from Somniosus microcephalus, assembly GCF_052327205.1. Taxonomy (NCBI): domain Eukaryota; kingdom Metazoa; phylum Chordata; class Chondrichthyes; order Squaliformes; family Somniosidae; genus Somniosus; species Somniosus microcephalus. Next base: position 71,778,986 of record NC_140989.1, on the reverse strand, counting down.
CACTGGTATAATTACAAATAACTACAGAAAATGCTGGAAAAACTCAGCAGGTCAGGCAACATCCGTGGAGAGAAATTTGAGTTGACGTTTCAGGTCAAAACCCTGCAGTATTTTGCTGTCGTACTGGTGTAATTACACACTGGTACAAGCAAAGACTGGTATAATCACAGACTGGTATAATCACACACCGGCATAATCACACACTGGCATAATCACAGACTGGTATAAACACAGACTGGTATAATCACAGACTGGTACAATCACAGACTGGAGTAATCACAGACTGGTACAATCACACATGGGTATAATCACATATTGGTATAATCACAGACTGGTATAATCAAGCACTGGTATGATCACAGGCTGGAATAATCACAGACTGGTGTAATCGCAGACTGGTAGAATCACAGACTGGTACAATCACAGACTGAAATATTCACAGACTGATGTATTCACAGACTGGTATAATCAAAGACTGGTGTAATCCATGACAGGTAAAATCACACACTGGTATATTCACAAACTGGTAAAATCACAAACCGGTATAATCACAGACTGGTATAATCACAGACTGGTATAATCACAGACTGGTACAAACACAGACTGGTATAATTACAGACTGTTATAATCACACATTGTTATAATCACTGACTGGTGTAATCACAGACTGGAACAATCACACATTGGATAATCACACATTGGTATAATCACAGACTGGTATAATCACTGACTGGTACAGTTACATGCTGGTATAATCATATACTGGTATAATCACACACTGGAATAATCACAGACTGGTATAATCACAGACTGGTACAAGCACAGACTGGTATAATCACGCATGGGTATAATCACACACTGGTATAATCACACACTGGTATAATCACACACTGGTATAATCACACACTGGTATAATCACACACTGGTATATTCACACACTGGTAAAATCACAGACTGGTATAATCAAAAACTGGTATAATCACAGACTGGAGTAATCACAGACTGGTATAATCACACACTGATATGATCACAGATGGGTATAATCACACACTGGTACAATCACAGGCTGGTATATTCACAAACTGGACACAATCACACACTGGTATATTCACACACTGGTATAATCACAGACTGATATAATCACAGACTGGTGTAGTTACATGCTGGTATAATCACATACTGGTATAATCACACACTGGTATAATCACAGACTGGTATAATCAGACACTGGTATAATTACAGATAACAACAGAAAATGCTGGAAAAACTCAGCAGGTCAGGCAACATCCGTGGAGAGAAATTTGAGTTGACGTTTCGGGTCAAAACCCTGCAGTATTTTGCTATCGTACATGTGTAATTACCCACTGGTACAAGCAAAGACTGGTATAATCACAGACTGGTATAATCACACACCGGCATAATCACAGACTGGTATAATCACAGACTGGTATAATCACACACCGGCATAATCACAGACTGGTATAATCACACACTGGCATAATCACAGACTGGTATAATCACAGACTGGCATAATCACAGACTGGTACAAACACAGACTGGTATTATCAAGGACTGGTATAATCACAGACTGGTGTAATCGCAGACTGTTACAATCAGACACAGGTATATTAACTTACTGGTATAATCACAGACTGGTATAATCACAGACTGGTAAAATCACACACTGGTAAAATCACACGATGGTATAATCACACACTGGTGTAATCACAGACAGGTATAATCACAGACTGGTATTATCAAGGACTGGTATAATCACACACTGGTATAATCAGAGACTGGTGTACTCACAGACTGGTACAATCAGACACAAGTATATTCACTTACTGGTATAATCACAGACTGGTATAATCACAGACTGGTATAATAACACACTGGTATAATCATACGATGGTATAATCACAGACTGGTACAATCACAGACTGGAGTAATCACAGACTGGTTCAATCACAGACTGGTATAATCAGACACTGGTATAATCACACACTGGGATAATCACACACTGGTATATTCACACACTGGTAAAATCACACACTGGTATAATCAAAAACTGGTATAATCACAGACTGGAGTAATCACAGACTGGTATAATCACACACTGGTATGATCTCAGATGGGTATAATCACGCACTGGTATAATGACAGACTGGTATATTCACAAACTGGCATAATCACACACTGGTATATTCACACACTGGTATAATCACAGACTGATATAATCACAGACTGGTGCAGTTACATGCTGGTATAATCACATACTGGTAGAATCACACACTGGTATAATCACAGACTGATATAATCAGACACTGGTATAATTACAAATAACAACAGAAAATGCTGGAAAAACTCAGCAGGTCAGGCAACATCCGTGGAGAGAAATTTGAGTTGACGTTTCGGGTCAAAACCCTGCAGTATTTTGCTATCGTACATGTGTAATTATACACTGGTACAAGCAAAGACTGGTATAATCACAGACTGGTATATTCACACACTGGCATAATCACAGGCTGGTATAATCACAGACTGGCATAATCACAGACTGGTACGAACACAGACTGGTATTATCAAGGACTGCTATAATCACACACTGGTATAATCAGAGACTGGTGTACTCACAGACTGGTACAATCAGACACAGGTATATTAACTTACTAGTATAATCACAGACTGGTATAATCACAGACTGGTAAAATCACACACTGGTAAAATCACACGATGGTATAATCACACACTGGTATGATCACACACTGGGCTAATCACAGACAGGTATAATCACAGACATTTACAAACACAGACTAGTGTAATCACAGACTGGTACAATCACACACTGGTATATTCACACACTGGTATAATCACAGACTGGTATAATCACAGACTGGTACAATTATATACTGGTATAAGCACACGCTGGTCTAATCACACACTGGTATAATCACACGATGGTATAATCACAGACTGGTATAATCACAGACTGGTATAATCACAGACTGGTATAAAAATAGGCTGGTATAATCACAGACTGGTACAATCACACACTGGTATATTCACACACCGGTAAAATCACAGACTGGTATAATCACAAACTGGTATAATCACAGACTGGAGTAACCACAGACAGGTACAATCACACACTGGTAGATTCACATACTGCTATAATCAAAGAAAAGTATAATCACACACTGGTTTACTCACAGACTGGTGTAATCACAGACTGGTACAATCACACACAGGTATAGTCACACACTGGTATAATCACAGACTGGTATAATCACAGACTGGTACAATTACATACTGGTATACGCTCACACTGGTATAATCACAGACTGGTGTAATCAAAGACTGGTACAATCACACACTGGTATATTCACACACTAGTATAATCACAGACTGCTATAATCACAGACTGGTATAATCACAGACTGTTATAATCACAGATTGTTATAATCACTGACTGGTGTAATCACAGACTGGAACAATCACACACTGGTATATTCACACATCGGTATAATCGCAGACTGTTATAATCACAGACTGGTACAGTTACATGCTGGTATATTCACATACTGGTATAACCACACACTGATATAATCACAGACTGGTATAATCATACACTGGTACAATCACAGACTGGTATAATCACTGACTGGTATAACCACACACTGGTATAATCAAAAACTGATGTAATCACAGACTGGTACAATCACACACTGCTACATTCACACACTGGTATAGTCACACACTGGCATAATCACACACTGGTATAATCACACACTGTTATAATCACACACTGGTATAATCACAGACTGGAATAATCACAGACTTGTACAATCACAGACTGGTATAATCACACACCGGTATAGTCGCACACTGGTATAGTTACAGACTGGTATAATCACAGACTGTTACAATCACACTCTGGCATAATCACATAATGGTATAATCACAGGCTGGCATAATCACACACTGGTATAATCACAGACTGGTGTAATCAAGGACTGGTACAATCACACACTGGTATATTCACACACTGGTATAATCACAGACTGGTACAATTACATAATGGTATAATCACACACTGGTATAATCACAGATTGGTACAAACACCGACTGGTATTATCAAGGACTGGTAGAATCATACACTGGTATAATCAGAGACTGGTGTAATCACAGACTGGTACAATCAGACACAAGTATATTCACTTACTGGTATAATCACAGACTGGTATAATCAGAGACTGTCATAATCACAGACTGCTACAATCACAGACAGGTATAATCACACACTGGTATAATCACAGACTGATGTAACCACAGGCTGGTACAATCACACACTGGTATTTTCAGATTATGGTATATTCATAGACTGGTACAAACATAGACTGTTATAATCACAGACCGGTATAATCACACACTGGTATAATCACAGACTGATGTAACTACAGACTGGTAGAATCAAACACTGGTATCTTCACATTAAGGTATATTCATAGACTGGTACAAACATAGACTGTTATAATCACAGACTAGTACAATCACACACTGGTATAACCACACACTGGCATAATCACACACTGGTATAATCACACACTGGCATAATCAGAGACTGGCATAATCACAGACTGCTACAATCACAGACTTGTACAATCACAGGCTGGTATAGTCACAGACCAGTGAAGTCACAGACTGATATAAACACGAACTGGCATAATCACAGACTGGTAAAATCACACACAGGTATATTCACACACTGGTAAAATCACAGACTGGTATAATCACAGACTGGAGTAATCACAGACAGGTGCAACCACACACTGGTATAATCAAATACTGGTATAATCACAGGCTGGTATAATCACAGACTGGTATAATCACAGACTGGTAGAATCACAGACTGGTTCAATCACACACTGGTATAATCACACACTGTTATTATCACACACAGGTATAATCACACACTGGTACAATCACAGATTTGCATAATCACACACTGGTATAATCACACACTGGTATAGTCACACACTGGCATAATCAAAGACTGCTATAATCACAGACTAACATAATCATAGACTTGTACAAACACTGATTGGTATAATCACAGACTGGTATAAACACAAACTGGTATAATCACAGACATGGACAATCACACACTGGTATAATCACACACTGGTGTAATCGCACATTGGTATAATCACAGACAGCAATAATCACAGACTGGTATAATCACACACTGGTATAGTCACACACTGGCATAATCACAGACTGCTATAATCACAAACTAACATAATCATAGACTTGTACAAACACAGATTGGTATAATCACAGACTGGAAAAACACACTGGTATAATCACAGACTGGGGTAATCAAAGACTGGTACAATCACACACTGGTAGATTCAAATAATTGTATATTCATGGAATGGTATGATCACAAACTAGTTCAATTACATACTGCTATAATCACAGACTGGGAGAATCACAGACTGGTACAAACACAGACTGGTATAATTACAGACTGTTATAATCACGCACCGGCATAATCACACACTGGTATAATCACAGACTGGTATAATCACAGACTGGCATAATCACAGACTGGTACAATCACAAACTGGTATAATCACTGACTGGTATAATCACACACTTCTTTAATCACAGACTGATGTAATCACAGACTGGCACACACTGGTGTAATCACACACTGGTATAATCACAGACTGGTACAAACATAGACTGGTATAATCACAGACTGGTATAATCACACACTGGTATAATCACAGACTGGTACAAACATAGACTGGTATAATCACAGACTGGTATAATCACACACTGGTATAATCACAGACTTTTGTAATCACAGACTGGTACAATCACACACTGGTACATTCACACACTGGTATAATCACAGACAGGTACAATCAAAGACTGGTACAATCAAAGACTGTTATAATCATAGGTTTGTATAATCACACACTAGTATAATCACAGAGTGGTATAATCACAGACTGGGGTAATCACAGACTGGTACAATCACCCACGGGTATAATCACATACTGGAATAATCACAGACTGGTATAAACACAGACTGGTACAATCACAGACTAGTACAATCACACACTGGTATATTCACACACTGGTAAAATCACAGACTGGTATAATCACAAACTGGTATAATCAAAGACTGGCGTAATCACAGATTGGTACAATCACCCACGGCTATAATCACATACTGGTGTAATCACAGGCTGGAATAATCACAGACTGTTATAATCACAGACTGGTGTAATCACAGACTAGTAGAATCACAGACTGGTACAATCACAGACTGGTATAATCACAGACTGGTGTAATCACAGACTGGTATAATCACAGACTGGTGTAATCCATGACAGGTAAAATTACACACTGGTATATTCACAAACTGGTATAATCACAAACTGGTATAAACACAGACTGGTATAATCACAGACTAGTATAATCACAGAGTGGTACAAACACAGACTGGTATAATTACAGACTGTTATAATCACACATTGTTATAATCACTGACTGGTGTAATCACAGACTGGAACAATCACACGCTGGTATATTCACACACTAGTATAATCACAGACTGGTATAATCACAGACTGGTAGAGTTACATGCTGGTATAATCACATAAATGGTATAATCACACACTGGTATAATCACAGACTGGTATAATCACAGACTGGTATAATCACACACTGGTATAATCACAGAATGGTATAATCACAGACTGGCATAATCACAGACTGGTAAAATCACAGACTGGTATAATCACTGACTGGTACAATCACACACTGGTATAATCACAGACTGCTGTAATCAGAGACTGATACAATCACACACTGGTATTTTCACATACTGGTATATTCATAGACTGTTATAATCACAAACTGGTTCAATTACATACTGGTATAATCACACACTGGTATTAATCACAGATTGGTATAAACACAGACTGGTTTAATGACAAACTGGTATAATCACAGACTTTTGTACTCACAGACTAGCACAATCACACTCTGGCATAATCACATACTGGTATAATCACAGACTGGTATAATCACACACTGGTATAATCACAGCCTGGTATAATCACACAGCGGTATAAGCACAGACTGGTATAATCACAGACTTGTATAATCAAAGATTGATAGAATCACAGACTGGTACAATCACATACTGGTATAATCACAGACTGGAAAAATCATACACTGGTATATTCACACGCTGGTATAATCACCGACTGGTATAATCACAGACTAGTACAATTACATACCAGTATAATCGCAGACTGGTATAATCACACATTGCTATAATCACACACTGTTATAATCACACACTGGTATAGTCACACACTGGTAGAATCACAGATTTGTATAATCACAGACTCCTATAATCACAGATTGGTATAATGACAGACTAGTACTATTACATACTGGTATAATTGCATACTGGTATAATCACACACTGGTATAATCACAGACTGGTATAATCACTGACTGGTATAATCACACACTGGTATAATAACAGATTTGTATTATCACAGACTCGTGTAATCACAGACAGGTACAATCAGACACTGGTAGATTCGCATACTAGTATAATCACAGGTTGGTATAATCACAGACTGGTACAATTACATACTGGTATAAGCACACACTGGTATAATCACAGACTGGTATAATCACAGACTGGTATTATCACAGACTAGTATAATCACACACTGGTATAATCACAGACTGGTGTAATCACAGACTGGTACAATCATACACTGGTATATTCACACACTGGTATAATCACAGACTGGTACAATTATATACTGGTATAATCACACACTGGTATAATCACAGACTTGCACAAACACAGACTGGTATTATCAAGGACTGGTATAATCACAGACCAGTGTAATCACAGACTGGTACAATCAGACACTGGTATATTCACTTACTGGTATAATCACAGACTGGTATAATCACAGTCTGGTATAATCACACACTGGTATTAATCACAGATTGGTATAAACACAGACTGGTTTAATGACAAACTGGTATAATCACAGACTTTTGTACTCACAGACTAGCACAATCACACTCTGGCATAATCACATACTGGTATAATCACAGACTGGTATAATCACACACTGGTATAATCACAGCCTGGTATAATCACACAGCGGTATAAGCACAGACTGGTATAATCACAGACTTGTATAATCAAAGATTGATAGAATCACAGACTGGTACAATCACATACTGGTATAATCACAGACTGGAAAAATCATACACTGGTATATTCACACGCTGGTATAATCACCGACTGGTATAATCACAGACTAGTACAATTACATACCAGTATAATCGCAGACTGGTATAATCACACATTGCTATAATCACACACTGTTATAATCACACACTGGTATAGTCACACACTGGTAGAATCACAGATTTGTATAATCACAGACTCCTATAATCACAGATTGGTATAATGACAGACTAGTACTATTACATACTGGTATAATCACCCACTGGTATAATCACAGACTGGTATAATCACTGACTGGTATAATCACACACTGGTATAATAACAGATTTGTATTATCACAGACTCGTGTAATCACAGACAGGTACAATCAGACACTGGTAGATTCGCATACTAGTATAATCACAGGCTGGTATAATCACAGACTGGTACAATTACATACTGGTATAAGCACACACTGGTATAATCACAGACTGGTATAATCACAGACTGGTATTATCACAGACTAGTATAATCACACACTGGTATAATCACAGACTGGTGTAATCACAGACTGGTACAATCATACACTGGTATATTCACACACTGGTATAATCACAGACTGGTACAATTATATACTGGTATAATCACACACTGGTATAATCACAGACTTGCACAAACACAGACTGGTATTATCAAGGACTGGTATAATCACACACTGGTATAATCACAGACCAGTGTAATCACAGACTGGTACAATCAGACACTGGTATATTCACTTACTGGTATAATCACAGACTGGTATAATCACAGTCTGGTATAATCACACACTGGTATAATCACACGATGGTATAATCACAGACTGGTACAATCACAGACTGGTATAATCACGCACCACTATGATCACACTCTGGTATAATCACAGACTGGTGTAATCATAGACTGGTACAATCACACATTGGTAGATTCACCTAAAGGTATAATCACAAACTGGTATAATCACACACTCGTTTAATCACAGACTGGTGTAATCACAGACTGGTACAATCACACATTGGTACATTCACACACTGGTATAATCACAGACTGGTATAACCAGAGACTGGTAACATAGAAACATAGAAACATAGAAGATAGGAGCAGGAGTAGGCCATTCGGCCTTTCAAGCCTGCTCCGCCATTCAATGAGATCATGGCTGATCATCCAAATTCAGTACCCTGTCCCTGCCTTCTCCCCATATCCCTTGATCCCTTTAGCCTTAAGAAATATATCCAACTCTTTTTTGAATATATTTAATGAACTGGCCTCCACCGCCCTCTCTGGCAGAGAATTCCACAGGTTCACCACTCTCTGGGTGAAGAAATTCCTCCTCATTTCAGTCCTAAATGGCTTACCCCTTATCCTTAGATTATGACCCCTGGTTCTGGACTCCCCGGCCATCATAAACATCCTTCCTGCATCTAGTCTGTCCAGGCATGACAGAATTTTATAAGTTTCGATGAGATCCCCTCTCAATCTTCTAAACTCCAGTGATTATAAGCCCAATCGACACAATCTCTCCTCATACGTCATTCCTGCCATCCCAGTTACATACTGGTATAAGCACACACTGGTCTAATCACGGACTGGTACAATCACAGACTGGAGTAATCACAGACAGGTGCAATCACACACTGGCATAATCAAATACTGGTATAATCACAGACGGGTATAATCACACACTGGTATAATCACAGACTGGTGTAATCAGAGACTGGTAGAATCACAGACTGGTACAGTCACAGACTGGTATAATCACAGACTGGTGTAATCACAGACAGGTATAATCATAGACTGGTGTAATCAATGACAGGTAAAATCACACGCTGGTATATTCACACACTGGTATAATCACAAACTGGTCTAATCACAGACTGGTACAAACAAAGACTGGTGTAATCACAAACTGTTTTAATCACAAATTGGAGACAAACAAACAAAATATTTCCCACAGGGGCGGGGGGTGATGCAGGGCTCGCCAATCTCACCGACACTCTTTAATATTTACATAAATGAATTGGCAAACTACTTGAACAATCTACAGCACCCGGCCTCACCCTATATGAATCCAAGGTTAAATTCCTCCTCTATGCAGACGACCTGGTTCTGCTGTCACCAACTAAGGAGGGTCTACAGCAGAACCTGGATCTGCTGGAGTCGTACTGCCAGACTTGGGCCCTGACAATAAATCCCCAAAAAACCAAAGTCCTTGTGTTCCAGCAAAGATCCAGACATCAGGGACCCAAAATAAATTTCACACTAGGAACAACCAAAATTGAACAAACCACTAACTACACATACTTGGGCTTAAAAATCAGTTCTACGGGAAATTTCAAACTGGCTGTGAATAAACTGAAAGAGAAAGCAAGAAGGGCTTTCTATGCCATTAAGAAATCAATCCAAATAGAAATCCCAATTAGCATTTGGCTCAAAATTTTCAAATCAGTAATTGAACCAATTGCACTCTATGGCAGTGAGGTGTGGGGACCGCTAACACAACAAGAATTTGCAAAATGGGACAAACACCCAATTGAGATCCTACATGCAGAATTCTGTAAAAGTATCCTCCGGACTCAAAGGAAAACCGTAAACAATGCATGCAGGGCAGAACTAGGCCAATATCCATTAATAATCACTATCCAAAAAAGAGCCACCAAATTTTGGAAACACCTAGAAATGAGCAACCCCCAATGCTATCATTACGAAGCCCTGAAATGCCAAGAGAGGACCATAAAGAAGAATACCCTCAGTCAACTAGTCCTGGGACTCAGTGAAGTAACTACTAACACTACTAACAATAACCAGCCCCAGGACAGTGACAGCGTAACACAAAGAATTCGACCCAACACAATCATCGCTAAGCAAAAGGAAAAATATCTGTCATATTGGGCAGAAACAACAAAAACCCAAAGCAAACTCAATTGCTACTTGGCCCTAAACAGACAATACAACATGGCTGATTACCTGACCATGGTAAAGGATAGCAAACTGAGAAAAACTTTGACAATGTACAGACTTAGTGAACATAACCTGGCGATCGAAAAAGGTAGACACAGACAGACCCGGCTACCAAGAGAGGACAGGATATGCTCTCACTGCAGTCAGGGAGTGGTGGAGACAGAGATGCACTTCCTCACAGCTTGTAGAAAATATCAGGGCATAAGGGAGAATTTCTACCCAAAATTCACAAAAATATGCCCGGATTTCATCAATTTGAATGACGACCAAAAACACCCATACCTATTAGGGGAAGAGAGAAATTGTATAACACTAGCAGCACACTATGTTACAGCTTGCCATAAACAGAGGGACAGCCACTAAATATAAGAAAAGAGTATATATAAATTATATGAAAGTATATTTATACACTCAGGGATATACCTGTTTATACACTGTATGGATAGATCTGTATTTTTCTGAACAAACATGAATGTTTTTCGATGCTTTGGCAACATAAGATGTAACTTGTCATGCCAATAAAGCGATTTGAATTGAATTGAATTGAATTGAGAGAGGGGGAGAGAGAGAGAGGGGGAGAGAGAGGGGAGAGAGAGGGAGGGTGTGAGAGAGGGGAGAGAGAGAGTGGGAGAGAGAGAGGAGACGGGAAGAGTGGGAGAGAGAAAGAGGGGGGAGTGGGAGAGAGTGAGAGAGAGGGGGCGAGTGAAAGAGTGAGAGAGGGGGGGAGTGGGAGAGAGTGAGAGAGAGGGGGCAAGTGAGAGAGTGAGAGAGAGGGGGCGAGTGAGAGGGGGGGAGTGGGAGAGAGTGAGAGAGAGGGGGGTGAGAGAGAGAGGGGGAGAGAGAGAGAGAGAGGGGGGAGAGAGAGAGGGAGAGGGGGAGAGAGGGGGAGAGGGAGAGAGAGAGGGGGGAGAGAGGGGGAGGGAGAGGGAGAGAGAGGGAGGGAGAGAGAGGGGGAGAGGGGGAGAGAGAGACAGAGAGAGGGAGAGAGAGACGGAGATAGAGGGGGACCAAAAATTCCCATACCTACTAGGGGAAGAGAGAAATTGTGTAACCTTAGCGGCACACTATGTTACAGCTTGCCATAAACAGAGGGACAACCATTAAATCTAAGAAAAGAGTATATACAAATTATATGAATGTATATTTATACACTCAGGGATACATCTGTTTATACACTGTATGGATAGATCTGTGTTTATGTGTTCAACCATAAATGTTTTCGATGCTTTGGCAACATAAGATGTACCTTGTCATGCCAATAAAGCGATTTGAATTGAATTGAATTGAAATTGAATAGTGACCACTCGGGTATATAAGCCTGTATAGCGTCTTGTATCTTTTAGTTCACCTCCAGACTTTGTTCAGTAAACACCTGTTAAACCAACTCCTGCATTCCGTGTCTCCATTAACACACAGATACAACAGTGGCGACGAATTGGAAACGGACTTACCTGCAATTCGGCAGCACCTCAAGGGGATCGATTCCTCAGACGAAGGTCGAAGAAAAAAAAAAACTGTGGTTTCACCAGCTAGCCGGGCTGGTGGCAGGTACTGCACTAATTCTTCCTGGGCGGCGGGTTGGGGCTCGATCAGGTGGCTCTGCAGCGGGGCCGAGCAGCGAGTCGGAAGGCGGAGGCAAACAGAGACGGAGGGTGGAGCACTCGGGAGACGGCCGGCGCTGCAAAGCAGGTCGGCGTTCGGACCAAGCAGAGGGAGGGAAAAGTCCCAGCGAGTCCGGCGGGAACGAGTCTCCAACTATTAAAAATATCTGTGTAAATAAAAACCGTGGAGAACAGCATTGTCAGCAGCGGCAGCGGCGGGAAAGCGCGGGAGGCGCCATTTTTTCTCGGCAGGGAAGAAAGGAAAGCGCGGGAGGCGCCATTTTTGATTTTCAGGATGCCTAAGACTGGCAATATTACTGCTTTCGATAGTGATATAGAGGATTGGACCACATATGTGGAAAGAGTGGAGGTATATTGCACAGCGAATGAAGTAGAGGATGATAAAAAGGCATCGGTACTTCTAAATCTGATGGGCGCAAGGACATACGGGCTGTTACGAAACTTAATCACTCCAGCCAAACCAAAGGACAAGAATTTTAAGGAAATTGTTGATATCCTACAGGAGCACTTAAACCCAACACCGCTGCTGATAGCGGAACGATTCAAATTCTTCAAGAGGAATCAGCACAAGAATGAAAGTAACGCTGATTAACTCACCGAATTAAGAAAGCTATCAAAGCACTGCCAATTCGGGGCAGGACTAGCAGATTATCTTCGAGACAAATTCGTCTGCGGTCTCCTAAGTGAAGGAACACAGAAAAGGTTGCTTTCTGAGAAAGATTTGACACTGGTCAAGGCTTTCAGTATGGCTGTATCATACGAAGCAGCCGCAAGAGGAGCTGCAGAGATACAATAAAAGACACAGGACTTCGGCACCCATGAAATGACACAGGGTTTCGAGAGATGTTATCGCTGCGGCAGGTCCACCCATGACCAGAGGGACTGCTGGTTCAAGGACAAAGCATGCAGGCAATGCGGAAAGATTGGACACATTGCACGGATATGCCGATCTGGACAAAAAAAATCCACGGACAGGAAAAAAAAAATCAATAAAGAAAAGTACAGAAAGGTACAAATGATGACGGACAGTAGCTCCGAAGACCAGAAGAGCGATAGCGACTCCGAAAACAAGAGACTAAGCTGTCTCAAATTACATAATGTAATTGCCAAAGAAGATTACCAAACCATTTGGGTTACCCTCACGATAGCAGGGTTCCCAGTTAAAATGGAGCTAGATACAGGATCAGCTCTGACCGTCATAAATCGATGGGATTACGAGCGGCTATTTCCGCATATACCTTTAAAAGACACATCCATTATCTTGAAAACATATACGGGGCAGAAAGTATACCCCAAAGGAAAAATAAGGGTGCCCCTTGTATACAATGGCAAGGAAATACAGAAGTTGTATTTATACGTTCCACAAGATGGTGGTCCACTGCTGTTGGGACGTGAATGGATCAGGAAAATATGTTTAGACTGGCACTCCATTCAGGCACTGACGGTGACCAGTAAGGAAAAAAATGATGATGATGTCATACCTGAACGATTAAAAGACATCTTGGCCAACGCCAAGGAAGTGTTTCAAGAGAAACTAGGAACCTTGAAAGGCATCACCGCCTCAATAAAAGTGGAAGATGCGGCAATTCCCAAGTTTTTTAAGGCAAGACCGGTGACATACGCAATTCGTCCAGCAGTCGAGGCAGAGCTGGAGAATTTGGAAAAGGCAGGCGTATTATCCAAAATAGATTGGAGCGAGTGGGCAACACCCATCATCCCGGTCATGAAGAAAACGTTGAATAATGATAAATCTGAAGAAGAGAGAAAAATTCGCATCTGTGGAGACTTCAAGGTGACTGTAAACCCAGTCCTTCACACGGTACAGTATCCTCTTCCGAGGATAGAAGATATTTTCGCCTCACTATCCAGAGGGAAACGTTTCACCAAAATTGACTTGGCACAGGCATATCTACAGATGAAGGTTGAATAGGCCTCTAAAAAGTATCTCACGATAAATACACACAAAGGCCTGTACCAGTACAATCGACTGGTTTTCGGAGTAGCATCAGCTCCAGCTATCTGGCAAAGAGCTATGGAGCAAGTCCTGCAAGGGATTCCGGGGACTCAATGCTACCTAGGCGACATCCTTGTAACAGGAGAAAACGAAAACGAGCACCTTGCCAATTTGGAGCAGGTGCTCACTAGGCTGAGAGAACGGGGCCTACGAGCAAATCGCCCCAAGTGCGGATTTTTCTAGAAACAAATATCATATTGTGGCCATATAATTAACGAAGAAGGGTTGCATAAGTCACCTGAAAAAATTGAAGTGGTCATAAAAGCCCCAGCACCTGAAAATGTTTCACAATTAAGGTCGTTCCTGGGTTTGATAAATTACTATCATAAATTTTTACCGAACTTGTCAACTGTTCTGCACCCTCTTAACGCACTGCTACAAACGGGAGTAATTTGGAAATGGAGCAAAGACTGCAAACGTGCCTTCCATAAATGCAAAGGCTTGATCACGTCCAAGGAAGTGTTGGCTCATTACAACCCATCACTGCCAATCAGACTGGCGTGCGATGCATCCCCTTACGGCGTAGGAGCGGTATTATCGCATAGATTCCCTGATGGCTCGGAGCGGCCGATAGCTTTTGCATCACGCTCATTGAACCCAGCTGAGCGTAACTATGCCCAGATCGACAGGGAAGCACTCAGCCTGGTGTGGGGAGTGAAGAAATTCAACCATTACCTACACAACAAAAATTTACCTTGTTGACTGACCATCAACCCCTCGTCTCCATATTCAACCCTAAAAAGGGCGTTCCCATTATGACAGCGCAAAGGCTACAGAGGTGGTCCCTTTTCCTAGGGGCACACCAATATGACATAGAATACAAAGGATCAAAACAGCATGGGAATGCTGACGGTTTATCACGCCTACCATTGCCAACGATAGAAGAGGAACCTACAGTGGACCCAGTGGAGATGTTCCACTCAATCATAGTGGAATGTCTACCATTGAATTCTACCATTGAAAAGGAAACGAGAAATGACCCGACTCTCTCACGAGTCTATGATTTAACGGTGAAGGGATGGCCAGCACATGGCGAACCACTGTTGCCAGCATTCTCGCAAAGAAGAGAACAGCTGTCAGTGTGCCGAGGAACCTTGATGTGTGGATCCAGAGTGGTGATTCCACCCAAACTCCAGGATAAAGTGCTAAAGGAGCTTCACGAGGGGCATCTGGGTGGAGTGAAAATGAAGGGCCTAGCCAGAGTGTTTGTGTGGTGGCCAGGTATCAATGGAGACATCGAAGAAATGACCAAGAGCTGTCCAGGATGCCAGAAGTTCCAAAATGCCCCACCACAAGCACCTCTACATCCATGGGAGTGGCCCTCATCTCCATGGCAAAGGGTACATATTGGCCCAGTAATTCCATTCCAAACGCGTGAATACGGTCGGGGTACTCACGCGTCTGGCCGGAGGAAATGCCGGTTTTCAGCATGCACAGCGCATGCGGGGAAAACCGGCATTTCCTGTCCTCTGAACGAAGGGGTTCAGAGGCACAGCGCGTGCGACTGCACAGGCAGCACGTGCGCAGTGAACTTCGTTGATTTCATTCATGGAATCAGTGAGGTTAAGTCCTTACAACTTACACATGAAAAAAGCATGTGTAAAGTTGCTCCAGAGGCTGCGGAGGAAGATGTATTTTATTGTGGAGCTTCTGAAAGGCAATATTTTTGTTTGGGAAAGGGAGGAAAGTTATTTTAAGAAATGCTGAGGTAAGTGTTAAAGTTTAATTTTTTTTTTTAAACAGGTTTTCAGTACTGTAAGTAGAAGGAGCAATTGTGGCTGTGTGAATTGAATTTGCTGTGTTTATTAAATGTGAAAATGACTGTTCTAAAATGAGTAATGTAACATTTCCAACATTTTTAAGAAAGAAACTTTTCATCAGTAATATATTCTTTTAAGTTATTATGTATGTATGTCCGTATATATTCCTTTACGTATATGTATGTATGTATATATTCCTTTACTTATGTGTATGAATGTATGTATTTAATTATGATTTTCCAATAAGTTACTTTCTCTGAAAGTCATAATTAAATACATACGTTCATACATATAAGTAAAGGAATATATACATACATATACGCAAAGGAATATATACAGACATACATACATAATTACTTAAAAGAATATATTACTGATGAAGAGTTTCTTTCTTAAAAATGTTGGAGTCATTTTCACGTTTAATAAACACAGCAAATTCAATTCACATAGCCACAATTGCTCCTTCTACCTGCAGTACTGAAAACCCGTTTTAAAAAACAAAAATAAACATTAAAACTTACCTCAGCATTTCTTAAAATAATTTCCTCCCTTTCCCAAACAAAAATATTGCCTTTCAGAAGCTCCACGATAAAATATATCTTCCTCCGCAGCCTCTGGAGCAACTGTACTCATGCTTTTTTCATGTGTAAGTTGTAAGGATTTAACCTCACTGAAAGCATGAATGAAACTGGCGAATTTTACTGCGCACGCGCTGCCTGTGCAGTCGCACGCGTTCTGCCTCTGAACCCCTTCGTTCAGAGGACAGGAAATGCCGGTTTTCCCCGCATGCGCTGTGCATGCTGAAAACCGGCATTTCCTCCGGCCAGACGCGTGAGTACCCCGAGCGTACTCACGCGTTTGGAACGGAATTACTGGGCCAACATTTTACATGTCAATAAAATGAAAAATTTAACAATTGCACGATTTGCCCCCTCGCATCTGCGACTGAGGGTCCAAGGAGGTGCATTGCGCAAGAGGTCATCGTCATACGTATCCTCACACTGTTCCCTTTCAGGAACTGTATGAAGTGGTGGAAGGATTTCTGGCCACGTTAACGCTCCTTCCGTGACCATAGCCATCTTCATACCAGCCATTAGGGTGGTTAGTCCTATGGCGTGAGGGTTTTATGGGCTCCCACAACCCATCTGAGGGGGGGGGGCCACCCACACCCGCGGACGCAAGTATCCCGCTGGATGTCCACCCAGATTTTATAGTTGGAGCTCTGACTCCACTTGCCGGGACTGTCTGGAGCGGGGTTCGAAACCCTACTCCTTCTGGCCCAGCGGCGGGGATGCTTACCGCTACGCAAAAGGCCCACTCCGCGCAAAAGATGACACCCATATGTTTCCTGCGCCTTGTCCCTCCCCGTGACTGGAGCCCTATGCTGCCACTTGAAAGACCAAGCTATCATC
Source organism: Somniosus microcephalus (assembly GCF_052327205.1). Lineage (NCBI taxonomy): Eukaryota > Metazoa > Chordata > Chondrichthyes > Squaliformes > Somniosidae > Somniosus > Somniosus microcephalus. Next base: position 71,760,900 of record NC_140989.1, on the reverse strand, counting down.
TGTCCTTTTTGCGGCGCCTTGGACTTCTCATTACCAATGATGAGCAGGCACTGCACCTCCACCTCGTTGAGGAGATTGCTGAGGTCATCATCAGTTCAATTGTGAGTTCTTTTAATGCCGTGAATTGTGCTCATTCCAGCCATTTCACGTTGCTAATCGGAGTGGGCCTTTGGCGTAGCAGTAGGATCCCCGCCGCTGGGCCAGACGGGGTAGGGTTTCGAACCCCACTCCAGACAGTCCCGGCAAGTGGAGTCGGAGCTCCAGCTCTAAATTCTGGGTTGACATCCAGTGGGATATTTGCATCCGTGGGTGTGGGTGGCCCCCCTCCTCGTATAGCTTGTGGGAGCCTGTAAAACCCTCCCGCCATAGGACTAACCACCCTAATGGCTGGTACAAAGATGGTTACGGTCACGGAAGGAGCGTTAATCACGGCCATAAATCCTTCCACCACTTCATACAGTTCCCCAAAGGGAACAGTGTGAAGACACGTATGACGACGACGTTGCTAAATAAATAAATGGAATGAAAAAATTCTTTCAGGGCTTTTAAAAGTCTTTAAATTGCTTTAATTCTGTTTAAAACTACTTCAGATTCTTCAAAATAATGTAAACGTTTTTAAAAGTTTATAAAAGTTACGAAAAGCTTCATAAAAATACCAAAAACCTATTTGAAATGCTGCTCTCCATGTAAAAATGCTTTGCAGCTTGTGAGAAACATTGGGGGCGTGTCCTATTAAACTGAGACCTCAAGGGGCGTGTCTCAGTTGCACAGCGCGCTACAGGCTTCACGCTGGCTGCACTCCTGGGAGGCGTGACGTCAGACGCTGCCCGGGATTCTTCTGTTTCAAAAAGGAATTCCAGGCATCCCTGGAGGTGAACGGCAGGCGCGTCGGGTAAGTGCAGATCGGGGGCTTGCACGCGCGGCAAGTCCCCGATCCGAATTTCTGCACCATTGACTTTGCTGGTCCATTTATGGACTCAATGTCCTTAATCGCGGTTGATGCACACTCCAAGTGGCCGGAGGTAATAAAGATGTCCTCCACCACCACGGAAAAAACCATCACAGTATTAAGGACCATATTTGCCAGGAATGAGCTGCCTGAACAGATCTGTTCTGATAATGGACCGCAATTTGTGTCCGAAGAATTCAGGAAGTTCTTAAAAAACAATGGGGTTAAGCACTACACGTCCGCCCAATACCATCCCGCCACCAATGGATTAGCTGAAAGGTTTGTCCAGACCTTCAAGAAGGCCATAAAGGCCATGGGTAATGAAGACATAAATCTACAACATAAGGTAGATAACTTCTTGTTTGCGTACAGGAATGCAACACATGTGGTTACAAACCAAACTCCCGCCATGATGTTTTTCAATAGAAGACTGAGATGCCGGCTGGATTTGATCAAGCCAAACATCAGAAGGGACGTAGAGAACCGGCAATTTCAAGGCATGAATGAAAGGCCAACTAGAACCTTCCACATAGGTCAACAAGTTTTGGCCCGGGACTACTGTACCGAGAAATGGCAGCCTGGAACTATTTGCACATGACTAGGACCGCTGATGTATACCGTGGACATTGGAGAAAGCATAATAAGGTGCCATGCTGACCAGATCATAGAGTCATCCGAAAAGGGACAACCTACACCACAACTCTATACGCCTAATGATGAAGCAGAGATACCCATAGTATTTACCTTCGATCCGGTGATACTGGAACCAGATGAACCCGACACTGGCATTCAAGCCGAATTGACCTTGCCAAAAGAACCGACTGCACCACCAAAAACTACTGCACCACCGAGGCATTATCCGGACCGAGTCAAGGAGCCTCCAGAGAGACTGACTTATAATTGATTAACTGCAGCAAATGTGTAGATTATTGTTCTTGTAAATATGTTAATTAAAGATTACTTAAAATGTTATGTACTAATTATCTAAAAGGGGAGGAATTGTAGTGTATGTACCGTTAAGAGCCCCTGTGTACTGTAATACCGGTAGTGACCACTCGGGTATATAAGCCTGTATAGCGTCTTGTATCTTTTTCTTCACCTCCAGACTTTGTTCAGTAAACACCTGTTAAACCAACTCCTGCATTCCACGTCTCCATTTACACACGGATACAACAATCACTGACTGGTGTAATCACAGACTGGAACAATCACACACTGGTAAATTCACACACTGGTATAATCACAGAGTGGTATAATCACAGACTGGTACAATTACATACTGGTATAATCACATACTGGTATAATCACACATCGGTTTAATCACAGACTGGTACAATCACAGTTGGTATAATCACAAACTGGTGTAATCACACACTGTTATAATCACACACTGGTATAAACACGGGCTGGTGTAATCACAGAATGGAACAATCACAGACTGGTATAATCACAGACTGATATAATCACACACTGGTATAATCACGGACTGGTGTAATCACAGACTGGAACAATCACACACTGGTATATTCACACACTGGTATAATCACAGACTGGTATAATCCCAGACTGGTACAATCAAAGACTGTTATAATCAAAGCCTTGTATAATCACACACTGGTATAATCACAGACTGGATTAATCACACACTGGTATAATCACACACTGCTATAATCACACACTGGTATAATCACAGACTGGTATAATCACAGGCTAGTACAATCAGAGGCTGGTATAATCAGAGACTGGTATAATCACACACTGGTATAATCACACAGTGATATAATCACAGGCTCATATAATCGCACACTGGTATAATCACAGACTGGTATAATCACAGATTGGTATAATCACAGACTGGTATAATAACAGACAGGTACAATCACACATTGGTGCAATCACACTCTGGTATAATCACAGATTCATACAATCACACACTGGTATAAACACACACTGTTATAATCACAGACTGGTAGAGTCACAGACTGGCATAATCACAGACTGGTACAATCACAGACTGGTATAATCACAGACGGCTATAATCACACTGGTATAATCACAGACTGGTGTAATCACAGACTGGTACAATCACACACTGGTAGATACAAATACTCGTATATTCATAGAATGGTATGATCACAAACTATTTCAATTACATACTGGTATAGTCACACACTGGTATAAACATAGACTGGTATAATCACAGACTCATATAATCAGGGAATGGTACAATCACAGACTGGTATAATCACAGTGTGGTATAATCACAGGCTGGTACAATTACATACTGGTATAAACACAAACTGGTATAATCACACACTGGTTTAATCACAGACTTGTATAATCACAGATTCGTATAATCACACACTGGTGTAATCACACACTGTTATAATCACACACTCGTATAATCACGGGCTGGTGTAATCACAGAATGGAACAATCACAGACTGGTATAATCACAGATTGATATAATCACAAACTGGTATAATCACACACTGGTATAATAACACACTGGTACAAACACAGATTTGTATAATCACAGACAGGTATATTCACACGCTGGTTTAATCACACACTTCTATAATCACAGACTGGTAGAATCACAGACTGGCATAATCGCAGACTGGTACAATTACAGACTGGTATAATCACAGATTGGTAGAATCATACTGGTATAATCACAGACTGGTGTAATCATAGACTGGTACTATCACACACTGGTATAATCACACACTGGTGTAATCACACATTGATATAATCACAGACTGCAATAATCACAGACTGGTATAAACACACACTGGTATAATCACAGACTGGTATGATCACAGACTGGTATAATCACAGGCTGGTACAATCATACACTGGTATAATCAAAGGCTGGTATAATCACAGACTTGTATAATCACATACTGGTACAATCACATAATGGTATAATCACAGACTGGTATAACCACACACTGGTGTAATCACACATTGATATAATCACAGACTGCAATAATCACAGACTGGTATAAACACACACTGGTATAAACGCAGACTGGTATGATCACAGACTGGTATAATCACAGACTGGTACAATCATACACTGGTATAATCAAAGACTGGTATAATCACAGACTTGTATAATCACAGACTGGTACAATCACATACTGGTATAATCACAGGCTGGTATAATCACAAATTGGTAGAATCACAGACTGGTACAATCACAGACTGGTATAATCACACACTGGTATAATCAGAAACTGGTAAAATCAAACACTGGTATAATCACAGACTGGTATAATCAATGACTGGTTTAAACACACACTGGTATAATCACACACTGGTACAATCACAGATTTGTATTATCACAGACTGGTATAAACACAGACTGGTTTAATGACAAACTGGTTTAACCATAGACTGTTGTAATCCCAGACTGGTACAATCACACTTTGGCATAATCACATATTGGTATAATCACAGACTGGTATAATCACACACTGGTATAATCATAGACTGGTGTAATCACACAGTGGTATAAGAACGGAATGGTATAATCACAGACTGGTATAATCAAAGATTGGTAGTATCACAGACTGGTACAATCACATACTGTTATAATCACAGACTGGTAAAATCACAAATTGGTAGAATCACAGACTGGTACAATCACAGACTGGTATAATCACAGACTGGTATAATCACAGACTGGTATAATCACAGACTGGTAGAATCACAGACTGGTTCAATCACAAACTGGTATAATCACACACTGTTATAATCACACACAGGTATAATCACACACTGGTACAATCACAGATTTGTATAATCACACACTGGTATAATCACACACTGGTATAGTCAAACACTGGCATAATCACAGACTGCTATAATCACAGACTGACATAATCATAGACTTGTACAATCACAGATTGGTATAATGACAGACTGGTATAAACACACACTGGTATAATAAAAAACTGGTGTAATCACAGACATGGACAAACACACACTGCTATAACCACACACTGGTGTAATCATACATTGGTATAATCACAGGCTGCAATAATCACAGACTGGTATAATCACACACTGTTATAATCACGGACTGGTATGATCACAGAATGGTATAATCACTGACTGGTACAATCATACACTGGTATAATCAAAGACTGGTATAATCACAGACTTGTATAATTATAACTGGTAAAAACACAGACGGGTACAATTACACACTGGAATAATCAAACACTGGCATAATCACACAATGGTACAATCACAGACTGGTACAATCCAAGACTGGTATAATCACAGACTGGTATAATCACAGACTGGTACAATCAGAGATTGGTATAAACACAGACTGGTTTAATGACAAACTGGTTTAATCACACACTGGTATAATCACAGACTGGTGCAATCACAGACTGGAAAAATCACACACTGGTACATTCACACACTGGTATAATCACAGACTAGTACAATTACATACCAGTATAATCACACACTGGTATAATCACACACTGGTATAATCAATGACTGGTATAAACACTCACTGGTATAATCACACACTGTTATAATCACACACTGGTATAATCACACACTGGTACAATCACAGATTTGTATTATCACAGACTGGTATAACCACAGACTGGTACAATCACAGATTTGTATTATCACAGACTGGTATAATCACAGACTGGTATAATCACAGACTGGTTCAATCACACACTGGTATAATCACACACTGTTATAATCACACACAGGTATAATCACACACTGGTACAATCACAGACTAGTACAATCACACACTGGTATCTTCACACACTGGTATAATCACAGACTGGTATAATCAGAGACTGGTACAATTACATAATGGCATAAGCACACACTGGTATAATCACAGACTGGTATAATCACAGACTGGTATTGTCACAGACTAGTATTATCAGAGATTCGTACAAACACAGACTGGTATTATCAATGACTGGTACAATCAGACACTGGTATATTCACTTACTGCTATAATCACAGACTGGTAATGTCAGAGACTGGTATAATCGCACACTGGTATAATCACGTGATGGTATAATCACAGACTGGTACAATTACAGACTGGTATAATAAAGCACCGCTATGATCACACTCTGGTCTATTCACAGAGTGGTATAATCAGAGACTGGTATAATCATAGGCTGGTACAACCAAAGACTGGTATATTCACAGATTGGTATAATCACAGACTGGTATAAACACAGACTGGTATCATTACACACTGATAGAATCACACACTGGTATATTCACACACGGGTAAAATCACAGACTGGTATAATCACAAAATGGTATAATCACAGACTGGAGTAATCACAGACTGGTACAATCACAGACTGTTATAATCACAGGCTGGTATAATCACACACTGGTATAATCACAGACTGGTGTAATCACAGACTGGTACAAACACACATTGGTAGATTCAGATACTAGTATAATCACAAACTTGTATAATCACACACTGGTTTAATCACAGACTGGCGTAATCACAGACTGGTACAATCACACACTGGTACATTTACACACTGGTATAATCACAGACGGGTATAATCACAGACTGGTACAATTACATACTGATATAAGCACACACTGGTAAAATCACAGACTGGTACAATCACACAATGGTATAATCACAGTCTGGTACAATCACAGACTGGTATAATCACAGACTGGTATAATCACGCACAGGGGAAATCACAGACTGGTATAATCACAGATGGGTTTTATCACAGACTGGTACAATCACAGACTGGTATAATCACAGACTGGTATAATCACAGACTGGTATAATCAGAGGCTGGTATAATCACAGACTGGTATAATCACAAACTGGTATAATCACAGACTGGAGTAATCACAAACTGGTACAATCACCCACGGGAAAAATCACATACTGGTATAATCACAGACTGGTATAATCACACACTGGTATGATCACAGCTGGGTATAATCACACACTGGTATAATCACAGACTGGTATAATCATAGACTGGTGTAATCACAGACTGGTAGAATCACAGACTGGTACAATCACAGACTGGTATAATCACAGACTGGTATAATCATAGACTGGTGTAATCCATGACAGGTAAAATCAAACACTGGTATATTCACAAATTGGTATAATCACAAACTGGTATAATCACAGACTGGTATAATCACAGACTAGTATAATCTCAGACTGGTACAAACACAGACTGGTTTAATTACAGACTGTTATAATCACACATTGTTATAATCACTGACTGGTGTAATCACAGACTGGAACAATCACACACTGGTACAGTCACACCCTGGTATAATCAGAGACCGGTATAATCACAGACTGGTAGAGTTACATGCTGGTATAATCACATAATGTTGTAATCACACACTGGTATAATCACAGACTGGTATAATCACAGACTGGTATAATCACACACTGGCATAATCATACACTGGTATAATCACAGACTGGTATAATCACAGACTGGTATAATTACAGTCTGTTATAATCATACATTTTTATAATCACTGACTGGTGTAATCACAGACTGATACAATCACACACTGGTATTTTCACAGACTGGTATATTCTTAGACTGGTATAATCAAAAGCTGGTTCAATTGCATACTGGTATAATCACAAACTGGTATAATTCCAGACTGGTACAAACATAGACTGGTATAATCACAGACTGGTACAATCACACACTGGTATAATCACAGACTGGTGTAATCACAGACTGGGACAATCACACACTGGTATATTCACACACTGGTATAATCACAGACTGGTATAATCACAGACTGGTACAATTAAAGACTGTTATAATCACAGACTTGTATAATCACACACTAGTATAATCACAGACTGGTATAATCACACACTGGTATAATCACAGACTGGTGTAATCACAGACTGGTACAAACACACACTGGTATATTGACACACTGGTGTAGTCACACACTGGCATAATCACACACTGGTATAATCACACACTGCTATAATCACACACTGGTATAATCACAGACTGGTATAATCACAGACTAGTACAATCACACACTGGTATGGTATAATCACACACTGGCATAATCACAGACTGGTACAATTACATAATGGTATAATCACACACTGGTATAATCATAGACTGGTATAATTACAGACTAGTACAATCACACACTGGTATCTTCACACACTGGTATAATCACAGACTGGTATAATCACAGACTGGTACAATTACATAATGGTATAAGCACACACTGGTATAATCACAGACTGGTATAATCACAGACTGGTATGGTCACAGACTAGTATTATCACAGATTGGTACAAACACAGATTGGTATTATCAATGACTGGTATAATCACACACTGGTATAACCACAAACTGGTGTAATCACAGACTGGTACAATCAGACACTGGTATATTCACTTACTGCTATAATCACAGACTGGTAATGTCAGAGACTGGTATAATCGCACACTGGTATAATCACGTGATGGTATAATCACAGACTGGTACAATTACAGTCTGGTATAATTACGCACCACTATGATCAAACTCTGGTCTATTCACAGACTGGTATAATCACAGACTGGTATAATCATAGGCTGGTACAACCAAAGACTGGTATATTCACAGACTGGTATAATCACAGACTGCTATAAACACAGACTGGTATCATTACACACTGATAGAATCACACACTGGTATATTCACTCACTGGTAAAATCACAGACTGGTATAATCACAAACTGGTATATTCACAGACTGGAGTAATCACAGACTGGTACAATCACACATTGGTAGATTCACATACTGGTATAATCACAAACTGGTATAATCACACACTGGTTTAATCACAGACTGGTATAATCACAGACTGGTACAATTACATACTGATATAAGCACACACAGGTACAATCACGGACGGGTACATTCACACACTCGTATATTCACACACTGGTAAAATCACAGACTGGTATAATCACACAATGGTATAATCACAGACTGGTACAATCACAGACGTCTATAATCTCAGACTGCTATAATCACGCACAGGTATAATCACACACTGGAATAATCACAGACTGGTATAATCACAGATGGGTATAATCACAGACTGGTACAATCACAGACTGGTATAATCACAGACTGGTATAATCACAGACTGGTATAAACACACACTGGTAATATCACAGACTGGTATAATCACAAACTGGTATAATAACAGATTGGAGTAATCACAGACTGGTACAATCACCCACGGGAATAATCACATACTGGTATAATCACAGACTGCTATAATCACACACTGGTATGATCACAGATGGGTATAAACTCACACTGGTATAATCACAGACTGGTATAATCACAGACTGGTGTAATCACAGACTGGTAGAATCACAGACTGGTACAATCACAGACTGGTATAATCAAAGACCAGTGTAATCACAGATTGGACCAATCACACACTGGTATATTCACACTCTGGTATAATCACAGACTGGTATAATCACAGACTGGTAGAGTTACATGCTGGTATAATCACATAATGGTATAATCACACACTGGTATAATCACAGACTGGTATAATCACAGACTGGCATAATCACAGACTGGTACAATCACAGACTGGTGTAATCACTGACTGGTATAATCACACACTGGTATAATCACAGACTGATGTAATCACACACCGTTACAATCACACACTGGTATTTTCAAACACTGGTATATTCACAGACTGGTATAATCACACACTGGTATAATGACAGACTGGTACAAACATAGACTGGTATAATCACAGACTGGTGTAATCACACACTGGTATAATCGCAGACTGGTATAATCACAGACTGGTACAATCGCAGACCTGTATAATCACACACTAGTATAATCACAGACTGGTATAATCACACACTGGTATAATCACAGACTGGTATAATCACAGACTGGTAAAATCACACACTGGCATATTCACACACTGGTATAGTCACACAGTGGCATAATCACACACTGGTATAATCACGCACTGCTATAATCACACACTGGTATAATCAAAGACAGGTATAATCACAGACTAGTACAATCACGGACTGGTATAAACATGCACTGGTATAATCACACACTGGTATAATCACAGACTGGTATAATCACAGACTGGCACAATCACACTCTGGCATAATCACGTACTGGTATAATAACAGACTGGTATAATCGCACACTGGTATCATCACAGACTGGTATAATCACACAGTGGTATAAGCACAGACTGGTATAAACACAGACTTGGATGATCAAAGATTGGTAGAATCACAGACTGGTACAATTACATGCTGGTAAAATCACACACTGGTATAATCACAGTTTGGTACAAACACAGACTGGTATTATCAATGACTGGTATAATCGCACACTGGTATGATCACAGACTGGTGTAATCACAGACTGATGCAATCAGACACTGGTATAGTCACTTACTGCTATAATCACAGACTGGTAAATTCAGGGACTGGTACAATCACAGACTGGTATAATCACGCACCGCTATGATCATACTCTGGTCTATTCACAGACTCGGATAATCACAGACTGGTATAATCACAGGCTGGTACAACCAAAGACTGGTATAATCATAGGCTGGTACAATCACAGACTGGTATAAACACAGACTGGTATCATTACACACTGGTAGAATCACACACTGGTAATATCACAGACTGGTATAATCACAAACTGGTATAATCACAGACTGGAGTAATCACAGACTGGTACAATCACAGACTGTTATAATCGCAGGCTGGTATAATCACACACTGGTATAATCACAGACTGGTGTAATCACAGACTGCTACAATCACACATTGGTAGATTCAGATACTGGTATAATCACAAACTGGTATAATCACACACTGGTTTAAACACAGGCTGGTGTAATCACAGACTGGTACAATCACACACTGGTACATTCACACACTGGTACAATCACAGACTGGTGTAATCACAGACTGGTGTAATCACAGACTGGTTCAAACACACACTGGCATATTGACACACAGGTGTAGTCACACACTGGCATAATCACACACTGGTATAATCACAGACTGGTATAATCACAGGCTACTACAATCAGACACTGGTATATTCACACACTGGTATAATCACAGACTGGTATAATCACAGACTGGTACAATTACATAATGGCATAATCACACACTGGTATAATCACAGACTGGTATAATCAGAGACTAGTACAATCACACACTGGTATCTTCACACACTGGTATAATCACAGACTGGTAAAATCACAGACTGGTACAAATACATAATGATGTAAACAAACATTGGTATAATCACAGACTGGTATAATCACAGACTGGTATTGTCACAGACTAGTATAATCACACACTGGTTGTGGGAAACCACTGTTATTGTATATTGTTACCTCTGGGTGGCGCTGTGTACCAAGGCATGCCTCAGCTGACTCCGCCCACATGACCAGGTATAAAGGTGGGGGTTTCACCGACTCACTTCCTTCTTGGAACCAGCCACCCACGAGAGGCATGCTCTGTTCTCTAGTTAATAAAAGCCTTTTCATCACCTTCCTGATTCATCGTCTTTTATGGAGTAATTGATAAGCGTATCACTGGTATAATCACAGACTGGCATAATCACAGACTGGTACAATCACACACTGGTATATTCACACACTGGTATAATCACAGACTGGTACAATTACATGCTGGTAAAATCACACACTAGTATAATGAGAGATTGGTACAAACACAGACTGGTATTATCAATGACTGGTATAATCACACACTGCTTTAATCACAGACTGGTGTAATCACAGACTGGTACAATCAGACACTGGTATATTCACTTACTGCTATAATCATAGACTGGTAAAGTCAGAGACTGGTATAATCACGTGATGGTATAATCACAGACTGGTACAATTACAGACTGGTATAATCACGCACCACTATGATCACACTCTGGTCTATTCACAGACTGGTATAATCACAGACTGGTATAATCACAGACTGGTATAAACACAGACTGGTATCATTACACACTGGTAGAATCACACACTGGTATATTCACACACTGGTAAAATCACAGACTGGTATAATCACAAACTGGTATAATCACAGACTGGAGTAATCACAGACTGGTACAATCACAGACTGTTATAATCACAGGCTGGTATAATCACACACTGGTATAATCAAAGTCTGGTATAATCACAGACTGGTATAATCACAGATGGGTATAATCACAGACCGGTACAATCACAGACTGGTGTAATCAGAGACTGGTATAATCACAGACTGGTATAAACACAGACTGGTGTAATCACACACAAGTACAATCACAGACTGGTATAATCACAGACTGGTATAATCACAGACTGGTGTAATCACAGACTGGTAGAATCACAGACCGGTACAATCACAGACTGGTATAATCACAGACTGGTGTAATCACAGATTGTTATAATCACTGACTGGTGTAATCACAGACTGGACCAATCACACACTGGTATATTCACTCACTGGTATTATCACATAATGGTATAACCACACACTGGTATAATCACAGACTGGTATAATCACAGACTGTTATAATCACACACCAGCATAATCATACACTGGTATAATCACAGACTGGTATAATCACAGACTGGCATAATCACAGACTTGTACAATCACAGACTGGTATAATCACTGACTGGTATAATCACACACTGGTATAATCACAGACTGATGTAATCACAGACCGATACAATCACACACTGGTATTTTCACATACTGGTATATTCATAGACTGGTATAATCACAAACTGGTTCAATTACATACTGGTATAATCACACACTGGTATAATGACAGACTGGTACAAACATAGACTGGTATAATCACAGACTGGTATAATCACACACTGGTATAATCACAGACTGGTGTAATCAAAGACTGGTACAATCGCAGACTTGTATAATCACACACTAGTATAATCACAGACTGGTATAATCACACACTGGAATAATCACAGGCTGGTGTAATCACAGACTGGTTAAATCACACACTTGCATATTCACACACTGGTATAGTCACACACTGGCATAATCACACACTGGTATAATCACAGACTGGCATAATCACAGACTGGTACAATCACAGATTGGTATAAACACAGACTGGTTTAATGACAAACTGGTATAATCCAGACTGTTGTAACCACAGACTGGCACAATCACACTCTGGCATAATCACATACTGGTATAATCACAGACTGATACAAACACACCGTGGTATAAGCACAGACTGGTATAATCACAGACTTGTATAATCAAAGATTGGTAGAATCACAGACTGGTACAATCATATACTTGTATATTCACAGACTGGTATAATCATAGACTGGTAGAATGACAGACTGGTACAATCATATACTTGTATAATCACAGACTGGTGAAATCACCGACTGGAAAAATCATACACTGGTATATTCACACACTGTTATAATCGCCGACTGGTATAATCACACGCTAGTACAATTACATACCAGTATAATCGCAGACTGGTATAATCACACACTGGTATAATCACAGACTGGTATAATCAATGACTGGTATAAACACACACTGTTATAATCACACACTGTTATAATCACACACTGGTATAATCACACACTGGTGGAATCATAGATTTGTATTATCACAGACTGGTATAATCAGAGACTGGTATAATCACAGACTAGTCCAATTACATGCCGGTATAATCGCACACTGGTATAATCACACACTGGTATAATCATAGACTGGTATAATCACTCACTGGTATAATCACACACTGGTATAATCACACACTGTTATTATCACACACTGGTATAATCACACACTGGTACAATCACAGATTTGTTTTATCACAGACTGGTATAGTCACACACTGGTTTAATTACAGACTGGTGTAATCACAGACAGGTACAATCACTCACTGGTATATTCACACACTGGTATAATAACAGACTGGTACAATTACATACTGGTATAAGCACACACTGGTATAATCACAGACTGATAAAATCACACACTGGTATGATCACAGATGGGTATAATCACACACTGGTATAAACACAGACTGGTGTAATCACAGACTGGTATAATCGCACACTGGTATAATCACATGATGGTATAATCACAGACTGGTACAATTACAGACTGCTATAATCACGCACCGCTATGATCACACTCTGGCCTATTCACAGACTGGTATAATCACAGACTGGTATAATCACAGACTGGTATAAACACAGACTGGTATCATTACACACTGGCAGAATCACACACTGGTATATTCACACACTGGTAAAATCACAGACTGGTATAATCACAGACTGGAGTAATCAAAGACTGGTACAATCACAGACTGTTATAATCACAGGCTGGTATAATCACACACTGGTATAATCACAAACTTGTGTAATCACAGACTGGTACAATCACACTTTGGTAGATTTACATACTGGTATAATCACAAACTGGTATAAACGCACACTGGTTTAATCACAGACTGGTGTAATCACAGACTGGTAGAATCACACACTGGTACATTCACACACTGGTATAATCATAGACTGGTATAATCACAGGCTGGTAAAATTACATACTGATATAAGCACACACTGGTATAATCACAGACTGGTACAATCACACACTCGTATATTCACACACTGGAAAAATCACAGACGGGTATAATCACACAATGGTATAATCACAGACAGGTACAATCACAGACTGCTATAATCACAGACTGCTATAATCACGCACAGGAATAATCACACTCTGGTATAATCACAGATGGGTATAATCACAGACTGGTACAATCACAGACTGGTGTAATCATAGGCTGGTATAATCACAGAGTGGTATAAACACAGACTGGTATAATCACAGACAAGTACAATCACACACTGGTATAATCACAGACTGGTATAATCACAGACTGGTGTAATCACAGACTGGTAGAATCACAGACCGGTACAATCACAGACTGGTATAGTCACAGACTGGTGTAATCACAGATTGTTATAATCACTGACTGGTGTAATCACAGACTGGACCAATCACACACTGGTATATTCACTCTCTGGTATTATCACATAATGGTATAATCACATACTGGTATAATCACAGGCTGGTATAATCACAGACTGGTATAATCACACACCAGCATAATCATACACTGGTATAGTCACAGACTGGTATAATCACAGACTGGCATAATCACAGACTGGTACAATTACATACTGGTATAATCACACACTGGTATAATGACAGACTGGTACAAACATAGACTGGTATAATCACAGACTGGTATAATCACACACTGGTATAATCACAGACTGGTGTAATCAAAGACTGGTACAATCGCAGACTTGTATAATCACACACTAGTATAATCACAGACTGGTATAATCACACACTGGAATAATCACAGGCTGGTGTAATCACAGACTGGTTAAATCACACACTGGCATATTCACACACTGGTATAGTCACACACTGGCATAATCACACACTGGTATAATCACACACTGCTATAATCACACACTGGTATAATCACAGACTGGTATAATCACAGACTAGTACAATCACAGACTGGTATAATCACGCACCAGTATAATCACACACTGGTATAATCAAAGACTGGCATAATCACAGACTGGTACAATCACAGATTGGTATAAACACAGACTGGTTTAATGACAAACTGGTATAATCCAGACTGTAGTAACCACAGACTGGCACAATCACACTCTGGCATAATCACATACTGGTATAATCACGGACTGATACAAACACACCGTGGTATAAGCACAGACTGGTATAATCACAGACTTGTATAATCAAAGATTGGTAGAATCACAGACTGGAACAATCATATACTTGTATAATCACAGACGGGTATAATCACAGACTGGTAGAATGACAGACTGGTACAAACACAGACTGGAATAATCACAGACTGGTGTAATCACAGACTGCAAAAATCATACACTGGTATATTCACACACTGTTATAATCACCGACTGGTATAATCACAGACTAGTACAATTACATACCAGTATAATCGCAGACTGGTATAATCACACACTGGTATAATCACAGACTGGTATAATCAATGACTGGTATAAACACACACTGTTATAATCACACACTGTTATAATCACACACTGGTATAATCACACACTGGTGGAATTATAGATTTGTATTATCACAGACTGATATAATCAGAGACTGGTATAATCACAGATTTGTGTTATCACAGACTGGTATAGTCACACACTGGTTTAATTACAGACTGGTGTAATCACAGACAGGTACAATCACACACTGGTATATTCACACACTGGTATAACCACAGACTGGTATAATCACAGACTGGTACAATTACATACTGGTATAGGGACACACTGGTATAATCACAGACTGCTATAATCACTGACTGGTATAATCACAGACTAGTATAATCACACACTGGTATCATTACAGACTGGAGTAATCACAGACTGGTACAATCACACACTGGTATATTCACACACTGGTATAATCACAGACTGCTACAATTACATACTGGTATAATCACACACTGGTATAATCATAGACTGGTACAAACACAGACTGGTATTATCAAGGACTGGTATAATCACACACTGGTATAATCACAGACTGGTGCAATCACAGACTGGTACAATCAGACACTGCTTTTTCACTTACTGGTATTATCACAGATGGGTATAATCACAGTCTGGTATAATCACACACTGGTATAATCACAGACTGGTATAATCTCAGACTGGTATAATCACTGACTGGTATAATCACACACTGGTAGATTCGCATACTAGTATAATCACAGGCTGGTATAATCACACACTGGTTTAATTACAGACTGGTGTAATCACAGACAGGTACAATCACACACTGGTATATTCACACACTGGTAGAATCATAGATTTGTATTATCACAGACTGGTATAATCAGAGACTGGTATAATCACAGACTAGTACATTTACATGCCGGTATAATCGCACACTGGTATAATCACACACTGATATAATCATAGACTGGTATAATCACTGACTGGTATAATCACACACTGGTATAATCACACACTGTTATTATCACACACTGCTATAATCACACACTGGTACAATCACAGATTTGTTTTATCACAGACTGGTATAGTCACACACTGGTTTAATTACAGACTGGTGTAATCACAGACAGGTACAATCACACACTGGTATACTCACACACTGGTATAACCACAGACTGGTATAATCACAGACTGGTACAATTACATACTGGTATAAGCACACACTGGTATAATCACAGACTGGTATAATCACAGACTGGTATTATCACAGACTAGTATAATCACACACTGGTATAATCACAGACTGGTGTAATCACAGACTGGTACAATCACACACTGGTATATTCACACACTGGTATAATCACAGACTGCTACACTTACATACTGGTATAATCACACACTGGTATAATCACAGACTGGTACAAACACAGACTGGTATTATCAAGGACTGGTATAATCACACACTGGTATAATCACAGACTGGTGTAATCACAGAATGGTACAATCAGACACTGCTTGTTCACTTACTCGTATTATCACAGATTGGTATAATCACAGTCTGATATAATCACACACTGGCATAATCACAAGATGGTATAATCACAGACTGGTACAATCACGGACTGCTTTAATCACGCAGCACTATGATCACACTCTGGTCTATTAACAGACTGGTATAATCACAGACTCTTTTAATCACAGGCTGGTACAACCACAGACTGGTATAATCACAGACTCGTATAATCACAGACTGGTATAAACACTGACTGGTATCATCACAGACTGGTAGAATCACACACTGATATATTCACACACTGGTAAAATCACAGACTGGTATAATCACAAACTGGTATAATCACAGACTGGAGTAATCACAGACTGGTATAATCACACACTGGTGTAATCACAGACTGGTTTAATCACAGACTGGTACAATCACACGTTGGTAGATTCACATAAAGGTATAATCACAAACTGGTATAATCACACACTCGTTTAATCACAGGCTGGTGTAATCACAGACTGGTACAATCACACACTGGTACATTCACACAATGGTATAATCACAGACTCGTATAATCACAGACTGGTACAATTACATCCTGGTATAAGCACACACTGGTATAATCACGGACTGGTACAATCACACATTGGTACAATCACACACCGGTATAATTAAAGACTGGTATAATCACAGACTGGTACAATTACATGCTGGTATAAGCACACACTGGTATAATCACGGACTGGTACAATCACAGACTGGTATAATAACAGACTGGTATAATCACGCATGGGCATAATCACACACTGGTATAATCACAGACTGCTATAAACACAGACGGGTATAATCACAGACTGGTACAATCACAGACTGTTATATTCATACACTGGTAAAATCACAGACTGGTATAATCACAAACTGGTATAATCACAGTTGGGAGTAATCACAGAGTGGTACAATCACACACGGGTATAATCACATACTGATATAATTACAGACTGGTATAATCACACACTGGTATGATCACAGATGGGTTTAATCACACACTGGTATAAACACAGACTGGTGTAATCACAGACTGGTACAATCACAGACTGGTATAAGCATGCACCGCTATGATCACACTCTGGTCTATTCACAGACTGGTATAATCACAGACTGGTATCATCACAGACTGGCAGAATCACACACTGGTATATTCACACACTGATAAAATCACAGACTGGTAGAATCACAAACTGGTATAATCACAGACTGGCATAATCACAGACTGGTGCAATCACAGGCTGTTATACTCACAGACTCGTATAATCACACACTGGTATAAGCAAAGACTGGTGTCATCACAGACTGGTACAATCACACATTGGTAGATTCACATACTGGTATAATCACAAACTGGTATAATCACACACTGGTTTAATCACAGACTGGTGTAATCACAGATTGGTACAATCACACACTGGTACATTCACACACTGGCATAATCACAGACTGGTATAATCACAAACTGGTACAATTACATACTGGTATAAGCACACACTTGTATAATCACGGACTGGCACAATCACACACTGGTGTATTCACACACTGGTAAAATCACAGACTGGTATAATCACACAATGGTATAATCACAGACTGGTACAATCACAGACTGGCATAATCACAGACTGGTATAATCATGCACAGATATAATCACACACTGGTATAATCATAGACTGGTATAATCACAGACTGGTACAATCACAGACTGGTATAATCACAGACTGGTATAATCACAGACTGGTATAAACACAGACTGGTATAATCACAGATTGGTACAATCACACACTGGTATATTCACACACTGGTAAAATCACAGACTGGTATAATCACAAACTGGTATAATCACAGACTGGAGTAATCACAGACTGGTGCAACGACACTTGGGTATAATCACACACTGGTATAATCACAGACTGGTGTAATCACAGACTGGTGTAATCACAGACTGGGAGAATCACAGGCTGGTACAATCACAGACTGGTATAAACACAGACTGGTATAATCACAGACTGGTACAATCACACACTGGTATAATCACAGACTGGCATAATCACAAACTGGTATAATCACAGACTGGAGTAATCACAGACTGGTGCAACCACACTTGGGTATAATCACACACTGGTATAATCACAGACTGGTGTAATCACAGACTGGTAGAATCACAGACTGATACAATCACACACGGGTATAATCACATATTGGTATAATTACAGACTGGTATAATCACACACTGTTATGATCACAGATGGGTCTAATCACACACTGGTATAATCACAGACAGGTATAATCACAGACTGGTGTAATCACAGACTGGTACAATCATAGACTGGTATAATCACAGGATGCGACAACATCAGACTGGTATAATCACAGACTGGTATAATCACAGACTGGTATAAACACAGACTGGCATCATCACAGACTGGCAGAATCACACACTGGTATATTCCCACACTGGTAAAATCACTGACTGATAGAATCACAAACTGGTATAATCACAGACTGGCATAATCACAGACTGGTACAATCACAGACAGTTATAATCACAGACTCGTATAATCACACACTGGTATAATCATAGACTGGTACAATCACACATTGGTAGATTCACATACTGGCATAATCACAAACTGGTATAATCACACACTGGTTTAATCACAGTCTGGTGAAATCACAGATTGGTACAATCACACACTGGCACATTCACACACTGGTATATTCACAGACTGGTATAATCACAAACTGGTACAATTACATACTGGTATAAGCACACGTTTGTATAATCACGGACTGGCACATTCACACACTGGTATATTCACAAACTGGTAAAATCACAGACTAGTATAATCACACAATGGTATAATCACAGACTGGTACAATCACAGACTGGCATAATCACAGACTGGTATAATCACACACAGGTATAATCACACACTGGTATAATCATAGACTGGTATAATCATAGACTGGTACAATCACAGACTGGTATAATCACAGACTGGTATAATCACAGACTGGTATAAACACAGACTGGTATAATCACAGACTGGTACAATCACACACTGGTATATTCACAAACTGGTAAAATCACAGACTGGTATAATCACAAACTGGTATAATCACAGACTGGAGTAATCACAGACTGGTGCAACCACACATGGATATAATCACAGATGGGTATAATTACACACTGGTTTAATCACAGACTGGTACAATCACACACTGGTATGATCACAGATGGGTATAATCACATACTGGTATAAACACAGACTGGTATAATCACAGACTGCTGTAATCACAGACTGGTAGAATCACAGACTGGTACAATCACAGATTGGTATAATCACAGACTGGTGTAATCACAGACTGGTATAATCACAGACTGGTACTATCACAGACTGGCATAATCACAGACTGGTACAATCACAGATTGGTATAATTACTGACTGGTATAATCACACACTTGTATAATCACAGACTGATGTAATCACAGACAGATACAATCACACACTGGTATTTTCACATACTGGTACAATCACAGGCTGGTGCAATCACAGACTGGAAAAATCACACACTGGTATATTCACACACTGGTATAATCAGAGACAGGTATAATGACAGACTAGTACAATCTGAGACTGGTCGCATCACAGACTGGTATAATCACACACTGGTATAATCACACACTGTTATAATCACACACTGCTATAATCACACACTGGTACAATCACAGATTAGTATAATCACAGCCTGGTATAATAACACACTGGTATAGTCACACACTGGCATAATCACAGACTGCTATAATCACAGACTAACATAATCATAGACTTGTACAATCACAGATTGGTATAATCATCAACTGGTAGAAACACACACTGGTGTAATAAAAAAACTGTTATTATCAAGGACTGGTATAATCACACACTGGTATAATCACAGACTGGTGTAATCACAGACTGGTACAATCACACACTGGTATGTACTCTTACTAGTATAATCACAGACTGATATAATCAAACACTGGTATAATCACACGATGGTATAGTCGCAGACTGGTATAATCTCAGGCTGGTTCAACCACAGACTGGTATAATCACAGACTGGTATAATCACAGACTGGTATAAACACAGACTGGTATCATCACAGACTGGTAGAATCACACACTGGTATATTCGCACACTGGTAAAATCACAGACTGGTATAATCACAAACTGGTATAATCACAGACTGGAGTAATCACACACTGGTACAATCACAGACTGTTATAATCTCAGACTGGTACAATCAGACATTAGTAGATTCACCTACTGATATAATCACAAACTGGTACATTCACACACTGGTAAAATCACAGACTGGTATAATCAAACAGTGGTATAATCAGACACTGGTACAATCACACACTGGTATAATCACAGACTGGTATAATCAAGCATGGGTAAAATCACACACTGGTGTAATCACAGAGTGGTATAATCACAGACGGGTATAATCATGACTGGTACAATCACAGGCTGGTATAATCACAGACTGGAAAAAACGCAGACTGGTATAAACAAAGACTGGTAAAATCACAGACTGGTACAGTTACATGCTGGTATAATCACATACTGATATAATCACACACTGGTACAATCTCAGGCTGGTATAATCACTGTCTGGTATAATCACACACCGGCATAATCAAACACTGGTATGATCACAGCTGGGTATAATCACACACTGGTATAATCACAGACTGGTATAATCATAGACTGGTGTAATCACAGACTGATGTAATCACAGACTGATACAATTACACACCGGTATATTCACATAATGGTATAGTCACAGACTGGTACAATCAAAGACTGTTATAATCATAGACTTGTTTAATCACACACTAGTATAATCACAGAGTGGTATAATCACACACTGGTATAATCACAAACTGGTGTAATCACAGACTGGTACAATCACACACTGGTATATTCACACACTGGTATAGTCACTCACTGGCATAATCACACACTGGTATAATCACACACTGCTATAATCACACACTGGTATAATCACTGACTGGTATAATCACATACTGCTACAATCACAATCTGGTATAATCATGCACCAGTATAATCACACAATGGTATAATCACAGACTGGTATAATCACAGACTGGTACAATCACAGATTCATATAAACACAGACTGGTTTAATGACAAACTGGTATAATCAGAGACTGTTGTAATCACAGACTGGTACAATCAAACTCTGGCATAATCACATACTGATATAATCACAGACTGGTATAATCACACACTGGTATAATCACAGACTGGTATAATCACTCAACGTTTTACGCACAGACTGTTATAATCACAGACTGGTATAATCAAAGATTGGTAGATTCACAGACTGGTACAATCACATACTGGTATAATCACAGACTGGTATAATCACAGACTGGTAGAATCACAGACTGGTACAATCACAGACTGGTATAATCACACACTGGTATAATCAGTGACTGGTGTAATCACAGACTGGTATAATCACAGGCTGGTACAAACATAGACTGGCATAATCACAGATTGGAAAAATCACACACTGGTATATTCACACACTGGTATAATCACAGACAGGTATAATGACAGACTAGTACAATCAGAGACTGGTAGAATCACAGTCTGGTATAATCACACACTGGTATAGTCACACACTGTTATAATCACACACTGGTATAATCATACACTGGTACAATCACAGATTAGTATAATCACAGACCGGTATAATCACACAATGGTATAGTCACACACTGGCATAATTATAGACTGCTATAATCTCAGACTAACATAATCATAGACTTGTACAATCACAGATTGGTATAATCATCGACTGGTATAAACACACACTGGTACAATAAAAAACTGGTGTAATCACAGACAGGTAATATCACACACTGGTGTAATCACAGACTGGTACAAACACAGACTGGTATTAACACGGACTGGTATAATCACACACTGGTATAATCACAGACTGGTGTAATCACAGGCTGCTACAATCACACACTGGTATAATCACACAATGGTATAATCACAGACTGGTACAATCGCAGACTGGTATAATCACGCACCGCTATGATCACACTCTGGTCTATTCACAGACTGGTGTAATCACGGAGTGGTATAATCACAGATGGGTATAATCATGACTGGTACAATCACAGACTGGTATAATCACAGACTGGTATAATCACAGGCTGGTATAAACAGACTGGTATAATCACAGACTGGAGTAATCAGAGACTGGTACAATCACACACGGGTATAATCACATACTGGTATGATCACAGTCTGGTATAATCACACACTGGTATGATCACAGATGGGTATAATCACACACTGGTATAATCACAGACTGGTATAATCACAGACAGGTGTAATCACAGACTGGTAGAATCACAGACTGGTACAATCACAGACTGGTATAATCACAGACTGGAGTAATCACAGACTGGTATAATCACAGACTGTTGTAATCCATGACAGGTAAATCACACACTGGTATATTCACAAACTGGTATAATCACAAACTGGTATAATCACAGACTGGTATAATCAGGGACTGGTATAATCACAGTCTGGTACAAACACAGACTGGCATAATTACAGACTGTTATAAGCACACATTGTTATAATGTCTGACTGGTGTAATCACAGACTGGAACAATAACACACTGGTATATTCACACACTGGTATAATCAGAGACTGGCAAAATCACAGACTGGTACAGTTACATGCTGGTATAATCACACACTGGTATAATCACAAACTGGTATAATCACACAGTGCTATAAGCACAGACTGTTTTAATCACAGACTGGTATAATCAAAGATTGGTAGATTCACAGACTGGTACAATCATATACTGGTATAATCACAGACTGGTATAATCACAGACTGGTAGAATCACAGACTGGTATAATCACACACTGGTATAATCACAAACGGGTATAATCACAGACTGGTATAAACAGGGACTGGTATAATCACAGACTGGTACAAACACAGACTGGTATAATTACAGACTGTTATAATCACACATTGTTATAATAACTGACTGGTGTAATCACAGACTGGAACAACAACACACTGGTATATTCACACACTGGTATAATCACAGATTGGCAAAATCACAGACTAGTACATTTACATGCTGGTATAATCACACACTGGTATAATCACAGACTGGTATAATCACACAGTGCTATAAGCACAGACTTATAATCACAGACTGGTAAAAAAAAAGATTGGTAGATTCACAGACTGGTACAATCATATACTGGTATAATCACAGACTGGTATAATCACAGACTGGTAGAATCACAGACTGGTATAATCACACACTGGTATAATCACAGACTGGTGTAATCACAGACTGGTACAATCACACACTGGTATATTCACATACTGGTATAATCACAGACTGGTATAATCACAGACTGGTACAATCAAGGACTGTTATAATCACAGATCTGTCTAATCACACACTGGTATAATCACAGACTGGTATAATCACACACAGGTATAATCACAGACTGGTGTAATCAAAGACTGGTACAATCACACACTGATATAATCACAAACTCGTTTAATCACAGACTGGTATAATCACAGACTCATATAATCACAGACTGGTATAATCACAGAGTGGTATATATTCACAGACTGGTACAATCACACACTGTTATAATCACAGACTCCTACAATCACAATCTGGTATGATCACATACTGGTATAATCACAGACTGGTATAATCACAAACTGGTATATTCACACACTGGTAAAATCACAGACTGGTATAATCAAACAATGGTATAATCACAGACTGGTACAATCACAGACTGGTATAATCACAGGCTGGTATAATCACGCATGGGGAAAATCACACACTGGTATAATCACAGATTGGTATAATAACAGACAGGTATAATCATGACAGGTACAATCACAGACTGGTATAATCACAGACTAGAGTAATCACAGACTGGTACAATCACACACGGGTATAATCACATACTGGTATAATCACAGTCTGGTATAATCACACACTGTTATGATCACAGATGGGTATAATCACACACTGATATAATCACAGACTGGTACAAACACAGACTGGTATTAACACGGACTGGTATAATCACACACTGGTATAATCACAGACTGGTGTAATCACAAACTGGTACAATCACACTCTGGTATAATCACACAATGGTATAATCACAGACTGGTACAATCGCAGGCTGGTATAATCACGCACCGCTATGATCACACTCTGGTCTATTCACAGACTGGTGTAATCATGGAGTGGTATAATCACAGATGGGTATAATCATGACTGGTACAATCACAGACTGGTATAATCATAGACTGGTATAATCACAGACTGGTATAAACACAGACTGGTATAATCACAGACTGGAGTAATCACAGACTGGTACAATCACACACGGGTATAATCACATACTGGTATGATCACAGTCTGGTATAATCACACACTGGTATGATCACAGATGGGTGTAATCACACACTGGTATAATCACAGACTGGTATAATCACAGACAGGTGTAATCACAGACTGGTAGAATCACAGACTGGTTCAATCACAGACTGGTATAATCACAGACTGGAGTAATCACAGACTGGTATAATCACAGACTGGTGTAATCCATGACAGGTAAATCACACACTGGTATATTCACATACTGGTATAATCACAGACTGGTATAATCACAGACTGGTACAATCAAGGACTGTTATAATCACAGATCTGTCTAATCACACACTGGTATAATCACAGACTGGTATAATCACACACTGGTATAATCACAGACTGGTGTAATCAAAGACTGGTACAATCACACACTGATATAATCACAGACTCGTTTAATCACAGACTGGTATAATCACAGACTCGTATAATCACAAACTGGTATAATCACAGAGTGGTATATATTCACAGACTGGTACAATCACACACTGTTGTAATCACAGACTCCTATAATCACAATCTGGTATGATCACAAACTGGTATAATCACAGACTGGTATAATAACAGACAGGTAGAATCACACACTGGTAAAATCACATACTGGTATAATCAAACAATGGTATAATCACACATTAGTAGGTTCACATACTGGTATAATCACAAACTGGTATATTCACACACTGGTAAAATCACAGACTGGTATAATCAAACAATGGTATAATCACAGACTGGAACAATCACAGACTGGTATAATCACAGGCTGGTATAATCACGCATGGGTAAAATCACACACTGGTATAATCACAGAGTGGTATAATCACAGACAGGTATAATCATGACAGGTACAATCACAGACTGGTAGAATCACAGACTGGAGTAATCACAGACTGGTACAATCACACACGGGTATAATCACATACTGGTATAATCACAGTCTGGTATAATCAGACACTGTTATGATCACAGATGGGTATAATCACACACTGGTATAATCACAGACTGGTACAAACACAGGCTGGTATTAACACAGACTGGTATAATCACACACTGGTATAATCACAGACTGGTGTAATCACAAACTGGTACAATCACACACTGGTATAATCACACAATGGTATAATCACAGACTGGTACAATCGCAGACTGGTATAATCACGCACCGCTATGATCACACTCTGGTCTATTCACAGACTGGTGTAATCACGGAGTGGTATAATCACAGATGGGTATAATCATGACTGGTACAATCACAGACTGGTATAATCACAGACTGGTATAATCACAGACTGGTATAAACACAGACTGGTACAATCACAGACTGGATTAATCACAGACTGGTACAATCACACACGGGTATAATCACATACTGGTATGATCACAGTCTGGTATAATCACACACTGGTATGATCACAGATGGGTATAATCACACACTGGTATAATCACAGACTGGTATAATCACAGACAGGTGTAATCACAGACTGGTAGAATCACAGACTGGTACAATCACAGACTGGTATAATCACAGACTGGAGTAATCACAGACTGGTATAATCACAGACTTGTGTAATCCATGACAGGTAAATCACACACTGGTATATTCACAAACTGGTATAATCACAAACTGGTATAATCACAGACTGGTATAATCAGGGACTGGTATAATCACAGACTGGTACAAACACAGACTGGTATAATTACAGACTGTTATAATCACACATTGTTAGAATGACTGACTGGTGTAATCACAGACTGGAACAATAACACACTGGTATATTCACACACTGGTATAATCACAGACTGGCAAAATCACAGACTGGTACAGTTACATGCTGGTATAATCACACACTGGTATAATCACAGACTGGTATAAGCATACAGTGCAGACACGGTGGCATAGTGGTTAGCACTGTTGCCTCACAGCACCAGGGACCCGGGTTTGAATCCGGCCTCGGGTGACTGTCTGTGTGGAGTTTGCACATTCTCCCCGTGTTTGCGTGGGTTTCCTCCAGGTACTCCGGTTTCCTCCCACAGTCCAAAGATGTGCGGGTTAGGTTGATTGGCTTTGATAAATTGACCCTTAGTGTTAGGGGGATTAAATATGTGGGGTTACGGGGATAGGGTGGGATATGTGCTGGTATAGGGGTTACGGGGATCGGTTGGGATATGTGTCGTTGCAGGCTCGATGGGCCGAAATGGCCTCTATCCGCACTTTGGGGTTTCTGTGATTTCTGTGATATAAGCACAGACTGTTATAATCACAGACTGGTATAATCAAAGATTGGTAGATTCACAGACTGGTATAATCACAAACTGGTATAATCAGGGACTGGTACAATCACAGACTGGTACAAACACAGACTGGTATAATTACAGACTGTTATAATCATACATTGTTATAATAACTGACTGGTGTAATCACAGACTGGAACAATCACACACTGGTATAATCACAGACTGGCAAAATCACAGACTGGTACAGTTACATGCTGGTATAATCACACACTGGTATAATCACAGACTGGTATAATCACACAGTGCTATAAGCACAGACTGTTATAATCACAGACTGGTAAAAAAAAAGATTGGTAGATTCACAGACTGGTACAATCATAAACTGGTATAATCACAGACTGGTATAATCACAGACTATTAGAATCACAGACTGGTATAATCACACACTGGTATAATCACAGATCTGTCTAATCACACACTGGTATAATCACAGACTGGGATAAACACACACTGGTATAATCACAGACTGGTGTAATCACAGACTGGTACAATCACACACTGATATAATCACAAACTCGTATAATCACAGACTCGTATAATCACAGAGTGGTATATCTTCACAGACTGGTACAATCACACACTGTTATAATCACAGACTCCTATAATCACAATCTGGTATGATCACAAACTGGTATAATCACAGACAGGTAGAATCACACACTGGTATAATCACAGTCTGGTGTAATCTCAGACTGGTACAATCACACATTAGTAGATTCACATACTGGTATAATCACAAACTGGTATAGTCACACACTGGTAAAATCACAGACTGGTATAATCAAACAATGGTATAATCACAGACTGGTACAATCACAGACTGGTATAATCACAGGCTGGTATAAACACGCATGGGTAAAATCACACACTGGTATAATCACAGAGTGGTATAATCACAGACAGGTATAATCATGACAGGTACAATCACAGACTGGTATAATCACAGACTGGTACAATCACAGACTGGGATAAACACCGACTGGTATAATCACAGACTGGAGTAATCACAGACTGGTACAATCACACACGGGTATAATCACATACTGGTATAATCACAGTCTGGTATAATCAGACACTAGTATGATCACAGATGGGTATAATCACACACTGGTATAATCACAGACTGGTATAATCACAGACTGGAGTAATCACAGACTGGTAGAATCACAGACTGTTGTAATCCATGACGGGTAAAATCACACAATGGTATATTCACAAACTGGTATAATCACAAACTGGTATAATCACAGACTGGTAAAATCAGAGACAGGTATAATCACAGACTGGTACAAACACAGACTGGTATAATTACAGACTGTTATAATCACACATTGTTATAATGACTGACTGGTGTAATCACAGACTGGAACAATAACACACTGGTATATTGACACACTGGTATAATCACAGACTGGTAAAATCACAAACTGGTACAGTTACTTGCTGGTATAATCACATACTGGTATAATCACACACTGGTATAATCACAGACTGGTATAATCACAGACTGGTATAAACACACACTGTTGTAATCACACACTGGTATAATGACACACTGGTACAATCACAGAGTTGTATAATCACAGTCTGGTATAATCACACACGGGCATAATCAAACACTGGTATAATCACAGACTGGTATAATCACAGACTGGCATAATCACAGACTGGTACAATCACAGACTGGTATAATCACTGACTGGTATAATCACAGACTGGTATAATCACAGGCTGATGTAATCACAGACTGATACAATCACACACTGGTATATTCACATACTGGTATATTCATAGACTGGTATAATCACAACCTGGTTCAATTACATACTGGTATAATCACACACTGGTATAATCACAGACTGGTACAAACATAGACTGGTATAATCACAGACTGATATAATCACACACTGGTATAATCACAGACTGGTGTAATCACAGACTGGTACAATCACACACTGGTATATTCACATACTGGTATAATCACAGACTGGTATAATCACAGACTGGTACAATCAAAGACTGTTATAATCATAGACTTGTATAATCACACACTGGTATAATCACAGACTGGTATAATCACACACTGGTATAATCACAGACTGGTGTAATCACAGACTGGTACAATCACACACTGATATAATCACAGACTCGTATAATCACAGACTGGTATAATCACAGACTCGTATAATCACAGACTGGTATAATCACAGACTCGTATAATCACAGACTGGTATAATCACAGAGTGGTATACATTCACAGACTGGTACAATCACACACTGTTATAATCACAGACTCCTATAATCACAATCTGGTATGATCACAAACTGGTATAATCACAGACTGGTATAATCACAGACAGGTTGAATCACTCACTGGTATAATCACAGACTCCTGTAATCACACTGTGGTACAATCACAGACAGTTATATTTACAGATTCGTATATAATCACAGACTGGTATAATCACAAACTGGTACAATCACAGACTCGTATAATCACAGACTGGTATAATCACAGACTCGTATAATCCCACACTGGTATAATCACAGACTGGTATAATCACAATGTTGAGATGCCGGTGTTGGACTGGGGTGGACAAATGTAAGAAGTTAGACAACACCAGGTTATAGTCCAACAACTTTATTTGAAATCACAATCTTTTGGAGCACTGCTCCTTCGTCAGGTGAAGTGAAGAGATGCATATAGGCACAGCATATATCGTCAGAGAATACTGCCAGATGATTACAGGTAATCTTTCCAACTGCCCTTTATCACACCTCGGCAGAGAGATAATCACAGCAATCAAAGGTGTGAATGGTGTCCAAACAGGTCAGTCAGGAAAACATTACATCAAAGAACAATGAGGTGGGGTCATGAGGGGTCAAATGTTGCAGATGTTGGGGTCTGTATGAAAAACAAAAAACAAACAAAAAAAAACAAAAAAAATTTTTTGCTGGAAATCACAGCAGGTCCATTCGCATCTGTGTAGATAGAACATGCCAATGACGACTCGAGTCTGGATGACTCTACGTCAGGTGGGGTTACATGTAGCGTGACATGAACCCAAGATCCCTGTTGAGGCCGTCCTCATGAGTGCGGAACTTGGCTATCAGTTTCTGCTCAACGATTTTACGTTGTCGTGTGTCTCGAAGGCTGCCTTAAGAACATAAGAAAATAAGAAGTAGGAGCAGGAGTAGGCCATGAGGCCCCTCGGGCCTGCTCCGCCATTCAATAGGATCATGGCTGATCCGAATCTAGACTCACGTCCACTTCCCTGCCCTCTCCCCATAACCCCTAATTCCCTTATCTGCTAGGAAACTGTCTATCTCCATTTTAAATGTATTTAATGTTGCAGCTTCCACAGCTCTCTGGGGTAGCAAATTCCATAGATTTACTACCCTCTGAGTGAAGAAGTTTCTCCTCATCTCAGTTTTGAAAGGGCAGCCCCTTATTCTTAGAATATGCCCCCTAGTTCTAGTCTCACCCATCAGTGGAAACATCCTCACCGCATCCACCCGATCAAGCCCCCTCACAATCTTATATGTTTCGATAAGATCGCCTCTCATTCTTCTGAACTCCAATGAGTAGAGTCCCAACCTACTCAACCTTTCCTCATATGTCAACCCCCTCATCTCCGGAATCAACCGAGTGAACCTTCTCTGAACCGCCTCGAGAGCAAGTATATCTTTTCTTAAATATGGAAACCAAAACTGCACGCAGTTTTCCAGGTGTGGCCTTACCAATACCTTGTAAAACTGCAGCAAGACTTCCCTGTTTTTATACTCCATCCCCCTTGCAATAAAAGCCAAGATTCCATTGGCCTTCCTGATCACCTGCTGCACCTGCATACTAACTCTTTGTGTTTCATGCACCAGGACCCCCAGATCCCTTTGTACTGTAGCACTTTGCAGTTTCTCTCCATTTAGATAATAACTTGCTCTTTGATTTTTTCTGCCAAAGTGCATAACCTCACACTTTCCAACATTATATTGCATCTGCCAAATCTCTGCCCACTCACTTAGCCTGTCTATGTCCTTTTGCAGGTTTTTTATGGGAGAGGTGGGACCAGTACAAACGGGACGGTTTGCACCTGGGCAGGGCCGGGACCGATGTCCTAGGGGGAGTGTTTGCTAGTGCTGTTCGGGGGGGGTTAAACTAAAATGGCAGGGGGTTGGGAACCTGAGCATGGAGACAGAGGAAAGGAAAACAGGGATAAAAGCAAAAGATAGGAAGGAGAAAAACAGAAGTGGCAGTCAGAGAAATCAACGGTTTAAATCAAATGTGGCCACAGTAAATAATAATTCTAATAGGTCTAAGAGCGTTAAAAAAACAAGCCTAAAGGCTTTGGCCTAGAAATTGGGTTGGGGTGCCAAAGTGGCGCAAAAGTCGCCTGAGCGCAGGATTTAGCGCAGCGATCGGAGTGATACCGATCACCAGAAACTCAGTTTCAGTGCCCCTCGACGGACATGGGGCAAGGCTCAAGGCGCTACGCATCCCTCTTAGGGCGCTGAAACTGATTATCGCAGCGCAACGTGCCGCAGCGCCACATGCTGCGGCACGGCACGCTGCGGTACTGCAGGCCTTCCTCCCACTGTTAAGGGGGAGGTGCCTGCAACAGCGCGATCCCCGCTCGCGAGTGCTGGCAAATGAGCCTGGCACCAAGGAGAAGTGCCGGGCTCTCAGGAAACAGCCGGCAATGCCGCGGCGGGGGGGGTTAGGAGGCCGGGGACGGAGGTGCTGGCAGGCAGCCGCCGAAAAAGCGGCCGCCCTGCACCTCCACCTTAACTTGCGCCGCTGCTGGCACAGTAAGGCCCCGTGAACCGGGCGCGGGTAGCGAACGGCGCAACTACAGTGTTCGCTACCAAATATCGCGAACGGGGCACGAATGGGGCGCTGCGCACACCAATGACATCATCGGTGGCGGTGCAGCGCAAATGCCTAACGCCACCATTAGCGCCCCTACTGAATATCGTGGGAGATGCAGCCAGTGGTGCTACAGCCACTGACTGCCTCTTTAGGTGCTAACAGGTGGCGCTACTCACCCAATTTCTCCCCCTTTGTGTCTTAATGTGAGGAGCATTTGTAATAAGGTGGATGAATTGGCTGCGCAAATAGAGGTAAACGGATATGATTTGGTTGGGATTACGGAAACGTGGCTCAAGGATGGCCAAGACTGGGAATTCAACATCCAGGGGTATTCGATATTCAGGAAAGATAGGCAAAAAGGAAAGGGAGGTGGGGTAGCATTACTGGTTAAAGAAGGGATTAATACAATTGTAATGAAGGATATTAGCTCTGATGACGTGGAATCTGTATGGGTAGAATTGAGAAATACTCAGAGGAAAAAAACATTAGTGGGAGTGGTATATAGACCTCCAAACAGTAAGGCAGAGGTTGGGGATGGCATTAAAAGGGAAATTAAAGAAGCGTGCAATAAGGGCACAGAGTCATCATGGGTGACTTTAATCTACATATAGATTGGGCCAACCAAATTAGTAACAATACTGTGGAGGAGGAATTCCTGGAGTGTTTACGGGATGGTTTCCTGGACCAATATGTCGAGGAACCAACCAGAGATCAGGCCATCTTAGACTGGGTATTATGTAATGAGAAAGGATTAATTAGCAATCTTGTTGCACGAGGCCCCTTGGGTCGGAGCGATCATAATATGATCGAATTCTTCATTAAGGTGGAGAATGAAGTAGTTGACTCAGAGACAAGGGTCCTCAATTTCAATAAAGGAAACTACAATGGTCTGAGGAGCGAGTTGGGTAGGATTGATTGGGGAATGGCACTCAAAGGGTTGACAGTGGATAGGCAATTGCAAACATTCAAAGACCGAATGGATGAGCTACAGAATTTGTTCATCCCAGTTTGGCATAAAAATAAAATAAAAAAGGCTAACAAGGGAAATTAGGGATAGCATAGGATCCAAGGAGAGGACATATAAATTGGCTAGAAAAAGCAATAATCCTGAGGATTGGGATCAGTTCAGGAGTCAACAAAGGAGGACAAAGGGATTAATTAACAAAGAGAAAATAGAATATGAGAGTAAGCCAATGTGGAACATAAAAACTGACTGTAAAAGCTTTTATAGATATGTGAAGAGAAAAAGATTGGTGAAGTCAAGCGTAGGTCCCTTACAGTCAGAATCAGGGGAATTTATAATGGGATACAAGGAAATGGCAGACCAACTAAATACATACTTTGGTTCTGTCTTCACAAAGGAGGACACAAATAACCTCCCAGAGATGTCGGGGAACATAGGGTCTGATGAAAGGGAGGAACTGAAAGAAATCAGTATTTGTAGGGAAATGGTGTTAGGAAAATTGATGGGACTGAAGGCCGATAAATCCCCAGGGCCTAATGGTCTACATCCCAGGGTACTTAAGGAAGTGGCCCTAAAGATAGTAGATGCATTGCTGGTCATCTTCCAGAACTCAATAGACTCTGGAACGGTACCCATGGATTGGAGGGTAGCTAATGTTACCCCACTATTCAAAAAAGGTGGGAGAGAAAAAGCGGGGAATTATAGACCGGTAAGCCTGACATCGGTAGTGGGGAAAATGCTGGAGTCTATTATAAAAGATGTAATAGCAGAGCACTTGGAAAGCAGTGACAGGATCGGACAAAGTCAACATGGATTTACAAAAGGTAAATCATGCTTGACTAATCTACTGGAATTTTTGAGGATGTAACTGGTAAAATAGATAAGGGAGAACCAGTGGATGTGATGTATTTGGACTTTCAGAAGGCTTTCGATAAGGTCCCACATAAGAGATTAGCGTGCAAAATTAAGGCACATGGGATTGGGGGCAAGGTATTGACTTGGATAGAGAACTGGTTGGCGGACAGAAAGCAAAGAGTTGGAATAAACGGGTCGTTTTCCGAGTGGCAGGCAGTGACTAGTGGGGTACCGCAAGGATCGGTCCTAGGACCCCAGCTGTTCACAATATATATTAATGATCTGGATGAGGGAATTGGATGTAATATCTCCAAATTTACAGACGACACAAAGCTGGGTGGGAGGGTAAGCTGTGAGGAGGATGTCGTGAAACTCCAGCACGATTTGGACAGGTTGGGTGATTGGGCAGAAACATGGCAAATGCACTATAATGTGGATAAATGTGAGGTTATCCACTTTGGTGGCAAAAACAGGAAGGCAGATTATTATTTGAATGGCAATAGATTGGGAGAAGGGGAAGTGCAAAGAGACCTGGGTGTTATTGTGCACCAGTCGCTGAAGGTAAGCATGCAGGTGCAGCAGGCGGTTAAGAAGGCAAATGGTATGTTGGCCTTTGTAGCAAGCAGGTTCGAGTACAGGAACAAGGATGTCTTGCTACAGTTGTATAGGGCCTTGGTGAGACCGCACCTTGAGTATTGTGTGCAGTTTTGGTCACCTTACCTGAGGAAGGACGTTCTTGCCATGGAGGGAGGGCAGCAAAGATTCACCAGGCTGATACCTGGGATGGCAGGAATGACGTATGAGGAGAGATTGTGTCGATTGGGCTTATACTCACTGGAGTTTAGAAGATTGAGAGGGGATCTCATCGAAACCTATAAAATTCTGTCAGGTCTGGACAGACTAGATGCAGGAAGGATGTTTCGGATGGCCGGGGAGTCCAGAACCAGGGGTCATAGACTAAGGATAAGGGATAAGCCATTTAGGACTGAAATGAAGAGGAATTTCTTCACCCAGAGAGTGGTGAACCTGTGGAATTCTCTGCCACAGAGGGTGGTGGAGGCCAGTTCATTAAATATATTCAAAAAGAGTTGGATATATTTCTTGAGGCTAAAGGGATCAAGGGATATGGGGAGAAGGCAGGGACAGGGTACTGAATTTGGATGATCAGCCATGATCTCATTGAATGGCGGAGCAGGCTCAAAGGGCCGAATGGCCTACTCCTGCTCCTATCTTCTATGTTTCTATGTTTCTATGTCCTCCTCACTCACTGCTTTCCCTCCCATCTTTGTATCGTCGGCAAACTTGGATATGTTGCACTTGGTCCCTTCCTCCAAATCGTTAATATAGATTGTAAAGAGTTGGGGTCACAGCACTGACCCCTGCGGAACACCACTAGTTACTGATTGCCAGCCCGCGAATGAACTATTTATCCCAACTCTTTGTTTTCTGTTAGATAGCCAATCTTCCACCCATGCCAGTATATTACCCCCAATCCCGTGATTTCTTATCTTGATCAGTAATCTTTTGTGTGGAACCTTGCCAAATGCCTTTTGGAAGTCCAAATACATTACATCCACTGGTTCCCCTTTATCCACCCTGTATGTTACTTCCTCAAAGAATTCGAGCAAATTTGTCAAACATGACTTCCCCTTCATAAAACCATGCTGACTCTGTCCTATTAAATTATGTTTATCCAAATGCTCTGATACTGTTTCCTTAATAATGGACTCCAACATTTTGCCAACCACAAATGTTAGGCTAACTGGTCTATAGTTTCCAGCTTTTTGTCTACTTCCCTTCTTAAATAAGGGTGTTACATTAGCAGTTTTCCAATCTGCTGGGACCTTTCCTGAGTCCAGGGAGTTCTGGAAAATAATCACCAATGCATCCACAATCCCTACCGCCACTTCTCTCAAGACCCTAGGATGCAGGCCATCAGGTCCGGGGGATTTATCCGCCTTAAGTCCCATTATTTTACTGAGTGCCATCTCCTTAGTGATTTTAATCATCTTTAGCTCCTCCCCCCCCCCATTGCCCCCTGTTTGTCCAGTGTTGGGATATTTTTAGTGTCCTCTACTGTAAAGACTGATACAAAATATTTGTTCAGCGTCTTTGCCATCTCCATGTTCCCCACCACTAGTTTCCCGGTCCCATCCTCTAAGGGACCAACGTTCACTTTAGCCACCCTTTTTCTTTTTATATAGCTGTAGAAACTCTTGCTATCTGTTTTTATATCTATCTTCCCTTTCTTAATGAATCTTTTAGTTATTGTTTGCTGGCTTTTAAATGCTTCCCAATCTTCTATCCTCCCACTAGATTTGACTACTTTATATGCCCTTGTTTTCAGTTGGATACTATCCTTTATTACTTTACTAAGCCACGGATGGCTGTCTTTTCTTTTACTCCCCTTTTTCCTCAGTGGAATATATTTATCTTGAAAGATGTGAAATATCTCCTTGAATGTAGACCACTGCTCTTGTACCGTCTTACACTTTAATCTGTTTTCCCAGTCCACTTTAGTCAATTCTACTCTCATACCTTCATAGTCTCCTTTATTTAAGCTCAGTATGCTGGTTTGAGATCCAACTCTCTCACCCTCAAACTGAATTTGGAATTCAACCATATTATGGTCACTCAATCCAAGGGGATCCTTTACTAGGACATTTTTTATTAATCCTGTCTCATTACACAGGACCTGATCTATGATTGCCTGCCCCCTGGTTGGTTCAGTTACATACTGCTCAAGGAACCCATCCCTAATACACTCTATGAACTCTTCCTCAAGGCTGCCATGCCCAATTTGATTCGTCCAGTCAATATGAAAGTTAAAATTCCCCATGATTATAGCTGTTCCCTTATTACAAGCCCCAACTATTTCCTGATTTATACTCCGACCAACAGAGTTGCAACTGTTAGGAGGCCTATAGATTACGCCCACTAGTGACTTTTTCCCCTTCTTATTCCTTATCTCCACCCAAACTATTTCACTATCCTGATCCTTTGAACCAATATCATTTCTGACTATTGCAGTGATTCCATCCTTGATTAACATAGCAACCCCACCTCCCTTTCCTTCCTGTCTGTCCTTCCTAATTGTCAAATACCCTTGTATGTTTAGTTCCCAGTCATGATTATCTTGCAGCCATGTTTCCGTAATGGCCACCAGATCATACCCATGTGTGGTTATTTGTACCGTCAAATCGTCAATTTTGTTACGAATGCTGCGTGCATTCAGATAAAGAACTTTCAAATATGTTTTCTGACAATTTATTCCTGCTTTTACCCCTTTTACTACTTTACCTTTATCATTATACATTCTGTCCCTTCCTGACATGCTCTGGTTTTTAATTCCCCCACTGCTACCTTGCTCTATTGCCTTCTCCGCTGTCATTTTTATTTTTCGCTCTCTTAAAACCTCCCCCCCACTAATTAGTTTAAAGACCTCTCTACAGCCCTAGTTATTCGATTCGCCAGGACTCTAGTCCCAGCACTGGCCAAGTGAAGTCCGTCCCAACGGAACAGCTCTCTCCTGTCCCAGTACTGATGCCAGTGTTCCAGGAAGCAAAACCCATTTCTCCCACACCAGGCTTTGAGCCACGCATTTAACTCTCTAATTTTATTTACCCCAGCCAAATTTGCACGTGGCTCAGGTAGTAATCCAGAGATTATTACCCTTGTGGTCCTGCTTTTTAATTTGGCCCCTAGCTGCTCAAACTCCCTCAGCAGAACCTCCTTCCTTGTCCTATCTATGTTGTTGGTACCAACATGGACCACGACAACTGGATCCTCCCCCTCCCACTCCAAGTTTCTCTCCAGCCCAGAGGAGATGTCCTTAACCCTGGCACCGGGCAGGCAACACAGCCTTCGGGACTCTCGCTCTCGGCTGCAAAGAACTCTATCTATCCCCCTAACGATACTATCCCCTACCACTACAACATTTCTTTTATCTCCCCCCACTTGAATGGCCCCCCATTCCACAGTGCTGTGGCCGGGTTGCTCATCCTCCCTGCAGTCCCCGTTCCCATCCTCACAGGGAGTAAGAGCCTCAAACCTGTTGGACAAGAGCAAGGGCTGCGGCTCCTCCAACACTACCTCCTGGATCCCCGTACCTGCCTCACTTCTAGTCACACCATCCTGACCCTGGCCACGGACTACATCTGAATTAATTAATCTAATTGGTGTGACTACCTCCTGATACACAGAGTCCAGGTAACTCTCCCCCTCCCTGATGTGTCTCAGTGTTTGAAGCTCGGACTCCAGCTCTTCAACACGGAGCTGGAATTCCTCGAGCAGCCAACACTTACTTGCCTTGGAGAATGCTTACCTGAAGATCAGAGGCTGAATGTCCTTGACTGCTGAAGTGTTCCCCGACTGGGAGGGAACACTCCTGCCTGGCGATTGTTGTGCGGTGTCCATTCATCTGTTGTCGCAGTGTCTGCATGGGCTCGCCGATGAACCATGCCCCGGGGCATCCTTTCCTGCAACGTATGAGGTAGACAACGTTCGCCGAGTCACATAAGTATGTACCATGTACCTGGTGGGTGGTGTCCTCACGTGTGATGATGGTATCTATGTTGATGATCTGGCAGTCTTGCAGAGGTTACCTTGGCAGGGGTGTGTGGTGTCGTGGTCGCTGTTCTCCTGAAAGCTGGGTAATTTGCTGCGAACGATGGTCTGTTTGAGGTTAGGCGGCTGTTTGAAGGCGAGTAGTGGAGGCGTGGGGATGGCCTTAGCAAGGTGTTTGTCGTCATCGATGACATGTTGAAGACTGCAAAGAACATGGCGTAGTTTCTCCGCTCCGGGGAAGTACTGGACAACGAAGGGCACTTTGTTAGTTGTGTCCCGTGTTTGTCTTCTGAGGAGGTCTATACGATTTTTCGCTGTGGCCCGTCGGAACTGTCAATCGACAAGTCGAGCATCATATCCCGTTCTTACGAGGGCGTCTTTCAGCATCTGTAGGTGTCCATCGTGTTCCTCCTCGTCTGAGCAGATCCTGTGTAGTCGCAGGGCTTGTTCATAGGGGATGGCTTCTTTAACGTGGTTAGGGTGGAAGCTGGAGAAGTGGAGCATCGTGAGGTTGTCCGTGGGCTTGCGGTAGAGTGAAGTGCTGAGGTGTTTGTGTGATGATACCAGTCTGTGATGATACGGTCTGTGATTATACCGGTCTGTGATTATACCAGTGAGTGATTATACCAGTGAGTGATTATACCAGTGAGTGATTATACCAGTGTGTGCTTATACACACTGGTATAATCGCACACTTGTATAAACACAGACAGGTATAATCACAGACTGGTATAATCACACACTGGTATTACCGCTGACTGGTATAATCACAGACTGGTATAATCACAGACTGGTTCAATCACACACAGGTATAATCACAGACTGGTATAATCACACACTGGTATTACCGCTGACTGGTATAATCACAGACTGGTGTAATCACAGACTGGTTCAATCACACACAGGTATAATCACAGACTGGTATAATCACACACTGGTATTACCACTGACAGGTATAATCACAGGCTGGTATAATCACAGACTGGTATAATGACAGACTGGTATAATCACAGACTAGTATAATCACAGACAGGTACAATCACACACTGGTGTAATCACAGACTGGTATAATCACGCACTGGTACAATCACACACTGGTATAATCACACACTGGTATAATCACAGACTGATACAATCACAGACTGTTATAATCACAGACTGGTATAATCACAGACTGGTATAATCACACACTGGTATAATCGCACACTTCTTTAAACACAGACTGGTATAATCACAGACTGGTCTAATCACAGACTGGTAAAATCACAGACTGGTATAATCAAACATTGGTATAATCAAACACAGGTGTAACCACAGACTGGTATAAGCACAGACTGATATCACGCACTGGTATAATCACACACTGGTATAATCACACACTGGTATCATCACAGACTGGTTCAATCACACACAGGTATAATCACAGACTGGTACAATCACACACTGGTGTAATTACAGACTGGTATAATCACGCACTGGTACAATCACACACTGGTATAATCAGACACTGGTATAATCACACACTGGTATCATCACAGACTGGTATAAGCACACACTGGTATAATCACCGACTGATATAATCACCGACTCGTATAATCACACACTGTTATAAGTACAGACTGGTATAATCACACACTGGTATAATCAAAGACCGGTATAATCACAGACCGCTATAATCACAGACTGGTATACTCACAGACTGGTATAATCACAGACTGGTACAATCACACACTGGTATAATCACAGACTGGTATAATCACAGACTGGTATAATCACAGACTGGTAAAATCACAGACTGGTACAAAAACACACAGGTATAATCAGAGACACCTACATTCACACTCAGATATAATAACAGACTGGTATAATCACAGACTGGTATAATCACAGACTGGTATAATTACAGACTGCTACAATCACATACTGGTATAATCACAGACTGGTACAATCACACACTGGAATAATCACAGACTAGTATAATCCCACACTGGTATAATTGCAGACTGGTATAATCACAGACTGGTATAATCACAGTCTGGTATAATCACAGACTGGTACAATCACACACTGGTATAATCACAGACTGGTACAATCAGAGATTGGTATAATCACAGACTGGTATAATCACAGGCTAGTATAATCACAGGCCATTACGATCACGCACTGGTATAATCATAGACCCGTATAATCACAAACTGGTATAATCAAAGACTGGTATAATCACAGACTGGTATAATCACAGACTTGTATAATCACAGACTGGTACAATCACACACTGATATAATCACAGACAGGTGTAATCACAGACTGGTACAATCACACACTGGTATAATCACACACTGGTATAATCAGACTGGTACAATCACACACTGGTATAATCACACACTGTTATAAGTACAGACTGGTACAACCACAGACTGGTATAATCACAGACTGGTATAATCACAGACTGGTATAATCACAGGCTCGTATAATCACAGGCTGGTATAATCACAGACTGGTATAATCACAGGCTGGTATAATCACGGACTGGTATATTCACAGACTGGTATAATCACAGAAGATTATAATCACAGACTGGTATAAGCAAAGGCTCGTATAATCACACAATGGTAATGTCACACACTGGTATAATCACACACTGGTATAAACACACACTGCTATAATCACACACTGGTATAAACACACACTGCTATAATCACACACTGGTATAATCACATACTGGTATAATCACATAAAAAAAAAAATTTAAATGGCGGCGCGCACGGACGCAGTGGCTTTGTCTCTCCCGAGACTGAGCGTTTTTACCCTCTTTCTGAGTCTCTTCTGGACTCTGCTGATACGGGAATTGAGGGCAGACCTACTGTACAGCCGGCAGACGCTCCTCGACATCGGGGCCGACTGTGTGCGGCTCACACTTGGCGCCGTCGATCTGCCTCCTGACATCGCCCGACCCCCGGGACCAGCGTGGCGTCCTTCCCCAGCCGGAAGTCGGCGCAGACCGTGCAGAGAACGCAAGCAGAAGCGGGGTAAGAGGGCCAGAATCCAAAATAGGCTGAAGAGGGCCCCACACAAACCCTCCCTCCCAAGTATTTTCCTGGCCAACGTCAGGTCACTAGAAAATAAAATGGATGAGATCAAACTTGATCTCTCCTCACAGAAAAGGACAAAGGAATGCTGCGCCATGATCTTCACAGAGACCTGGTTGAACAACGGCATCCCTGACACCACCATTCAGCCAGAAGGACGCACGGTCTTCTGCGCCGACAGAACTGCAGACTCCGGTAACAGCAAGGGAGGCGGTTTGTGCATTTACACTAACAATGCCTGGTGCACTAACACGGACATAATCGATAGATCCTGTTCGGCTGATTTGGAATTCCTCATGGTAAGGTGCAGACCCTTCTACCTGCCTCGGGAATTCATGGCTGTTATCATCACTGCGGTCTACATCCCACCACACGTTAATGCCAAACTAGCACTGAAGGACATCTACAGGGCCATCAGCGAACAACAAACTGCGCACCCAGACGGAGCTTTTATCGTCACGGGGGACTTCAAACACATAAACCTAAAATCTGTACTACCGAAATTCCACCAGAATGTTTCCTGCCCCACAAGAGGGGAGAACACACTGGATCAAGTCTACACGAGCATTGTAGATGCCTATAAGGCCATTCCCTGCCCCCACCTTGGGAAGTCTGACCACCTCTCCCTGTTTCTAGCCCCGGCATACAAATCGCTCATCAAAAGAGTGAGAATATCAGTGAGATCAGTGAAAGTA
This sequence comes from Somniosus microcephalus, assembly GCF_052327205.1. Lineage (NCBI taxonomy): Eukaryota > Metazoa > Chordata > Chondrichthyes > Squaliformes > Somniosidae > Somniosus > Somniosus microcephalus. The sequence goes on along the minus strand of NC_140989.1, from coordinate 71,717,348 downwards.
TGGCCAGAGGGGGCAGTCTCGGAGCTTCAGGATTGCTTCGAACGCACTGATTGGGGCATGTTTGCCCATAATGACATCGAGAAATACGCATCCACAGTGCTATTCTACATTAACAGTTGCGTCGAGGTCGTCACGACCCATAAAAATATCAGGACATACTCCAACCAGAAACCCTGGATGAACGGAGAGGTCCGCTCGCTGTTGAAAGCACGCGACGCAGCATTTAAATCTGGCGACGCGGCGGCTTACAGTGTGTGGTAAACCACTGTATTGTATATTGCCACCTCTGGGTGGCGCTGTGTATGGAGGCATGCCTCAGCTGACTCCACCCACCACTGTGTGGGTTTCGTTCAGACTTGTTCAGTCACTCACGAAGAAGCATGGTCTCTTCTTAGCTAATAAAAGCCTTATTCATCTCTTCTTTCGACTCATCATCTCTTCTTCGACTCATCACCTTTTATGAAGTAATTGATAAGCGTATCACAGTGCAGCTAGGACCAACCTAAAAAAGGGTATCAGGACTGCCAAGAGGATCATTTCCACAACAACTCGGACCCCCGGCGCATGTGGCAAGGCATCCAGTCCATCACTGACTACAAGAGCAAAAACACCAGCCCCCCGGTTAGCGATGCCTCCCTTCTGGAGGAGCTTAACAACTTCTACGCTCACTTCGACAGGGACAACAGGGAGCTGGCTACCAAAGCCTTGCCACCCCCGGAAGACCAGGTGCTCACTCTGTCGACCTCCAACGTAAGGGGTGTTCTACGCGGAGTGAACACACAAAAGGCTGCTGGACTGGATAGCATCCCTGGACGGGCACTCAAGGAATGTGCTGATCAGCTGGCTGATGTCTTCACCACCATCTTCAATCTGTCATTGGCCTAGGCAGTAGTCCCTACATGCTTCAAGACCGCTACCATTATTCCTGTGCCAAAGCAAACGGCTGTGACGTGCCTGAACGACTATCGACCTGTCACACTCACACCCATCATAATGAAGTGTTTCGAGAGACTGGTCCTGGCTCACATCACAGCCAGTGTTCCCGCCTCTCTTGACCAACACCAGTTTGCCTATCATGCAAACAGATCAACGGAGGATGCAATCACAACTGCTCTACACTCTGCACTGAATCACTTAGATGGTAAAGAGACCTACATCAGAATGCTGTTCATAGACTACAGCTCAGCATTCAACACTATCGTCCCCAACAAGCTGGCCACCAAATTCCACACTCTTGGCCTGGACACTTCCCTCTGCAACTGGACACTGGACTTCCGAACAAACAGACCCCAATCTGCCAAATTAGGTAACCACACCTCCCCCCCCCTGACCCTGAACACGGGGGCCCCACAAGGATGTGTGCTGAGCCCCCTCCTCTACTCCCTCTTCACCCACGACTGTGTGGCTGTTCATGGTTCCAACACCATCATCAAGTTTGCGGATGATACCACGATAGTAGGCCAGATCACCAACAACGATGAGTCAGCCTACAGGGAGGAGGTCCAGCATCTCGTGAAGTGGTGCGCCGATAACAACCTGGCCCTTAACATCAAGAAAACCAAAGAAATCATTGTGGACTTCAGGAAGTCTAAAGGCGGAAGTCACACCCCCATCCACATCCATGGGGCTGTGGTGGAAAGGGTGGACAGCTTTAAGTTCCTCGGAGTCCACATCACGGAAGACCTCTCCTGGTCCCTCAATACCTCCTCTCTGGTGAAGAAGGCCCAGCAGCGCCTATATTTCCTAAGGAGGCTGAAGGGATGTAACCTGTCACCTCTGATCCTCTCTAACTTTTACCGCTGCACAATAGAGAGCATCCTGATGAACTGTATCACAGTATGGTATGGCAGCTGTAGCTACTATGACCGGAAAGCCCTGCAGCAGGTAGTCAAAACTGCCCAACGCATTACCGGCACCCGGCTACCGACCATAGAGCACATATACCAGAAACGCTGTTTACAGAGGTCACGGACCATCATCAAAGACCCTACCCACCCCAGCCACAGTCTGTTTGCCCTTCTGCCATCTGGGAGACGCTACAGATGCATTCGCACCCGAACGACCAGATTTAGCAACAGCTTCTTTCCCAGGGCTGTCATCCTACTGAACTCCACAAAAAAACTCTAAAGCCTGCACATCTGCCAATGCACTTTATTATGGTTATGTTTACATTAATGTATTACAAGCCAAATGAATGTTGAATGTTTAAATGTCTTAATCTAAATGTACACTCTCGGGAGCCGCAAGCCTACATTTCGTTGTACTGCACTTGTGCACTAACAATGACAATAAAGTTGATTATGATTATTATGATTATGAATCACAGACTAGTACAATCACAGACTGGTATAATTAGAGACTGGTATAATCACACAGTGATATAATCACAGACTCATAAAAACACACACTGGTATAATCACAGACTGGTATAATCACAGACTGGTATAATCGCAGACTGGTACGACCACACACTGGTACAATCACACACTGGTATAATCACAGACTCATATAATCAAACACTGGTATAATCACAGACTGGTATAATCACCGACAGGTACAATCATACACTGGTATAATCACAGACTTGTATAATCACACACTGGTATAATCACAGAGAGGTATAATCATAAACTGGTACAATCACAGACTATCACAATCAGACACTGGTATAATCACAGACTCGTATAATCACATACTGGTATCATCACAGACTGGTTCAATCACACACTGGTATAATCACAGAATCATATAATCACACACTGATATAATCACAGATTGATATAATCACAGATAGTATAATCACAGTGTTGTGCAATCACACACTGGTATAATCACAGAATCCTATAATCTCACTCTGGTATAATCAAAGATTGGTATAATCACAGACTGGTACAATCACAGACTGGTATAATCACAAACTGGTAAAATCACACACTGGTATAATCACAGACTGGTATAATCACATACTGGTACAATCACAAACTGGTATAATCACAGGCTTGTATAATCACAGGCTGGTATAAACACACACTGCTATAATCACACACTGGTATGATCACAGGCTTGTATAATCACAGACTGGTATAATCACAGACTGGTATAATTACAGACTAGTATAATCACAGACTGGTACAATCACACACTGGTAAAATCACAGACTCGTACAATCACAGATTGGTATAATCACAGACTGGTTGAATCACACACATATATAATCAAAGACTGGTATAATCAAACACTGGCATTACCACTGACTGGTATAATCACAGACTGGTATGATCACAGACAGGTACAATCACACACTGGTGTAAACACAGACTGGTATAATCACGCACTGGTACAATCACACACTGGTATAATCACACACTGGTATAATCACAGACTGGTACAATCACAGACTGTTATATTCACAGTCTGGTATAATCACAGACTGGTGTAATCACAGACTGGTATAATCGCACACTTGTATAATCACAGACTGGTATAATCACACACTGGTATAATCACAGACTGGTATAATCACACACTGGTATAATAACAGACTGGGATAATTAAAGATTGGTATAATCACACACTGGTGCAATCACGCACCGGTGCAATCACACAGTGATATAATCACAGACTCATATAATCTCACACTGGTATAATCACAGACTGGTATAATCACAGATTGGTATAATCATACACTGGTATAATTACAGACTGGTACAATCACACACTGGTACAAGCACACACTGGTATAATCAGAGACTCATACAATCACAAGCTGGTATAATTACAGACTGGTACAATCACACACTGGTATAATCACAGGCAGGTATAATCACACACTGGTACAATCAGGGACTGGTATAATCACAGTCTGGTATATCTCAGAGGAAGGCAGCAGCAGCCAACTTCCTGGCACCAGGGGTGGCTCTGCTGCACAGAATGGGAGGAAAAAGAGGGGTAGAGCTATAGTAATAGCTTCCTGGTGACGTCACACTTTGATTACTTTTTACCTCTCTCCCTTGCTGTTGTACTAGTGCTGCTCCTGACTCACTGCCGCCGGTTTGAACTGCCGCCGATGCTGTGTTCTCACAAGGCCCGCTCTAGTCGGGCTGCTCCTGACTCACTGCCGCCGGTGTAACTGCCGCCGATGCTGTGTTCCCACAAGGCCCGCTCTCGTCGGGCTGCTCCTGACTCACTGCCGCCGGTTTGAAATGACGCCAATGTTATGTTCCCACAAGGCCCGCTCTAGTCGGGCTGCTCGCTGACTCACTGCCGCCGGTTTGAACTGCCACCGATGGTGTGTTCCCACAAGGCCCGCTCTAGTCGGGCTGCTCGCTGACTCACTGCCACCGGTTTGAACTGCCGCCGATGCTGTGTTCCCACAAGGCCCGCTCTAGTCGGGCTGCTCCTGACTCACTGCCGCCGGTGTAACTGCCGCCGATGCTGTGTTCCCACAAGGCCCGCTCTAGTCGGGCTGCTCGCTGACTCACTGCCGCCGGTTTGAACTGCCGCCGATGCTGTGTTCCCACAAGGCCCGCTCTAGTCGGGCTGCTCCTGACTCACTGCCGGTGACAATAAAAAACAAGCCTGAAGGCTTTGTGTCTTAATGCGAGGAGCATTTGTAATAAGGTGGATGACTTGGCTGCGCAAATAGAAGTAAACAAATACGGTTTGGTTGGGATTACGGAAACGTGGATCAAGGAAGGGCAGGACTGGGAACTCAACATCCAGGGGTATTCGATATTCAGGAAAGATAGGCAAAAAGGAAAGGGAGGTGGGGTAGCATTACTGGTTAAAGAAGGGATTAACACAATTGTAATGAAGGATATTAGCTCTGATGAGGTGGAATCTGTATGGGTATAATTGAGAAATACTAAGGGGAAAAAACGTTAGTGGGAGTGGTTTATAGGCCTCCAAACAGTAAGGCGGAGGTTGGGGATGGCATTAAAAGAGAAATTAAAGAAGCGGGCAATAAGAGCACAGCAGTCATCATGGGTGACTTTAATCTACATATAGATTGGGCCAACCAAATGAGTAACAATACCGTGGAGGAGGAATTCCTGGAGTATTTACAGGATGGTTTCCTGGACCAATATGTCGAGGAACCAACCAGAGATCAGGCCATCTTAGACTGGGTATTATGTAACGAGAAAGGATTAATTAGCAATCTTGTTGTAAGAGGCCCCTTGGGTCGGAGCGATCATAATATGAATGAATTCTTCATTAAGATGGAGAATGAAGTAGTTGACTCGGAGACTAGGGTCCTCAATTTAAATAAAGGAAACTCTGATGGTCTGAGGATTGAGTTGGGTAGGATTGATTGGGGAATGGCACTCAAAGGGTTGATGGTGGATAGGCAATGGCAAACATTCAAAGACCGAATGGATGAACTACAGAATTTGTTCATCCCAGTTTGGCATAAAAATAAAACAAAAAAGGTGACCCAACCGTGGCTAACAAGGGAAATTAGGGATAGCATAAGGTCCAAGGAGAGGGCATATAAATTGGCCAGAAAAAGCAATAATCCTGAGGATTGGGAGCAGTTTAGGATTCAACAAAGGAGGACAAAGGGATTAATTAATAAAGGGAAAATAGAATATGAGAGTAAGCTTGCAGAGAACATAAAAACTGACTGTAAAAGCTTTTATAGATATGTGAAGAGAAAAAGATTGGTGAAGTCAAGCATAGGTCCCTTGCAGTCAGAATCGGGGGAATTTATAATGGGGAACAAAGAAATGGCAGACCAACTAAATACATATTTTGGTTCTGTCTTCACAAAGGAGGACACAAATAACCTGCCAGAGATGCCGGGGAACATAGGGTCTGATGAAAGGGAGGAACTGAAAGAAATCAGTATTTGTAGGGAAATGGTGTTAGGAAAATTGATGGGACTGAAGGCCGATAAATCCCCAGGGCCTGATAATCTACATCCCAGGGTACTTAAGGAAGCGGCCCTAGAAATAGTAGATGCATTGCTGGTCATCTTCCAGAACTCGATAGACTCTGGAACGGTACCCATGGATTAGCGGGTAGCTAATGTTACCCCACTATTCAAAAAAGGTGGTAGAGAAAAGGCGGGGAATTATAGACCGGTAAGCTTGACATCGGTAGTGGGGAAAATGCTAGAGTCCATTATAAAGGATGTAATAGCAGAGCACTTGGAAAGCAGTGACTGGATCGGACAAAGTCAACATGGATTTACAAAAGGTAAATCATGCTTGACTAATCTACTGGAATTTTTTGAGGATGTAACTGGTAAAATAGATAAGGGAGAACCAGTGGATGTGGTGTATTTGGACTTTCAGAAGGCTTTCGATAAGGTCCCGCATAAGAGATTATCGTGCAAAATTAAGGCACATGGGATTGGGGCCAAGGTATTGACTTGGATAGAGAACTGGTTGGCGGACAGAAAGCAAAGAGTTGGAATAAATGGGTCGTTTTCCGAGTGGCAGGCAGTGACTAGTGGGGTACCGCAAGGATCGGTCCTAGGACCCCAGCTGTTCACAATATATATGAATGATCTGGACGAGGGAATTGGATGTAATATCTCCAAATTTGCAGACGACACAAAACTGGGGGGGAGGGTAGCTGTGAGGAGGATGTCGTGACACTCCAGCACGATTTGGACAGGTTGGGTGATTGGGCAGAAACATGGCAAATGCACTATAATGTGGATAAATGTGAGGTTATCCACTTTGGTGGCAAAAATAGGAAGGCAGATTATTATTTGAATGGTAATAGATTGGGAGAAGGGGAAGTGCAAAGAGACCTGGGTGTTCTTGTGCACCAGTCACTGAAGGTAAGCATGCAGGTGCAGCAGGCGGTTAAGAAGGCAAATGGTATGTTGGCCTTCGTAGCAAGAGGGTTCGAGTACAAGAACAAGGATGTCTTGCTGCAGTTGTACAGGGCCTTGGTGAGACCACACCTTGAGTATTGTGTGCAGTTTTGGTCACCTTACCTGAGGAAGGACGTTCTTGCCATGGAAGGAGTGCAGCGAAGATTCACCAGGCTGATACCTGGGATGGCAGGAATGATGTATGAGGAGAGATTGTGTCGATTGGGCTTATACTCACTGGAGTTTAGAAGATTGAGAGGGAATCTCATCTAAACCTATAAAATTCTGTCAGGCCTGGACAGACTAGATGCAGGAAGGATGTTTCTGATGGCCGGGAAGTCCAGAACCAGGGGTCATAGCCTAAGGATAAGGGGTAAGCCATTTAGGACTGAAATGAGGAGGAATTTCTTCACCCAGAGAGTGGTGAACCTGTGGAATTCTCTGCCACAGAGGGCAGTGGAGGCCAGTTCATTAAGTATATTCAAGAAAGAGTTGGATATATTTCTTAAGGCTAAAGGGATCAAGGGATATGGGGAGAAGGCAGGGACCGGGTACTGAATTTGGATGATCATCCATGATCTCATTGAATGGCGGAGAAGGCTCGAAGGGCCGAATGACTCACTCCTGCTCCTATCTTCTATGTATCTATGTATCTATGTATCACAGACTGGTGTAATCACAGACCGTTACAATCACGCACTGGTATAATCATAGACTCGTATAATCACAAACTGGTATAATCAAAGTCTGGTATAATCACAGACTGGTATAATCACAGACTTGTATAATCACAGACTGGTACAATCACAGACTGGTATAATCACAGACTGGTATAATCACAGACTTGTATAATCACAGACTGGTATAAACACACATTGGTATAATCACAGGCTGGTACAATCACAGACTGGTATAATCACAGACTGGTATAATCACACACTGGTATAATCACAGACTGGTACAATCACACAATGCTATAATCACACACTGCTTTAATCACAAACTGGTATAATCACAGACTCGTACAATCACACTCTGCTTAAATCAAACACTGTTTAATCACAGACTTGTATAAACACAGACTGGTACAATCACACACTGGAATAATCACACACTGGTATAATCACACACTGGTATAAGCACACACTGGTGTAATCACTGACTGATATAATCACCGACTGGTATAATCACACACTGGTATAATCAAAGACTGGTGTAATCACAGACTCGGACAATCACACACTGATATGAACGCAGATTTTTATAATCACAGGCTCGTATAATTAAACACTGGTATTATCACAGACTCGTATAATCACAGAGTGGTATAATCACAGACTCGTACAATCACAGACTGGTATAATCACAGACTGGTATAATCACAGACTGGTATAATCACAGACTGGTAAAATCACAGACTGGTACAACAAAACACAGGCATAATCAGAGACACCAATAATCACACTCAGATATAATCACAGAATGGTATAATCACAGACTGGTATAAGTAGAGACTGGTATAATTACACACTGGTACAATCACATACTGTTATAATCACAGACTGGTACAATCACACATTGGTATTACCACAGACCAGTATAATCCCACACTGGTATAATCGCAGATTGGTACAATCACAGTAATGACAGACTGGTATAATCACAGACTAGTATAATCCCACACTGGTATAATCACAGACTGGTATAATCACAGACTGGTATAATCACACACTGGTATAATCACAGACTGGTACAGTCACAGACTGGTACAATCACAGACTAGTAGAGTCACAGACTGGTACAATCACAGACTGGTACTGTCACAGAGTGGTACAATCACAGACCAGTACAGTCACAGACTGCTACAATCACAGACTGGTACAGCCACAAACTGGGATAATCACAGACTGTTACATTCACAGGCTGGTAGAGTCACAGACTGGCACAGTCACAGACTGGTATAATGATAGACTGGTACAGTCACAGACGGCTATATTCACAGACTGCTACAATCACAAACTGGTACAGTCAGAAACTGGTAAAATCACATACTGGTACAGTCACAAACTGGTATAATCACAGACTGGTACAATCACAGACTGGTACAATCACAGACTGGTATAAACACAGACAGGTACATTCAGAGAATGGTACTGTCACATACTTGTACAATCACAGACTGATACAGTCGCAGACTTGTACAGTCACAGACTGGTATAACCTGAGTTGGTACAATCACAGACTTGTACAGTCACAGACTGGTACAATCACAGACTGGTACAGCCAGAGACTGGTATCATCACAGACTGGTACAGTCACAGATTGGTATAATGATAGACTGGTACAGTCACAGACTAGTATAATCACAGACTGGTAGAATCACAGACTGGTATAATCACAGATTGATACAATCACAGACCGGTAAAATCACAGACAGGTACAATCATAGACTGGTACAATCACAGACTGGTACAGTCACAGACTGGTATGATCACAGATTGATACAATCACAGACTGGTAAAATCACAGACAGGTACAATCATAGACTGGTACAATCACAGACTGGTACAGTCACAGGCTGGTACAGTCATAGACTGGTACAATCACAGACTGGTATAATTACAGACTGGTACAGTCATAGACTGGTATAACCACAGACTGGTACATACACAGATGGGTATAATCACAGGCTGGTGCAATGACAGGCTGGTACAGTCATAGACTGGTACAATCACAGACTGGTACAATCACAGAAGGGCATAATCACAGACTGGTACAGCCACAGACAGGTACATTCACAGACTGGAATAATCACAGACTGGTACAATCGCAGAATGGTACAGCCACATACTGGTATAATCACAGTTGGGTATAATCACAGACTGGTAGAGCCACAGGCTGGAACAATCACAGACTAGTTCAATCACAGACTGGTACATTCACAGACTGGTACAGAAGCAGACTGGTACAGTCCCAAACTGATATAATCACAGACTGGTACTATCACAGACTGGTACAATCACAGACTGGTACAGTCACAGGCTGGTACAGTCAAAGACTGGTACAATTACAGACTGGTACAGACACAGACTTGTACAATTACTGACTGGTATAATCACAGACTGGTACAGTCACAGACTGGTACAATCACAGACTGGTACAGTCTCAGACTGGTACAATCACAGACTGATACAGTCATACACTGGTACATTCACAGACGGGTATAATTACAGACTGGTACAGTCATAGACTGATATAATCACAGACTGGTACAATCACAGATGGGTATAATCACAGACAGGTACAGCCACAGACCGGTGCAATCACATACAGGTATAATCAAAAACTGGTACAGCCACAGAATGGTACAATAACAGACTGGTACAATCACAGAATGGTACAATCACAGACGGGTATAATCACAGACTGGCACAGACACAGAATGGTACAATCACAGACAGGTATACTCACAGACACGTACAGCCACAGACTGGTACAATCACAGACTGGTACAGTCACAGACTGGTACAATCACAGACTGGTATAATCACAGACGGGTGTAATCAAAGACTCGTACAGCCACAGACTGGTACAATCACAGATGGGTATAATCACAGACTGTTAGAGCCACAGACAGATATAATCACAGACTGGTTCAATCACAGACTGGTACAATTACAGACAGGTACAATCCAAAACTGGCACAAACACAGACTGTTAGAATTACAGACTGATACATACACAAACTGTTGCAGTCGCAGACTGGTACAGTCCCAGACTGATATAATCAGAGATTGATACAATCACAGGCTGGTAAAACCACAAACTAGTACAGTCATAGACTGGTACAATCGCAGTCTGGTACAATCACAGGCTGGTACAGTCAGAGATTGGTACAATCACAGACTGGTATAATCACAGGCTGGTACAGTCATAGACAGGTACAATCACAAACTGGTATAATCACAGACAGGTACAATCACAGACTGGTAGAACCACAGACTTGAAAAATAACAGACTGGTTCAATCACAGACTGGTACATTCACAGACTGGTACAGAAGCAGACTGGTGCAGTCACAGGCTGATATAATCACAGACTGGTACTATCACAGACTGGTACAGTCAGAGACTGGTACTGTTACAGACTGGTACAATCACAGACTGGTACAGCCAGAGACTGGTATAATCACAGGCAATTACATTCACAGGCTGGTACAGTCACAGGCTGGTACAGTCACAGATTGGTATAATGATAGACTGGTACAGTCACAGACTGGTATAATCACAGACTGGTACAATCACAGACAGGTACAGTCACAGGCTGGTGCAATCATAGACTGGTACGATCACAGACTGGTACAGTCACAGGCTGGTACAGTCATAGACTGGTACAATCACAGACTGGTATAATTACAGATTGGTACAGTCATAGACTGGTATAATCACAGACTGGTACAATCAAAGTCGGGTATAATCACAGACTTGTGCAATGACAGGCTGGTGCAGTCATCGACTGGTACAATCACAGACTGGTACAATCACAAACAGGCATAATCACAGACTGGTACAGCCGCAGACTGGTACATTCACAGACTGGAATAATCACAGACTGGTACAATCGCAGAATGGTACAGCCACATACTGGTATAATCACAGATGGGTATAATCACAGACTCGTACAGCCACAGACTGGTACAATCACGGACGGGTATAATCACAGACTGGTAGAGCCACAGGCTGGAACAATCACAGACTAGTTCAATCACAGACTGGTACATTCACCGACTGGTACAGAAGCAGACTGGTACAGTCCCAGACTGATATAATCACAGACTGGTACTATCACAGGCTGGTACTATCACAGACTGGTACAGTCACAGGCTGGTACAGTTACAGACTGGTACAATTACAGACTGGTACAGACACAGACTTGTACAATTACTGACTGGTATAATCACAGACTGGTACAGACACAGACTTGTACAATTACTGACTGGTATAATCACAGACTGGTACATTCACAGACTGGTATAATTACAGACTGGTACAGTCATAGACTGATATAATCACAGACTGGTACAATCACAGATGGGTATAATCACAGACAGGTACAGCCACAGACCGGTGCAATCACAGACAGGTATAATCAAAAACTGGTACAGCCACAGAATGGTACAATCACAGACTGGTACAATCACAGACTGGTACAATCGCAGATGGGTATAATCACAGACTGGCACAGCCACAGAATGGTAGAATCACAGACAGGTATACTCACAGACACGTACAGCCACAGACTGGTACAATCACAGACTGGTACAATCACAGACTGGTACAATCACAGACAGGTATAATCACAGACGGGTGTAATCAAAGACTCGTACAGCCACAGACTGGTACAATCACAGATGGGTATAATCACAGACTGTTAGAGCCACAGGCAGATATCATCACAGACAGGTTCAATCACAGACTGCTACAATTACAGACAGGTACAATCCAAAACTGGCACAAACACAGACTGTTAGAATTACAGACTGATACATACAGAGACTGTTGCAGTTGCAGACTGGTACAGTCCCAGACTGATATAATCACAGATTGATGCAATCACAGACTGGTAAAATCACAAACTAGTACAGTCATAGACTGGTATAATTGCAGTCTGGTACAATCACAGGCTGGTACATTCATAGATTGGTACAATCACAGACTGGTATAATTACAGAATGGTACAGTCATAGACTGGTATAATCACAGACTGGTACAATCACAGATGGGTATAATCACAGACAAGTACAATCACAGATGGGTATAATCACAGACTGGTACAGTCATAGACAGGTACAATCACAAACTGGTATAATCACAGACAGGTACAATCACAGATGGGTATAATCACAGACTCGTACAGCCACAGACTGGTACAATCACGGACGGGTATAATCACAGACTGGTAGAGCCACAGGCTGGAACAATCACAGACTAGTTCAATCACAGACTGGTACATTCACCGACTGGTACAGAAGCAGACTGGTACAGTCCCAGACTGATATAATCACAGACTGGTACTATCACAGGCTGGTACTATCACAGACTGGTACAGTCACAGGCTGGTACAGTTACAGACTGGTACAATTACAGACTGGTACAGACACAGACTTGTACAATTACTGACTGGTATAATCACAGACTGGTACAGACACAGACTTGTACAATTACTGACTGGTATAATCACAGACTGGTACATTCACAGACTGGTATAATTACAGACTGGTACAGTCATAGACTGATATAATCACAGACTGGTACAATCACAGATGGGTATAATCACAGACAGGTACAGCCACAGACCGGTGCAATCACAGACAGGTATAATCAAAAACTGGTACAGCCACAGAATGGTACAATCACAGACTGGTACAATCACAGACTGGTACAATCGCAGATGGGTATAATCACAGACTGGCACAGCCACAGAATGGTAGAATCACAGACAGGTATACTCACAGACACGTACAGCCACAGACTGGTACAATCACAGACTGGTACAATCACAGACTGGTACAATCACAGACAGGTATAATCACAGACGGGTGTAATCAAAGACTCGTACAGCCACAGACTGGTACAATCACAGATGGGTATAATCACAGACTGTTAGAGCCACAGGCAGATATCATCACAGACAGGTTCAATCACAGACTGCTACAATTACAGACAGGTACAATCCAAAACTGGCACAAACACAGACTGTTAGAATTACAGACTGATACATACAGAGACTGTTGCAGTTGCAGACTGGTACAGTCCCAGACTGATATAATCACAGATTGATGCAATCACAGACTGGTAAAATCACAAACTAGTACAGTCATAGACTGGTATAATTGCAGTCTGGTACAATCACAGGCTGGTACATTCATAGATTGGTACAATCACAGACTGGTATAATTACAGAATGGTACAGTCATAGACTGGTATAATCACAGACTGGTACAATCACAGATGGGTATAATCACAGACAAGTACAATCACAGATGGGTATAATCACAGACTGGAACAGACACAGACTGGTATAATTACAGACTGGTACAGTAACAGATGGATAGAATCACAGACTGGTACAATTACAGACTGGTATAGCCACAGACTGGTACAATCACAGGTGGGTATAATCACAGACTGGTAGAGCCACAGACTTGAAAAATTACAGACTGGTTCAATCACAGACTGGTACATTCACAGACTGGTACAGAAGCAGACTGGTACAGTCCCGCACTGAAATAATCACAGACTGGTACTATAACAGACGTGTACAGTCAGAGACTGGTACAGTCACAGACTGGTACAATCACAGACTGGTACAGCCAGGGACTGGTATCATCACAGACTGTTACATTCACAGGCTGGTACAGTCACAGACTGGTACAGTCACAGATTGGTGTAATGATAGACTGGTACAGTCACAGACTAGTATAATCACAGACTGGTAGAATCACAGACTGTATCAATCTGTGATTATACCAATCACAGACTGGTAAAATCACAGACAGGTACAATCATAGACTGGTACAATCACAGACTGGTACAGTCACAGACTGGTATAATCACAGATTGATACAATCACAGACTGGTAAAATCACAGACAGGTACAATCATAGACTGGTACAATCACAGACTCGTACAGTCACAGGCTGGTACAGTCATAGACTGGTACAATCACAGACTGGTATAATTACAGACTGGTACAGACATAGACTGGTATAATCACAGACTGGTACATTCACAGATGGGTATAATCACAGACTGGTGCAATGACAGGCTGGTACAGTCATAGACTGGTACAATCACAGACTGGTACAATCACAGAAGGGCATAATCACAGACTGGTACAGCCACAGACTGGTACATTCACAGACTGGAATAATCACAGACTGGTACAATCGGAGAATGGTACAGCCACATACTGGTATAATCACAGATGGGCATAATCACAGACTCGTACAGCCACAGACTGGTACAATCACAGACGGGTATAATCACAGGCTGGTAGAGCCACAGGCTGGAACAATCACAGACTAGTTCAATCACAGACTGGTACATTCACAGACTGGTACAGAAGCAGACTGGTACAGTCCCAGACTGATAAAATCACAGACTGGTACTATCACAGACTGGTACAATCACAGACTGGTACAGTCACAGGCTGGTACAGTCACAGACTGGTACAATTACAGACTGGTACAGACACAGACTTGTACAATTACTGACTGGTATAATCACAGACTAGTACAGTCACAGACTGGTACAATCACAGACTGGTACAGTCTCAGACTGGTACAATCACAGACTGATACAGTCATACACTGGTACATTCACAGACTGGAATAATTACAGACTGGTACAGTCATAGACTGATATAATCACAGACGGGTACAGTCACAGATGGGTATAATCACAGACAGGTACAGCCACAGACCGGTGCAATCACAGACACGTATAATCAAAAACTGGTACAGCCACAGAATGGTACAATCACAGACTGGTACAATCACAGACTGGTACAATCATAGACGGGTATAATCACAGACTGGCACAGCCACAGAATGGTACAATCACAGACAGGTATTCTCACAGACACGTACAGCCACAGACTGGTACAATCACAGATGGGTACAATCACAGACAGGTATAATCACAGACTGTTAGAGCCACAGACAGATATAATCAAAGACTGGTTCAATCACAGACTGGTACAAATACAGACAGATACAATCCAAAACTGGCACAAACACAGACTGTTAGAATTACAGACTGATACATACACAGACTGTTGCAGTCGCAGACTGGTACAGTCCCAGACTGATATAATCACAGACTGGTACAATCACAGACTGGTACAGTCACAGTCTAGTATAATCACAGACTGGTGCAATCACAGACTGGTATAATCACAGACTGGTACAGACACAGACTGGTATAATTACAGACTGGTACAGTAACAGATGGATAGAATCACAGACTGGTACAATTACAGACTGGTATAATCACAGATTGGTACAATCACAGACTGGTACAGTCACAGACTGGTATAATCACAGACTGTTACAGTCACAGACTGGTACAGCCACAGAATGGTACAATCTCAGACTGGCACAATCACAGACTGGCACAATCACAGATGGGTATAATCACAGACTGGCACAGCCACAGAATGGTACAATCACAGACAGGTATACTCACAGACACATACAGCCACAGACTGGTACAATCACAGACTGGTACAATCACAGACTGGTACAATCACAGACTGTTATATCACAGATGGGTGTAATCAAAGACTCGTACAGCCACAGACTGGTACAATCACAGACGGGTATAATCACAGACTGTTAGAGCCACAGACAGATATAATCACAGATTGGGTCAATCACAGACTGGTACAATTACAGACAGGTACAATCCAAAACTGGTACAAACACAGACTGTTAGAATTACAGACTGATACATACACAGACTCTTGCAGTCGCAGACTGGTACAGTCCCAGACTGATATAATCACAGACTGGTACAATCACAGACTGGTACAGTCACAAACTAGTATAATTAAAGACTGGTCCAATCACAGACTGGTACAATCACAGACTGGTACAAACACAGACTGGTATAATTACAGACTGGTACAGTAACAGATGGATAGAATCACAGACTGGTACAATTACAGACTGGTATAATCACAGATTGGTACAATCACAGACTGGTACAGTCACAGACAGGTATAATCACAGACTAGTACAATCACAGGCTGGAACAATCACAGACTGTTACAGTCACAGACTGGTATAATTACAGACTGGTACCGTAACAGACAGATAGAATCACAGACTGGTACAATAACAGACTGGTATAATCACAGATTGGTATAGTCACAGAGAGATACAATTATGGACTGGTATAATCACAGACTGGTCCAATCACAGACTGTTACAGTCACAGACTGGTACAGCCTCAGACTGGTACAATTACAGATTGGTACAGTCGCAGACTTCTACAATTACTGACTGGTGTAATCACAGACAGGTATACTCGCAGACTGGTATAATCACAGACTGGTACAGTTACAGACTGGTACAATCACAGACTGGCACAGTCACAGACTGGTACAATCACAGACTGGCACAGTCACAGACTGGTACAATCACAGACTGGTACAGCCACAAACTGGTACAATCACATACTGGTACAGCCACAGACTGGTATAATCACAGATTGTTACATTCACAGGCTGGTACAGTCACAGACTTGTACAGTCACAGACTGGTATAATGATAGACTGGTACAGTCACAGACTGGTATAATCACAGACTGGTACAGTCACAGACTGGTACAGTCAAAGAGTGGTATAATCACAGATTGATGCACTCACAGACTGGTAAAATCACAAACTAGTACAGTCATAGACTGGTACAATCGCAGTCTGGTACATTCACAGGTTGGTACATGTAGTGTATGTGCCTTTAAGAGCCCCCTGTGCACTGTAATGCCGGTAATGGCCACTCGGGCTATATAAGCCTGTATGTTGTGTTGTATCAGTTAGTTCACCTCCAGACTTTGTTCAGTAAACACCTGTGAAACCAACTCCTGCCTTCAGTGTCTCTATTAACACATGGACACAACAGTGGCGACGAATTGGAAATGGACTTACCTGCAATTCGGCAGCACCTCAAGGACATCGATTTCTCAGACGTCCAAAGTTGAAGAAAAGCAAGAAAAAGAAAAAGCTGTGGTTTCACCAGCTAGCCGAGCTGGTGGCAGGTACTGCAATAATCCTTCCTGGGCATCGGGCTGGGGCTCCATCGGCTGGCTCTGCAGCGAGGTCAAGCAGCGAAGGCGGAGGCAAGCAGTAACAGACGGGGAGGGAGCACTCGGGAGACGGCTGGCGCTGCAAGCAGGTCGGCGTTCAGACCTAGCAGAGAGAGTCCGGCGGGATCGAGTCTCCACCTGTAAATAAATAAGAAATCAATTTAAAAAACCGCGGAAAACAGCGTTGTCATCGACAGCAGCGGCGGGGAAGCGCGGGAAGCGCCATATCTTTTCTGCAGGAAAGAAAGAAAAGCGCGGGGAGCGCCATTTTTTTTCCAGGATGCCTAAGGCTGGCAATATTGATGCTTTTGATAACGATATAGAGGATTGGACCACATATCTGGAAAGACTGGAGGTATATTGCACCGCAAATGTAATAGAAAATGATAAAAAAGCGTCAGTACTTCTAAATCTAATGGGCGCAAAGACATACGGGCTGTTACGAAACTTAATCACTCCAGCCAAACCAAAGGACAAGAATTTTAAGGAAATTGTTGATACCCTACAGGAGCACTTAAACCCAACACCGCTGCTGATAACGGAACGATTCAAATTCTTCAAGAGGAATCAACACAAGAATGAAAGTAACGCTGATTACCTCACCGAATTAAGAAAGCTATCAAAGCACTGCCAATTCGGGGCAGGACTAGCAGATTATCTTCAAGACAAATTCGTCTGCGGTCTCCTAAGTGAAGGAACACAGAAAAGGCTGCTTTCTGAGAAAGATTTGACACTGGACAAGGCTTTCAGTATGGCTGTATCATACGAAGCAGCCACAAGAGGAGCTGCAGAGATACAACAAAAGGCACAGGACTTTGGCACCCATGAAATGACACAGGGTTTCGAGAGATGTTATCAGAGAATCACAGAATCACAGAATCACAGAAACCCCACAGTGCAGATAGAGGCCATTTCAGCCCATCGAGCCTGCACCGACACATATCCCACCCAATCCCCGTAACCCCTACACCAACACATATCCCACCCTATCCCTGTAACCCCACGTATTTAATCCCCCTAACACTAAGGGTCAATTTATCATAGCCAATCAACCTAACCCGCACATCTTTGGACATCGCTGCGGCAGATCCACCCATGACCAGGGGGACTGCTGGTTCAAGGACAAAGCATGCAGGCAATGCAGAAATGCGGCAATGCGGAAAGATTGGACACATTGCACGGGTATGCCGATCTGGCCAAAAAAAATCCACGGACAGGAAAAAAAAAATCAATAAAGAAAAGTACAGAAAGGTACAAATGATGACGGACAGTAGCTCCAAAGACCAGAAGAGCGATAGCGACTCCGAAAACAAGAGACTAAGCTGTTTCAAATTACATAATGTAATTGCCAAAGAAGATTACCAGACCATTTGGGTTACCCTCACGATAGCAGGGTCCCCAGTTAAAATGGAGCTAGATGCAGGATCAGCTCTGACCGTCATAAATCGACGGGATTACGAGCGGCTATTTCCGCATATACCTTTAAAAGACACATCCATTATCTTGAAAACATATACGGGGTAGAAAGTATACCCCAAAGGAAAAATAAGGGTGCCTGTTGTATACAACGGCAAGGAAATACAGAAGTTGTATTTATACGTTCTGCAAGATGGTGGTCCACCGCTGTTGGGAAGTGAATGGATCAGGAAAACACATTTAGACTGGCACTCCATTCAGGCACTGACGGTGACCAGTAAGGAAAAAAATGATGATGACGCCATACCTGAACGATTAAAAGACATCTTGGCCAACGCCAAGGAAGTGTTTCAAGAGAAACTAGGAACCTTGAAAGGCATCACCGCCTCAATAAAAGTGGAAGATGCGGCAATTCCCAAGTTTTTTAAGGCAAGACCGGTGCCATACGCAATTCGTCCAGCAGTCGAGGCAGAGCTGGAGAATTTGGAAAAGGCAGGCGTATTATCCAAAATAGAATGGAGCGAGTGGGCAACACCCATCGTCCAGGTCATGAAGAAAACGTTGAATAATGATAAATCTGAAGAACAGAGAAAAATTCGCATCTGTGGAGACTTCAAGGTGACTGTAAACCCAGACCTTCACACGGTACAGTATCCTCTTCCGAGGATAGAAGATATTTTCGCCTCACTATCCGAGGGAAACGTTTCACCAAAATTGACTTGGCACAGGCATATCTACAGATGGAGGTTGAAGAGGCCTCTAAAAAGTATCTCACGATAAATACACACAAAGGCCTGTACCAGTACAATCGACTGGTTTTCGGAGTAGCATCCGCTCCAGCTATCTGGCAAAGAGATATGGAGCAAGTCCTCCAAGGGATTCCGGGGACTCAATGCTACCTAGACGACATCCTTGTAACAGGAGAAAACGACAACGAGCACCTTGCCAATTTGGAGCAGGTGCTCACTAGGCTGAGAGAACGGGGCCTACGAGCAAATCGCCCCAAGTGCGAATTTTTCCAGAATCAAATATCAAATTGTGGCCACATAATTAATAAGGAAGGGTTGCATAAGTCACCTGAAAAAATTGAAGCGGTCATAAAAGCCCCAGCACCTGAAAATGTTTCACAATTAAGGTCGTTCCTGGGATTAATAAATTACTATCATAAATTTTACCTAACTTATCAACTCTTCTGCACCCTCTTAATGAACTGCTACAAACAGGAGTAATTTGGAAATGGAGCGAAGACTGTAAACGTGCCTTCCATAAATGCAAAGACTTAATCACGTCCAAAGAAGTTTTGGCTCATTACAACCCATCATTGCCAATCAGACTGGCGTGCGATGCATCCCCTTACGGCATAGGAGCGGTATTATCGCATAGATTCCCTGATGGCTCGGAACGGCCGATAGCTTTTGCGTCACGCTCATTGAACTCAGCTGAGCGTAACTATGCCCAAATCGACAGGGAAGCACTCAGCCTGGTATGGGGAGTGAAGAAATTCAACCATTACCTACACGGACAAAAATTTACCTTCTTGACTGACCATCAACCCCTCATCTCCATATTCAACCCTTAAAAGGGTGTTCTCATTATGACAGTGCAAAGGCTACAGAGGTGGTCACTTTTTCTAGGGGCACACCAATATAACATAGAATACAAAGGATCAAAACAGCTTGGGAATGCTGACGGTTTATTGCGCCTACCGTTGCCAGCGGTAGAAGAGGCACCTACAGTAGACCCAGTGGAGATTTTCCACTCTACCATAGTCGAATGTCTACCAGTAACAAATTCTGCCATTGAAAGGGAAACTAGAAATGACCCGACTCTCTCACGAGTCTACGATTTAACAGTGAAGGGATGGCCAGCACATGGCGAACCACTGTTGCCAGCATTCTCGCAAAGAAGAGAACAGCTGTCAGTGTGCCGAGGAACCTTGATGTGTGGATCCAGAGTGGTGATTCCACCCAAACTCCAGGATAAAGTTCTAAAGGAGCTTCACGAGGGGCATCTGGGTGGAGTGAAAATGAAGAACCTAGCCAGGGCGTTTGTATGGTGGCCAGGTATTGGTGGAGACATCGAAGAAATGACCAAGAGCTGCCTAAGATGCCAGAAGGTCCAAAACGCTCCACCACAAGCCCCTCTACATCCATGGGAGTGGCCCTCATCTCCATGGCAAAGGGTACACATCGACTTTGCTGGTCCATTTATGGACTCAATGTTCTTAATCGCGGTTGATGCACACTCCAAGTGGCCGGAGGTAATAAAGATGTCCTCCACCACCACGGAAAAAACCATCACAGTATTAAGGACCATATTTGCCAGGAATGGGCTGCCTGAACAGATCTGTTCTGATAATGGACCGCAATTTGTGTCCGAAGAATTCAGGAAGTTCTTAAAAAACAATGGGGTTAAGCACTACATGTCTGCCCCATACCATCCCGCCACCAATGGATTGGCTGAAAGGTTTGTCCAGACCTTCTAGAAGGCCATAAAGTCCATGGGTAATGAAGACATAAAGCTTCAGCATAAGGTGGATAACTTCTTGTGTGCATACAGGAATGCAACACATATGGTTACAAACCAAACTCCCGCCATGATGTTCTTCAATAGAAGCCTAAGATGCCGGCTGGATTTGATCAAGCCAAACATCAGAAGGGACGTGGAGAACCGGCAATTTCAAGGCATGAATGAAAGGCCAACTAGAACCTTCCAGATAGGTCAACAAGTTTTGGCCCAGGACTACCGTACCGAGAAATGGCAGCCTGGAACTATCTGCACATGACTAGGACCGCTGATGTATACCGTGGACATTGGAGAAAGCATAATAAGGCGCCATGCTGATCAAATCATAGAGTCATCTGAAAAGGGACAACCTACACCACAACTCTATACGCCTAATGATGAAGTAGAGATACCCATAGTATCTACCTCCGATCCGGTGATACTGGAACCCGATGAACCCAACACTGGCACTCAAGCCGAATCAGCCTTGCCAAAAGAACCTACTACACCACCAGAAACTACTACACCACCGAGGCGTTATCCAGACCAAGCCAGGAAGCCTCCAGAGAGACTGACTTATAATTGATTAACTGCAGCAATGTGTAGATTATTGTTTTTGTAACATGTAATTAATGATTACTTAAAATATTATGTACTGGTTGGCTAAAAGGGGAGGAATTGTAGTGTATGTGCCTTTAAGAGCCCACTGTGTACTGTAATGCCGGTAATGGCCACTCGGGCTATATAAGCCTGTATATTGTGTTGTATCAGTTAGTTCACCTCCAGACTTTGTTCAGTAAACACCTCTAAAACCAACTCCTGCCTTCAGTGTCTCTATTAACACACGAACACAACAGTACAGTCATAGATTGGTACAATCACAGACTGGTATAATTACAGAATGGTAAATTCATAGACTGGTATAATCAGAGACTGGTACAATCACAGATGGGTATAATCACAGACAGGTACAATCACAGACGGGTATAATCACAGACTGGTACAGCCACAGACTGGTACATTCACAGACTGGAATAATCACAGACTGGACAATCACAGAATGGTACAGCCACATACTGGTACAATCAAACACTGGTACAATCACAGACTGGTACAATCACAGACTGGTCTAATCATAGACTGGTACAATCACAGACTGGTACAGTCACAGACTGGTATAATCACACACTGGTACAATCTCAGAGCTGGTACAGTCACAGACTGGTACAATCACAGACTGGTACAGTCACAAACTGGTCTAATCACAGACTGGTACAATCAAAGGCTGGTCTAATCACAGACTGGTACAATCACAGACTGGTACAGTCACAGACTGGTATAATCACAGACTGGTACATTTACAGACTGGTACAATCACAGGCTGGTATCGTCACAGACTGGTACAATCATAGACTGGTGCAATCACAGATTGGTATAATCACAGACTGGTTCAATCACAGGCTGGTACAATCACAGACTGGTACAGTCAGAGTAGGGTACAATCACAGACTGGCACAGTCGCAGACTGGAATAATCACAGTCTGGTACAGTCACAGATTGATATAATCATAGACTGGTACAATCAAATACTGGTACTGTCACAGACTGGTATAATCACAGACTGGTACAATCACAGACTGGTATAAACACAGACAGGTACAACCACAGACTGGTACAGTCACAGACTGGTAAAATCACAGACTGGTACATTCACAGACTGGTACAGACATAGACTGGTACAGAAAGAGCCTGGTACAATCACAGACTGGTCGAGTCAGACTAGTATAATCACAGACTGGTACAATCACAGACTTGTATAATCACAGACTGGTACACTCAAAGACTGGTATAAACACAGATTGGTACAATCACAAACTGGTACAGTCACAGACTGGTGCAGTCACAGACTGGTACAATCACAGACTGGTGCAGTCCCAGACTAATACAGTCACAGAAAGGTATAATCACAGACTGGTACAATCACAGACTGGTACAGTCAAAGTCTCATACAATCACAGACTGGTACAGTCAGAGACTGGTACCTTCACAGACTGGTATAATTACAGACTGGTACAATCACCGACTGGTACAATCACAGGCTGGTACATTCACAGACTCGTATATTCACAGACTGGTACAATCACAGACTAGTACAAACAAAGACTGGTACAATCACAGACTGGTACAATCACAGACTGGTACAGTCAGAGACTGGTACATTCACAGACTGGTAAAATTACAGACTGGTACAATCACAGACTGGTACAATCACAGACTGTTACAATCCGAAGCTGCAACAGTCACAGGCTGGTATAATCACAGACTGGTACCGTCTCAGGGCTGGTACAGTCACAGACTGGTACAATCACCAACTGGTACAGTCACAGACTGGTACAATCACCGTCTGGTACAGTCCCAGAGTGGTACAATCACAGACTGGTACAGTCACTGATTGGTATAATGACAGACTGGTACAGACACAGACTGGTATAATCACAGACTGGTACAATCTCAGGGCTGGTACAGTCAAAGACTGGTACAATCACAGACTGCTAAAGTCACAGACTGGTCTAATCACAGACTGGTACAATCACAGACTGCTACAGTCACAGACTGGTATAATCAAAGATTGGTACAGTCTCAGGGCTGGTACAGTCACAGACTGGTACAATCAGAGACTGGTACAGTCACAGACAGGTACAATCACAGACTGATACAGTCACAGACTGGTACAGTCAAAGATTGGCACCATCACAGACTGGTACAACCACAGTCTGGTACAATCACAGACTGGTACAGTCAAAGACTGGTACAATCACAGAATGGTACAACCACAGACTGGTATAATCAAAGATTGTTACATTCAAAGGCTGGTAAAGTCACAGACTGGTATATTGATAGACAGGTACAGTCACAGACTGGTACAGTCATAGACTGGTATAATCACAGATTGATACAATCACAGACTGGTATAATCGCAGACTGGTACAGTCGCAGACTGGTATAATCACAGACGGGTATAATTACAGACTTGTAGCACCAAAGATTGGAACAATCACAGACTGGTTCAATCACAGACTGGTACAGTCATAGACTGGTATAATCACAGATTGATACAATCACAGACTGGTAAAATCGCAGACTGGTACAGTCGCAGACTGGTATAATCACAGACTGGTACAATCACAGACTGGTACAATCACAGGCTGGTACAATCTAAGACAGGTATAATCACAGACGGGTATAATCACAGACTTGTAGCACCAAAGACTGGAACAATCACAGACTGGTTCAATCACAGACTGGTACAATCTCAGACAGGTATAATCACAGACGGGTATAATCACAGACTCGTACAGACACAGAATGGTACAATCACAGACGGGTATAATCGTAGACATGTAGCACCAAAGACTGGAACAATCACAGACTGGTTCAATCACAGACTAGTACATTCACAGACTGGTACAGAAGCAGACTGGTACAGGCCCAGACTGATATAATCACGAACTGGTACTATCACAGACTGGTACAATCACAGACTCATACAATCACAGACTGATAAAACCACAGACTGGTACAATCACAGACTGGTACAGTCACAGACTTGAACAATTACTGATTGATATAATCACAGATTGATATAATCACAGACTGGTACAGTCACAGACTGGTACAGTCACAGACTGGTACAATCACAGACTGGTACAGTCAC
Source organism: Somniosus microcephalus (assembly GCF_052327205.1). Classification (NCBI taxonomy): domain Eukaryota; kingdom Metazoa; phylum Chordata; class Chondrichthyes; order Squaliformes; family Somniosidae; genus Somniosus; species Somniosus microcephalus. The sequence goes on along the minus strand of NC_140989.1, from coordinate 71,692,019 downwards.
AGACTTGAACAATTACTGATTGATATAATCACAGACTGGTACAATCACAGACTGGTACAGTCACAGACTGGTCTAATCACAGACTGGTACAATCAAAGACTGGTCTATTCAAAGACTGGTACAATCACAGACTGGTACAGTCACAGACTGGTATAATCACAGACTGGTACAATTACAGACTGGTACAATCACAGGCTGGTATAGTCACAGACTGGTGCAATCACAGACAGGTACAGTCATAGACTGGTAAAATCACAGACTGGTACAGTCACAGGCTGGTATAATCACAGACTGGTTCAATCAAAGGCTGGTACAGTCTCAGACTGGTACAGTCACAGTCTGGTACAATCACAGACTGGCACAGTCGCAGACTGGTATAATCACAGTCTGTTACAGTCACAGACTGGTATAATCACAGACTGGTTCAATCACAGACAGTATAAACACAGACAGGTACAATCACAGACTAGTATAATCAGTGATTGGTACAATCGCAGACTGGTACAGTTACAGACCGCTACAGTCACAGTCTGCTACAATCACAAAATGGTACAGTCAGAGACTGGTATAATCACAGACTAGTACAATCAAAAACTGGTATAATCACAGTCTGGTGCAGTCACAGACTGGTACAATCACAGACTAGTACAGCACAAGACTGGTACAGTCACAGACTGGTACAATCACAGACTGGTACAGTCACAGACTGGTATAATCACAGACTGGTACAATCACAGACTGGTATAATTGCAGAATGGTACAATCACAGACTGCTACAGTCACAGACTGGGCTAATAACAGACCGGTACAATCACAGACTGGTACAGTCGCACACTGGTACAATCACAGTCTGGTACAATTACAGACTGGTACAGTCACAGACTGGTATAATCACAGACTGGTACAATCACAGACTTGTACAGTCAGAGAATGGTACAATCACAGACTGGTATAAACACAGACTGATATAATCACAGACTGGTACAATCACAGAATGCTACAGTTACAGCCTGGTCTAATCACGGACTGGTACAATCACAGATGGGTATAATCACAGACTGGTACAGCCACAGACTGGCACAATCACAGACTGGTATAATCACAGGCTGTTATAATCACAGACTGGTGGAGTCAAGACAGGTACAATCACAGAATAGTACAGCAACATTTTGTGATTGTACCAGTCTGTGATTATATCAGTCTGTGTTTATACCAGTCTGTGAATGTACCATTCTCTGACTGTACAAGACTGTGATTGTACCAGTCTGTGATTATACCAGTCTGTGACTGTACCAGTCTGTAATTGTACCAGACTGTGATTGTACCAGTGTGTGACTGTACCAGTCTGTGATTGTACCAGTCTGTTATTAGCCCAGTCTGTGACTGTACCAGTCTGTGATTGTACCAGTCTGTGACTGTACCAGTCTTGTGCTGTACTAGTCTGTGATTGTACCAGTCTGTGACTGCACCAGACTGTGACTGCACCAGACTGGTGCAATCAGAGGCTGGTACAGTCACAGATTGGTATAATCAAAGACTGGTACAATCACAGACTGGTACAGTCAGAGAATGGTACAATCACAGACTGGTATAAACACAGACTGATATAATCACAGACTGGTATAATCACAGAATTCTACAGTCACAGACTGGTCTAATCACAGACTGGTACAATCACAGACGGGTATAATCACAGGCTGGTACAGCCACAGACTGGTATAATCACAGACTGGTACAATCACAGACTGGTATAATCACAGACTGGTACAATCACAGACGGGTATAATCACAGACTGGTACAGCCACAGACTTGTACAATCACAGATTGGTATGATTACAGACTGGTACAATCACAGTCTGCTACAATCACAGACTGGTATAATCACAGACTGTTACAATCACAGACTGGTATAATCACAGACTGGTACAATCACAGGCTGGTACAGTCATAGACTGCTACAATCACAGAATGGAATAAGTACAGAGTGGTACAGTCATAGACTGGTATAATCAGAGACTGGTACAATCACAGATGGGTATAATCACAGACTGGTACAGCCACAGACTGTTACAATCACAGACTAGTATAATCACAGTCTGGAACAATCACAGACACAGACACAGGCTGGTATAATCACAGATGGGTATAATCGCAGACTGGTACAGATACAGACTGGGACAATCACAGACTGGTACAGTCACAGCCTGGTATAATCACAGACTGTTACAATCACAGGCTGGTACAGTCACAGACTGGCACCGTCACAGACTGGTACAATCAAAGACTGGTACATTCACAGATTGGTATAATGGCAGACTGGTACAGTCACAGACTGGTATAATCACAGACTGGTACAATCTCAGGGCTGGTACAGTCACAGACTGGTACAGTCACAGACTGGTCTAATCACAGACTGGTACAATCACAGATGGGTATAATCACAGGCTGGTACAGCCACAGACTGGTATCATCACAGACTGGTACAATCACAGACTGGTATAATCACAGACTGGTACAATCACAGATGGGTATAATCACAGACTGGTACAGCCACAGACTTGTACAATCACAGATTGGTATGATTACAGACTGGTACAATCACAGTCTGCTACAATCACAGACTGGTATAATCACAGACTGTTACAATCACAGACTGGTATAATCACAGACTGGTACAATCACAGGCTGGTACAGTCATAGACTGCTACAATCACAGAATGGAATAAGTACAGAGTGGTACAGTCATAGACTGGTATAATCAGAGACTGGTACAATCACAGATGGGTATAATCACAGACTGGTACAGCCACAGACTGTTACAATCACAGACTGGTATAATCACAGTCTGGAACAATCACAGACACAGTCACAGACTGGTATAATCACAGACTGGTACATTTACAGACTGGTACAATCACAGGCTGGTATCGTCACAGACTGGTACAATCATAGACTGGTGCAATCACAGATTGGTATAATCACAGACTGGTTCAATCACAGGCTGGTACAATCACAGACTGGTACAGTCAAATACTGGTACTGTCACAGACTGGTATAATCACACACTGGTACAATCACAGACTGGTATAAACACAGACAGGTACAACCACAGACTGGTACAGTCACAGACTGGTAAAATCACAGACTGGTACATTCACAGACTGGTACAGACATAGACTGGTACAGAAAGAGACTGGTACAATCACAGACTGGTAGAGTTAGACTGGTATAATCACAGACTGGTACAATCACAGACTTGTATAATCACAGACTGGTATAATCACAGACTGGTACAATCACAGACTTGTATAATCACAGACTGGTACAATCACAGACTGGTACAGTCCCAGACTACTACAGTCACAGACAGGTATAATCACAGACTGGTACAATCACAGACTGGTACTGTCAAAGACTCATACAATCACAGACTGGTACAATCACAGACTGTTACAATCCGAGGCTGCTACAGTCACAGACTGGTATAATCACAGACTGGTACAGTCTCAGGGCTGGTACAGTCACAGACAGGTACAATCACCAACTGGTACAGTCACAGACTGGTACAATCACCGTCTGGTACAGTCCCAGAGTGGTACAATCACAGACTGGTACAGTCACTGATTGGTATAATGACAGACTGGTACAGACACAGACTGGTATAATCACAGACTGGTACAATCTCGGGGCTGGTACAGTCAAAGACTGGTACAATCACAGACTGCTAAAGTCACAGACTGGTCTAATCACAGACTGGTACAATCACAGACTGCTACAGTCACAGACTGGTATAATACATAGATACATAGAGATAGGAACAGGAGTAGGCCATTCGGCCCTTCGAGCCTGCTCCGCCATTCAATGAGATCATGGCTGATCTTCGTCTGAGATCATAGCTGATCTTACCAGTTCAGTACCCCGTCCCCGCCTTTTCTCCGTAACCCTTAATCCCCTTAGCCTTCAGAAATATATCCAATTCTCTCTTGAAAATATTTATTGAATTAGCCTTCACAGCCCTCTGTGGCAGGGAATTCCACAGGCTCACCACTCTTTGAGTGAAGAAATTCTTCCTCATCTCTGTTTTAAATGATTTGCCCGCTATTTTTAGACTGTGGCCCCTGGTTCTGTGCTCCCCGGCCATTGGAAACATTCTCTCTGAATTCAGCCTGTCCAGGCCTGCCATAATTTTATATGTTTCGATGAGATCCCCTCTCAATCTTCTAAACTCCAGTGAGTACAAGCCCAAACTATTTAATCTCTCTTTGTAGGTCATTCCCGCCATTCCAGGTATCAGCCTGGTGAATCGCCGTTGCACTCTTTCCATGGCAAGAACATCCTTCCGCAGATGGGGCGACCAAAACTGTACACAATACTCCAGATGCGGTCTCACCAGCACCTTGTACAGCTGTAGTAAGGTATCCCTATTCCTATACTCGAACCCCCTTGATATGAAGGCCAACATACCATTTGCCTTCTTAATCGCCTGTTGCACCTGCATGCTCTCCTTCAGTGACTGGTGCACAAGAACACCCAGGTCCCTCTGCACTTCCCCATCTCCCAATCTATTGCCATTTAGATAATAATCTACCCTCCTGTTTTTACCCCCAAAGTGGATAACCTCGCATTTATCCACATTATAGTGCATCTGCCACGTATCCGCCCATTCCCCCAACCTGTCCAAATCGCACTGTAGCCTCCTGACATCCTCATCAGAGCCCACCCCTCCTCCTAGTTTAGTGTCGTCAGCGAATTTGGAAATATTGCATCCAATTCCCTGATCCAGATCATTTATATATATTGTGAACAGCTGGGGTCCCAGGACAGATCCTTGCGGCACCCCGCTGGTCACTGCCTGCCACTCCGAAAACGAGCCGTTTATTCCAACTCTCTGTTTTCTATCCGCCAGCCAGTTCTCTATCCACGTTAATACTTTGCCCCCAATCCCATGAGCCTTAATTTTGCATGATAATCTTTTGTGTGGAACCTTATCGAAGGCTTTCTGGAAGTCAAGGTACACCACATCCACTGGCTCTCCCCCATCTATTTTACCAGTTACTTCCTCAAAAAATTCCAGCAGATTAGTCAAACACGATTTACCCTTTGTAAATCCATGTTGACTCTGTCCGATCCTTTCCCCATTTGTCAAGTGCTCCGCTATTTTATCCTTAATAATGGACTCTAGCATTTTGCCCACAACCGATGTAAGGCTTACTGGTCTATAATTCCCTGCTTTCTCTCTACCCCCCTTTTTAAATATTGGGGTAACATTAGCTACCCTCCAATCCACGGGTACTGTTCCCGAGTCAATGGAGTTCCGGAAGATGATCCTTAGAGCATCTGCTATCTCCAGGGCCACCTCCTTAAGTACCCTAGGATGTAGTTTATCAGGCCCCGGGGATTTGTCGGCCTTCAGTCCCCTCAACTTACCCAACACCATATCCCTAGAGATACTAATTTCTGTCAGCTCCTCCCTCTCATTAGTCCCTATGTTTGCCGATATTCCTGGGAGGTTATTTGTGTCCTCCTTTGTGAATACAGAACCAAAGTATGAGTTTAATTGGTCTGCCATTTCCTTATTCTCCATTATATATTCTCCCGAATCGGACTGCAAGGGACCGACTTGGGATTTTACCAGTCTTTTCCTCCTGATATACCGATAAAAGCTTTTGCAGTCTGTCTTTATGTTTGCTGCAAATTTACTTTCGTATTCTATTTTCCCCTTCCTGATTAATCCCTTTGTCCTCTTTTGCTGTATCCTGTACTGCCCCCAATCTTCCGGTCTGGTGCTTTTTTTTGCCAGTTGATATGCCCTTTTTTTTGATTTTATGCTGTCCCTAATTTCCCTCGTTATCCACGGTTGAGTCACCTTTTTAGGTTTATTTTTATGCCAAACCGGTATAAACATGTTCTGGAATTCTTCCATTCTATCTTTGAATGCTTGCCATTGTCTATCCACTGTCAATCCCCCCAGAAACACCACCCAATCAATCTTACCCAATTCCCGTCTCATACCCTCGTAATTCCCTTTATTTAAGTTCTGGACCTTAGTCTCTGATTCAATTTCCTCACTCTCCATCTCGACTGAGAGCTCGATCATATTATGATCGCTCTGACCCAAGGGGCCTCGTACAAGAAGATTGCTGATAAGTCCCTTCTCATTGCACAATACCCAGTCTAAAATGGCCTGATCTCGAGTCGGCTCCTCGACATATTGGTCCAGATAACCGTCCCGAAAACATTCCAGGAATTCCTCCTCCTCAGAATTTTTACTAATTTGGGTAGTCCAATCAATATGTAAATTAAAGTCACCCATGATGACAGCTGTGCTCTTATCGCACGCTTCTCTAATTTCCCTTTTTATGCCTTCCCTCACCTCCATATTACTATTTGGAGGCCTATATATCACACCCACTAACGTTTTCCTCCCCTTGCTATTTCTCATTTCTACCCATACAGATTCCGTTTCATCCGAGTTAATATCCTTCCTTTCCATTGCATTAATCCCCTCCTTTACCAGCAATGCTACCCCACCTCCCCTACCCTTTTGCCGATCCTTCCTAAATATTGTATATCCCTGGATGTTAAGTTCCCAGCCTTGCCCACCCTGCAGCCACGTTTCTGTAATCCCAATCAAATCATACTTGTTTACCTCTATTTCCACAACTAATTCATCCACCTTGTTCCTAATGCTTCTAGCATTAAGATACAAAGCCTTCAGGCTTGCTTTTTTCACACTCTCATTATGAATTAGTTTGGCCCTTTGTGTTTCTCTCCTTTGCTTATTGCTTCTCACCTTTCTAACATCTATTTCTGACTTCATACGACTTCCCTCTTTTCCACTACCTAGGTTCCCATCCCCCTGCCAAATTAGTTTAAATCCTCCCGAACCGCCCTAGAAAATATTACCCCGAGGACATCGGCTCCCTCACAGTTCAGGTGTAGACCGTCCCCTTGGTACAGGTCACTCCTCCCCAAGAACTGGTTCCAATGCCTCAGGAATTTAAATCCCTCTCCCTTGCACCACTGCTCAAGCCACGTATTTAGCTTATCTATCTTACTCTCTCTAAACTTATTAGCTCGTGGCACTGGTAGCAATCCAGAGATTACTACCTTTGAGGTCCTACTTTTCAATTTAGCTCCTAACTCCCTAAATTCAGCTTGTAGGACCTCCTCCCTCTTTTTACCTACATCGTTGGTACCTACATGTACCACGACAACTGGCTGATCCCCCTCCCCCTTCAGAATGCTCTGCACCCGCTCCGAGACATCCTTGACCCTTGCACCAGGGAGGCAACATACCATCTTGGAGTCTCGGTCTCGGCCACAGAAACTCCTATCTATCCCCCTTACAATTGAATCCCCTATCACTATAGCCCTATCCCTCTTTTTCCCGCCCTTCTGTGCAGCAGAGCCAGTCATGGTGCCCTGAACCTGGCTGCTGGTGCCTTCCCCTGATAAGTCATCTCCCCCAACAGTACCCAAAATGGTAAACCTGTTTTGGAGGGAGATGGTACAGTCTCAGGGCTGGTACAGTCACAGACTGGTACAATCAGAGACTGGTACAGTCACAGACAGGTACAATCACAGACTGATACAGTCACAGACTGGTACAGTCAAAGACTGGTACCATCACAGACTGGTACAACCACAGTCTGGTACAATCACAGACTGGTACAGTCAAAGACTGGTACAATCACAGAATGGTACAGCCACAGACTGGTATAATCAAAGATTGTTACATTCACAGGCTGGTAAAGTCACAGACTGGTATATTAATAGAATGGTACAGTCACAGACTGGTACAGTCATAGACTGGTATAATCACAGATTGATACAATCACAGACTGGCATAATCGCAGACTGGTACAGTCGCAGACTGGTATAATCACAGACTGGTACAATCACAGACTGGTACAATCACAGACTGGTACAATCTAAGACAGGTATAATCACAGACGGGTATAATCACAGACTTGTAGCACCAAAGACTGGAACAATCACAGACTGGTTCAATCACAGACTGGTACAGTCATAGACTGGTATAATCACAGATTGATACAATCACAGACTGGTAAAATCGCAGACTGATACAGTCACAGAATGTATAATCACAGACTGGTACAATCACAGACTGGTACAATCACAGACTGGTACAATCTAAGACAGGTATAATCACAGACGGGTATAATCACAGACTTGTAGCACCAAAGACTGGAACAATCACAGACTGGTTCAATCACAGACTGGTACAATCTCAGACAGGTATAATCACAGACGGGTATAATCACAGACTCGTACAGACACAGACTGGTACAATCACAGACGGGTATAATCGCAGACATGTAGCACCAAAGACTGGAACAATCACAGACTGGTTCAATCACAGACTAGTACATTCACAGACTGGTACAGAAGCAGACTGGTACAGGCCCAGACTGATATAATCACGAACTGGTACTATCACAGACTGGTACAATCACAGACTCATACAATCACAGACTGATAAAACCACAGACTGGTACAATCACAGACTGGTACAGTCACAGTCTTGAACAATTACTGATTGATATAATCACAGACTGGTACCATCACAGACTGGTACAGTCACAGACTGGCATAATCACAGACCGGTACAATCGCAGGGCTGGTACAGTCACAGGCTGCTACAATCACAGACTTGTACAGTCACAGACTGGTCTAATCACAGACTGGTACAATCAAAGACTGGTCTATTCAAGGACTGGTACAATCACAGACTGGTACAGTCACAGGCTGGTATAATCACAGACTGGTACAATTACAGACTGGTACAATCACAGGCTGGTATAGTCACAGACTGGTGCAATCACAGACAGGTACAGTCATAGACTGGTAAAATCACAGACTGGTACAGTCACAGACTGGTATAATCACAGACTGGTTCAATCAAAGGCTGGTACAGTCTCAGACTGGTACAGTCACAGTCTGGTACAATCACAGACTGGCACAGTCGCAGACTGGTATAATCAAAGTCTGTTACAGTCACAGACTGGTCTAATCACAGACTGGTACAATCACAGACTGCTACAGTCACAGACTGGTATAATCAAAGATTGGTACAGTCTCAGGGCTGGTACAGTCACAGACTGGTACAGGGACTGGTACAGTCACAGACAGGTACAATCACAGACTGATACAGTCACAGACTGGTACAGTCAAAGACTGGTACCATCACAGATTGGTACAACCACAGTCTGGTACAATCACAGACTGGTACAGTCAAAGACTGGTACAATCACAGAATGGTACAGCCACAGACTGGTATAATCAAAGATTGTTACATTCACAGGCTGGTAAAGTCACAGACTGGTATATTAATAGAATGGTACAGTCACAGACTGGTACAGTCATAGACTGGTATAATCACAGATTGATACAATCACAGACTGGTATAATCGCAGACTGGTACAGTTGCAGACTGGTATAATCACAGACTGGTACAATCACAGACTGGTACAATCACAGACTGGTACAATCTAAGACAGGTATAATCACAGACGGGTATAATCACAGACTTGTAGCACCAAAGACTGGAACAATCACAGACTGGTTCAATCAAAGACTGGTACAGTCATAGACTGGTATAATCACAGATTGATACAATCACAGACTGGTAAAATCGCAGACTGATACAGTCGCAGAATGTATAATCACAGACTGGTACAATCACAGACTGGTACAATCACAGACTGGTACAATCTAAGACAGGTATAATCACAGACGGGTATAATCACAATCTTGTAGCACCAAAGACTGGAACAATCACAGACTGGTTCAATCACAGACTGGTACAATCTCAGACAGGCATAATCACAGACGGGTATAATCACAGACTCGTACAGACACAGACTGGTACAATCACAGACGGGTATAATCGCAGACATGTAGCACCAAAGACTGGAACAATCACAGACTGGTTCAATCACAGACTAGTACATTCACAGACTGGTACAGAAGCAGACTGGTACAGGCCCAGACTGATATAATCACGAACTGGTACTATCACAGACTGGTACAATCACAGACTCATACAATCACAGACTGATAAAACCACAGATTGGTACAATCACAGACTGGTACAGTCACAGTCTTGAACAATTACTGATTGATATAATCACAGACTGGTACCATCACAGGCTGGTACAGTCACAGACTGGCATAATCACAGACTGGTACAATCGCAGGGCTGGTACAGTCACAGGCTGCTACAATCACAGACTTGTACAGTCACAGACTGGTCTAATCACAGACTGGTACAATCAAAGACTGGTCTATTCAAAGACTGGTACAATCACAGACTGGTACAGTCACAGACTGGTATAATCACAGACTGGTACAATTACAGACTGGTACAATCACAGGCTGGTATAGTCACAGACTGGTGCAATCACAGACAGGTACAGTCATAGACTGGTAAAATCACAGACTGGTACAGTCACAGACTGGTATAATCACAGACTGGTTCAATCAAAGGCTGGTACAGTCTCAGACTGGTACAGTCACAGTCTGGTACAATCACAGACTGGCACAGTCGCAGACTGGTATAATCACAGTCTGTTACAGTCACAGACTGGTATAATCACAGACTGGTACAATCACAGACAGTATAAACACAGACAGGTACAATCACAGACTGGTATAATCAGTGATTGGTACAATCGCAGACTGGTACAGTCTCAGACCGCTACAGTCACAGTCTGCTACAATCAAAAAATGGTACAGTCAGAGACTGGTATAATCACAGGCTAGTACAATCAAAAACTGGTATAATCACAGACTGGTACAATCACAGACTGGTACAGTCACAGACTGGTATAATCACAGACTGGTACAATCACAGACTGGTATAATCGCAGAATGGTACAATCACAGACTGCTACAGTCACAGACTGGGCTAATAACAGACCGGTACAATCACAGACTGGTACAGTCACACACTGGTACAATCACAGTCTGGTACAATTACAGACTGGTACAGTCACAGACTGGTATAATCACAGACTGGTACAATCACAGACTTGTACAGTCAGAGAATGGTACAATCACAGACTGGTATAAACACAGACTGATATAATCACAGACTGGTACAATCACAGAATGCTACAGTTACAGACTGGTCTAATCACGGACTGGTACAATCACAGATGGGTATAATCACAGACTGGTACAGCCACAGACTTGTACAATCACAGACTGGTATAATCACAGGCTGTTATAATGACAGACTGATGGAGTCAAGACAGGTACAATCACAGAATAGTACAGCAACAGACTGGTACAGTCACAGACTGGTACAATCAGAGACTGGTACAGTCACAGATTGGTATAATCAAAGACTGGTACAATCACAGACTGGTACAGTCAGAGAATGGTACAATCACAGACTGGTATAAACACTGACTGATATAATCACAGACTGGTACAATCACAGAATTCTACAGTCACAGACTGGTCTAATCACAGACTGGTACAATCACAGACGGGTATAATCACAGGCTGGTACAGCCACAGACTGGTATAATCACAGACTGGTACAATCACAGACTGGTATAATCACAGACTGTTACAATCACAGACGGGTATAATCACAGACTGGTACAGCCACTGACTTGTACAATCACAGATTGGTATGATTACAGACTGGTACAATCACAGTCTGCTACAATCACAGACTGGTATAATCACAGACTGTTACAATCACAGACTGGTATAATCACAGACTGGTACAATCACAGGCTGGTACAGTCATAGACTGCTACAATCACAGAATGGAATAAGTACAGAGTGGTACAGTCATAGACTGGTATAATCAGAGACTGGTACAATCACAGATGGGTATAATCACAGACTGGTACAGCCACAGACTGGTATAATCAGAGATTGGTACAATCACAGCCTGGTAGTCACAGACAGGTATAATCACAGACTTGTACAATCGCAGACGGGTATAATCACAGACTGGTATAATCAGAGATTGGTACAATCACAGACTGGTACAGTCAGAGACTGCTTTAGTCACACACTGGTACAGTCACAAATTGGTATAATCACAGACTGATGAAGTCACAGATTGGTACAATCACAGACTAGTACAGCAACAGACAGGTACAGTCACAGACTGGTACAATCAGAGACTGGTACAGTCACAGACTGGTATAATCACAGACTGGTACAATCACAGACTGGTACAGTCAGAGAATGGTACAATCACAGACTGGTATAAACACAGACTGGTATAATCAGAGGCTGGTACAATCACAGACTGCTACAGTCAAAGACTGGTCTAATCACCGACTGGTACCATCACAGACTGGTCTAATCACAGACTGGTACAATCACAGACTGGTACAATCACAAACTGATATAATCACAGCCTGGAAAAATCACAGACTGGTACAGACACAGACTGGTACAATCACAAATGGGTATAATCACAGACTGGTACAATCACATACGGGTACAATCACAGACTGGTATGATCACAGACGGGTATAATGACAGACTGGTACAGCTACAGACTGGTACGATCGCAGATGGGTATAATCACGGGCTGGTTGAGCCACAGACTGGTACAATCACAGACTGGTGCATTCATACTGGTTTAGTCACAGACTGTTACAATTACAGATTAGTACATTCACAGACTGGTACAGTTGCAGACTGGTACAGTCCCACACTGGTATAATCACAGACTGGTACAATCACAGACTGGGACATTCACACACTGATATAATCACAGACTGGTACAATCACGGACTGTATTAATCACAGACTGCTACAATCACGAACGGGTACATTCACAGACTGGTACAGTAGAAGACTGGTACAGTCCCAGACTATTATAGTCACAGACTGGTACAATTACAGACTGGAACAGACATAGACTGGTACAGAAAGAGCCTGGTACAATCACAGACTGGTAGAGTCAGACTGGTATAATCACAGACTGGTACAATCACAGACTTGTATAATCACAGACTGGTACACGCAAAGACTGGTATTAACACAGACTGGTACAATCACAAACTGGTACAGTCACAGACTGGTGCAGTCACAGACTGGTACAATCACAGACTGGTACAGTCACAGACTACTACGGTCACAGACAGGTATAATCACAGACTGGTACAATCACAGACTGGTACAGTCAAAGTCTCATACAATCACAGACTGGTACAGTCAGAGACTAGTACCTTCACAGACTGGTATAAATACAGACTGGTACAATCACCGACTGGTACAATCACAGACTGGTATAATCACAGAATGGTACAGTCACAGACTGGTACAACCACAGACTTGCACAATCACAGGCTGGTACATTCAGAGACTCGTATATTCACAGACTGGTACAATCACAGACTAGTACAAACAAAGACTGGTACAATCACAGACTGGTACAATCACAGACTGGTACAGTCAGCGACTGGTACATTCACAGGCTGGTAAAATTACAGACGGGTACAATCACAGACTGGTACAATCACAGACTGTTACAATCCCAAGCTGCTACAGTCACAGACTGGTATAATCACAGACTGGTACAGTCTCAGGGCTGGTACAGTCACAGACTGGTACAATCACCGACTGGTACAGTCACAGACTGGTACAATCACCGTCTGGTACAGTCCCAGAGTGGTACAATCACAGACTGGTACAGTCACTGATTGGTATAATGACAGACTGGTACAGACACAGACTGGTATAATCACAGACTGGTACAATCTCAGGGCTGGTACAGTCGAAGACTGGTACAATCACAGACTGCTAAAGTCACAGACTGGTCTAATCACAGACTGGTACAATCACAGACTGCTACAGTCACAGACTGGTATAATCAAAGATTGGTACAGTCTCAGGGCTGGTACAGTCACAGACTGGTACAATCAGAAACTGGTACAGTCACAGACAGGTACAATCACAGACTGATACAGTCACAGACTGGTACCATCACAGACTGGTACAGCCACAGTCTGGTACAATCACAGACTGGTACAGTCAAAGACTGGTACAATCACAGAATGGTACAGCCACAGACTGGTATAATCAAAGATTGATACAATCACAGACTGGAATAATCGCAGACTGGTACAGTCGCAGACAGGTATAATCACAGACTGGTACAATCACAGACTGGTACAATCACAGACTGGTACAATCTCAGACAGGTATAATCACAGACGGGTATAATCACGGACTTGTAGCACCAAAGACTGGAACAATCACAGACTGGTTCAATCCCAGACTGCTACAATCGCAGAGAGGTATAATCACAGAAGGGTATTATCACAGACTCGTACAGCCACAGACTGGTACAATCACAGATGGGTATAATCGCAGACTTGTAGCACCAAAGACTGGAACAATCACAGACTGGTTCAATCACAGACTGTTACATTCACAGACTGGTACAGAAGAAGACTGGTACAGGCCCAGACTGATATAATCACGAACTGGTACTATCACAGACTCATACAATCACAGACTGATATAACCACAGACTGGTACAATCACAGACTGGTACAGTCACAGACTTGAACAATTACTGATTGATATAATCACAGACTGGTACAATCACAGACTGGTACAGTCACAGGCTGTTACAATCACAGACTGGTACAGTCACAGACTGGTCTAATCACAGACTGGTACAATCAAAGACTGGTCTATTCATAGACTGGTACAATCACAGACTGGTACAGTCACAGACTGGTATAATCACAGACTGGTACAATTACAGACTGGTACAATCACAGGCTGGTATAGTCACAGACTGGTGCAATCACAGACAGGTACAGTCATAGACTGGTAAAATCACAGACTGGTACAGTCACAGACTGGTATAATCACAGACTGGTTCGATCAAAGGCTGGTACAGTCTCAGACTGGTACAGTCACAGTCTGGTACAATCACAGACTGGCACAGTCGCAGACTGGTATAATCACAGTCTGTTACAGTCACAGACTGGTATAATCACAGACTGGTACAATCACAGACAGTATAAACACAGACAGGTACAATCACAGACTGCTATAATCAGTGATTGGTACAATCACAGACTGGTACAGTCACAGACCGCTACAGTCACAGTCTGCTACAATCACAAAAAGTTACAGTCAGAGACTGGTATAATCACAGATTAGTACAATCAAAAACTGGTATAATCACAGTCTGGTGCAGTCACAGACTGGTACAATCACAGACTAGTACAGCACAAGACTGGTACAGTCACAGACTGGTACAATCACAGACTGGTACAGTCACAGACTGGTATAATCACAGACTGGTACAATCACAGACTGCTACAGTCACAGACTGGGCTAATAACAGAACGGTACAATCACAGACTGGTACAGTCACACACTGGTACAATCACAGACTGGTACAATTACAGTCTGGTACAGTCACAGACTGGTATAATCACAGGCTGGTAAAATCACAGACTGTTACAATCACAGGCTGGTACAGTCACAGACTCGTATAATCAGAGAATGGTACAGTCACAGACTGGTATAATCACAAACTGGTACAATCACGGACTGGTACATTCACAGACAGGTACAGTAGCAGACTGGTTCAGTCCCAGACTGATATAATCACAGACTGGTACAATCACAGACTGGTACAGAAACAGACTGGTACAGAAACATCCTGGTACAATCACAGATTTGCAAAGTCACAGACTGGTATAATCACAGACTGGTACAATCACAGACTTGTATAATAACAGACTGGTACAATGACAGACTGGTATAAACACAGACTGGTACAATCACAGACTGGTACAATCACAGACTTGTACAGTCACAGACTGGTATAATAACAAACAGGTACAATCACGGACTGGTACATTCACAGACAGGTACAGTAGCAGACTGGTTCAGTCCCAGACTGATATAATCACAGACTGGTACAATCACAGACTGGTACAGAAACAGACTGGTACAGAAACAGCCTGGTACAATCACAGATTTGCAAAGTCACAGACTGGTATAATCACAGACTGGTACAATCACAGACTTGTATAATAACAGACTGGTACAATGACAGACTGGTATAAACACAGACTGGTACAATCACAGACTGGTACAATCACAGACTGGTACAGTCACAGACTGGTACAGACACAGACTGGTATAATCACAGACTGGTACAATCTCAGGGCTGGTACAGTCAAAGACTGGTACAATCACAGACTGCTAAAGTCACAGACTGGTCTAATCACAGACTGGTACAATCACAGACTGCTACAGTCACAGACTGGTATAATCAAAGATTGGTACAGTTTCAGGGCTGGTACAGTCACAGACTGGTACAATCAGAGACTGGTACAGTCACAGACAGGTACAATCACAGACTGATACAGTCACAGACTGGTACAGTCAAAGACTGGTACCATCACAGACTGATACAGCCACAGTCTGGTACAATCACAGACTGGTACAGTCAAAGACTGGTACAATCACAGAATGGTACAGCCACAGACTGGTATAATCAAAGATTGATACAATCACAGACTGGAATAATCGCAGACTGGTACAGTCGCAGACTGGTATAATCACAGACTGGTACAATCACAGACTGGTACAATCACAGACTGGTACAATCTCAGACAGGTATAATCACAGACGGGTATAATCATGGACTTGTAGCACCAAAGACTGGAACAATCACAGACTGGTTCAATCACAGACTGGTACAATCGCAGAGAGGTATAATCACAGAAGGGTATTATCACAGACTCGTACAGCCAGAGACTGGTACAATCACAGACGGGTATAATCGCAGACTTGTAGCACCAAAGACTGGAACAATCACAGACTGGTTCAATCACAGACTGTTACATTCACGGACTGGTACAGAAGAAGACTGGTACAGGCCCAGACTGATATAATCAAGAACTGGTACTATCACAGACTGGTACAGTCACAGACTGGTATAATCACAGACTGGTTCGATCAAAGGCTGGTACAGTCTCAGACTGGTACAGTCACAGTCTGGTACAATCACAGACTGGCACAGTCGCAGACTGGTATAATCACAGTCTGTTACAGTCACAGACTGGTATAATCACAGACTGGTACAATCACAGACAGTATAAACACAGACAGGTACAATCACAGACTGCTATAATCAGTGATTGGTACAATCACAGACTGGTACAGTCACAGACCGCTACAGTCACAGTCTGCTACAATCACAAAAAGTTACAGTCAGAGACTGGTATAATCACAGATTAGTACAATCAAAAACTGGTATAATCACAGTCTGGTGCAGTCACAGACTGGTACAATCACAGACTAGTACAGCACAAGACTGGTACAGTCACAGACTGGTACAATCACAGACTGGTACAGTCACAGACTGGTATAATCACAGACTGGTACAATCACAGACTGCTACAGTCACAGACTGGGCTAATAACAGAACGGTACAATCACAGACTGGTACAGTCACACACTGGTACAATCACAGACTGGTACAATTACAGTCTGGTACAGTCACAGACTGGTATAATCACAGGCTGGTAAAATCACAGACTGTTACAATCACAGGCTGGTACAGTCACAGACTCGTATAATCAGAGAATGGTACAGTCACAGACTGGTATAATCACAAACTGGTACAATCACGGACTGGTACATTCACAGACAGGTACAGTAGCAGACTGGTTCAGTCCCAGACTGATATAATCACAGACTGGTACAATCACAGACTGGTACAGAAACAGACTGGTACAGAAACATCCTGGTACAATCACAGATTTGCAAAGTCACAGACTGGTATAATCACAGACTGGTACAATCACAGACTTGTATAATAACAGACTGGTACAATGACAGACTGGTATAAACACAGACTGGTACAATCACAGACTGGTACAATCACAGACTGGTACAGTCACAGACTGGTATAATAACAAACAGGTACAATCACGGACTGGTACATTCACAGACAGGTACAGTAGCAGACTGGTTCAGTCCCAGACTGATATAATCACAGACTGGTACAATCACAGACTGGTACAGAAACAGACTGGTACAGAAACAGCCTGGTACAATCACAGATTTGCAAAGTCACAGACTGGTATAATCACAGACTGGTACAATCACAGACTTGTATAATAACAGACTGGTACAATGACAGACTGGTATAAACACAGACTGGTACAATCACAGACTGGTACAATCACAGACTGGTACAGTCACAGACTGGTACAGACACAGACTGGTATAATCACAGACTGGTACAATCTCAGGGCTGGTACAGTCAAAGACTGGTACAATCACAGACTGCTAAAGTCACAGACTGGTCTAATCACAGACTGGTACAATCACAGACTGCTACAGTCACAGACTGGTATAATCAAAGATTGGTACAGTTTCAGGGCTGGTACAGTCACAGACTGGTACAATCAGAGACTGGTACAGTCACAGACAGGTACAATCACAGACTGATACAGTCACAGACTGGTACAGTCAAAGACTGGTACCATCACAGACTGATACAGCCACAGTCTGGTACAATCACAGACTGGTACAGTCAAAGACTGGTACAATCACAGAATGGTACAGCCACAGACTGGTATAATCAAAGATTGATACAATCACAGACTGGAATAATCGCAGACTGGTACAGTCGCAGACTGGTATAATCACAGACTGGTACAATCACAGACTGGTACAATCACAGACTGGTACAATCTCAGACAGGTATAATCACAGACGGGTATAATCATG
The DNA here is from genome assembly GCF_052327205.1 of Somniosus microcephalus. Lineage (NCBI taxonomy): Eukaryota > Metazoa > Chordata > Chondrichthyes > Squaliformes > Somniosidae > Somniosus > Somniosus microcephalus. The sequence goes on along the minus strand of NC_140989.1, from coordinate 71,673,238 downwards.
GACTTGTAGCACCAAAGACTGGAACAATCACAGACTGGTTCAATCACAGACTGGTACAATCGCAGAGAGGTATAATCACAGAAGGGTATTATCACAGACTCGTACAGCCAGAGACTGGTACAATCACAGACGGGTATAATCGCAGACTTGTAGCACCAAAGACTGGAACAATCACAGACTGGTTCAATCACAGACTGTTACATTCACGGACTGGTACAGAAGAAGACTGGTACAGGCCCAGACTGATATAATCACGAACTGGTACTATCACAGACTGGTACAATCACAGACTCATACAATCACAGACTGATATAACCACAGACTGGTACAATCACAGACTGGTACAGTCACAGACTTGAACAATTACTGATTGATATAATCACAGATTGGTACAATCACAGACTGGTACAGTCACAGGCTGTTACAATCACAGACTGGTACAGTCACCGACTGGTCTAATCACAGACTGGTACAATCAAAGACTGGTCTATTCATAGACTGGTACAATCACAGACTGGTACAGTCACAGACTGGTATAATCACAGACTGGTACAATTACAGACTGGTACAATCACAGGCTGGTATAGTCACAGACTTGTGCAATCACAGACAGGTACAGTGATAGACTGGTAAAATCACAGACTGGTACAGTCACAGACTGGTATAATCACAGACTGGTTCGATCAAAGGCTGGTACAGTCTCAGACTGGTACAGTCACAGTCTGGTACAATCACAGACTGGCACAGTCGCAGACTGGTATAATCACAGTCTGTTACAGTCACAGACTGGTATAATCACAGACTGGTACAATCACAGACAGTATAAACACAGACAGGTACAATCACAGACTGGTATAATCAGTGATTGGTACAATCACAGACTGGTACAGTCACAGACCGCTACAGTCACAGTCTGCTACAATCACAAAATGGTACAGTCAGAGACTGGTATAATCACAGACTAGTACAATCAAAAACTGGTATAATCACAGTCTGGTGCAGTCACAGACTGGTATAATCACAGACTAGTACAGCACAAGACTGGTACAGTCACAGACTGGTACAATCACAGACTGGTACAGTCACAGACTGGTATAATCACAGACTGCTACAGTCACAGACTGGGCTAATAACAGAACGGTACAATGACAGACTGGTACAGTCACACACTGGTACAATCACAGACTGGTACAATTACAGTCTGGTACAGTCACAGACTGGTATAATCACAGGCTGGTAAAATCACAGACTGTTACAATCACAGGCTGGTACAGTCACAGACTCGTATAATCAGAGAATGGTACAGTCACAGACTGGTATAATCACAAACTGGTACAATCACGGACTGGTACATTCACAGACAGGTACAGTAGCAGACTGGTTCAGTCCCAGACTGATATAATCACAGACTGGTACAATCACAGACTGGTACAGAAACAGACAGGTACAGTAGCAGACTGGTTCAGTCACAGACTGGTATAATCACAGACTGGTACAATCACAGACTTGTATAATAACAGACTGGTACAATGGCAGACTGGTATAAACACAGACTGGTACAATCACAGACTGGTACAGTCACAGACTGGTACAATCACAGACTGGTACAGTCATAGACTGGTACAGCCACAGACTGGTATAATCACAGACTGGTACAATCACAGACTGGTACTGTCACAGACTGGTACAATCACAGACTGGTACAGTCAGAGACTGGTACATTCACAGACTGGTACAATTACAGACTGGTGCAATCACAGACTGGTATAATCACAGACTGGTACAGTCGCAGACTGGTACAATCACAGACTAGCACAATCACAGACTGGTACATTCAGAGATTCGTATATTCAGAGACTGGTACAGTCACAGCCTTGTATAATCACAGACTGGTACAGACACAGGCTGGTACAATCAGAGACAGGTACAATCACAGACTGGTATAATCACAGACTGGCACAATCACAGACGGGTATAATCACAGACTGGTACAGCCAAAGACTGGTACAAACACAGACTGGTATAACTACAGACTGCTACAATCACAGTCTGTTACAGTCACAGACTGGTATAATCACAGACTGGTACAATCACAGACTGGTATAATCGCAGACTGGTACAATCACAGACTGCTACAGTCACAGACTGGGCTAATAACAGACCGGTACAATCACAGACTGGTACAGTCACACACAGGTACAATCACAGACTGGTACAATTACAGACTGGTACAGTCACAGACTGGTACTGTCACACACTGGTACAATCACAGACTGGGACAGCTACAGATTGGTATAATGACAGACTGGTGCAATCACAGACTGGTATAATCACAGACTGGTACAATCTCATGGCTGGTACAGTCACAGACTGGTGCAATCACAGGCTGGTACAGTAACCAACTGGTCTAATCACAGACTGGTACAATCACAGACTGGTACAATCACAGATTGGTATATCACAGATTCGTACAATCTCAGGGCTAGTATATTCACAGACTGGTACAATCACAGACTGGTACAGTCACAGACTGGTACGATCACAGGCAGGTATAATCACAGGCTGGTTCAGTCACAGACTGGTACAGTCACAGACTTCTACAATTTCTGACTGGTATAATCACAGACTGGTACTGTCACAGAGTAGTACAATCACAGTCTGGTACAGGCACAGACTGGTACAATCACAGACTGGTACAGTCACAGACTGGTATAATCACAGACTGGTAGAATTACAGACTGGTACAATCACAGACTGGTACAGTCACAGACTGGTACAATCACAGACTGGTTCAATCACAGGCTGGTACAGTCTCAGACTGCTACAGTCACAGTCTCGTACAATCACAGACTGGCGCATTCACAGACTGGTATAGTCACAGTCTGGTACAGTCACAGACTGGTATAATCACACACTGGTACAATCGCATACTGGTACAGTCACAGACTGTTATAATCACAGACTGGTACAATCACAGACTGGTATAAACACAGACAAGAACGCTCACAGACTGGTACAGTCACAGACTGGTACAGTCACAGACCGCTACAGTCACAGATGGCTACAATCACAAACTGGTGCATTCACAGACTGGTACAGAAACAGACTGGTACAGAAACAGCCGGGTACAATCACAGACTTGCAAAGTCACAGACTGGTATAATCACAGACTGGTACAATCACAGACTTGTATAATAACAGACTGGTACAATGACAGACTGGTATAAACACAGACTGGTACAATCACAGACTGGTACAGTCACAGACTGGTACAATCACAGACTGGTACAGTCACAGACTGGTACAGCCACAGACTGGTATAATCACAGACTGGTAGAATCACAGACTGGTACTGTCACACACTGGTATAATCACAGACTGGTACAGTCGCAGACTGGTACAATCACAGACTAGCACAATCACAGACTGGTACATTCAGAGACTCGTATATTCACAGACTGGTACAGTCACAGCCTTATATAATCACAGACTGGTACAGACACAGGCTGGTACAATCAGAGACAGGTACAATCACAGTCTGGTATAATCACAGACTGGCACACTCACAGACGGGTATAATCACAGACTGGTACAGCCAAAGACTGGTACAAACACAGACTGGTATAATTACAGACTGGTACAATCACAGTCTGTTACAGTCACAGACTGGTATAATCACAGACTGGTACAATCACATACTGGTACAGTCACAGTCTGCTACAATCACAGACTGGCACAGTCACAGACTGGTATAATCACAGTCTGGTACAGTCACAGACTGGTATAATCACAGACTGGTACAGTCACAGACTGGTACAATCACAGACTGGTACAGCCACAGACAGGTATAATCAAAGATTGTTACATTCACAGGCTGGTACAGTCACAGACTGGTACAGTCACAGATTGGTATAATGATAGACTGGTACAGTCACAGACTGGTATAATCACAGACTGGTATAATCACAGACTGGTACAATCACAGACTGGTACAGTCACAGACTGGTATAATCACAGATTGATACAATCACAGACTGGTATAATCACAGACTGGTACAGTCGCAGATTGGTGTAATCACAGACTGGTACAATCACAGACTGGTACAATCTCAGACAGGTATAATCACAGAAGGGTATAATCACAGACTCGTACAGCCACAGACTCGTACAATCACAGTTGGGTATAATCGCAGACTTGTAGAGCCAAAGACTGGAACAATCACAGACTGGTTCAATCACAGACTGGTACATTCACAAACTGGTACAGATGCAGACTGGTACAAGCCCAGACTGATATAATCACAGACTGGTACTATCACAGACTGGTATAATCACAGACTGGTACAATCACAGACTGATATAACCACAGACTGGTACAATCACAGACTGGTACAGTCACAGTCTTGAACAATTACTGATTGGTATAATCACAGACTGGTACAATCTCAGGGCTCGTATAATCACAGACTGGTACAGTCAGAGACTGCTTTAGTCACACATTGGTACAGTCACAAATTGGTATCATCACAGACTGGTGAAGTCACAGATTGGTACAATCACAGACTAGTACAGCAACAGACAGGTACAGACACAGACTGGTACAATCAGAGACTGGTACAGTCACAGACTGGTATAATCACAGACTGGTACAATCACAGACTGGTACAGTCAGAGAATGGTACAAACACAGACTGGTATAAACACAGACTGATCTAATCACAGACTGGTACAATCACAGACTGCTACAGTCAAAGACTGGTACAATCACAGACAGGTATAATCACAGACTGGTACAGCCAAAGTCTGGTACAATCGCAGACTGGTATAATCACAGACTGTTACAATCACAGACTGGTATAATCACAGATTGGTACAATCACAGGCTGGTACAGTCATAGACTGGTACAATCACAGACTTTTATAATTACAGACTGGTACAGTCATAGACTGGTATAATCACAGACTGGTACAATCACAGATGGGTATAATCACAGACTGGTACAGCCACAGACTGGTACAATCACAAACTGGTATAATCACAGCCTGGAACAATCACAGACTGGTACAGACACAGACTGGTACAATCACAAATGGGTATAATCACAGACTGCTACAATCACATACAGGTACAATCACAGACTGGTATGATCACAGATGGGTAAAATGACAGACTGGTACAGCTACTGACTGGTACGATCACAGACGGGTATAATCACAGGCTGGTTGAGCCACAGACTGGTACAATCACAGACTGGTGCATTCATACTGGTTCAGTCACAGACTGTTACAATTACAGATTAGTACATTCACAGACTGGTACATTCACCGACTGGTACAGTCGCAGACTGGTACAGTCCCACACTGGTATAATCACAGACTGGTTCAACCACAGACTGGGACATTCACAGACTGATATAATCACAGACTGGTACAATCACGGACTGTATTAATCACAGACTGCTACAATCACGAACTGGTACATTCACAGACTGGAACAGTAGCAGACTGGTACAGTCCCAGATTATTATAGTCACAGACTGGTACAATTACAGACTGGTACAGACATAGACTGGTACAGAAAGAGCCTGGTACAATCACAGACTGGTAGAGTCAGACTGGTATAATCATAGACGAATGGGGTCTCGGTCTTTCAGAGGGAGATGGACCGCATGGTCGATGACCACCACTTGCAGGCAACCTTCCCCTATCTCGACAACGTCACCATCTGCGGCCACAATCAACAGGACCACGACTCAAACCTCGCGAGGTTTCTGAAAACCGCACAAAAACTCAACCTCACTTACAACGAGGACAAGTGCGTTTTCAACACCACGCGCCTCTGCATACTAGGCAGCGTGGTGGAGAATGGGGAAATTGGACCAGACCCCGACCGATTGCGCCCCCTACGGGAGCTGCCCCTGCCCAACACTCCCAAAGCCCTGAAAAGGTGCCTGGGGTTATTCTCGTATTATGCCCAATGGGTCCCTAACTACTCCGATAAAGCCCGCCCCCTCTTGAAAGCATCCTCTTTCCCGCTCTCTGCTGAGGCCCATGCCGCCTTCAAAAGCATTAAGCAGGATATTGAGCGGGCTACGCTACAGGCAGTGGACGAGAACACTCCCTTTCAAGTGGAAAGTGATGCGTCTGACTTTGCCTTGGCGGCCACCCTCAACCAGGCGGGGCGGCCCGTAGCTTTCTTCTCGAGGACCCTCCAGGGGCCCGAGATCAGACACTCCTCCGTGGAAAAGGAGGCCCAAGCCATCGTGGAGGCAGTGCGCCACTGGCGGCACTACCTAGCCGGCAAACGCTTCACCCTACTTACCGACCAGCGGTCGGTAGCGTTTATGTTCAATAATAAACAGAGGGGGAAGATTAAAAATGATAAGATTCTTAGGTGGCGGATCGAGCTCTCCACCTTCGAGTACGACATCATATACCGGCCGGGGGCCCTTAACGAATCCCCCGACGCCCTCTCACGAGGGATGTGTGCCAACGCCACCGGGGATCAGCTACAGACCCTCCACAACGACCTCTGCCACCCAGGGGTCACACGGCTGTTCCACTTCATAAAGTCCCACAACTTACCCTACTCGATTGAGGAAGTTCGGTCTCTGACCAGGAACTGCCGCACTTGCGCTGAGTGCAAGCCTCGGTTCTACCGCCCTGATAGAGCCCACCTAATCAAAGCTACACGGCCCTTTGAGTGGCTTAGCTTAGATTTCAAGGGCCCCCTCCCGTCCGTCGACCGCAATGTTTACTTCCTGAACATTGTGGACGAATACTCTCGTTTCCCATTCGCCTTCCCCTGCCCAGACATGACCAGCGCCACAGTCATTAAATGCCTCAAGAGCCTGTTCTGCCTGTTCGGTATGCCAAGCTATATCCACACGGATAGGGGGGCGTCCTTCATGAGTGAAGAGCTACGCCAGTACATGCTGTCCAAGGGGATTGCCACGAGCCGTACCACCAGCTCCAACCCCCGGGGTAACGGTCAGGTGGAGCGAGAGAACGGGATAGTATGGAGGGCAGTCACCCTAACTCTAAGGACCAAGGGCCTCCCTATCTCCCGCTGGCAGGAAGTCCTCCCAGATGTGCTCCACTCAATACGGTCACTATTGCGTACCGCCACTAATGCCACGCCTCATGAGCTAATGTTTGTGTTTCCCCGGAAATCCACCTCAGGCGTATCCATACCATCAACGCTCTCCACCCCAGGTCCGGTACTTTTGCGGAAGCATGTGAGGGGCCACAAGACAGACCCTCTCGTGGAGCCAGTGCACCTTCTCCACGCCAACCCACAATATGCGTATGTCCGGCACGCTGACGGACGGGAGGACACTGTGTCCATAAAAGACCTCGCCCCAGCCGGTAACAACAGCAACAACGACAACGACTACAACAACAACAGCAACAACGACAACAACCACAACAACTATTACCCACCCGCTCCACCCACTATTCTTTCATCACCCCCGGAAGAACACCAGCCAACGGTACCCCCACCACCTACTCCTTCAACAACCCCGGTGGCGCCCCCGGCAGAGACCCAGGAGGTCACCCGAGACACCCAGCCGGCACCCGCGGTACCGCAACCGTTACGTCGGTCACAGAGGACTATGACACCCCCGGACAGACTAAATCTGTAGAAGGGGTGAATGTGATGAAATATGTCATTCATCAGACTCTGGCCTAGAAATTCAGTATAGCCACTTTTGGGGCGGTAAAGTCGGGCGGCCGCTAAAGTTTGCGCCCGGCGCAAAGTGGAGGCCACTTCGCCGATATTCAGTAGCTTTGGCCAAGGAGTTTGCTCGAGCGCTAAAACTGGCGATGCACGGCTATCTTTAGGCGCTAAGCCGGCGGTGCAGACTGATACCGCCGAGGCCGGGCGCAGCGCAGGTGCGGTCATTTCTTGATTGACAGCAGACACCCTGGCGCCGGCCAGCTCTTAAAGGGGGAAGGGTCGACTTGGTCTGCTGCCACGCCCTGGATACTGCAGTCCTCAAGCTAGGCCTAAACACTGCTGCTGGAGAGAAATAGCGCCAGGAAGGATGCAGAGGGCCCGTGAGCGAGCGCAGCGCTTCTCTGCCCATGATTTAAAGGTGCTGGTTAGGGCTTTGGAGAGGAGACGCCATATCTTGTTCCCGGACAGTGGCAAGAAGCCTGCCACCAGGGTGTACAGGAGAGCCTGGAGGGATATCGCCCAGAGGGTCACAGCCACCTGCGATGTCCCCAGGACTGGTGTCCAATGCCGAAAAAAGTTTAACGACCTCACTCGGATTGTCAGGGTGAGCACCCTTTCCAGTGTCCTCCTCATCCTTGCATGTGCACCTCACATTATGGGCAAAGGGACCTCAAAGCCCTAATGGCCAGCCCTCATCCAGCAGCTATGGCACTGGCATGAACATCAATTGCACTTTCTGCACTTTACACACTGGCCAAGCTATTCGACCATGGGAGGCAGTGCATACAGCAACAGGGCACCACACTGGCCAAGCTATTTGACCATGGGAGGCAGTGCATACAGCAACAGGGCACCACACTGGCCAAGCTATTCGACCATGGGAGGCAGTGCATACAGCAACAGGGCACCACACTGGCCAAGCTATTCGACCATGGGAGGCAGTGCACACAACAACAGGGCACCACACTGTACTTAGAGGCCGTCCTTTCTCTTGCAGGCCAAGCTGGCCCAGAATCTGAGGAGCCAGACTGTCACCGGGGGAGGCCGTCCCCAGTTCCAGCAGCTCAGTGACCTGGAGGAGCACGTGGGTCAACTCATGGGTGGCCGGCTGATTGGCCCCGTTGCATGTGGAGATGCCGACCCTGTGCTGGGCCCCAATGGTAAGGACATCACCTTTTGGACCTCTCTCGTTCCCCTTGCGCTTCAGATCTACATCCTTTGCCACTGTCCGACCAATGCGCTGAATGCCACCACTCATGTCTCCCTCGCTGACGCCCTGTCCTCACTCTAAAGCTACTCTTGTGCCTTCCTGCTTTCAGCTGGTGAGGAGGAGGTCCCTGAAGCTGCCAGTGACAGTCCCTCGGAAGAGGAGGACGAGGAGGAGCAAGAGGAAGGCGGCCCATCGGGGGAACCCTCATCCGCGCCAGGGGATGGCAATGGAGGGGACACGTCTTCCCTGGAGGAGAGCCAGTGGGAAGTGTTGCAGGGGGGTGTAGCTCCTGTGCCCAGTGGCGTCCAGCCACGCGGGAAGGGTCGGGCAGCTCGGCGGCCTTCTCCCCAGAGGGGGGAAGTGTTGCAGGGGAGTGTAGCTCCTGTGCCCAGTGGCGTCCAGCCATGCGGGAAGGGTCGGGCAGCTCGGCTGCCTTCTCCCCAGAGGGGGGAAGTGTTGCAGGGGAGTGTAGCTCCTGTGTCCAGTGGTGTCCAGCCACGCGGGAAGGGTCGGGCAGCTCGGCGGCCTTCTCCCCAGAGGGGGGAAGTGTTGCAGGGGAGTGTAGTTGCTGGGCCCAGTGGCGTCCAGCCACGCGGGAAGGGCCGGCCAGCTCGGCGGCCTTCTCCCCAGAGGGAGAGTCCGGCCTCCAGTCCGGAGACGGTCCTCGCCCAGGAGGTGCGCCTCCTCGATCAAATGTCCGCAGACTCGGATCGCCGGCACACCGAGTTCATGGGGGTTGTGGCACGGTTGCCTGAGGCCATCGAGTCCCTGGCTCATAGTGTGTCCGATTTTGGGGCCTCACAGGTCAGGGGTTTCGAACAACTCGGGGCAGCACAGGCCAGGGGTCTCGAACAATTCGGGGCAGCACAGGACGCGAGTCGGGCCGAATTGAGGGCAGCACAGGACGCGAGTCGGGCCGAATTCAGGGCAGCACAGGACGCGAGTCGGGACGACTTCAGGGCAGCACAGGCAGCGAGTGGCCAGTTGATCAGTGGTGCCGTGCAGTCACTGGCTGGTCTGATGCGGGCACAGACCAGGGCAGTACGGGCACTCACTGCTGCCACACTCGCTGTGTCAGGCAGGCATCGCCAGGGCACCCGCCGCGCTGCAGCAGCACAGCGGTCTGGCCTTCAGCAGATTGCTGCGCTTGCTGCAGTGCCAGCCCGGCCGAGTGCCAGTGTCTCAGGCGAGCAGCGAGCGCCTGGCATCAGCCAGCTTGCCCCCATTGCTGCAGCCGCCACTGCCACTCCCCCAGCGAAGCTGCCACGAGCTGCTGGACAGACTGATGCTGCCCAGCCACAGCTGCAGCAGTCAGCAGCCGGCCCCTCGAGGGCCAGAGCTCGTCTAGGCCGACCCCCAAGGGCATCTGCCGTCACGCAATGTGCCCCTCAGGAGCCTTCCCCCAGCCTTGCAGCACCCACAGGGCCCAGGTTGAGGTGGAGCAGCAGGTCGGCCAGGGGCCGGAAAAGGCTGGACAAGCACTCGCCCTCTCGGCACACAAAGTAGAGTGTGTTGCCAAATGTTTTTTTATATGGGGGTGGTTGTGTTGTCTATGGGGGGGGTTGTTTTGGTAAGGCCAAGGATGAAGGCCATTTGGATGGAAAAGTTTTGTTATTCCTCCCCAGGTTGTGGGAGTGAGTCATGTGTTTGACTGTTTTTTGGGGGTGTTGTCTGTTTTTGGGTTTCATGTGGGAAGGGCCCTGAGTTTGTTCAATAAAGCTTTTTCTTTATTCAGCTTGTCCATGTTTGATGTTTGAAGTGGTTGTTGTGTTAACCGGCTGAGGGCTTGCGGAGCGGCTGCATTCATGTCCCTTCATTGCCACAAGCCATTCCCTGACAGGGGGCCTAGAAGTGTCGTTCAATAAGCCGCCGACGGACGGCCCTTGGACCTTGTGGCTCCCTCCTGGGCTGGTACTCCTCCTCCTCCTCCTCCTCCTCCTCATGGTCCTCCTGCTCCTCCTCCTGAGGTGGTGGTCCAACGTGAGGTGGCAGTGCCTGAGTCCTGCGGATAGCCAGGTTGTGCAGCATGCAGCAAACGACGACGAACTGGGAGACTCTATCCGGTGAATACTGCAGAGATCCTCTGGAGCGATCCAGGCAGCGGAACCATTGCTTGAGGACGCCAATCGTTTGCTCTATGATGTTCCTTGTGGCTTGATGGCTTTCGTTGTATGCCTCCTCAGCAGGGGTCCTGGGCGCGCGGAGCGGGGTCATGAGCCATGTACACAAAGGATAGCCTTTGTCCCCGATAAGCCATCCTCTTGGGGGAGGCTGTGCCTGGAACATGTCAGCCACAGTAGTCTGGCGCAGGATAAATGTATCGTGGCTGCTGCCTGGAAAGCGGGCATTGACAGCTAGGATGCGCTGCCTGTTGTCACACACCAGCTGTACATTGAGGGAATGGTAGCCCTTCCGGTTGCGGTAATCCTCGGCATTGTCGATAGGTGCCCGCAAAGCCACATGCGTGCAGTCAATGGCGCCCTGCATCATGGGGAAGTCCGCGATCCTCGCAAATCCGACTGCACGCTGCTCCTGCCTCTCCAGGGTCATGGGGAAGGAGATGAATTGGTGTCTCCTTGTGAAAAGGGCATCGGTGACCTGCCGGATGCAGCGATGCACGGCGAACTGGGATATGTTAGCTATGTCCCCAGCAGCGGCTTAGAAGGAGCCGCTTGCATAAAAGTTCAGAGCCACCGTGACCTTCACTTCCACCGACAGAGACGTCCTGCATATCAGCTGTGGACGCAGATCTCTGTGAAGCAGCTGGCAGATCTCTGCAACCACCTCCCTTCTGAAGCGCAGCCTCTTAACACACTGCGCGGCAGTCATGGTGAGATAGGACGCCTGCTGGTGGTATTCCCTGAGTGGGTAAGGCCTACGTTGCCGACGCCTGATGCCCCCTCTGCGTCTAGGCATGGCTGCCCCTCTCACACAGCGTCTGCGAGCCCTTCGCACATAATGCTGGAACTGAGGGTTGGAACCCCATGCAGCCCCCATAATATACTTGCAAACAATGAAATCACAATGAGGCAAATTTCCAAGCTCTGGCCAGAAGCCAAAAATACCTCTCCTATGTTGGGCCAAATCAGTAAGGTCTCTTCCTTGGTCTCTGTCCAGAAATCCGTTACACAAAAGTCATTGCAGCAAAATGGCTGGCCTTTATAGTTCAGTGTAAGTGCCCTTTAATTAGCGCTCCCCGAGGCCCGCAGGGCCTCTGCTGCGTTCCACTTCACAGTTCTTAGCACCGCCACGCCCACATTGGACGGGCGCGACTGAAGTTCCGGTTTGGGGCGCACAAAGGGCGTTGCACGACGAAATGACGTCATAAGCTGCGCGCGCAGCTGAGCATGCGCAAACACTTTGCGCCGGCGCTAAATGTCTACTGAAGTTGGGCGTAGGCGCAGATTGCCCTGCGCCCGGCCGCTAAGTGCCTAACGCTTGAGATCTACTCCTCCTAAGGCGCTAACGGCTGGCGCACGCAACTGAATTTCTAGGCCTCTGTATTTAGCTACATATATTGTATTGCCTGCTCCTGTGTTTGTATTGCCTGCTCCTGTGTTTTACCTTGTATTGTATATAGTGCACCGCCCCCTTTCTCCCCATTGGGTGTGTCGGCTCCGCCCATACCTGGCCCTACTTAAGACAAGCCCAGGCTTGTCTTGCAGCAGAACAGCAGAATGCTAGGTGAAGCTAGGTGAAGACACAGGCATCTTTCTTTGCTAATAAAAGCCTTGTTTTATCCAGTTAACTTTGAGCCTTGAAGTTATTGAGGCGCATTACTCAGGGCTCGTACAATCACAGACTGGAACAATCAAAGACTGGTACAATTACAGACTGGTACAATCACAGGCTGGTATAGTCACAGACTGGTCTAATCACAGACTGGTACATTCAAAGACTGGTCTAATCAAAGGCTGGTACAATCACAGACTGGTACAGTCACAGACTGGTATAATCACAGACTGGTACAATTACAGACTGGTAAAATCACAGACTGGTATAATCACAGACTGGTATAATCACAGATTGATACAATCACAGACTGGTATAATCGCAGACTGGTGCAGTCGCAGATTGGTATAATCATAGACTGGTACAATCACAGACTGGTACAATCACAGACTGGTACAATCTCAGACAGGTATAATCACAGAAGGGTATAATCACAGACTTGTAGCACCAAAGACTGGAACAATCACAGACTGGTTCAATCACAGACTGGTACAGTCATAGACTGGTATAATCACAGATTGATACAATCACAGACTGGTAAAATCGCAGACTGGTACAGTCGCAGACAGGTATAATCACAGACTGGTACAATCACAGACTTGTATACTCACAGACTGGTACAGTTACAGACAGGTATAATCACAGACTGGTACAAACACAGACTGGTATCAGTCTTTACAGTAGAGGACACTAAAAATATCCCAACACTGGACAAACAGGGGGCTATGGGGGGTGTAGTGTATGTATCCGTCTACCTTTAAGAAAACCATTGTATGTAGCCGTTCACCTTTAAGAGAACTATTTTAGGTGTGGCACTACTTTGTTGGCTTCTGTATACTGTAATACCGACGGTGACCACACCGGTATATAAGTGCTGTGTCAGGATTTATTTGGCAGATTCGCCCTGACCTTCGAATAGTAAAATCCTGTTTTAAGTTACTCTGGTAGTCTGTGTATTAATTAACTAAACAACCCACAGACTTTACAGTGGCAACGAGTCCGATCGTACCCTGCGGCAACAATACTTCCGAAGCAGTTAACGAGCGTTGAGAAGAGGCAACCGCCCTCGTCGTTCTGCTGGGAGAAAACTCGAGGCTGCAGAACTAGAAAGGAGGAAGAATTTAGAGACAAAGGCCTAGAAATTGAGTGGGGTTAGCGCCCATTTTGAGGCGCTAGAGGGCCTAGCGCCGCAAGTACAGCCGATTGAGAAATTCACTTGGGCGCTGCCATCGGCGTTAGCCGGTTGCGCTGCGCCGGCACCGATGACGTCATCGGTGTGCGCAGCGTCCCGGTTGCCGTGGCAACGCGCCCGAACGCTGAAATTGAGTTGCGGCCGCCTCGCCCGTGGCAGCCGCAACCAACGATTTTTCAAAAGTTCGCTACGGGTCTTAGCACCGGCGCATTAAGGTCGCGCGGCGGCCGGCCGCTTTCCCGGCGGCCGCCTGCCTGCACTTCCCTCCCTGGACTCCTCCAACACCCCCCCGCGGCACAGATGCGTGTGGGCCGCGAGCCCGGCACTTCTCCGAGGTGCCGGGCTCATTTTTCTCCACAGATCAACGGCCAGCAGTCGGGTGCAGGCAGCTCCTCCTTAACGGAAGGAGGAGGCCTGCACTTCCCCAGCCTGCCGCACCGCATCGGGTGCCGCAGCGGCAGATTAGCGCCGCAATGCGGCAGTCAGCGCCCATTGCGAGGCGCTGACACCTTCCAGTAGCGCCGGCAGCCGTCTGGGCGCGGCGCTACTGAATTTCTGGCGCGCGCAGGGGGACTTAGCGCCGGCGCTAAATTTCCGGCGCTAAAGCCCTGGCGCGGCGCCAACTCAATTTCTAGGCCAAAGACTTCCATAAGCAACAGGCACTGACTGTCTCTTCTGCCACGGTGAGGAGTGAGCCGATCAGCACGAGAAGCAAGGCGGCCACGGTGACTGTGAGTAAGGGAAAGTAAAAAGAATAACCGGAGGATAAGGGCGGTGCACTCGACCACGGTCGAGGGGGAAAGGAGCCGGACAGAAGTCGGGTCCAGAGGCGCTGAGACTGGGGCAGCGTGGAGCAAGGAAGCCGCGGTACAGACAGGCTGGGGGACGCAACGGCGTCGTGAGACAGCTAGACCGCGACCGGCGAAAAAGGCCGGGCAGCGACCGAAGCCACGAAGCGCTGCAACCGGGAACGTAGGCGCGGGAAGAGATAAACTCAGCCGCAGCCGGGGAGGGAAGCACCGGACTGCGAGAGGGCTGGGAGGCGCGATTGGGAGCCGAGCAAGCGGGAGAGGCAGAGCCGACCAAGGGAGACTGAGCGCGAGCCAGTCCAGCGGCTGAAACTGTTCTCCGTCAATGGGGTGTACCCAGCACCGGTAGAGCCGAGCGAGCGGGAGAGAGACAGAGCCCGAGCAAGGGAGACTGAGCGAGAGCCAGTCCAGCGGCTGAAACTGTTCTCCGTCAACGGGGTGTACCCAGCGCCGGTAGAGCCGAGCGAGCGGGAGAGAGACAGAGCCCGAGCAAGGGGAACTGAGCGAGAGCCAGCCCAGCGGCTGAAACTGTTCGCCGTCAACGGGGTGTACCCAGCGCCGGTTGCCCTGCCGAGAAAAGGGAAAGCACTGAAGCCGACGCGCAGGCTGTGAACCTGAAAGCCAGCGGCCGTCGCCCGTGGGGAAAGTGTACCCCTCCCGCCAGGGAAGAAACGCGGGAAGCCGCCATTAGGCGGGGAAGAAGACAGAAGCGGGAAACCGCCATTGAAGTGGGCAGGGAGAGAAGATAAGCGCGGGAAACCGCCATTTTCGCGGGAACCGCCATCTTGGAAAAAAAAAAAAATTTTAAAGAAATAATTCGTGGTGTTTATCAGGAAGAGAGGAAGATGCCTAAGCGTGGTAACATCAACGATTTTAATTCTGAGGTAGAAGACTGGGCCACGTATGTGGAACGCATTGAGATCTATTGTGAGGCCAATAAAATAGAAGAAGATGACAAAGCTATAACCTTGCTAAACTCGATGGGCGCGAAGACATACGGGCTCTTGAAGCATCTACTAGCACCAGCTAAACCGGCGGATCAGACTTTCGATGATATTGTGACTGTTCTGAAGGATCACTTGAACCCCACACCGTTGATGTTGGCGGAACGATTCAAATTCTATGCGAGAACGCAACGGAAAGACAAAAGCAACGCAGAATACTTGGTCGAACTGCATAGACTAGTGAAATACTGCCAGTTTGGAGGGAATCTGACAGAGGCATTGCGAGACAAGTTCGTGTGCGGATTGGCAAAGGAAGGAACGCAAAAGCGACTACTCGAAGAGAACGACCTTACACTTGACAGGGCTGTCCTTATTGCAGCATCGCACGAAGCTGCAGCGAAGGGAACTGCGGAAATGCAGCTAAAGACAGCGGCACTCAGTGTGGATCAAATTACCTTGACAACAACAAAATGCTATCGTTGTGGGAAGACAACACACGACCAGAACCAATGCTGGTTTAAGAACCAGGAATGTAGGAAATGTGGCAAACTGGGTCACATAGCTAAGGTATGCCAGTCAGGGAAGAAGACCAACAACCAAAGGACCAACAACCAAAGGAAGCCATCACAGGAAAACTACAACAAGGTTGACAAGGTGGCTGAGAAGAGTTCAGACGAACAGAATTCGGACTCAGACCCAAACGGCCAGGAGCTGGGTAGTCTGAGAATTCACAATGTGAGTAAGGAAGCTGACCTACAAACTATCTGGGTCATGCTAAAAATAGCTGGAGTCCAAGTGAAAATGGAGTTGGACACTGGATCAGCTCTATCAGTCATAAATCGAAGGGATTACCACCAGCTATTCTCACATATACCCTTAAGAGATACCAAGTTCGTATTGCAGACATACACGGGGCATAAAGTATACCCCATGGGAAAGATAAGAGTCAAGGTGAGAGATAGGGGTAAAGAACACCCAAGAATGAACTTATACGTACTACCTGAGGGAGGACCACCACTTCTAGGACGGGAGTGGATCAAGAAAATAGACATGGAATGGCACTATCTAAAAGCCATAACGAGTGAGGGCTCGGTGCAGACAATCAGCTCAGATTCTGAATCGGATGACGATAAGACCAACCCAAATGTGAAAAACAAGGCTAAAATGGACTTGCCGACTAAGGTTGGAAAAACGAAGGCATGCAGAAAGGCTTATGCTCCAGAGAAGAACAAAGTTTCAGAACAGATCTCCACCGAACAACGACAACATAGTTTGACAGAGAATTCTGAGTCTGTTCAGTTTAAGGACATATCCATGATGGAAGAACACCGAGCTCGGACTCAACTTTATTTCAAATTACGACAACAATTAGAACAATTGAGTTACCGTCTGGTACAAGAGATGAAAACAATGAAAAAGTTCTATGACACCGAATGGGAGAATCTAGAAAGACAACAGAAGCAGCTAGCTCAAGCAGAGAGCGACCATAGAGCCATCGTGACCAATCACCGATCACATCTCCCTTATGATGTTCAGGAGTTAGAATATTTGCAGAAAGAAGCAAATGAAGAGGAATCTTCAGGAAGCCAGGATTTTATTCCAGTTCTTCTCTACGACTCCTTACAAGCAGAGTTTGAGAAGTTGAAGGAACAGTATGAACAGACCCAGGCTACAATCCTGGAGGGGGTTAACTCGGCAACCTCCGAAAAGCTAGTTTCAGTGGAAGCATATGAGCAACTAAAGGTTGAACATGAGCAAGAAGTCCAAAGGCTGCAGGAAATTCTTGATGAGCTCAAGGCCAAGACAGACTCATCGGTAGAAGTTCCATCCACAGATGAGAAATTAGAGGTGAAAGACATGGCAGAACATGAAAGTCAAGATGTCCAAGAACTCATAAAAATATTGAAGGAAACCCAAGACAAATATGAGGCGGCAATGACCGAGGTTCAACAACTTGAAGAACAGATTCAACTGGGAATTCTTTCAGTGAAAGAAAAGGCAACTGTAAGAAACACAGAGACTGTAAGAATGGCCCCTGAACATGAGCTAGAGAGCATCAAGGCGCAACTTCTCCGAGCACTTAAAGCCAAAGTACAAGAGGAAAAAAAGGTGAAAGCATTGGAGGAAAAGGTGGATGAAATGGAGAAGACTCTGATCCACAGGGTCCCCGTGGAAGAGTTAACAGTCAGCCAACTCCTTCATATGCTGAGAGACAAGACTCTGCAATGGGAACCATTTGAACACGAGCTTCAATCTTCAAAGGGAAGGGGTTCGGAGCTCTCAAAAGTTTGGGGAATAGTTGAGGTTGCAACACAGATTTTACGGGGCTGCCGAAAGTACGCTGAATCACATCAATGTGAACTACAGAATGTTGAAACAGCTGCTCCAGTAGAAGGATTGAATAGCCCGATCAATCAATCCCCGATGGAAGGGGAAGTATTGGAATCACAAATGAGGTCATTAGTGAAGGATTGGCAGGAAACCCAGGAAGAGCGGGATGAATATGAACGCATGAAGAAGTCTCTTCAGGAAAGATGTCTAGGGAGGGAACAACAGTCGGCTAACGTCCAGTTGGGTAAGGAAGAAGTAGTAGGCCCTCTCGCTAGACTAGCTCAGGACGACACCGAATATTACCATGACCTGTTGAGTGACACGGAATATTACGATGACTTGGTCTGCCCAGCTTGTGATGAAAACTCCCAAAGTGCAGAAATCAGGATGAAGCACTTAAAGTCTAAGGAACATAGGGAGATGGTGGCGCTACAGCTGGCAGCGGATAAGGGAGCCCCGAGAGTCTCCAAGAAGCAGAAAAGAAAAAGACGAAGCAGAAGGTGATAACCATCTAAATCATTATCACTTCTACCAGATCATGTACGTGGGCCCTACGAAGGGAGCCAAATCAGTTGGCAAGTAGGAAAAATTACCAAGGCAGTCCAGCTGTTTGTAAAAGTCAGCACTGCTGGTTCAGCAGGACGGAAGTTCAAGCTGTTAAGTCAAGGGAAAGACTATTGGATGAGTCACGCTAGCAATGTGAACCGGCTACACCACAGAGATGTTGTTCGGACCGAGTCAAGACCAGAGACTGAATCTGTGAACTGTTCCCGCAGAGACTGAATCTGTAAACTGTTTCCCGCATAGATTATACCTGTGAATTGTTTTACATGAAGTTGAATATATGTTATGTTTAATGGGGGACTAAGTATGTTGTAAGCTAAAAAGGGAGGATTGTAGTGTATGTATCCGTCTACCTTTAAGAAAACCATTGTATGTAACCGTTCACCTTTAAGAGAACTATTTTAGGTGTGGCACTACTTTGTTGGCTTCTGTATACTGTAATACCGACGGTGACCACACCGGTATATAAGTGCTGTGTCAGGATTTATTTGGCAGATTCGCCCTGACCTTCGAATAGTAAAGTCCTGTTTTAAGTTACTCTGGTAGTCTGTGTATTAATTAACTAAACAACCCACAGACTTTACAGGGGGGAGGAGCTAAACACGATTAATATCACTAAGGAGATGGTACTCGGTAAGATAATGGGACTGAAGGCGAATAAATCCCCTGGACCTGATGGCTTACATCCTAGGGTCTTGAGGGAAGTGGCGTTAGGGATTGCGGATGCATTGATGGTAATTTTCCAAAACTCCCTGGATTCAGGAAAGGTCCCAACAGATTGGAAAACTGCCAATGTAATGCCCTTATTTAAAAAGGGAGGTAGACAAAAGGCTGGAAACTATAGATCAGTTAGTCTAACATCTGTGGTTGGTAAAATGTTGGAGTCCATTATTAAGGAAGCAGTAACAGGACATTTGGATAAGCATAATTTAATCGGACAGAGTCAGCATGGTTTTATGAAGGGGAAGTCATGTTTGACAAATTTGCTCGAATTCTTTGAGGATGTAACAAACAGGGTGGATAATGGGGAACCAGTGGATGTGGTATACTTGGACTTCCAAAAGGCATTTGACAAGGTGCCACACAAAAGATTACTGTACAAGATAAAAAATCATGGGATTGGGGGTAATATACTGGCATGGGTGGAAGATTGGCTATCTAACAGAAAACAGAGAGTTGGGATAAATGGTTCATTCTCGGGTTGGCAATCAGTAACTAGTGGTGTTCCTCAGGGGTCAGTGCTGGGACCCCAACTCTTTACAATCTATATTAACGATTTGGAGGAGGGGACCAAGTGCAACATACCCAAGTTTGCCGACGATACAAAGATGGGAGGGAAAGCAGTGAGTGAGGAGGACATAAAAAGCCTGCAAAAGAACATAGACAGGTTAAGTGAGTGGGCAGAAATTTGGCAAATGGAATATAATGTTGGAAAGTGTGAGGTTATGCACTTTGGCAGAAAAAATCAAAGAGCAACTCATTATCTAAATGGAGAGAAACTGCAAAGTGCTACAGTACAAAGGGATCTGGGGGTCCTGGTGCATGAAACACAGAAGGTTAGTATGCAGGTACAGCAGGTGATCAGGAAGGCCAATGGAATCTTGGCTTTTATTGCAAGGGGGATGGAGTATAAAAGCAGGGAAGTCTTGCTTCAGTTATACAGGATACTGGTGAGGCCACACCTGGAATATTGCGTACAGTTTTGGTTTCCATAGTTAAGAAAAGATATACTTGCTCTCGAGGCGGTTCAGAGAAGGTTCACTCGGTTGATTCCGGAGATGAGGGGGTTGACTTATGAGGAAAGGTTGAGTAGGCTGGGCCTCTACTCATTGGAATTCAGAAGAATGAGAGGCGATCTTATCGAAACATATAAGTTTGTGAGGAGGCTTGATCGGGTGGATGCGGGGAGGATGTTTCCACTGATGGGTGAGACTAGAACTAGGGGGCATAATCTTAGAATAAGTGGCTGCCGTTTCAAAACTGAGATGAGGAGAAACTTCTTCACTCAGAGGGTAGTAAATCTATGGAATTTGCTACCTCAGACAGCTGTGGAAGCTGTGACATTAAATAAATTTAAAACGGAGATAGACAATTTCCTAGCTGATAAGGGAATTAGGGGTTACGGGGAGGAGGCAGGGAAGGGGACGTGAGTCTAGGTTCGGATCAGCCATGCACCTATTGAATGGCGGAGCAGGCCCAAGGGGCCGTATGGCCTACTCCTGCTCCTACTTCATATGTTCTTATGTTCTTATGGTACAGTCACAGACTGGTACAATCACAGACTGGTACAGTCAGAGATTGCTACAATCACAGACTGGTGCAATGACAGATTGGTACAATCACAGACTAGTATAATCATGGATTTTAACAATCACAGACGGTTATAATCACAGACTGGTGCAATCACAGATTGGTACAGTCACACCCTGGTATAATCACAGACTGGTACAGTCACAGACGGGTCGTCACAGACTGGTACAAGCATCGACTGGTATAATCACAGACTGCTACAGTCACAGACTAGTATAATCACAGACTCGTACAGTCACAGACTGGTACAATTACAAACTGTTACAATTACAGACTGGTATAATCACAGACTGGTACAGTCACAGACTGGTACAATTGCAAACTGGTATAATCACAGACTGGTACAATCACAGACTGGTACAGTCACAGACTGGTACAATTACAGACTGGTACAGTCACAGACTGGTACAGTCAGATACTGGTACAATTACAGACTGGTACAGTCACAGACTTGTACAATCACTGACTGGTATAATCACAGTCTGGTACAGTCAGAGACTGGTGCAATTACAGACTGGTATAATCAAAGACTGGTAGTCACAGGCTGGTACAATCACAGACTGGTATAATCACAGACGGGTACAGTCACAGACTGGTATAATCACAGACTGGTACAGTCACAGACTGGTACAATTACAAACTGTTACAATTACAGACTGATATAATCACAGACTGGTACAGTCACAGACTGGTACAATTACAAACTGGTATAATCACAGACTGGTACAATTATCGACTGGTACAGTCACAGACTGGTACAGTCACATACTGGTACAATTACAGACTGGTACAGTCACAGACTGGTATAATCACTGACTGGTATAATCACAGACTGGTACAATTACAAACTGTTACAATTACAGACTGGTATAATCACAGACTGGTACCGTCACAGACTGGTACAATCACAAACTGGTATAATCACAGACTGGTACAATCACAGACTGGTACAGTCACAGACTGGTGCAATTACAGACTGGTACAGTCACAGACTGGTACAGTCGCATACTGGTACAATCACAGACTGGTACAGTCACAGACTGGTACAATCACAGACTGGTACAATCACAGACTGGTAGTCACAGGCTGGTACAATCACAGACTGGTATAATCACAGACTGGTACAGTCACAGACTGGTATAATCACAGACTGGTACAGTCACAGACTGGTACAATTACAAACTGTTACAATTACAGACTGGTACAGTCACAGACTGGTACAGTCACAGACTGGTACAATTACAAGCTGGTATAATCACAGACTGGTACAATTACAGACTGGTACAGTCACAGACTGGTACAGTCACATACTGGTACAATGACAGACTGGTACAGTCACAGACTGGTACAATCACTGACTGGTACAATCACAGACTGGTACAGTCAGAGACTGGTACAATTACAGACTGGTATAATCACAGACTGGTAAAGTCACAGACTGGTACAATCACAGACTGGTACAATCACAGACTGGTAGTCACAGGCTGGTACAATCACAGACTGGTATAATCACAGACTGGTACAGTCACAGACTGGTATAATCACAGACTGGTACAGTCACAGACTGGTACAATTACAGACTGGTGCAATTACAGACTGATATAATCACAGACTGGTACAGTCACAGACGGGTACAATTACAAACTGGTATAATCACAGACTGGTACAATTATAGACTGGTACAGTCACAGACTGGTACAGTCACATACTGGTACAATTACAGACTGGTAAAGTCACAGACTGGTACAATCACTGAATGGTATAATCACAGACTGGTACAATTACAAACTGTTACAATTACAGACTGGTATAATCACAGACTGGTACCGTCACAGACTGGTACAATCACAAACTGGTATAATCACAGACTGGTACAATCACAGACTGGTACAGTCACAGACTGGTGCAATTACAGACTGGTACAATCACAGACTGGTAGTCACAGGCTGGTACAATCACAGACTGGTATAATCACAGACTGGTACAGTCACAGACTGGTATAATCACAGACTGGTACAGTCACAGACTGGTACAATTACAAACTGTTACAATTACAGACTGGTACAGTCACAGACTGGTACAGTCATACACTGGTACAATGACAGAGTGGTACAGTCACAGACTGGTACAATCACTGACTGGTATAATCACAGACTGGTACAGTCAGAGACTGGTACAATTACAGACTGGTATAATCACAGACTGGTAAAGTCACAGACTGGTACAATCACAGACTGGTACAATCACAGACTGGTAGTCACAGGCTGGTACAATCACAGACTGGTATAATCACAGACTGGTACAATTACAGACTGGTGCAATCACAGACTGGTACAATCCCGGGCTGCTACAATCACAGACTGGTGTAGTCACAGACTGGTACAGTCAGAAGCTGGTACAATCATGGACTGGTATATTCATAGACTGGTTAAACTCAGACTGGTACAGTCACAGACTGGTTTAATCACAGACAGGTACAATCAAAGACTGGTACATTCACAGACTGGTACAAATACAGACTGGTGCAATCACAGACTCATACAGACACAGACTGGTATAATCACTGACTGTTACAGTAACAGACTGGTACATTTACAGACTGGTACAATCACAGACTGGTCTAATCACAGACTGGTATAATCACAGACTGGTACAATTACAGACTGGTATAATCACAGACTTATACAGTCACAGACTGGTATAATTACAGATTGGAACAATCACAGACTGGTACAATCACAGACTGGTACAATCACAGATTGCTACAATCACAGACTTGTACAATGACAGACTGGTACAATCACAGGCTGGTATAATCACAGACTGGTACAATTTCAGACTGGTACATTCACAGACTAGTACAGTCACAGACAGGTACAATTACAGACCGGTGCAATCTCAGTCTGGTGCAATCACAGACTGGTACAGTCAACAACTGGTATAATCACAGACTGGTACAATCAGAGGCTGGTACAGTCATGGACTGGTACAATCACAGATTGGCACAATCACAGGCTGGAATAATCACAGACTGGTACAGTCACAGACGAGTAGTCACAGACTGGTACAAGCATTGACTGGTATAATCACAGACTGGTACAGTCACAGACTGGTATAATCACAGACTGGTACAGTCACAGACTGGTACAATTACAAACTGTTACAATTACAGACTGGTATAATCACAGACTGGTACAATCACAGACTGGTACAGTCACAGACTGGTACAATTACAGACTGGTACAGTCACAGACTGGTACAATTACAGACTGGTACAGTCACAGACTGGTACAATCACTGACTGGTATAATCACAGACTGGTACAGGCAGAGACTGGTACAATTACAGACTGGTATAATCACAGACTGGTACAGTCACAGACTGGTACAATCACAGACTGGTACAATCACAGACTGGTACATTCACAGACTGGTACAATCACAGACTGGTACAGTCACAGACTGGTATAATCACAGACAGGTACAATCAAAGACTGGTACATTCACAGACTGGTACAAATACAGACTGGTGCAATCACAGACTCGTACAGACACAGACTGGTCTAATCACTGACTGGTACAGTAACAGACTGGTACATTTACAGACTGGTACAATCACAGACTGGTCTAATCACAGACTGGTATAATCACAGACTGGTACAGTCACAGACTGGTACAATTACAGACTGGTATAATCATAGACTTATACAGTCACAGACTGGTACAATTACAGATTGGTACAATCACAGACTGGTACAATCACAGACTGGTACAATCACAGATTGCTACAATCACAGACTGGTACAATGACAGACTGGTACAATTACAGACTGGTACATTCACAGACTAGTACAGTCACAGACAGGTACAATTACAGACCGGTGCAATCTCAGACTGGTGCAATCACAGACTGGTACAGTCACAGACTGGCATAATCACAGACTGGTACAATCAGAGGCTGGTACAGTCATGGACTGGTACAATCACAGACTGGCACAATCACAGGCTGGTACAGTCATAGACTGGTGCAATCACAGACTGGTATAATCACAGACTGGTACAGTCACACACTGGAATAATCACAGACTGGTACAATCACAGACGAGTAGTCACAGACTGGTACAAGCATCGACTGGTATAATCACAGACCGGTACAGTCACAGACTGGTATAATCACAGACTGGTACAGTCACAGACTGGTACAATTAGAAACTGTTACAATTACAGACTGGTATAATCACAGACTGGTACAGTCACAGACTGGTACAATTACAAGCTGGGATAATCACAGACTGGTACAATCACAGACTGGTACAGTCACAGACTGGTGCAATTACAGACTGGCACAGTCACAGACTGGTACAATCACTGACTGGTATAATCACAGACTAGTACAGGCAGAGACTGGTACAATTACAGACTGGTATAATCACAGACTGGTACAGTCACAGACTGGTACAATCACAGACTGGTACAATCACAGACTGGTACATTCACAGACTGGTACAATCACAGACTGGTATAATCACAGACTGGTATAATCACAGACTGGTACAGTCACAGGCTGGTACAATTACAGACTGGTGCAATCACAGACTGGTACAATCACAGACTGCTGCAATCACCAACTGGTGTAGTCACAGACTGGTACATTCATAAGCTGGTACAATCACGGGCTGGGATATTCACAGACTGGTATAACTCAGACTGGTACAGTCACAGACTGGTATAATCACAGATAGGTACAATCAAAGACTGGTAGATTCACAGACTGGTACAAATACAGACTGGTGCAATCACAGGCTCATACAGACACAGACTGGTATAATCACTGACTGGTACAGTCACAGACTGGTACAATTACAGACTGGTATAATCACAGACTTATACAGTCACAGACTGGTACCATTACAGATTGGTACAATCACAGCCTGGTACAGTCACAGACTGGTACAATTACAGACTGGTACAATCACGGATTGCTACAATCACAGACTGGTACAATGACAGACTGTTACAATCATAGACTGGTATAATCACAGACTGGTACAATTTCAGACTGGTGCAATCACAGACTGGTACAGTCACAGACTGGTATAATTACAGACTGGTATAATCACAGACTGGTACAATTACAGACTGGTACAATGACAGACTGGTACAGTCACAGACTGGCACAATCACAGGCTGGTACAATCACAGACTGGTACAATTACAGACTGGTACAATGACAGACTGGTACAGTCACAGACTGACACAATCACAGGCTGGTACAATCACAGACTGGTACAATTACAGACTGGTGCAATCAAAGACTGGTACATTCACAGACTGGTACAAATACAGACTGGTGCAATCACAGACTCGTACAGACACAGACTGGTATAATCACTGACTGGTACAGTCACAGACTGGTACAATTACAGACTGGTACAATCACAGACTGGTCTAATCACAGACTGGTATAATCACAGACTGGTACAGTCACAGACTGGTACAATTACAGACTGGTATAATCACAGACTTATACAGTCACAGACTGGTACAATTACAGATTGGTACAATCACAGACTGCTACAATCACGGATTGCTACAATCACAGACTGGTACAATGACAGTCTGGTACAATCACAGACTGGTATAATCACAGACTGGTACAATTTCAGACTGGTGCAATCACAGACTAGTACAGTCACAGACTGGTACAATTACAGACTGGTACATTCACAGACTGGTACAGTCACAGACTGGTACAATTACAGACCGGTGCAACCTCAGACTGGTGCAATCACAGACTGGCACAATCACAGGCTGGTACAATCACAGACTGGTACAATTACAGACCGGTGCAACCTCAGACTGGTGCAATCACAGACTGGTACAATTACAGACTGGTACAATGACAGACTGGTACAGTCACAGACTGGCACAATCACAGGCTGGTACAATCACAGACTGGTACAATTACAGACTGGTGCAATCAAAGACTGGTACAGTCACAGACTGGTACAATTACAGACTGGTGCAATCACAGATTGTGTGCCTGAATCCCCAAATAGGAAGTCCCCAAACCTTCATATAATTCCATTGATAAGTAGAGACCAAATGGCATTGACATGGACAGAGAAAGAGGAAGAGTTGTTCTTGCATTTTATTTAATGCTTTTAACTGGATGTTTGGAGATTTGCAAACATGTTCTGCATTGAGTTGCCGTTTGATTTTTTAGCTCTTCTGTTCCCATGGGAAGTACTATGTCCCTACTTGATCCCTGACTGATTTAATTTCACAGTGCTGCTTTTATTTATGCTCTGCTCCTAATGTATTTCAAACTATTTATTATTACTGTTTATTTTGGCAATATGTCTGCTTCCTAATAAGAGTAATTACAGTATAATTATAAAGAAATGCTATATTAATGGTTGTACTTGTTAGCTGAAAATTACATAGGAATAAGTCAAAACAGAGGCCATGAGGTTAATAGACCAATTCATGCTTACCTGACCCAGTGTGACCTATGACATTGCAAAAGCACATAAGGGAACAGCAAATATACATCTCCTATTCATCTAAATTAGAAAAAAGGATATGTAAATTGCATGACAGATATAAAAGATACTATTTATCTTAGAGTAATCTTTGGATAAAATACTAAGTTAGAAAATACTAAGTCTATCCAAATTTGCTGACACCTCTGTACATGACTCTCCATATTAAATTCCTTGCAGTTTTGATTCTAAATGTCATATCCATTTGGGATAGCTACAGTATAAAACAAATAAGACAATATCAGACAAATTATATATTCTAATAAGAAGCTACAAAAATATATATATTTTTTTAAATACACACACGTGGTTCAGCTAAGATAAATGGGATATTTGTAACTTAGTACATAGGTCACACTCATGTTAAAGGTAACAAAGAGGCATTTAATTATGAACATGTTTTTGGACATACTCAGCTGCTTTAGTTTTGGTGTTAGAAACTTGGTTTGTATTTAAAGCTTTCCTACAGTTTAATTGAGCTATGAGGTGCTAAACAAAAAACGATTTGCCAGATGTATTACCTCAGAATAGCGTAGCAATAAAGTTCAGCATTTCTACTCTATTTAAAAATTTAAACTCCCATTTTGAAACTTGGAACGGATGTCCAGAGGCGAGGTTCTGAACAGCCAGTAACTGCAAAGGAATACATTTTAATAGGGGTCATGCTTCACTCAATCTCAACAAATGCACTGGACTATGCCACTGGTAAACTCTTCCTGTGTGATTTAAAAGCTCTGTTTACACAAGAGGAATAGAGCGAGTTTGGAAGAAGTATATCAGAATTTGCATGTTCCACTTCGATTCTCAACCTGTTCACACATAGAGGCTGGTTCAATGCAGTAAAATGATATAAGCACAGCCTTGTGCGTTTCATTGTCTCTTGTCAAAATTTGCAATGCAAGGACATCTCCGGAATGAATTCAGATAACACTAATTTGATCCAATTTAATTTTATAATTCAGGATGAGTCTACGACTGCAAATGTTAATGTTTTATTTGAATTGACATAAAATTGACTTAATTTATATATTTAGAATTTAGCAGAGCTTTTAATATAGTTCCTCACAGAGATTGGTCCACAAGGTTGAATGCACAGAATATGGGGAAGTAACTTGGTTCAATCATAGGGAGCAAAGAGTAATTGTACACGGAGCTGTATCAGAATGAAAGAAGGTGATTAGCAGGTTGCCTCCGGGGTCAGTGCTAGAGCCATTATTATTTACATGGTACATGCATGACTTGAAAGTAAGGACAGAAACAAAGCTGTCTAAAGCTGTTCTTACCTTGACCTTAGAAGGGTCCTCGCAGGTCTTGCGCAAGCACCCTTCTAAGGTCAATATAAGAACAGTGCAAATTTGCCAGATTCTTTAAGATTGGCTGCCAGGAAGACCTAGTTAAAATATGAGTCTTCCTGGCAGCCAGTCTTAGCCTGGCAAATTAGCATTGGGGTTGCTGCAGGGTGCATGAGACACACATGCTGGGAACTGGCAGCACAAGCATTCCTCTAAGGCTAGGATAAACGCAGCATTAATTTGTTGACAATACAAAATGGGGGAGCTGTGAATAATATTGAATAATTAGACTAAGCAGAGGATGTGGATTGATTCCGGATTGGGTTCACAAGTGATAGATGTCACTTAACAATTGCAAGGTGAGGAGACTGAGGAAGGGGAAGAACTAGTGGGGATATAAGGTGAATGGTCGACTACAGGACACAACACACATGACTCATTGAAACCAACCATCCTGTCCCTTTCCACCCAAATTTGGGTGGGTCTGTGGCAGGTAGTAGAAAAAGTCAGGCAGGGAGTTGTTTTGCCAGCTGCCTGCTGTACTTCCCACTAAAAGTGACAGTGGCTGTCCTGTATTTCCACCCATACATAGGTGAGCATATTAAAATGGGTTGCAAATGATGGGAATACTTCATGAGATATACTTCCAGTCAATTGTGTCATAGGAACACTGGGTGATAGGAATCCCCTATGGTCCTGGCGCAGTGTTGCTCTGGCGTAGGACGTGGGGATTTCATTTTAAAATCACTAAGGGAGTGTAATTGATCATGAGCTGATTGATTGCACTCCCTGAGCCGCACAAACTTTAAATTTGCAACAAAATATGAGGGGCCGGCTTCAGCTCCTGATATCGTCATGCTATGGCAGGTGCCTGAAGCCTGTTGCAGCAATTTCCTCCTTCCCCTGAGGTGGGCTCGCCAATGGAGGTGGAAATCCTCTGAAGTGCTTGTCAAAAATGTTTTAAGTGACCCTGATCACAGGAAATTTGCAGGGGTCGGGCGTGGGCCACTTGGGCAGGTCGAAGTCCTGCCCCACAGAACTTCTGCCTCGGAGGAAAGTCTATTTAAAAAATGGAGAAATATTTGCACTTTCTAATAACAAGGGAGAACTCCAAAGTCCCAACCTGTCCACACCCCTCCCCCCAGAATAACATAGGAACATAAAGCTCATTGCGTCTGCTCTACCATTTTGTTAGCTATAGCAACTCCATTTCTTTAATTCCAAATCCCTACCCAGTCCATGTATCTCTTAATGCCCTTATATCCTACATAAGTATCTGATATACCTATCAATTCATCCAATGAAAAGCGACGAGTTAAGAAAGTAACTATAGGTTTTTATTGGCTAAATAACAGAGCCCACCCTCGTGGGTGATCGGATACAACAAGGAGGAATGCCAGCCAGTCGACTGCCTTTATACCTGGGCAGGTAGGTGGAGTCATGGGCGGAGTCAGCAGTGGTCAGCCCAGGTATAGCAGCGTGACAAGAGGCGACCTCGTATAGTGATACAACAGTGTGAACAGTGATAACCATAGAGTAACGATATAACAGTGATAACTATAGTGTAACGATAGTGAACGATAAAAGTGGTTTACCACATTCACCCCTTGTTTAGATTTGAGTCCGGCGGGGTGAAGTGTACTACCAGTTCTGGTATGTCAGTCTGTCCGGAGGCCTCGTAAGCCTTTCTGATCGTCGCAGCGGCGGTGTTGCATTATCCGGTGGTAATGCTGGTGTCTGCGTGGTCGGCGAAGGCTCGTGGGGTTCCGGCATGCCGTCTACCTGGGCTGGAATTGGGGGGGTGGTGGGGGGGGGTGAAGGTGGTGTCTCCGGAGTGCCCGAGGGTGCGAGGTCTCGTAAGGAGACTGTGTTCTCCCGCCCGTCTGGGTATGCCACATAGGCGTACTGGGGGTTGGCGTGCAGGAGGTCCACCCTCTCGACCAGGGGTTCCGTTTTATGGGCCCTCACGTGCTTTCGCAGCAAGACGGGCCCCGGAGAGGTCAGCCAGGTTGGTAGCGTGGTTCCCGTAGTCGACTTCCTGGGGAAAGCAAACATTCGTTCATGGGGGGTGGCGTTGATGGCAGTGCAAAGTAGTGACCGGGTGGAATGCAGCGCTGCCGGGAGGACTTCCTGCCAGCGGGAGGTTGGGAGGCCCTTAGACTTTAAGGCTAAGAGGACGGCCTTCCATACCGTCGCGTTCTCTCTGTCCACCTGGCCGTTCCCTCGGGGGTTGTAGCTGGTGGTCCTGCTTGCAGCAATACCTCTCGCTAGTAGGAACTGACGGAGTTCCTCGCTCATGAAGGAGGAGCCCCGGTCACTATGTATATAGTTTGGGAACCCGAACAAGGCGAAGAGGTCGTTCAGGCATTTAATGACCGTGGTACTGGTCATGTCTGGGCAGGGGAAGGCAAAGGGGAAACGGGAGTACTCATCAACAATGTTGAGGAAGTACACATTATGGTCAGAGGACGGGAGGGGCCCCTTAAAGTCGATGCTCAGGCGCTCGAAGGGGCGGGTGGCCTTGATCAGGCTTGCTCTGTCCGGCCTAAAGAAGTGCGGTTTGCACTCGGCACAGGTCTGGCAGTTCCTAGTCATGGTCCTGACCTCCTCGATGGAGTAGGGCAGGTTGCGGGCCTTAATGAAGTGGTAAAGTCTGGTGACCCCGGGGTGGCAGAGGTCGTTGTGGAGGGTCTGAAGTCTATCACTTTGCGCGCTGGTGCATGGAATTCATGACAGAGCATCGGGGGGTTCGTTCAGCTTACCTGGCCGGTACAAGATATCATAATCATAGGTGGAGAGCTCGATTCTCCACCTCAAGGTCTTGTCATTCTTGATTTTGCCCCTCAGCTTGTTATTAAACATAAAAGCGACCGAACGTTGATCGGTAAGGAGGGTAAATCGTTTGCCTGCCAGGTAGTGCCTCCAGCGTCGTACCGCCTCCACAATTGCCTGGGCCTCCTTCTCGACCGACGAGTGTCGGATCTCAGGGCTCTGTAGGGTCCTTGAGAAGAAGGCCACCGGTCTCCCCTCCTGGTTAAGGGTGGCGGCTAGGGCGAAGTCGGATGCATCGCTCTCGACTTGGAAGGGGATGGACTCATCCACTGCGTGCATTGTGGCCTTGGCAATGTCTCCTTTAATGAGGGAGAAGGCTGCGCACGCTTCCTCCGTAAGGGGGAAGGATGTGGACTTCATGAGGGGTCTGGCTTTGTCCGCATAATTGGGCTGGGCACCCATTGGGCATAGTAGGCGAAGAGCCCCAGGGTTCTCTTCAGTGCCTTTGGACAGTGGGGGAGGGGTAGCTCCATGAGGGGGCGCATTCTTTCGGGGTCGGGGCCGATGACTCCGTTCTCTACTACACAGCCGAGGATGGCAAGGCGCGAGGTGTTAAACACACATTTATCCTTATTGTAGGTGAGGTTCAGCCGTTGGGCCGTACGGAGGAATCTCTCCAGATTAGCATCATGGTCCTGCCGGTCGCGGCCGCAGATGGTGACGTTATCTAGATAGGGGAACGTGGCGTGCAGCCCGTTCTGGTCAACCATCCGGTCCATCTCCCTTTGGAAGACCGAAACCCCGTTGGTGACGCCGAAGGGAACCCTAAGGAAGTGGTAGAGGCGGCCGTTCGCCTCGAAGGCTGTATACTGGTGGTCCTCAGGGCGGATAGGGAGTTGGTGATAGGCCAACTTAAGGTCGATGGTGGAGAATACCCGGTACTGCGCAATCTGATTGACCATATCAGATATGCGGGGAAGTGGGTATGCGTCCAGCTGGGTGTACCTGTTTATGGTCTGGCTGTAGTCGATGACCAGGCGGTTTTTATTGCCGGTCTTAACGACCACGACCTGGGCACGCCAGGGGCTGGTGCTCCCCTCGATGATGCCCTCCTTCAGGAGACGCTGCACCTCAGAGCTAATGAAAGCTCTGTCCCCGGCGCTGTACCGCCTGCTCTTGGTAGCGACGGGTTTGCAGTCGGGGGTGAGGTTAGCGAACAGGGAAGGTGGCGGGACCTTGAGGGTGGATAGGCCGCAGGTGTTACGCGGTGGGCGGTTTAAAATCTGCTGGTTGTCGACTGTGAGTGGGGGGAGGGGTCCGCCGTATGCTAGCGTGACGCTTTGGAGGTGGGATTGGAAGTCTAGGCCTAGTAGGACGGCAGCGCATAGCTGGGGCAGGACGAGGAGTTTAAAATTTTTATACTCCGTACCCTTAACCGACAGGGTCACAACACAGTAGCCGCTGATGTCTGTGGCGTGTGACCTCGATGCCATCGAGATCCGGTTGCGCGTTGGCAGGACAGGGAGGGAGTAGTGGCTCACCGTGTCTGGGTGGATGAAGCTCTCCGTGCTTCCGCTGTCGAACAGGCAGGTCGTGGCGTGGCCGTTTACTTTGATGTCCATCATCGACTTGGACAGGTGATGCGGGCGGGCCTGGTCCAGTGTGACGGAGGCTAGTGTATAGCTGAGCGAGTTGTTGTAGTCTGCGGTTGAGGCAGTAGTCGGGTCTAGAGGCACGGTGGCGGTCGGGCGTGGTGGGTAAAATGGCGTCTCCCACGAGGTTGGACAAAATGGCGGAGAAGATGGCTGCCCCCATAACTCACATGAGGCACTGCTGGTGTCGGTTGCCTGTATCAAAGATGGCCACCCCCATGACTCACATGTGGGGATGCTGGCCTCTGTTGCCTTGAAGGAAGATGGCCGCCCCCACAGCTCGCATGAGGCACTGCTGGCCTCTGATGATCCACCTCTGCAGGCCTTAGCGAAGTGGCCTTTCTTCATGCAGTTTGAGCAGGTAGAGTTCCTGGCTGGGCAGCGCGACCTCGGGTGTTTCGCCTGGCCGCAGAAGAAGCAGCCGGCGGCCCGATCGCGGGGGTCCGATGTCGGAGCCGGTACCGGGGGTGGCGGTCTCGATCGGGTCCGGGACGCCGACGCTGAGGTAGGTCCCAGGGGGGTTGCTGCGGGGGGTATCGCGGTCGGGGTCGGTCCCAAGTCCCAGGGTCGCGAGTTACAGTACCTTGAGTATGCCTCGAGGTCCCGATGGGCCACCTCTAGAGAGAGAGCCAGGGCTGCAGCTTTGTCCAGGTCGAGGTCCCTTGCTTCCAGTAGTCTTTGCCGTGAGTAGTCGGACCGCAGGCCTTTCACGAAGGCATCGCGGACATTGTCTTCAGTATTTTCTGCCGCCGTTACCGCTTTAAAGTTACAGTCTCTGCCGAGTGCTTGTAGCACCCGTAAAAATTCCTCCACAGGCTCTCCTGGCTGTTGCGGGCGGGATCTTAGGAGGTGTCTGGCATACATGGAATTTACCGGGGTTTGGTACTGTCTTTTCAGCCGGTTGATGGCGTCCTCGTATGTTTTAAGGTCCCGGATGAGTGCGAATACTTTAGGGCTCACTTGGGCATTCAGAACTCTTAGCATGGATTTCTGAGGCACGCCGGATTCTCCCAGGTAGGCTTCGAAGCAGCTCAGCCAGTGTTCGAAGTCGAGGGCTGAGTTTGCTGCCTGTGGGTTTAGGTCCAGGTACGGTGGCCTGAGGGCTCGCAGCCAGGCCGGCTGCTGTGGCTGTTGTAGCTGGGCGTCTGGCTGGTCGCTTGGCTGGTCGTTTGGCTGGTCGTTTGACTGCTCAAGTGTCGACATTTTAAAATTTAGCCAATAAAATTGATATACCTATCAATTCATCCAATGAAAAGCGACGAGTTAAGAAAGTAACTATAGGTTTTTATTGGCTAAATAACAGAGCCCACCCTCGTGGGTGATCGGATACAACAAGGAGGAATGCCAGCCAGTCGACTACCTTTATACCTGGGCAGGTAGGTGGAGTCATGGGCAGAGTCAGCAGTGGTCAGCCCAGGTATAGCAGCGTGACAAGAGGCGACCTCGTATAGTGATACAACAGTGTGAACAGTGATAACCATAGAGTAACGATATAACAGTGATAACTATAGTGTAACGATAGTGAACGATAAAAGTGGTTTACCACAGTATCTACCTGCCTTTTAAGCACCTCAGTTGGTTCTGCATCTATGGCCTTCTGAGGCAGTTCATTCTACATCCTCACAACCCATTGTGTCAAGAGGGAAAAAAATCTGGATTTGTTTTTAGCCATCTTAGTTCTAGTTTTAAGATTATGCCCCTTGTTCTGAGTTCCTGTCTAGCTACCCTGTCAATTCTATTCATTATAATTCCCTATTGCTCCATTTAAATGAAAGTAAAACAGTTCCAGTTTTTCATTCTCACCTCCACTAACAGACTCAGTGTAAATGGGACTGAAGGCAGCGGTTAAGGTTTCCAGCAGCACAAAGCCTTAAAAAAAAGAAACCGAGAGGTTAATGTTTTAAGACAATCACAGTCCCAAGTAACAATTCCTCTATTTACAGCTGCTCTGCTATTCAAAATGAAAATTAATCTTTCAGGCACTAGTATTTTTAAATGGGTATTTGTCAGGATTATAGGATTTTGCAGTCCATCTGAATATAAACCAAATTTTTTTCTCCTGCACGCTATGTAATTACCAAGCCACAATAACAAAAGTGACATGTTTGAGAAACAGATAAAAAGCTGTAAATTGGCCAGTAATGGTGATATTTCCTCATCTTCCCAAAAACCCATTTATCCATCCTCTCAGCAAATCAAGCCACTGTCATCCTATACTCATCTCCTGGCCAGAGGGGGCTTAACAATTTATATGTGTAAGTGAATAGAAGAATGCAGATGAGGTCTTGCATCTAAAGCTTTGAACACAAGCAGCTGGTACTTTGCTTGCCTGAATTTCTAAATCATCCGTAATGGGGCCAGGACCTCGAAGCACTAAAAAGGAGGAGATGACATGCTGGACAAACTGTTAATTTTTCCTGAAGAAGCTGCTATATTGCACATCTGTCACTGCTGTGCAGACAATCACTCACACAGTGGAAAAAAAATCTGCTTCTTCTGCCAGCTCAGTGGTTAACAAAGCAGCCCAGGAAACTAGAGAGTGCTACCTCAAAGAAAGTGCCTTGGTAAGTTGCATGCTGTTTCCTGCATGCTCCCAAATCCAGCTTTTAACCGCGTACACGTATGACAGCAATACTCTTGGGCTTAAGCCTTACAGGTCAGAACATCATTAAAAAGCAATAATCACCCTTCATGGGAATTTTTAAATCTTCTGTCCACTTGCCTGGAAGCACAGCAATGCTGACTTATATTGTATGGCTCAGTTTCAGTTTTTTTCCAATGAATTCACATTAGAGTGAGATGGAAGATTAATGAAATTGAAGCATTTGGCTTTGTCACGTGGTGCTATCAAGACACAAGACCTTGTAATTCCTCTCTCTTTTATTGTGTATGTAATTATGATTAAACAAAAGAATGCCAGTATGTGCAGGCTATATAATAGGACCACAATGCTGGAAGCCAAGTTGTCTAACTTGGGCCATACAAGCTCTGATACTTTAATCCCACACGGAGTGAAAGCTTTTAGTGTCATAAACATTTTTATTAATCTAATGCTCATAAGACAGCTCTCAGCTACTGTACGTGGCGGCTTGTAGCACCTTCTGTACTGATTGGTTAATTTAATCCTACTGAGTTACAGCATAATTGTTTTGTTTTATGCAAGGGAACAAGTTGCAAAGTTGTTTTCATATACAGCACCTTTGCCGTAGTAAAATGTCCCAGTGCGCTTCACAGCAACATACTCAAGACAACAAAAAAAACAGGAATGCCCAGCTCCAAAAAAACAGTTTAATATATATATAACAGTCTTCCAGTATCTGTTTCTTAGCATTAATTCATTTTTAATATTTCACAGTTCCTCAGTATAAACAACATTTTCCACTTGGAGAGAGCAGCCTTTGATTACAGTGGCGAGAGGTCATTAGTGGCCTTTTGTCACCAAGTCATGATGACATACTGCGTGCTGCTGGCTGAAATTAAATGGAAATCTTCTTCTGTATGTTTTACATCCCATTTACCTTCCAAGGCTGCCTTTGATGGCAAGCTCACCATTTGAAGCAACCCTGTAGTGCAAACAATAGGGCGTATGTGACAGTGGAGCACCAAAAACCTACCCCCCGGAGGATTTGTTGCCTGCCTTCGGAGGCAGAATTACTGTCAGAGGCAAAGGTAAATGGCACCTGTGTCAAGTTTGCTATGTTCTATTAGAAAAGGTTTCATAATATAAACAGCATGTTCATTTCATTTATTTTACCACAATGCACAGTTATTCATAAATAAAATTTAAAAATTCCCTTGTGTTTAATGACTAGTAAATAACTGGGTTTACGAAATTGCCTAATTAAAACTTCTTATATTGACATTAATAGTTTCCTTACGTATTTTTGCCAATAGTAGCAAGCGGTGTGACATCATCACCTGTGGCTTTCCGTGGCGCTGTTAACTTAATACTGCTGGTGATCCATCATTTTCTGCTTGTATGAATACTTGTGTATCTTTTCTCCTCAGTATTCAAAACACGGAAAACATATCTGGATTGAATTTAATTGAATCCTGGTCTGCTAAATACTATGGCTTTGCCTTCCTTCGATTGAGACCCATCGTTTAGGATTCAAAAATGTAACCTGTTAAATATCATATTTAGATCTGTATCTAGTATGGCCGCCCATAGCTTTGCTTTGGATACCAGTCTAGGATCTACTATACTACTATAAATCTTAAACTGTTAAAATCCAATTATAGAGACAAGAGAGTGTGGATGGCAATCAACATACTGGCATCATTTGTTACCTAGAGACATGCAGGTGAGATGAAATGTGCTAGGTTCATGTTTATTGGTAGCCTACTGATACGATACTCATGGCTGAGGGGTGAGCGTACATCCCAGCATGATACTAGTATTGGGGAGCTAGGCTTTAAACCATCAAGTTTGCTTTAGGGACGATCTCATAACAGACTCTCTTCAATAAAAACTTGGCACTGTAAATGGGTTGTAAGTGTCTCAGGTAAATAAGCAGAACTCTCTATATATTCACTGGTTTTTCCCTCTGATTCATTGTTTGTGCTCTTAAGATCACAGTCACGATAGCATTATGAGGTTAACAGCTACACCAGACCCCAGCTGGAGAGATGTTTGGCAATATTCTCAACTGCTGTAAAGTCTAGATAGGAGATCTGTTACCAGCTCAAGAGGTGCATTTGTTTTTCCGTTTTTCCTTGTTGTTTTCCCCCTCCTGGTCCACAAGTTGAGATTCTCAACTGCCATGAGGATGCCACTTTATGCCCCAAGTACAAGACACAAATCATTAGTCCAACCAAGTTGGTGGATTAAAAGACAAAGAAAGCATTACATTTCACGCCATAACTATTTCTTCCTGAAATAAAATTTAAAAATGTTGCAAGTGCACAACAGACCAATCAGCATCCGAAAGAGAAAGATAGGTTAATATTGTGGATATAATTCTTCATCATGACTGGCATAGTCAACGTGGAGAAGTCCCCTTTACAGAACTGACAAGGACAAGTGAAGGCATATCCAAGAGAACAAAGAAAGGAGAGAACAACAGGTAGAGGTCAAGAGTTCAAATCTACTAACTACTTTTGCAGAGAGGGAGCTAATGGATTTTATAGCCTATTAACAGATTTTAACATGCTGTACACTATCTGAAGGTCATCTCAAATGGGGGTTAGATACAGAGGCATTTGAAAGACAGAGCCAAGAAAGACCATTTCTTTCTGCTTTCCCAGAGTTCTAGGTTTAACAAAATTGAATAATAATGTTGCCTTTTTAAGGATACAGTTTGATAAAATGTTTCCAGAGAGAGTAATGGAGACTTATTTCACACTTCAGATGTGTTCGTCATGTGTAAAATACAATAAACTGGGTCTCAGGACCTAACAAATCAAAAATCTAATGATCCAGATTATAACTAATCATCTGGCCTGAATGCCTTATTCTCCCTTTTAAAATCAATTCAATTTTTTCCCGTGTATTACTGCCCAGAATGATATCTGCAGTTGCTCGTCTGACTGGCTTGACTTCAATCATTGCGTGAAATTGCAAAAGAGACATCCAATGCCCGGTGATTACTGTTTTGGGTCTGACATTGGACCTAGTGAATACATCGGGGCTCAACACAACTGGAAAAACAAGGTACAAGGTACACAGAAAATACAGCACCTTTAGTTCATCCTGACTTTTGGTGCCTTGTCACCACTTTCGAACTGAATGACTGAAAGTTCTATAAGAAACAGAAGTGACTAGCTTCTCATTCTAAAGGGTCGCAATAAATTGCTGGCCAAATTTTGAATTCTCATCCATTGACATTGCTACATAAATGAAAATAACATGTACAGGTGTGGCTGCTGTTTACCATGGGCAGTGAACACTTTGTAGTCCTGAAAGATAAGAAGGCAGATTATTTTGTGTTTCTTGTTGTTTCCTGTTTTAGATAATAACAGTGTGAATGACTAGCATCCTGCCTACTGTTAATAAGATCACTATATTTCAAATAGGAACATAGAAACAGGAGTAGTCCATTCA
This sequence comes from Somniosus microcephalus, assembly GCF_052327205.1. Lineage (NCBI taxonomy): Eukaryota > Metazoa > Chordata > Chondrichthyes > Squaliformes > Somniosidae > Somniosus > Somniosus microcephalus. The sequence goes on along the minus strand of NC_140989.1, from coordinate 71,634,162 downwards.
GGCCCTCGAGTCTGTTCCGATGAGAGCAAGGTGAACAGGAGTGGGAATCCAGCTAATTTCAAGGGATGGGGGTGGATAAAACCTTCTTCTTACTGGTCTTATCTTCCCCGTGTTAATGTTTAGAACAGAGGTGAAAATTAGGGGTTGGTGTTTAGGACTGCTAGATGTCCCCTTTCATACTGCCTCGGTCATTCGTCACCAGGTTCTGGCATAACCTGCCTGCGAGAGGAGGAAAATAAGGAAGTCGAATTTTATCACTATCAGTTCAAGACTTGGCTTACTGCTGACTGTTGTACACACTGGCTGCAATGAAAATCAAATGAAAAGATAATAATAGAATTGATCAAATGGGGCAAAGAACTAATGGAAACACCGGGGCAATAGCTATGAAAAGGATCCAAGTGGACTCCAATCCCTGCCCCCCCCCCCAGTATAACAGGAATTTGCATAGGAAGCTTGGTTTTCCCTTGTAGAAAGACATGACTGATTGGTTGTGATGATATACTAACCATGGGATTTTCTTGTAGCCAACTGTAAATTATTTCTTGATAAACACACACTAAGTACTTCTTGAAGGTGAATCCTGTGGTGTGAACTTCATTATGCAACAAAAGCCGCTGATGTTGCACCAGGAAGACCTGACGAAATTCAACCCCTCCTATTGTCTTTGTGGACTGCTTAGGAGTGCAGTGGCATATAAGGAGTGATTCTGTGATCCAGCTCTCACAGGGAGTACATGATGGGAAATAGTAAACTCACAACCTGTAATGTTCCATCCATTCATTTTAATGGACAGACTATGCACCCACAACTGTCCAAGATGTGCTACCGACAAGCACCTGGAGCACCTGATAATTAAATCAACTCTGAAAAGTTTAAGACAACATTCAAATTAATTCACTTCAATCTCAAGTTACTGATACTAACAGATTTCGGTGTTCTGATTTAGGATTTATCCAACAGTATTAAGAACAGCCTCTCCAAATGTCCAGGCCAACAATATTCAAACAGGACAAACCTGCGAGTAAGCCATATCAGTACAAATAGAAACTGAGTTAGCTGGGCCTTGTGGGCAGGATTGCTGAAGCTCAAGGATCAGCTGAGGCCCAAAGGCTGTAGCTTGGACTCCCCTGGGCTAATTTTTTATATCATCTGAACCCCTTCTGTAATCACTTTTGGTATCTATTATTTTCAATTCACTTTAGGATCAGTCCGGAGTCATGCCCCACCAATTCCAGAGTCCATGTTGAATAATCAGATGCAGTTTGGAGATTATGAAGTCTTTCTGTAAGAAACATATGTGGGTTCTTTTTAGTAGAGCTGAATAGGTGGTCCAGTCACAGTGAGGACAGGACCACTGCACTTTACACACAAGTGGCTTGACCACTCCTAAATTTACAGGGCCAGGTCATTTAAATCATTGCACACACTTCCTGTGCACATTGGCCCAGGTGTGGGTGGAATATTCCGCTAAACTTGACAGCATAAAGGTGAGTTGTTGTATGGGGTGTAAAATGAAACATGGAAAACATTTTAAAAGTATTTGTCAACTTTTAAAAAGATTGTGGGGGAGAAAGAAATGCCAGGCTAAAAGCAAAGGAAGGTAAACAGAATGTACAACAACACCTTGCGTTTATATAGTGCCTTTAATGTAGGAAAACATCCCAAGGTTGTTCACAGGAGTGTGATCAGGCAAACATTGCCACATAGCCAAAGAAGGAAATATTAGGATGGGTGACTAAAAGTTAAAGAGGTAGATTTTAAGGAGGGCCTTTAAGACGGTCTCCTTTGTGTAATGATCAATAACATGCCATTCTATAGTGGACACTAGGTGGAGCCGTAGAGCTGTGTAGAGCTGTATATAGCTGTATGTATAAGACTACACTACCCAGCTGTATGTATATTAAGACTACATTACCCATGAGGCACTAGGCTACCCACAAGGCAGCAGTCAAGATGGAAGCCTCTACAGATACCGTACCTAGTCCACATGTGCTCAATAAAAGTTTCTAGCAAAAGCTAGCTGTGTTCATAATAAGAATGTCTATTTATTAATGGACATAAGATGGTACCAGGATGGTGAAGATCTGCTGAAAATTGTGAAAAGCGACATGGAGAATTTGAAGCCACCAGAGCATTTGAAACTCACAGGAAACATCGACTACAATTGGCAGACACTTAAACAACAATTCGAACTCTACATTGCAGCCATCGGATTCGGTACGAAGCCAGAGGCAAGGAAGATAGCATTGCTGCTTACGGTTGCAGGCCCATAGGCAATAGAGGTATTTAATACATTTGTATTTAATCCAGAGGAGAACAGAGAAAAATTAGAAGATGTGCTAAAAAAATTTGATGCACATTGCTCTCCCAAAAAGAATGAGACCTATGAAAGATACATCTTCCGTTCTCAGACACAGCAGCAAAATGAGACTTTTGATAGCTTTATAACTGATCTGAAACTAAAAGCACAGACATGTAATTTCTCTGAGCTCAAAGCATCCATGATTCGTGACCAGATTGTGTTTGGTATTCATGATAAAAAAGTCAGGGAACGTCTGTTGAGAGAAACCGAACTAAATTTGGAAAATGCGGTGAAAATATGCCAAGCCAGCGAGCTAGCTCGAAAGGACGCGAAGACTTTCAGTGAAATCAATAATGATGCGATTGTAATGAGTGATAATGCTGCTGTCAGTGCTGTGTCCTACAAGGGGAAGAAACGTGGGCAGAACAGAAATGAAAAGCAATCGGAGGATGAAATGTTTAATTGTAAACGCTGTGGTTACAAACACCAGTTAAGACAATGCCCAGCATTTGGAAAAATGTGCACAAAGTGTAATGGAAAGAATCACTTTGCCAAACAATGCTTTTCAAAAGTAAAAACTAAGAAAGGGCAACAAGTTAATGTAATTGAGGACACTGATTTAAGTGAGACATTTTTTGTAGGAATGGTGTCATGTGACAATATCAAAAAGGATACAGAAAATGTGCAGCCCTCAGAAACAGACAATGCTGAACATAAAGTTAATGCAGTAAAAGAGGACAAATGGATGATCCCACTGCAGGTAAATGGAGCATTAGTTACATTGAAACTAGACACTGGGTCAAAAGCAAACTTAATCAGTATGAGTGACATTAACAATATGAAAGAAAAGCCCAAAATACAGAAAAAGTCAGTACTACTGAAGGACTATAATGGACAGAAAATAGATAGCTTAGGTGTATGCAGACTTAAAGTGACAGTCAAAGACAAAGTGCATCATCTCATGTTTTCTGTTGTGGCTGAAAGACTTGATTCACTACTGGGTGACAAAGCTTGTGAGGACTTAGAACTGGTCAAGAGAGTCTACCGTATAAACTGTGCCATAAGCAGACCAGATGACTCGGTGGATTCTGTAGTGAATAATTTCCAGGATGTGTTCAAAGGATTTGGAGTTCTACCATTCACTTACAAGATCCAGCTAAAGGAGGATGCTCAGCCAGTGGTACATGCTCCACGAAGAGTTCCAGCACCCCTGCGTGACCGGCTCAAGAATGAACTGGACAGAATGACCACACTAGGAGTCATCAGGAAAGTCGAAGAGCCAACAGACTGGGTTAACTCCATGGTATGTGTAAAGAAAAAGAACAATGATCTAAGAATATGCATGGATCCAAAGGACTTAAATGCAAACATAAAACGTGAACACTACCAGATTCCCAAGCGAGAAGAAATCACCAGTGAAATGTCAGGTGTCAGATACTTTACAAAGCTCGATGCCTCACAAGGATTTTGGCAACTAAAACTGGATGAAGAGAGCACCAAATACTGTACCTTCAACACACCATTTGGCAGGTATTGTTTCCTCAGAATGCCTTTTGGGATAATATCTGCATCTGAAATCTTTCATAGAGCGATGGAACACATAATTGAAGGTCTGGAAGGAGTTCAGGTCTATGTTGATGACATCATCATCTGGGGCTCCACACTGAAAGAACACAATGAGAGACTGACTAAAGTGCTACAGAGCATACGCCGGAATGGACTGAAGCTCAACAAAGCCAAGTGTCAGTTTGGCCTCCAGGAAGTCACTTTCCTAGGAGATAATCTATCTGGTAAAGGAATAGAGCCAGATATGGAAAAAGTAAACGCCATACTCAAAATGCCCCGACCCACTGACAAAAAAGGAGTGCTACGCATCATGGGGATGATAAACTTCATTGGAAAGTTCATTCCTAACTTGTCAGCCAAGACAGCCTATCTGCGAGACCTGCTACGTAAAACAAATGAGTTCGCATGGACAGAAAGACATGAACAAGAGTGGATAAACCTCAAAACAGTGCTGACAACCACACCTGTACTCACCTTCTTTGATCCAACAAAAAGAATCAAAGTGTCAATGGATGCATCAAAAGATGGCCTAGGTGCAGTCTTGCTACAAGCAGAGGGTGAAGATTGGAAGCCTGTTGCCTATGCCTCCAGGTCTATGACTGATACTGAGTGTTGATACGCCCAGATTGAAAAGGAATGTCTAGGCTTGGTAGTTGGACTAGAAAAGTTTCATGGCTACATATATGGACTTCCCACCTTCACAGTTGAGACAGACCACAGCCCACTGGTTGCCATCATAAAAAAGAACCTGAATGAGATGTCTCCAAGGATTCAATGACTCATGATGAAGCTGCAAAGATATGACTTTGAACTGATCTACACACCAGGCAAATACATAGTGTTAGCAGATGCACTATCCCGAGCACCCACAATGAGTCATGTGAGCTCTACTGAAGAAGACGTGGATGTTCATGTGAGTATGGTCACTACTGCGCTGCCCGTGTCAGACACAAAATCAAAGCAAATAGCAGTAGAAACAGTAAAAGATACAGTATTACAAACAGTAATAGAGAACATTCATCATGGTTGGCCAAAAGGTTCCTGTCCAAAATATTTTCACATAAGGTCAGAATTGAGTGTCGCAAGTGGACTATTACTAAAACAGAACAGAATAGTCATTCCACAGGCTCTACGTCAAGACATGCTCAAAAGGATTCATGAGGGGCAGCTCGGAATTGAAAAATGCAAAAGGAGGGCAAGAGACACTGTTTATTGGCCTGGCATAAATAAGGACATTGAGAGCATGATAGGCAAATGTGAGACATGTCAGAAACACCAAAACAAACAAGCAAAGGAACCAATGATAGTAGCTGACATACCAACAGCACCATGGCAAAAGGTTGGTATGGACCTTTTTCATTTAAATGGTAAAGACTATCTAATAGTGATTGACTACTATTCTAACTATCCTGAGATGGCGCTGCTCTCAAGCACCACAGCAAGCAGTGTCATAATGCATGTGAAATCCATCTTCGCCAGACATGGAATTCCCAGGATTGCCGTTAGCGACAATGGTCCGTGCTTCAACTGTAAGGAGTGGCAACAGTTTGCAGCACATTATGACTTTCAGCACATCACATCCAGTCCCTTGTATGCTCAGTCAAATGGTAGGGCAGAGAAAGGTGTTCAAGTTCTCAAGCAGCTACTGAAGAAAGCGACAGAAAGCAAGTCTGATCCTTATCTCGCCCTGCTGAGCTACCGAGCCTCACCTTTAGACTGTGGTTCTTCACCTGCTGAACTACTAATGGGTCGCAAGTTGTGCACCACGTTACCCTGCTGTGCAAAAGAACAGCAAAGTAAGGAACTGAGACAGAGACTTCAACTGTTAAAGCTGAAACAGAAATCATACTATGACAAGTCATCCAAAACTCTAAAACCATTGACAAGGTAGGTATGATGTTGTCAGGATTGAGGATCCAGATGCATGGAACAGGAAAGCTACAGTTCTTGAGGAAGTAGGACCAAGGTCATACACTGTTAGAACTGAGGAAGGACAGATTCTCAGGAGGAACCGCCGTTCCCTCCTAAAAACACAAGAGACTATTCAAGACCAGATTGATGACAATGCCGCAACTGCATCTTGTCATTCACCGCCAGAACAATCTCATGAAGACACATCAGACTTACCCGTGTTGAGAAGATCCACACGTGAAGTAAAAAAGCCTGATAGACTTAATCTTTGAGTACAATGTAAAGCTTTGAAAATGTGTTGACTGTTTTGAAAATGTTTATGTTTATAGAGCACTAACAAAAGTGTTACTGATATTATCTTTATTGTTTTCTTGAAAGTTGATTGATATTGATTTTGTTAAACCTCAAAGAAAGGGGGATGTAATGATCAATAACATGTCATTCTATAGTGGACACTAGGTGGAGCCGTAGAGCTGTGTAGAGCTGTATATAGCTGTATGTATAAGACTACACTACCCAGCTGTATGTATATTAAGACTACATTACCCATGAGGCACTAGGCTACCCACAAGGCAGCAGTCAAGATGGAAGCCTCTACAGATACCGTACCTAGTCCACATGTGCTCAATAAAAGTGTCTAGCAAAAGCTAGCTGTGTTCATAATAAGAATGTCTATTTATTAATGAACATAAGACTTTGAGGAGAGTGAGGTGGAGAGACAGAAAGGTTTAGGGAGAGAATTCCAGAGCTTAGGGCGTAGACGGCTGAAGCCACGGCTGCCAATGGTGGGGTGAAGGGAGTGGTGGCTGCAAAAGAGGCCAGAGTTGGAGGAACAGAGTTCTTGGAGGGTTGGAGAAGGTTACAGAGATAGGGAGGGTGGGGGAGGCCATGGAGGGATTTGAACACGAAGGTGAGAATTTTAAACTCGAAACATTGGTGGACCATTGTAGGTCAGCAAGCACAGGGTGATGGGAGAGCAGGACTTGATGTGGATCAGGATATCAGTTGCAGAGTTTTGGATGAGTTCAAGTTTATGATGGGTGGAAGATGGGAGGCCGGCCTAGAGAGCATTGAAATAGACAAATCTGGCGATAACGTTATTATGGATACAGGTTTCAGCAGCAGATAAGCTGAGGCAGCAGAGGACCATGTTACGGAGGTGGAAGTAGGCGGCATTTATGATGGAGAAGATATAGGGCTGGAAGTTCAGTATAGGGTCAACTAGGCGCAGAGTTGCGAACAGTCTGGTTCAGCCTGAGACAGGAAGGGGATGGAATTGGTACAAAATAGAGTCTGTGGGCAATTGGCAGAGTGGCATCTAACCTGCAAACAACCCCCCCCATTTGGGTTGCTGGTGAAGTGGGTGTGCTGCTGCATAAGGTGGGTACAAGGAGTATTTGCTCCGATTGGCACCCTCCCCAGTAGACTCCCCATCAGGAGGTGGTGGCCAGACTCAATGCAGTGTTTGGTACTTCCAGGACTTAGGGACTTAGGGACAGATGCAGGATAAGGAAGGAACTTGGATAGGTAAGACTGCCCCACAGTACCATGTAGTACTGTGATAGATCGAATGCCATAAAATGTTGCCAGTTATGTAGTGTATGTACTTTGCAGAAGGAACTATATTCTGCAGCCCCTGTATACTGCAGTACCAGTAGTGACCACCCCTGTATATAAGCCTGTGTAGTAACTTTTGCATAGTAGTTCCAGGTTGTCTCCACTCAGTAAAGACCTGTTATAACCAACTCCTGCAGTCCGTGTCTCAATTATACATGGACATAATAAGTTAACCTGTCCTACATTATTACTCACCCACGCCAAGCTCTCACACAACCATAGCATCTCATGCATACCCGCACCTCAACTGCAGATGGAAAAGCTCTGCAACTGTCTCCCTGCTGATTTGGAGCAAGCTGAAGAAGTTGCCCTTGGTCAGTGACAGGTAGGTGTATCAAGGTTTGAAGATGTGGTCTGGTGTCTGCTGATCTTCTGGCATACTTTCATTTATCATGTATCATTTAAACTATGAAATACCGTATTTGAGGTACCATTAAAAAAAACTTACCCTAAAGAGTAAAAACAATTGAGTCACAAAAGTTTTCTAAAATAGGCCCAAATGAAAAAAGGGCAGATCTGATGCAAATCCTACTGAAGTGTCTAAGGTGCTCATGGGTATCAAGCCGAGGGCCCGAATAAGGTTAAAGCACAAAATGGATTCTAGGGGGTAGATTTTGACTTTGTGCGATAGTGTAAAATGGATGATAGCGAATCGGCGGTCTATTGGAAATAAAAATCGGGAGGGATATAAAACGGCTGCTGATTCTCTATCACCCATTTTACACTATCGCACAAAGTCAAAATCTACTCCTAGCACACAAAAAACAGCAGGCAGCAAAATTGCAGCCCAGTAGAAAATGGGTGCTGCTCTCCCAAATCTATGACCCCCGCCACCCCCACCTTGCAAGGTGGGGCACCTATTCTCTCAGTGCTCACTATTGCATAATCTACCCCATTGTTTCTGTATGTGCTTGTTATTAAATCAAAAGTATACAGTCATTATGAAAGTCCACATCCAGAAATAATCTCCAGTGACCAGTTGCACAGTAATGTTCTTTATTTCAGGCCTGCACGACCCTCAACATTTCAGCCTTCTACTGGCTGCTATTTGCATATGTAATGGGGCCAATGTTTGTTTCAGATGCAGGCCCTGGATGCTACTTTTTCTGCCTTTACCAATTTGGTGGGCAACGTACTTCCATCGCGTAATGAGCTTGTGCCCCACCTGCCATATTGGATGCTTTGTCATCTGTTTTGTGTCTGAAAAATGGGCACAACGCCATCAAATTTCTAGGCCAATTAGTTTTAGAGCTGTTGCAGACAGACAAAAACGATCCTTAAGAAAAAATGATCCTTGAATCAGTGATGCCACCCTCTCACTGGCATAAACGTAGGGTGAGATTTGCAGTGGTATTTTCTTTCTTCTTTAATGTGCAACCAATAACTTTCCATAGCTGTCAGGCATTGTACGATAGACTTATATGTGAAACAGGTAAGGTTCAGCAAAGGCATACACAAAATAATTTTCTTCCTTTTTAAAAAATATCAGTTAGAAAGAACCACAAGATTTTGTGTTATTATTTTCTGACAATGAAGCACATTTCTAATTATGGGTTTCAGTTTAGTTATGTGACGTGCCAGTGCTAATCATATTTCATGGTCAGCAATGTGAAGTGCTTGAGATCAGCTAACAGCAGAGACCAGAGATTGAACCTTGGACCTTCCAGCTGTGTATGGCTCAGTTACACACTACCCATACCAACTGAACCATGGGCACAGAATGTTTTTTCTTCCTTTTAATTGTTATTTGTGTGTAGATGTCACTCCAAAGTCCCATTCTTGGCAGCACTGACGCTCAGTCTGGTGTGTCTCACTGTCAACATTAACGCACAGAATTAATGCAGATTTGTTTCGCCTTGCAACCCCCCTCTTTTAGCATTTTCAGCCCCAGACTCGGCGCTGCGCGAGCCCAAACTGTAGCCCGAGAATTGATAGAAATTGGTTCTCAGGCTTCATCAACATATTCGGGGCGAGCTACTGGCGCTGTCTGCATCTCCACAGGCAATTTGCCTGAGGAAAGGCATCAGTCGGGCCATCTGCCTCACCGCCAGCCGCCCTCAGGTAAGTGCCCGGAGCGGGGATGGTGCAGGCCACGGAGGGTTGGGGTGGATTGTGACACCTGTGGAATCGGGGAGCACTCCAACTCCTCCTCACTCCACGAGAAGGGTTTATTTTGTTTTTTAATTCAGAAACTCACATTTTATTGGTGGTGGAGTTTGCTGAAAAATCCTAAGGCCCGACACCAGCCCCACTCATCACTGACTAATTCCATCAAGGGGTCCCACACTATGTGCTAGGCCCACAATTAATATACTCAAGGGGCGTAATGCCTGGTTAAGACATCACCCGGGATGCCTAAAAGATGGGCCCCACGCATTTAGCAGTGGTTACAAGCCGACCCATGGCTAAATCGATATGCTTTGCGCCCGTTTTAAGTTTGAAAAATGGGCACAACACATACCCCTACCAGTGTACAATTCCTTGCACAGCTGCTCACAGGATGAATTTAAATATGGCATGGTGCTAGTGCGCTGCTGAATGCTGTTAACACCATGGATCATGATGTTAATAGACTATAATGCTGAACTGCAGTGCACCAGTAATAAGATTTTACTTCACGTTTACTCTTTTTTCATCTTTTCTCACCAATTTTCTCCTCTCCTCTCATGAAGGCATTGACTCATTGGTGAGGTACACTTCTATGGGCACCATGTCCTCTCTAGTACCCCACCCCAATATCATTTAGTTATGTGTGAGCCTTTACAGTAATCAACAGGCTAGTCAACTGCGAGTGTCTTCACCCCTGAGGTCAGTCTCGTCATCACTCAATGTCTGATTCCCGCAGGGGTCATTGGATAGCAATCAAAAAGGAGAACATGGGCCAAATTTCCTCTTCCTAACCCAGGGGCACTGAGGACAAGTATAGCACCCCTACTGTTGCCCTAGCTCAGGCCAATTAACTCAGCGGAGACTGGATTGCACCTGGTAACTGCCTGGTCTGTGTGGCTCACTAGTCAATGGCTAAACTTGCTGGAGGAACCTCAGAATGAACTATGCCAATTTTCTATTTTGTTGCGTATAATTATTGGCTGATTTCCTTCATAATTTTTGACACAATGAGGTGAGGTAGTAGTCAGTGAAAATCTTTTAAAAATAAATTTGAAAAATGGTGTTTGGCGCATTGTAAATATAGGCTGTCCAGGAATTAAAATGGAAAGCAAAACATAAAATCTGGAGCAAAGCTGAATCTTGACGAATGCAGCAATGCAACCAGTGGCACTGAAAGGGTGAATGACATATGTAGTGGTTTTGAAAAGTGCGTGAACAGGCAAATGAATTGCATTTTTTTCCTATTATGTTCATGCCTAGCCTGGTTGGGTATCAGTTTATTCAGATGCATACTTGTCATATTTTGGCAATGGTATAGGTCTGCGCAATGTGATTATTTATGAAGACGCCTCCCCCCAACTCTTTATAATATGTTCCCAGATAATTTATATCATGATAAGTTCCTTCACTGCAGTTCAAACACATACCCTTAGTGTTCTCATAGCCCTTACTAGTGGGAACAGTTGTCCAAAATGATCACACAGTATCTATCTTTAGCAGCATTTGCTGGTCCTGTCACAAAGTTCATTATTTGTTTTGGAAACAAATTATAAATGCAGCAAATTTTCTGGAATATATCTGGCAGGGAAAGCAGCAGCTATATAACACAGCAGGCAGCTGGCATATACACTTTTCAATGCTGCTTGCCCATTAAAGGAAGAGGCACCATGTAATGCATTTTTGAGGTTTTGAGTAGTGTCGCATACACAATAAGAGATACCAAACCTTTAATTAGTTGTTCATTTTGCATTCTGTGTCTATAGATCTCAACTGGGATCACACAGGCTCTGAATTTGTGGATGCCTTCACAAGTAACCTGATATTATTGAACCGATGGCATTCAATACACACTCTTGCCTGTGTGATTATCAAGCTTGTTAGTATGCACCTGGTTATATTTATAAAAAAGAATTCCCCCTTCCCCCACCTTAATCCTCCCCTTGTAATAAAAGAGTTGTAATGTACTGTTATACATTACTGCCTTCTCACATCCATATTGTCTTCCTTCAAATCAAATCAAATCAAATCAACTTTTATTGTCATTGTTAGTGCACAAGTGCAGTACAACGAAATGTAGGCTTGCGGCTCCCGAGAGTGTACATTTAGATAAGACATTTAAACATTCAACGTACATTTGGCTTGTAATACATTAACATAAACATAATCATAGTAAAGTGCATTGGCAGATGTGCAGGCTTTAGAGTTTATTTGTGGAGTTCAGTAGGATGACAGCCCTGGGAAAGAAGCTGTTCCTAAATCTGGTCGTACGGGTGCGAATGCATCTGTAGCGTCTCCCAGATGGCAGGAGGGCGAACAGACTGTGGCTGGGGTGGGTAGGGTCTTTGATGATGGACCGTGACCTCCGTAAACAGCGTTTCTGGTATATGTGCTCTATGGTCGGTAGCCGGGTGCCGGTAATGCGTTGGGCAGTTTTGACTACCCGCTGCAGGGATTTCCGGTCATAGTAGCTACAGCTGCCATACCATACTGTGATACAGTTCATCAGGATGCTCTCTATTGTGCAGCGGTAAAAGTTAGAGAGGATCAGGGGTGACAGGTTACATCCCTTCAGCCTCCTTAGGAAATATAGGCGCTGCTGGGCCTTCTTCACCAGAGAGGAGGTATTGAGGGACCAGGAGAGGTCTTCCGTGATGTGGATTCCGAGGAACTTAAAGCTGTCCACCCTTTCCACCACAGCCCCATTGATGTGGATGGGGGTGTGACTTCCGCCTTTAGACTTCCTGAAGTCCACAATGATTTCTTTGGTTTTCTTGATGTTAAGGGCCAGGTTGTTATCGGTGCACCACTTAACGAGATGCTGGACCTCCTCCCTGTAGACTGACTCATCGTTGTTGGTGATCTGGCCTACTACCGTGGTATCATCCGCAAACTTGATGATGGTGTTGGAACCATGAACAGCCACACAGTCGTGGGTGAAGAGGGAGTAGAGGAGGGGGCTCAGCACACATCCTTGTGGGGCCCCCGTGTTCAAGGTCAGGGGGGGGATGTGGTTACCTAATTTAGCAGACTGGGGTCTGTTTGTTAGGAAGTCCAGGGTCCAGTTGCAGAGGGAAGTGTTCAGGCCAAGAGTTTGGAGTTTGGTGGCCAGCTTGTTGGGGACGATAGTGTTGAATGCTGAGCTGTAGTCTATGAACAACATTCTGATGTAGGTCTCTTTACCATCTAAGTGATTCAGTGCCGAGTGTAGAGCAGTTGTGATTGCATCCTCCGTTGATCTGTTTGCACGATAGGCAAACTGGTGTTGGTCAAGAGAGGTGGGAACACTGGCTTTGATGTGAGCCAGGACCAGTCTCTTGAAACACTTCATTATGATGGGTGTGAGTGCAACAGGTCGATAGTCATTCAGGCACGTCACAGCCGTTTGTTTTGGCACAGGAATAATGGTAGCGGTCTTGAAGCATGTAGGGACTACTGCCTGGGCCAATGACAGATTGAAGATGGCGGTGAAGGCATCAGCCAGCTGATCAGCACATTCCTTGGGTACCCGTCCAGGGATGCTATCCGGTCCAGCAGCCTTTCGTGTGTTCACTCCGCGTAGAACACCCCTTACGTCGGAGGTCGACAGAGTGAGCACCTGGTCTTCCGGGGGTGGCAAGGCTTTGGTAGCCGGCTCCCTGTTGTCCCTGTCAAAGCGAGCGTAGAAGTTGTTAAGCTCCTCTGGAAGGGAGGCATCGCTAACCAGGGGGCTGGTGTTTTTGCCCTTGTAGTCAGTGATGGACTGGATGCCTTGCCACATGCGCCGGGGGTCCGAGTTGTTGTGGAAATGATCCTCTATCCGCAGTGTTTGTTTCCTTTTGGCAGTCCTGATACCCTTTTTTAGGTTGGTCCTAGCTGCACTATAAGCTGCCGCGTCGCCAGATTTAAATGCTGCGTCGCGTGCTTTCAACAGCGGGCGGACCTCTCCGTTCATCCAGGGTTTCTGGTTGGGGTATGTCCTGATATTTTTATGGGTCATGACGACCTCGACGCAGCTGTTAATGTAGAATAGCACTGTGGATGCGTATTCCTCGATGTCATTATGGGCAAACATGCCCCAATCAGTGTGTTTGAAGCAATCCTGAAGCTCCGAGACTGCCCCCTCTGGCCAAACTTTCACTGATCTCACTGATGTTCTCACTCTTTTGATGAGCGGTTTGTATGCCGGGGCTAGAAACAGGGAGAGGTGGTCAGACTTCCCAAGGTGGGGGCAGGGAATGGCCTTATAAGCGTCTACAATGCTCGTGTAGACTTGATCCAGTGTGTTCTCCCCTCTTGTGGGGCAGGAAACATTCTGGTGGAATTTCGGTAGTACAGTTTTTAGGTTTATGTGATTGAAGTCCCCCGCGACGATAAAAGCTCCGTCTGGGTGCGCAGTTTGTTGTTCGCTGATGGCCCTGTAGAGGTCCTTCAGTGCTAGTTTGGCATTAGCGTGTGGTGGGATGTAGACCGCAGTGATGATAACAGCCGTGAATTCCCGAGGCAGGTAGAAGGGTCTGCACCTTACCATGAGGAATTCCAAATCAGCCGAGCAGGATCTATCGATTATGTCCGTGTTAGTGCACCAGGCATTGTTAGTGTAAATGCACAAACCGCCTCCCTTGCTCTTACCGGAGTCTGCAGTTCTGTCGGCGCGGAAGACCGTGCGTCCTTCTAGTTGGATGGTGGTGTCAGGGATGCCGTTGTTCAACCAGGTCTCTGTGAAGATCATGGCGCAGCATTCCTTTGTCCTTTTCTGTGAGGAGAGATCAAGTTTGATCTCATCCATTTTGTTTTCTAGTGACCTGACGTTGGCCAGGAAAATACTTGGGAGGGAGGGTTTGTGTGGGGCCCTCTTCAGCCTGTTTTGGATACCGGCCCTCTTACCCCGCTTCTGCTTGCGTTCCCTGCGCGGTCTGCGCCGACTTCCGGCTGGGGAAGGACGCCACGCTGGTCCCGGGGGTCGGGCGATGTCGGGAGGCAGATCGATGTCACCGAGTGTGAGCCGCACACAGTCGAGGAGCGTTTGCAGGCTGTACAGTAGGTCTGCCCTCAATTCCGGTATCAGCAGAGTCCAGAAGAGACTCAGAAGGAGGGTGAAAATGCTCAGTCTCGGGAGAGACAAAGCCGCTGCGTCCGTGCGTGCCGCCATTTTTTTTGTTTTGTTTTGTTTTGTGACTGTAGACAGTCAAGCTTGTGGACTTCTCCATGCTACCCCATATTAACATAAGAAATATAAGAAATAGGAGCAGGAGTAGGCCATACGACCCCTCGAGCCTGCTGCACCATTCAGTAAGATCTTGGCTGATCTTCTGTCCGAACTCCACTTTCCCACCCGAGCTCCATATCCCTTGATTTCCTTAGAGACCAAAAATCTGCGGTAGAGAATTCCAAAGATTCACAACCCTCTGAGTGAAGAAATTTCTCCTCATCTCAGTCCTAAATGGCCGACCCCTTATGCTGAGACTATGACCCCTAGTTATAGACTCTCCAGCCAGGGGAAACAGCCTCTCAGCATCTACCCTGTCAAGCCCTCTCAGAATCTTATATGTTTCAATGAGATCACCTCTCATTCTTCTAAACTCCAGAGAGTATAGGCCCATTCTGCTCAATCTCTCCTCAAAGGACATCCCTCTCATCCTAGGGATCAATCTAGTGAACCTTCATTGCACTCCCCCCCACCCCCGCAAGGCAAGTATATCATTCCTTAGGTATGGAGACCAAAACTATACACAGTACTCACCAAAGCCTGCATAATTGTAGTAAGACTTGCTTACTCTTGTACTCCAACCCCCTTGCAATAATTTTCCCCATAAAAAACGGGTGAGTTTGGTGCGTGGGGACAGTTAAAAATGTGAATCCCAACCTGATCCCTCCTCCAACCTGCCCACTTCCAGCTTTCCCAGAGGAGGACAGGGGGTGGGCAGCCAACCTGCTCCCAGGGGACGGTACGTCAATTAAAATATTATAATGAGGCTGCAAGCCACTATTTTGCCCTCCATTTTGAATTTAACTGCCTGGGGATGGGTTTCACACAATTTGTAAAACCCGGCAGTTAATCCAAGGCGGGAACTGCTGCATCCAGGAGGTAAGTGGATTTATACCTACCTCCTGGATCCAGGAACCCGACCATAACCACTCCCCACGATTGGCGACCTCACCACGAGGCCTCCGATCGCATTCCTAGGCCTCCCAACCCCTCCCCCCAGTCTCTCCCACCACCCGGCCTCCCCCCACAATGATGATGATGAGGCCGGCCACGATCTTCCAGCCTCCCCGGTCCCTGGCCGACACCCCCCCACCCCGCGATCCCCGATACCCACCCCCAAGATCCCTGATCCCTCGTCCCCCGATCGCCAACCCCTCCCGCCAATCCTCGAACTCCCCAGACTGGTGATCCTTGTCCCCCTGGACCACCGATCCTCGGCCCCCTCTTACGATCCCGGACTCTGGACCGGTGATCCTCGACCCTCCCAACCGGCGATCCTCGACCACCCCTCCCATGATCCTGAACCCCAGATCGGCGATCCTAACTGAGGCCTACCCGCCCGCAGCCAGCCAGTCTCTGTATCCTCCTCACAGCTTACTTTCCCACCTAGCTTTGTATCATCAGCAAACTTTGTGGTGGTTGGAGGTCAATCATTGTAATGTATATACCTTTAAGTGGGGAACTATCTCTTACAGCTCATGTATACTGTAGTACCGGCAGTGACCACACCTGTATATAGCCCTGAGTAGTAATCTGTACAGATCAGTTCCACTGAGAGCCACGTTGAGTAAACACCTGTTGTACCGTTCTCCGCAGTCTGTGTCTTATTATACACGGACACAACATTGACGATGAGGCAAGTTCGAACCTACCTGCAACTCTGCATCACCTCCCGGGGATTCGTTCCTGGAGATCAGTGGATTGGAGGTCAAGGCCAGAGACTCGGGCGTCGACCACGGGCAACCGCCCGGTCATCCACCAGAGGCTCGAGAATTGCGGGAGAGGCTGTCGAGAGCCAGGCTTGGCTTTCCAGTCGAGGTGGTCCAGCGAAACGGGCTGGCGACAGGTAGTGCGCAGACCCTTCCCGGACAGCGGCGTGCTAGAGCCCGACCGAGCGGCACAGCAAAGGGCCGAGCAGCGTCGACGGGGGAGAGAGAGAGAGGGCAGAGCGCACAGGGCGCAGCCGGTGTTCAGGGGCCGAGCAGCGTCAGAGAGAGGGAGAGAGAGACGTGCAGAAACCTACAGGGCGCCGCCATTGCCACGAGAACCGCCGGGAGCGGCGTTGGCAGCAACGGGGGAGGAAGGAAAGCGTGGGAGACACCATTTTAAGCCATTGGGAGACGTCATTTTAAACCACACCCAAAATGCCGAAGAGTGGCAGTATCACCGCATTTGACAATGAAGTCGAAGATTGGACTACATATGTCGAACGAATAGAGGTGTACTGCAAGGCAAATGAGGTGTCAGATGACAAGAAAGCGTCGGTATTGTTAAATTTAATGGGTGCAAAGACGTATGGTTTATTACAAAATCTAGTAACCCCAACAAAGCCAATGGAAAAGAGTTTTGAAGACATAGTAACGATACTACAGGAACATTTAAACCCCACACCGCTGCTGATAGCAGAAAGATTCAAGTTTCACAAACGGAACCAGCATAACGATGAAAGCAATGCTGATTATTTAACAGAACTGCGCAAACTATCGAAACACTGCCAGTTTGGAGCGGGACTGGCAGATACCTTAAGGGATAAGTTTGTGTGTGGGCTTCAAAGTGAAGGAACCCAGAAGCGGCTTTTATCTGAAAAGGACCTTACGCTGGAAAAGGCTTTCAGCATTGCGGTATCATATGAAGCAGCAGCACGGGGCGCTGCAGAGATACAACAGAGACCGCAAGAATATGGCACAAACGAAATGTCATATTTCCAGAGAAGTGCTATCACTGCGGCAGAACAACACACGACCAGAATGATTGCTGGTTCAAAGACAAAGTGTGCAGACAGTGTGGAAAAGTAGGACACATAGCACGAGTCTGCAGGTCGGGAAAGAAAACCAGCAATAAGAAACCTACCAAAGAAAAGTACAAGAAGGTACATAAGATGACGGAGAATAGTTCAGACGAACAAAAGAGTGATAACGACTCTGAAAGCAGTGAACTGCGTTGTCTGAAACTACATAATGTGATCACAATGGAGGATCACCGAACCATTTGGGTCACTCTCAAGATAGCAGGAGTCCAGGTAAAGATGGAATTGGACACAGGATCAGCCCTAACAGTCATAAACTGACGGGACTACGAGCGGCTATTCTCACACATACCCTTGAGAGACACAAAAATTATTTTGAAGACGTACACGGGGCAAAAAGTCTACCCCAAAGGAAAAATAAGGGTGACCGTTATATATAACGGTAAGGAAACACCAAAACTAGACCTGTATGTATTACAAGATGGAGGACCACCATTACTGGGACGTGAATGGATCAGGAAAATACAACTGGATTGGCATTCCATACAGGCACTGACTGTGGCTGACAAAAAGGATGACGACGTCACACCTGGGCGACTGTCAAAGGTCCTAACTGACGCGAAAGAAGTGTTCCAGCAAGGACTCGGAACACTAAAAGGCATGACAGCGACGATTAAAATTGAAGAAAACGCAAGCCCAAAATTTTTTAAGGCCAGGGCGGTACCTTATGCGATCCACCCAGCCGTCGAAGCAGAGCTGGAGAGTCTGGAACGTTCAGGTGTACTGTCCAAGGTAGACTGGAGCGAGTGGGCTACACCCATCGTCCCTGTGATGAAAAAGTCGTTGAGCAGCACGCCTGGGGAACCAAGGAAGGTTCGCATCTGTGGGGACTTTAAGGTAACAGTGAACCCGGTCCTTCACACCGTACAATATCCACTTCCACGGATTGAAGATATTTTCGCCTCACTATCTGGAGGGAAACGCTTCACTAAGATTGATCTGGCCCAGGCGTATCTGCAAATGGAGGTAGAAGAAGCATCAAAAAAATACCTCACAAGCAACACCCATAAAGGTCTCTACCAATACAACCGGCTGGTATTCGGGGTAGCATCAGCTCCGGCTATTTGGCAGAGGGCAATGGAACAAGTCCTGTAAGGGATCCCAGGGACCCAGTGTTATTTGGACGACATCCTGGTCATGGGCGAAAATGACAGTGATCACCTTGCCAACCTGGAGCAGGTGCTCACTAGATTGCAGGAATATGGGCTCCGAGCTAACCGCCCCAAATGCGAGTTTTTTAGAAAACAGATCTCATATTGTGGCCACGTTATTGATAAAGAGGGGTTACATAAGTCCCCAGAGAAGATTGAGGCAGTAGTCAAGGCTCCAGCACTGGAAAATGTGTCACAACTGAGGTCGTTCCTCGGGCTGGTAAACTACTACCATAAGTTCTTGCCAAATTTGTCCACAATACTACACCCACTGAACACCCTACTGCAAATTGGGGTGCCATGGAAGTGGAGTGACGAATGTAGACAAGCAAAACACTAATCACATCGAAAGAGGTATTGGCCCATTACAACCCAGCATTACCAATTCGGTTGGCATGTGATGCGTCACCCTACGGCATTGGAGCGGTGCTGTTGCACAAATTCTCGGACGGCTCAGAGAGGCCAATAGCCTTTGCGTCACGCTCACTAACCTCAGCCGAGCGTAACTACGCCCAGATTGACAGGGAGGCCCTCAGCCTAGTGTGGGGAGTGAAAAAGTTCAATCACTATCTGCACAGGCAGAAATTCACCTTGCTGACGGATCACCAGCCTCTTGTCTCCATTTTTAATCTGAAGAAGGGCGTTCCAGTGATGAGTGCGCAACGACTACAAAGATGGTCACTTTTTCTAGGGGCGCACCACTATGAGATTGAATATAAGGGCACGAAACAGCTTGGAAATGCTGAAGGGCTATCACGCCTGCCACTGCCTACTGCGGAGGAAGCACCTGCAGTGGATCCTGTCGAAAAATTCCATTAGACTATAGTTGAATACCTACCGGTAACTAACGCTTGTATTGAAAAGGAAACCTGAAATGACCCGACACTGTCTCGAGTATATGATTTGACGGTGAAGGGATGGCCAGCACATGGCGGCTCACTGTTGCCAGCATTCTCGACAAGGAGAGAACAGCTGTCAGTGTGCCGGGGGACCTTGATGTGTGGATCCCGAGTGGTAATTCCACCCAAGTTAAGGGATAGAGTGCTCAATGAGCTTCATGAGGGTCATCTGGGAGGGGTAAAAATGAAAAGCCTAGCCAGGGCTTATGTGTGGTGGCCGGGAATCGATAAACAAATCGAGGACCTGACCAAGAGCTGCTCAGGATGCCAGAAAGTCCAAAATGCACCACCACAGGCCCCTCTGCACCCATGGGAGTGGCCCTCATCTCCATGGCAACGGGTGCATATTGATTTTGCTGGTCCATTCATGGACTCAATGTTTTTAATAGCCATGGATGCACACTCGAAATGGCCTGAGGTCATCAAAATGTCCTCCACCACCACGGAGAAAACTATGGCAGTCCTACGGACCATTTTTGCCAGGAATGGCTTGCCAGAACAGATTTGCTCCGACAATGGACCACAGTTTGTGTCCGAAGAGTTCCGGAGGTTCTTGAAAAAGAATGGGGTAAGGCATTACACATCCGCCCCATATCATCCAGCCACAAATGGATTGGCTGAGAGGTTCGTACAAACCTTTAAGAAGGCAATAAAGGCTATGTACAATGACAACATTCTGCTGCAGCACAAGGTGGACAATTTCCTGTTCGCCTACCGGAATGCGACACATGCAGTCACCAACCAGGCCCCAGCCATGATGTTCTTTAACCGAAGGTTAAGATCTCGCCTGGATTTGCTCAGACCAAACGTACAAAGAGATGTTGAGAGTAAGCAATTCCAGCACATCCATGAGAAGCCAACAAGGAGCTTCAATGTAGGGCAACCAGTCTTGGCCCGCGACTACCGAACAGAAAAATGGCAGCCAGGAACGATATGCACACGGCAGGGCCCACTAATGTACACAGTGGACATTGGGGAGAGCATCGTGAGATGCCATGCTGACCAGATCCTAGAGTCACAGGAACGAGTCAACCCCATGCCTCGCCCATACGTACCTGGTGATGAACCCGACGTACAGGTCGCATCTACCCCAGAAACAGTAGCATCGGAAGCTGATGAACCAACCGACAACAGGGGGCCAGAATCGCCTCCGCACCAAGAGCAAGACACTCGGGAAAGGCGCTATCCAGAAAGGATCAGGAAGCCTCCCCAAAGACTGAATATATAAATAGACTATTTTCAGCTAATGTTGCATGTTAAAAGTGTTAATTGTAATTAGTTTGATATTTAATTGTTAAATGAGTGTTATGGTACTGTTAATCTAAAAGGGGAGGAATTGTAATGTATGTACCTTTAAGTGGGGAACTATCTTTTACAGCTCATGTATACTGTAGTACCGGCAGTGACCACACCTGTATATAGCCCTGAGTAGTAATCTATACAGATCAGTTCCACTGTGAGCCACGTTGAGTAAACACCTGTTGTACCGTTCTCCGCGGTATGTGTCTTATTATACACGGACACAACAATCATCACAGCCCCAGAACATCGCTGCAGGAGTTCCTCAGGGCAGGGTCCTCGGCCCAACCATCTTCAGCTGCTTGATCAATGACCTACCCTCCATCATAAGGTCAGAAGTGGAGATGTTCGCTGATGACTGCACAGTGTTCAGTGCCATTCACAGCTCCTCAGATAATGAAGCAGTCCACGCCCGCATGCAGTAAAACCTGGACGAAATTCAGGCTGGGGCTGATAAGTGGCAGGTAACATTCGCGCCACACAAGTGCCAGGCAATGACTATCTCCAACAAGCGAGCATCTAACCACCGCCCCTTGACATTCAACGGCATTACCATCGCCGAATCCCCCACCATCAATATCCTGGGGTTCATCATTGACCAGAAAATTAACTGGACCAGCCACATAAATACAGTGGCAACAAGAGCAGGTCAGAGGCTGGGTATTCTGCGGCAAGTGTCTCACCTCCTGACTCCCCAAAGCCTTCCACCATCTACAAGGCACAAGTCAGGAGTGTGATGGAATACTCTCCACTTGCCTGGATTAGTGCAGCTCCAACAACACTCAAGAAGCTCGACACCATCCAAGACAAAGCAGCCCGCTTGATTGGCACCCCATCCGCCACCTTAAACATTCACTCCCTCCACCACCGGCGTACTGTGGCTGCAGTGTGTACCATCTACAAGATGCACTGCAGCAACTCGCCAAGGCTTCTTCGGCAGCACCTCCCAAACCCGCGACCTCTTCCACCTAGAAGGACAAGGGCAGCAGGTGCATGGGAACACCACCACCTCCAAGTTCCCCTCCAACTCACACACCATCCTGACTGGGAAGTATATATCTGTTCTTTCATCGTCGCTGGGTCAAAATCCTGGAACTCCCTCCCTAACAGCACTGTGGGAGTACCTTCACCACACGGACTGCAGCGGTTCAAGAAGGCGGCTCACCACCACCTCCTCAAGGGCAACTAGGGATGGGCAATAAATGCTGGCCTTGCCAGTGATGCCCACATCCCATGAACGAATTAAAAAAAAACTTGGGTACATTACACTCTGGCAGATTTCTTTGTGCGACCAGGTAGGGTATTCTGCTGATTTTTCACCTTCTTCTCCTGTGACTAATTGCATTCTGTGGCCCAAGACAAAACCTTCTCACTGGGCCTATCCAAGTTTCAATATCACTAAGATTATATTTTAAAATCAAGTCACCAGTATTAGTCTATGACTCTACCACCACAATTGTTGCTCCCTGCCCAAGGCTAATTATACACACGTACTTCTGCTATCAATATATACTAACAATATGAGCATGCTATAAGTTATATATCAATACTAGCTGGAGTGCCTGGCGGTGCCGAGGGTTTTTTGAGGGCATGTTGTTGTTGGAAGAGAGAGAGAGACTTGGGGGAGAAGAGAGAGACTGGGGGAGAAGAGAGAGACGGGGGGGAAGAGAGAGAGAGAGAGACGGGGGGGAAGAGAGAGAGAGAGAGACTGGTGGATTTATTTTGGGATTAGCCTGGAGAGAGAGGGGGGGGAAGGAACGGATCGACCCCTGCGAAGGAAGGAAGGAAGGAAAAAGGTGAGCTCTCCCTCCCTGTCCCACACCCTCACTCTTTCCCTCCCTCACCCTCTCTCCCTGACCCTGTCTCTCCCTGCTTTACTCTCTCTCCCTCCCCCTCTCCTCTCCCTCCCTGCCCCTCTCCTCACCCTCCCTGCCCCTCTCCTCTCCCTCCCCCTCTCCCTCCTACCCCCTCTCCTCCCCCTCCCTCCCCCTCTCCTCTCCCTCCCCCCCTCCTCTCCCTCTCTCCCTCCCTGCCCCTCTCCTCTCCCTCCCCCTCTCCTCTCCCTCCCTCCCCCTCCTCCCCCTCCCTCCCCCTCTCCTCACCCTCCCCTCCCCCTCCCTCCCCCTCTCCTCTCCCTCCCTCCCCCTCCCCCTCTCCTCTCCCTCCCTCCCTCCTCTCCCTCCCTCCCTGCTCTCCCTCCCCCTCCTCTCCTCTCCCTCCCCCCCTCTCCTCTCCCTCCCCCTTCTCCTCTCCCTCCCCCCCACCTTCTCCTCTCCCTCCCCCCCTTCTCCTCTCCCTCCCCCCACCTTCTCCTCTCCCTCCCCCCTCTCCTCTCCCTCCCCCCTCTCCTCTCCCTCCCCCCGCCTCTCCTCTCCCCCCTCCCCTCTCCCTCCCCCTCTCCTCTCCCTGCCCCTCTCCTCTCCCTCCCCCTCCTCCTCTCCCTCCCCCCTCCTCCTCTCCCTCCCCCCTCTCCTCTCCCTCCCCCTCTCCTCTCCTCTCCCTCCCCGTCTCTCCCTGATTTCGTCTCTGTCCCTCCCTCCCCGTCTTTCCTCAGAGCCCGGATGTGGTGAGCCGAAGCTCCCATGTGCGGATCAGCGCTTCAGGGCCGGCCGGTGCGCGGCCTAGCGCGTGAGGCCCGGCGGGACTCACCTTAGCTGAGGTCGCTCTCCGGGCCGCCGCCGACGTTGACGCGCACGCTGACTCCCGCTCCGCCAGCCTTTACTAAGATGGCGGCGATGGCTACGCTCGGCTCAGTCCCGTGCCGCCAGCCTTTACCAAGATGGCGGCGATCGCGGGGCGGGCCAAGCGGGACGGGCGGTGCCTAGCTCGGGCATGGCTGGCGAGGAGAGGCCGAGGCTTTGAGGCCTGAGGCCTGCAGGCAGCTCATCCACCGCCGAGGGGGGGAAAGCCCGAGTGCCCTTTGGAGAAGGATTTTTTTTTCCGTTAAAAGCAACTTTTTTTTTGCTGGAAATCTATATTTCAAAATAAACAGGCAGAAAGTGGGAAAAATAAATGAATAGTTAGGAATCAAGATGGCGGCCACTCACCTCAGCTCAGAAGGATTAGGCCCGCCCACACACGCAATGAAACGCCCCCCGTGACGCACCGATTGGTCAACCATCAGGTTAATCACCTGTATGATTGGTCAACCATCACGTCACTCAACGCTAATGAGCAGAATGTTGCCGTTTTTTGAACCTTTTTTGTATACTGTCTGAACAATTTTTGTCTGACCAAAAAGTAAATACGCCTATTAGCCGGACAGACAGACGGACAGACAGACAGAAAGAAAGACAGAAAGACAGACAGACAGAAAGACCAACCGTTTTATATATACAGATAGATGATGCAAAGCATTTGACTCCACAGTTATGGTCTGAGTTGTAAGGAATGATTTTGGGTTTTTTCATGGAACAGAATGAAATCATTAGGATAACACTTTCCTACAAAATACCAGCTCCCTAAGGTGATCTAATAGAAGTTTGACTCTTACTAACTTTCAATATGTGATTTCAAAGATTTTCGAGTACATGTCTTAGTAGAGCTCAAATAAAATAACAAATGTTGGCCTAGAAATTCACTAGCCTTAGCGTCGCTTTTGAGGCGCTAGAGGGACTAGCGCCAGAGTTATGGCCAGTTGAAAAATTCCCTGGGGCCCTAAAGCGGCGTTGCACCGGTAGCGCTGCGCCGGCACCGATGACGTAATTGGTGTGCGCAGCGTCCCGGTTGCCATGCCGACGGGCCCCAGCGCCGAAATTCAGTTGCGGCCGCCTCGCCCGTGGCAGCCGCAACTAAGACTCTGGCAACAGAGTCCAACATGTGTTTGCGCCGGCGCATTAAAGGCCCCGTGGCGGCCGGCCGCTTTCCCGCCGGCCGCCTGCCCGCAGCTCCCTCCCCGGACTTCTCCCCCCCCCCCCCCGGAACAGATGCAAGCCCGGCACTTGTCCGAGGTGCCGGGCTTATTTTTGAAGAGATTTGCGCGGGCCGCGGCCGGGTGCAGGCAGCTCCTCCTTAACGGAAGGAGGAGGCCTGCACTTCCCGAGCCTGCCGCACCACAGCGGGCGCCGCAGCGCCGGAATAGCGCCGCAATGCGGCGCGTTGCGCCAGTTTTCAGGTGCTAAAACCCTTCAGTAGCGCCGGCAGCCGTTTGGGTGCGGCGCTACTGAATTTTTGGCGCGCGCAAAGGGACTTAGCGCCGGCGCTAACTTCCGGCACTAAAGCCCTGGCGCAGCGCAAACTCAATTTCTAGGCCGTTATCTTTAGTATTCACAAAATAAACAAGGGAGACAGTGGACCAGTGAATTCATCTTATAATCAAAGATGATCATCGTGATCCACTCATAGTTTAATCACTCATAGGTTTTGAGGAATTCATCACTCATTATATAAAGTGAATGCATCCTAAGTTCCATGTCTGTAACCTTCACAACTGTCCTCCAAATCATGAATCTTTACACTTGCTATTTTCTGGAGTATAAGAAGTCATCAGGCATATTAAAAAATTACTATATAGTGAATTTTTGATGCATTTTTTGTAAGTAGACATGCTTATTAAAATAAGAGCCGACCATAATGGGAAATGGAATATATTTCCACGTTGCAAACAGTGACAGAATCAACCAGATGCAGAGGTCTCATACTATACCCTGATAATGGGTTTAACGTCCCCTTGTTGGGGGACTGGTGGAATTACAGGAATTGTTGTGAAAATTGTTGAGGTAGAGTACTGTAGTTGCACTTATACTTAAATAAAGCAAGTGACTCTCTACATCATTTTGGGCAATATGATTATCACTGGAAATGTCCAGTCTGATTAAGTATTCATTCTTTTCTGCATACGTATTTGAAAAGTAAGTAAAGTGACATTGTAACTAACACCCTAAGGTGATCCAATAGAAGTTTGACTCTTACTAACTTTCAATATGTGATTTCAAAGATTGGCTTAGTGGCAGGAGGCAGAGAGTGATGGTCGAAGGTTGTTTTTGTGACTGGAAGCCTGTGTCCAGTGGTGTACTGCAGGGATCGGTGCTGGGTCCTTTGCTGTTTGTAGTGTACATTAATGATTTCGATATGAATGTAGGAGGTATGATCAGTAAGTTCGCAGATGACACGAAAATTGGTGGAGTGGTAAATAGAGAGGAGGGAAGCCTCAGGCTACAGGACAATATAGACGGGTTGGTCAGATGGGCAGAACAGTGGCAAGTGGAATTTAACCCTGAAAAGTGTGAGGTAATGCATTTTGGGAGGACTAACAAGGCAAGGGAATACACAATGAATGGTAGGATCCTAGGAAGGACAGAGGATTAGAGGGACCTTAGTGTGCATGTACATAGATCCCTGAAGGCAGCAGGACAGGTAGATAAGGTGGTTAAAAAGGCATATGGGATACTTGCCTTCATTAGCCGAGGCATAGAATATAAGAGCAGGGAGGTTATGATGGAGCTGTACAAAACGTTAGTTAGGCCACAGCTGGAATACTGTGTGCAGTTCTGGTTGCCACACTATAGAAAGGATGAGATTGCATTGGAGAGTGTGCAGAGGAGATTCACCAGGATGTTACCTGGGCTGGAGCGCTTCAGCTATGAAGAGAGACTGGACAGGCTGGGGTTGTTTTCCTTAGAGCAGAGAAGGCTGAGGGGGGACCTGATTGAGGTGTACAAAATTATGAGGGGCATAGATAGGGTAGATAGAAAGGAACTTTTCTCCTTAGTAGAGGGGTCAATAACCAGGGGGCATAGTTTCAAGGTAAGGGGCAGGAGGTTTAGAGGGGATTTGAGGAATAACCTTTTCACCCAGAGCATGGTTGGAATCTGGAACTCACTGCCTGAAAGGGTGGTAGAGGCAGGAACCCTCACAACATTCAAGAAGCATTTAGATGAGCACTTGAAACGCCATAGCATACAAGGCTATGGACCAAGTGCTGGAAAATGGGATTAGGATAGGGCTTGATGGCCGGCGCAGACATGATGGGCCGAAGGGCCTCTTTCTGTGCTGTATAAATCTATGACTCTATGGGGGAGAAATTCAGTATCGCCCTGTTTGGGGCGCAATTATCGGCCGGACGCAAAGATTAGCGCCTGGCGCTAATTATCGCCTCCGACTGCAAACTTGGCTTTTATCGCCCCTAGAGGTGATTGGAGCGCTAAATCAGGTGCTTCACAACTGTCTTAAGGCACAAAGGCCGAGGAGCGAGGCGCTACCTCAGAGCGCTGGTGAAGCTCATGTGATGTCAGTCAGCAATGGAACACAGACACACTGGCGCCAGCCAGTTCTTAAAGGGGAGTTCTGATGAAAGGTCATCGACCTGAAACGTTAACTCTGTTTCTCTCTTCACAGATGCTGCCTGACCTGCTGAGTTTCTCCAGGATTTTCTGTTTTTATCTTAAAGGGGAGGGTTGATCTTACTCTCCATCCACATCCTGCTCATTGCAGCCTTGAATCTCGGTTGGAGAGACCTGTACATCAAATCTGCTGGAAACAACAATGGAGAGACCCAGGGAAAGAGCTCAGAGTGCAGCCTCCACAGTCTCTTCTAAATCGATACAAGGAAGGTCAAATCAAAATGAACCTGCAAAGTGCTGCTCAGTACCCAAAACTCCTTCACACAGTGTTGAATCTCTCCAGATGTCTCTCTCTCTCTCTCTCTCTCAGAATGCATGGTGCAAAAATGTCACCAACAAAAAAAGGCAGGAAGTGATCGCCTTTAAATAGCGCTCCCCCAGTCCCTTCCTGACTGCAAAACGCTCCCCTCAACCTGTCGTTGCTAGCGGCAGGCAGTAAGGCAGGGGGCGCCACTCAATATCCAGTCCGGGGCGCGACCAGGGCGTTGCACGCTCGACTGACGTCACGATCTGCCAGCGCAGGAGATCGTGGCGGTAGAGTTTAGCGCCGCCGCAAAATGTCTAGTTAATTTCGTGAGCGGCGCAAACATCGCCGCGCACGGGCGCTAGTTGCTTTGCGCCCCATTAGCGCCCTCTTAAGGCGCTAACGGGAGGCACAAACCAACTGAATGTCTCCTCCTATGACTCTATGACCCAATCTCTTAACACAGGAAAAAATAAATTACTGCAGATTAAAAGTAAACTTCAAAATCTTTTTAATCCTATGCTTCATCTAAGTTTGTGTTTTAGTCATACATAAATGAGTATTTAGCAATATTATACCATAGAAATTACATTTAGTGATATTAGCAAATCATATGACATTCCTTTGTCTGTTATTTTAGCAGAGGCATTACCCATTTAAAATAAAGGGGCTAATGCCCACCTTAAAGAAAAAAATATTCGTTGTTCTTGGGAAATGAGGATGCTGGAAAATTTGTGTCTATTGCCCATCCCTAGTTTCCCTAAGAAGCTGATGGTGGGCCTTCTCCTTGAACTGCTGCAGTCCTTGTACTGATGGTGCTCCCACGAAGGGGTTAGATAAGGAATTTTGGATTTCGTTCCACCAACGATGAAGGAACAATGATACATGTCCAAGTCAGGATGGTGTGTGACTTGGAGGTGGTGGTTGTTTCCATGCTCTTTCTGGTTTTGTGCTAGAGGTGATGGGGCTGGGAGGTGCTGTTGAAGTAAGCTTAGTGCGTTACTGCAATGCATCCTGCAGACAGTACACACTGCAGCGAGAGTTTGCCAGTGCTGAAGGGGCTGGATAGTGAGCACAGTGTTTCCTACATTACAACAGTGTCTACAATTCAAAAAATACATCATTGGCTATAAAGTGCTTTGGGACGTCCTCAGGTTGTGAAAGGCGCCAAGAAATGTAAATTATTTTCTTTCTTTAGTGGCAGAAGTGCTGATCAAGCGGATTGCTTTGTACTGGATTCAGTCAATCGTTTTCAGTGTTGTTGCAGCTCGTCCTGTCTAGGCAAATGGTAAGTATTCTATCACACCCCGGCTTGAGCTTTGTAGATGGTGGAGAGGCTTTGAGGGGTCATGAGGTGAGCCACTTGTCATAGACTACCTATTCTTTGCCCTGCTTGAACGGATATGGCGGCAACTGGTTTAGCCATTCACCGCCAGATCTGTCTGGACCACATAAAGTATTATTGGGTCTTACTGTTGTCTGCTAAAACTGCTCACTATTCCAGGATCATTCTGGAATGCAAAGATAACCCTGGCTACTATTCTCCACTGCTAACCATCTTCTTAAACCCTTCTCCCCGTATCCTCCACACTCACCTCCAACAAGTGCGAGGAGCTCATGGACTTCTTTGCCTCTAAGATTGAGACGATCTGATTAGCTGCCTCAGCCACCTCCCATCATTCCCCTAGCCCACCGGTCCAAACTTTCTCTAAAGTTCTCCCCGCCCTAGCCATGAACTCACATCTTTCTCCAGTTTCTCTCCGGTCTCAGCTCTTGACCTTTCCATGCTCATCCTGTCCATCAGACCCACTTCCTGCTTCCTCAACCCTATTCCCACTAAGCTGCTGACTTTTCTGGCTCCCATGTTAGCTGACATTGTTAATGGTTTGTTCTCCTTAGGTACTGTACCCCTCTCCTTCAAATCTGCCATCAACACCCCTCTCAAAAAACCAACCCTTGATCCCTCTGTCCTTGCAAACTACCGCCCCATCTCCCAGCTCGCGTTTCTCTCCAAATTCCTTGAACATGTTGTCACCTCCCAAATCCGCGCCCATCTTTCCCGGAACTCCATCTTTGAATCCCTCCAATCTGGTTTCCGCCCCTGCCACAGTACTGAAATGGCTCTCATCAAAGTCATAAATGACATCTTTTGTGAATATGACAAAGGTAAACTATCCCCCTCGTCCCATCCTTCTTGACCTGTCTCCAATCCTCACTTAATCTCTCCCTCCATGTAAACTCCCCAACCCATATTCACGGCCACCCCCTCGATCTTGCCATCTCTCGTGACCTCGCTACTCCCATCGTGTCAATTGCAGATAAGGCCATCTCTGACCATTTCCTCGTATCGCTCTCCACCCACATCCTCCTTCCACCCACCCCCCCCACAACCCTACTTCCTTGGAAAAACTCTCTCCCAACTCTCTTACAACTGCACTTATGAAATCCCAACAGTCTAGACTCTGGCCCTCCATTCACCATGACATTACTGCAGCTACCAATCTGTTCAACCACACCCTCACCACTATCCTTGATGCCCTAGTCCCTACTAGAACAATTACTCTCTCTCACCCTGGCCGTTCCCCCTGGTATGGCTCTCATCTTCATTCTCTTAAGTCCAAGGGACGCAGACTTGAATGGATATGGCGGACAATTGGTTTAGCCATTCACCGCCAGATCTGGCTGGACCACATAAAGCACTATTAGGCCCTGCTCTCGTCTGCCAAAATTGCTCACTATTCCAGAACGTCTTAAACCCCTCTCCCCTGTCTCCTCCACCCTCACCTCCGATAACAAGTGTGAGGAGCTTATGCACTTCTTTGTCTCTAAGATTGAGACCATCCATTCAGCTGCCTCTGCCACTTCCCTTCCTTCCCCTAGCCCATCGGGCCAAACTTCCTCTAAGGTTTCCCCACTGCCCTAGCCCTGAACTCACATCTTTCTCCAGTTTCTCTCTGATCTCCCCTCATGACCTCTCTGCACTCATCTTGTCTATGAGACCCACCTCCTTCTCTCTCGACCCTATTCCCACCAAACTGCTGACCACCTAACTTCCTTTAATGGCTCCCATGTTAGCTGATATTGTTAACGGTTCTCTCTCCTCAGGTACTGTCCCCACTCTCCCTCAAATCTGCCGCCACCAACACTCTCCTCAAAAAACCTTGATCCCTCCGTCCTTGCAAACTACCGCCCCATCTCCAACCTCCTTTTCCTCTCGAAAGTCCTTGAACGTGTTGTTGCCTCCCAAATCTGTACCCATCTTTCCCGCAATCCCATGTTTGAATCCCTCCAATCAGGTTTCCGCCCCTGCGAAAGTACTAAAACAGCTCTCATCAAAGTCACAATTAACATTCTTTGACAAAGGTAAACTCTCCCTCCTCGTCCTTCTTGATTTGTCTGCAGCCTTTGACACGGTTGACCACTCCATCCTTCTCCAATGCCTCTCCACCGTCGTCCAGCTGGGTGGAACTGCACTCGCCTGGTTCCATTCTTATCTATATAATCGTAACCAGAGAATCACCTGTAATGGCTTCTCTTCCCGCTCCCGCATCGTTACCTCTGGTGTCCCCCAAGGATCTATCCTTGGCTCCCTCCTATTTCTCATCTACATGTTGCCCCTTGGCGACATCATCCATAAACACAGCATCAGTTTCCACAAGTACGCTGATGACACCCAGCTCTACCTCACTATCTCTTCTCTCGACCTCTCCACGGTCTCTAAATTGTCAGACTGCTTGTCCAACAATGAGCAAAAATGTTCTCCAATTAAATATTGGGAAGACCGAAGCCATTGTTTTCGGTCCCCACCACAAACTCTGTTCCCTAGCCACTGACTCCATCCCTCTCCCTAACATCTGTCTGAGGCTGAACCACACTGTTCGCAATCTTGGTGTCATATTTGACCCTGAAACGAGCTTCCGACCACATATCCGCAGCATAACAAAGACCGCCTACTTCCACCTCCGTAACATCGCCCATCTCCGCCCTTGCCTCAGCTTATCCGCTGCTGAAACCCTCATCCATGCCTTTGTTACCTCTAGACTTGACTATTCCAATGCACTCCTGGCTGGCCTCCCACATTCCACCCTACATAAACTCGAGGTCATCCAAAACTCGGCTGCCCGTGTCCTAACTCGCACCAAGTCCTGTTCGCCCATCAACCCTGTGCTTGCTGACCTACATTGACTTCTGGTTAAGCAGTGCCTAGATTTCAAAATTCTCATCCTTGTTTTCAAATCCCTCCATGGCCTCACCCCTTCCTATCTCTGTAATCTCCTTCAGCCCCACAACCCCCTGAGATATCTGCACACCTCTAATTCTGCCCTCTTGAGCATCCCTGATTAGACTTGCTTAACCATTGGTGTCTCTGCCTTTTGTTGCCTAGGCCCTAAGTTCTGGAATTTTCTGCCCAAACTGCTCCGTCTCTCTACCTCACTTTCCTCCTTTAAGTCGCTCCTTAAAACCCACCTCTTTGACCAAGCTTTTGGTCACCTGTCCTAATTTATCCTTATGTGGATCGGTGTCAAATTTTTTTGTCTTAAAATACTCCTGTGCAGTGCCTTGGGACATTTTACTACATTAATGGCGCTATATAAATACAATTTGTTGTTGTTGTTACTGCAGCCTTTGACATGGTTGACCACTCCATCGTCCTCCAACGCCTCTCTACCATCATCCAGCTGGGTGGGACTACACTCGCCTGCTTCCATTCTTATCTATCTAATCGTAGCCAGAAAATCACCTGCAATGGTTCCTCTTCCCACTCCCACATCATTGCCTCTGGTGTTCCCCAAGGATCTATCCTTGGCCCCCTCCTATTTCTCATCTACATGCTGCCCCTTGGCAACACCAACCAAAAACAGGGCGTCAGTTTCTACATGTACATTGACGACACCTAGCTCAACCTTACCACCACTTCTCTTGACCCCTTCATGGTCTCTAAATTGTCACACTGCTTGTCCAACATCCAATACTGGATGAGCAGAAATGTTCTCCAATTAAGTACTGGGAAGACTGGGAGGCCATTGTCTTCGGTCCCCGCCACAAAATCCATTCCCTAGCCAATGACTCCATCCCACTCCCTAGCATCTGTCTGAGGCTGAAAGAGACTGTTTGCAACCTTGGTGTCATATTTGACCTTGAAATGAGCTTCTGACCACATATCTACGGCATAACTAAGACCGCCTAGTTCCACCTCCATAACATTGCCCATCTCTGCCCCTGCCTCATCTCATCTGCTGCTGAAACCCTCATCCATGCCTTTGTTACCTCTAGACTTGACTATTCCATCGCACTCCTGGCTGGCCTCCCACGTTCTACTGTGCGCAAACTTGAGGTCATCCAAATCTCGGCTGCCCGAGTCTGAACTCGCACCAGGTTCCGTTCACCCATCACCCCTGTGCGCACTGATCTCCATTGGCTCCCAGTTAAGCAACACCTCGAGTTCAAAAGTCTCATCCTTTTCAAATCCCTCCATGGCCTCGCCCCTCCCTATCTTTGTAATTTTCAGCCCACAACCCTCCAAGATATCTGCGCTCCTCTAATTCTGCCCTCTTGAGCATCCCTGATTATAATCGCTCCACCATCGGTGGCCGTGCCTTCAGCTGCCTAGGCCCTAAGCTCTGGAATTCCTTTCCTAAACCTCTCCGCCTCTCTTTCCTCCTTTGAGACGCTCCTTAAAACCTACCTCTTTGGCCAAACTTTTAGTCATCTGCCCTAATTTCTTCTTATGTGGCTTGGTGTCAAATTTTTGTCTTATAACACTCCTGTGAAGCGCCTTGTGACGTTTTACTACATTAAAGGCACTATATAAATACAAGTTGTTGTTGTTGTTGCTTATGTAGTCATGTTGTTGATATGGCTGGTCCAGTTAAATTCCGGTCAATGGTAATACCCAGAATGTTCATGGTGGTGACATTGAAGGCCAGGGGCAGGTGGTTGGGCCTTTTCTAGTTGGATTTTAATTCCAGTAGGTGGACAGCATTGTAAATAAGAAACTCATCTTCTGCTCCAGAAATGAGGCCCAGTCCCAGCTTTAACAACTCTTGGGCACCAGCACCCCTCCAGAACCTTCTTCCTCTTCACTTTCCTCTGACCCCATCCCTTCTTCCAATCTCACCGCTTGCCATTTTTTCACTATCCCCTCTGGCCTTCCCCTCTCTGACCCCAAATGATCAGTCCTCAGCAAAGGCCTCAGCTTCATCCCCTTACGTTCCTACCGCAATGAATTTTGAGCTCAGCATGACCTCCGCGCCCACTTCTTTGGCCGGGAGTCTTCTTCACGCACAGCGGACCCTTTCTCCCATCTTCAGAAATCTCTTGGACCCCTCCGTCTGACCTCTTACCATCTCTAGATCTTTTCAACTGCCAGCGTGACATCAGCCGTCTAAATTTCTCTGCTCCCCTCACTCACTCTAACCTACCTCTCTTTGAACTTGCAGCACTCCGTTCTCTCAGATCCAACCCTAACATTGTCATTAAACCTGCTGTCAAGGGTGGCACTGTTGTTGTTTGGCGAACCAACCTCTACCTTGCAGAGGCTGAACGCCAACTCTGACACCTCCTCCTACCTCTCCCTGGACCAGGACCCCACTACTGAACATTGTAAAGTCTGTGGGTTGTACAGTTAGTAACGACACAGACTTCAGGAATAACAAACAAACAGGTCTTTACTATTCGAAGGTCAGGGCGAATCTGCCCACGGAATCATGCCACAACACTTATATACCGGTGTGGTCACTGTCGGTATTACAGAATACAGAAGCCAAACAAGTAGTGCCACACCTAAAGTAGTTCTCTTAAAGGTGAACGGTTACATACAATAGTTCTCTTAAAGGTAGACGGGTACATACACTACAATCCTCCCTTTTTAGCTTATTACATACAGAGTCCCCATTAAACATACATATCTTCAACTTCATATAAAACAATTTACAGACATAGTCTCGGTGGGAAACAGTTCACAGGTTCAGTCTCTGCGGGAACAGTTCACAGATTCAGTCTCTGATCTTGACTCGGTCCGAACAACATCTCTTTGGTGTAGATGGTTCACATTGCTAGCGTGACTCCTCCATATCCTTTTCTTGACGTAACAGCTTGAACTTTCGTCCTGCTGAACCAGCAGTGCTGACTTTTACAACAACTGGGTTGCCTTGATATTTTCCTACTTCCCAACTGATTTAACTCCTTTCGTAGGGTCCACGCATGATCTGGTAGAAGTGATAATATTTGCGATAGTTATCATCTTCTGCTTCTTCTTTTTCTTTTCTGCTTTTTGGAGACTCTCGGGGCTCCCTTATCAGCTGCCAGCTGTAGCGCCACCAACTCTCTATGTTCCTTCGACTTTAAGTGCTTCATCCTGATTTCGGCACTTTGGGAGTTTTCATCACAAACTGGGCAGACCACATCCTCGTAATATTCAGTGTCACTCAACAGGTCATGGTAATATTCAGGTTCGTCCTGAGTTAGGCCAGCGAGAGGGCCTTCTACTTCCTCCTTACCCATCTGGACGTTAGCTGACTGTGGTTCCTTCCCTAGACATCTTTCTTGAAAAGACTTCTTCATGCATTCATCTTCATCCCGCTCTTCCTGGGTTTCCTGCAAATCCTTCACTAATGACCTCATTTGTGATTTCAACACTTCCCCTTCCCTCGGGGATTGATTGATCGGGCTATTCAATCCTTCTACTGGAGCAGCTGTTTCAACATTCTGTTGTTCACATAGACGCGATTCAGCGTACTTTTGGCATCCCAGTAAAGTCTGTTTTGCAACCTCAGCTATTTCCCAAACTTTTGAGAGCTCCGAACTCCTTCCCGTTGAAGATTGAAGCTCGTGTTCAGATTGTTCCCATTGCAGAGTCTTTTCCCTCAGCATATGAAGGAGTTGGCTGACCGTTAACTCTTCCACGGGAACACTGTGGATCAGAGTCTTCTCCATTTCATCCACCTTTTCCTCCAATGCTTCCACCTTCTGTTCCTCTTGTACTTTGGCTTTCAGCGCTCGGAAAAGTTGCGCCCTGATGCTCTCTAGCTCATGTTCAGGGACCATTCTTACAGTCTCTGTGTTTCTTACAGTTTCCTTTTCTTCCACTGAAAGGATTCCCAGTTGAATCTGTTCTTCAAGTTGTTGAACCTCGGACATTGCCGCCTCATATTTGTCTTGGGTTTCCTTCAATATTTTTATGAGTTCTTGGACATCTTGTCTTTCATGTTCTGCCATGTCTTTCACCTCTAATTTCTCATCTGTGGATGGAACTTCTACCGATGAGTCTGTCTTGGCCTTGAGCTCATCAAGAATTTCCTGCAGCCTTTGGACTTCTTGCTCATGTTCAACCTTTAGTTGTTCATATGCTTCTACTGAAACTAGCTTTTCGGAGGTTGCCGAGTTAACCCCCTCCAGAATTGTAGCCTGGGCCTGTTCATACTGTTCTTTCAACTTCTCACACTCTGCTTGTAAGGAGTCGTAGAGAAGAACTGGAATAACATCCTGGCTTCCTGAAGATTCCTCTTCATTTGCTTCTTTCGCAATTTCCTGTTGGAGTTCAGCCAAGGCTGCTATGCTATCTGCCTCTCGAAGTCTCACTGCCATCAAATCTTCTTTATTCTTGCAGTCTATCTCAGCCATTTTCCGATTACTTTCATTTAACTGAGTGAGTAGTCCCTTATTCTGGGCTGAGAGATATTGCACCTTCTCATGTAGACCATAGCACTCCTTCTCTGCTCGACATAGCTGGTTACTGCTGATTTGATTCTGTGTTTCAAGTTCCAACATCCTTTGCTTAGCTTCTTTCAGTTTCGCCCCTATAAGCTCCTCTTGCAACATGGCCACATTATTCACATCAGGTAAAGAAGCGTTTCTCTTTTCCATGTCCAAGATTTTTTTCTGCATATCTTTAAGTGCACACTGCGATTCAGCTTCTCTTAACCTTGCTTGCACTAGCTCCGTCTCCAATTGCAGAACAAAATCCTCAGTGTAGCGTGGTTTGCCTTTATGCTGTATCTCTAGATCATGCAAATATTCTAACTCCTGAACATCATAAGGGAGATGTGATCGGTAATTGGTCACGATGGCTCTATGGTCGCTCTTTGCTTGAGCTAGCTGCCTCTGCTGTCTTTCCAGGTTCTCCCATTCGGTGTCCCAGAACTTTTCCATTGTTTTCATCTCTTGTACGAGACGGTAACTCAACTGTTCTAATTGTTGTCGTACTTTGAAATAAGTTTGAGTCCGAGTTCGGTGTTGTTCCATCGTGGATAAGTCCTTAACTTGAACAGGCTCAGAATTCTCTGTCAAACTGGAGTTCTGCTCTGAAGCTTTATTCTCCTCGGTAGCATAAGCCTTTATGCATGTCTTCGTTTTCTCCACCATAGTCGGCAAGTTCATTTTAGCCTTGACTTCCATATTTGAGTTGGTCTTATCGTCATCCGTTTCAGAATCTGAGCTGATAGCTTGCACCGAGTCCTCACTCATTATGGCTTTTAGATAGTGCCATTCCATGTCTATTTTCTTGATCCACTCTCGTCCTAGAAGTGGTGGTCCTCCCTCAGATAATACGTACAAGTTCATTCTTGGGTGTTCTTTACCCCTATCTCTCACCTTGACTCTTATCTTCCCCATGGGGTATACCTTATGCCCCGTGTATGTCTGCAATACGAACTTGGTATTTCTTAAGGGTATGTGAGAGAATAGCCGGTGGTAGTCCCTTCGATTTATGACTGATAGAGCTGATCCAGTGTCCAACTCCATTCTTACTTGGACTCCAGCTATTTTTATTATGACCCAGATAGTTTGTAGGTCAGCTTCCTTACTCACATTGTGAATTCTCAGACTACCCAGCTCCTGGCTGTTTGGGTCTGAGTCTGAATTCTGTTCGTCTGAACTCTTCTCAGCCACCTTGTGTACCTTGTTGTACTTTTCTTGTGGTGGCTTCCTTTGGTTGTTGGTCTTCTTCCCTGACCGGCATACCTTAGCGATGTGACCCAGTTTGCCACATTTCCTACATTCTTGGTTCTTAAACCAGCATTGATTCTGGTCATGTGTTGTCTTCCCACAACGATAGCATTTTGTTGTACTTGAGGTAATTTGGTCCACCCCGAGTGCCGCCGCCTTTAGCTGCATTTCCGCCGTTCCTTTCGCTGCGGCTTCGTGTGATGCGGCTATAAGGACAGCCCCTGTCAAGTATGAGGTCATTCTCTTCGAGTAGTCGCTTTTGTGTCCCTTCCTTGGACAATCCGCATACGAACTTGTCTCGCAGTGCCTCTGTCAGATTCCCTCCGAACTGGCAGCATTTCGCTAGCCTACGCAGTTCGACCAAATATTCCGCGTTGCTTTCATCTTTCCGTTGCGTTCTTGCATAGAATTTGAATCGTTCAGCCAACATCAACAGTGTGGGGTTCAAGTGGTCCTTCAGAACAGCCACAATCCCTTCGAAAGTCTGATCCGCCGGTTTAGCTGGTGCTAGTAGATGCTTCAAGAGCCCGTATGTCTTTGCGCCCATCGAGTTTAGCAATGTTATCGCTTTGTCGTCTTCCTCTATTTTGTTGGCTTCACAATAGATCTCGATGCGTTCCACGTACGTGGCCCAGTCTTCTATCTCAGAATTAAAATCGTTAATATTCCCTCGCTTAGGCATCTTCCTTTCCTTGGGAGCAGCACAAGTATTTCTTTAAATTCTTATTTATTATTTATTTATTTCTAAGATGGCGGTTTTTCCCGCGAAAATGGCGGTTTCCCGCTCTTTCCTTCTCTCCCCGCCCCTTCAATGGCGGTCTCCCACGTCTGTCGTCTTCTCCGCCTAATGGCGGCTTCCCGCGTTTCTTCCCTGGTGGGAGGGGTACGCTTTCCCCACAGCGGACAGGTTCAGCCGCTGGGCTGGCTTCCGCACAGCTCCCCTTACTCGGCTCTGTCTTTCTCTCCCGCTCGCACGGCTCTACCGGCGCTGGGTACCACGTTCAAGGAGAACAGTTCAGCCACTGGACTGGCTCTCGCGCAGTCTCCTTTGGTCGGCTCTGCCTCTCCCACACGCCCGGCTCCCGTTCGCCTCCCAGCCCTCACGCAGTCCGGTGCTTCCCTCCCCGGCTGCGGCTGAGTTTCTCTCTTCCCGCGCCTGCTCCCGGTCTCAGCGCTTCGTGGCTTCGGTTGCTGCCCGGCTTTTCCCGCCGATCACGGTCCGGCTATCTCACGACACCGTTGGACCCGCCTTCCTGACCAGCTCTGCTCCCCCTTGACCGTGGTCGAGTGCACAGCCCTTATCCTCCGGATTTCGTTACACTTTTCCCTACTCACAGTCTCCGCGGCCACCTTGTTTCCTGCTGATCGGCTCACTCCGCACCGTGGTAGAAGGGTAGTCAGTGCCTGTTGCTGATGGAAGCTTTTGTTGCTAAAGTCTTCCTCCTTTCTATTGCTGCAGCCTCGTGTTTTCTCCCAGCAGAACGACGAGGGCGGTTGCCTCTCTTCGACGCTCTTTAGTTGCTTTGGTAGTCTTGCCGCAGGGTACGATCGGACTCGTCGTCACTGTAAAGTCTATGGGTTGTACAGTTAGTAACGACACAGACTTCAGGAATAACAAACAAACAGGTCTTTACTATTCGAAGGTCAGGGCGAATCTGCCCATGGAATCATGCCACAACACTTATATACCGGTGTGGTCACCGTCGGTATTACAGTATACAGAAGCCAAACAAGTAGTGCCACACCTAAAGTAGTTCTCTTAAAGGTGAACGGTTACATACAATAGTTCTCTTAAAGGTAGACGGGTACATACACTACAAACATCAAGTCATCGTTTACAAAACTGTCACTGACCTCACCTCCTCTGGAGATCTTCCCTCCACAGCCTCAACCTCATAGTCCCCCAACCCCACACAGCCCACTTCTACCTCCTTCCCAAGATCCATAAACAGGACTGCCGTGGTAGACCCATCGCTGCAGCCTGTTCTTGCCCCACGGAACTGATTTCTTCCTATCTCAACACTATATTTTCTCCTCTTGTCCAGTCTCTTTCCACCTACCTCCGTGACTCTTCCGATGCCCTCTGCCATTTTAACAGTTTTGTTTCCTGGTCCTAACCGTCTCCTTTTCACCAATGACATCCAATCCCTCTACACATCCAACCCCATCAGGAGGCCTGAGGGCGCTCTGCTTCTTCCTTGAATGGAGGCCCAACCAGTCCCCATCCACCACCACCCTCCTCCGCCTGGCTGAACATTCTCACATTGAACAATTTCTCCTTTGACTCTGCTCACCTCCTCCAAATGGGTCCTAGCTATGGCTGCCTTTTCGTGGTATATGTGGAACATTTTTTTGCTACAGACCTACTCAGGTCCTCTCCCGCACCTCTTTTTCTGGTACATAGACTGCATCGGTGCCGTTTCCTGCTCTTGCCCCAAACTGGAAAATTTCATCAACTTTGTTTCCAGTTTCCACCCTTCCCTCGCCTTCACATGGTCCATCACTGATTCTTCCCATCCCTTCTGTGACTTCTATGTCTCCATTTCTGGGGATATGCTATCGACCAATATCCACTATAAGCTCACAGACTCCACAGCTATCTTGTCTACACTTCCTCCCACCCCACTTCCTGTAAGGACTCTATTCCATTTTCCCAGTATCTCTGTCTCTATCGCATCTGTTCTGCCACCTTCCATACCAGTGCTTCTGATATGTCTTCCTTTTTCCTCAACTGAGGATTCCCCTCCACCATGGTTGATAAGGCCCTCGACCATGTCTGTTTCATTTCCTGAACTTCTGCTCTCACCCCTTCCCCTCCCTCCCAGAACCACGATAGGGTTCTCCTTGTCTTCACCTTCCACCCCACCAGCCTTCATATTCAATGGATCATTCTCCGCCATTTCCGCCACCTCTAGCGTGATCCCACCACCAAACACATCTTCCCCTCCCCTTCCTTTTCAACATTTCAAAGGGACCGCTCCCTCCGTGACATCCTAGTCTACTCCTCAATCACCCCCAACACCTCCTTCCTTTCCCACAGCACCTTCTAGTGCAAGTGCAGGAGATGCAACACCTGCCCTTTTACCTCCTCCCTTCCCACTGTCCAGGGTCCCAAACACTCCTTCCAGGTGAAACAGTGATTTACGTGTACATCTTTCAATTTAGTATACTGTGTTCACTGCTCACGATGCGGTCTCCTCTACATTGGGGAGACCAAACGCAGATGGGGTGACCGCTTTGCAGAACACCTCCGTTCAGTCCGCAAGCGTGACGCCGAGCTTCTGGTCGCCTGTCACTTTAATTCTCCGCTCCACTCCCACTCTCTGTCCTCGGCCTCTTACACTGTTTCAATGAAGCTCAATGGGGAACAGCACCTCATCTTTTGATTCGGCACTTTACAGCCTTCCAAAGTCAACATTGAGTCCAACAATTTCAATAACCTCTGCCCCATTATCTCGGATGGCAGCTGTTGATGATTCTGCTATTCCCATTTTTACCTCCTCTAGACCCATCTTTTGTTTCTTTACTTGTCCCATTACCAGCTCCTTTTGCCTTACACCATCATTAATTTTATAATTAATTTTCTCCTGCCTTCCACTCTATCACAGGCATTCCCTTTTGTTCTTTCCTCCCCTCCCTACTTTCCCTGCCTCTGTACTTGTTCAAAACCTGCTACATCTCTCACCTTTTCCAGTTCTGATGAAAGGTCATCAACCTGAAACATTGGGGTCGAATTTCCGTGTGCCGTGGAGTCGGGATTGGAGGCGTGCCGTGGAGTCGATGGACGGGCTCAACAAGGTCAATCAAGTGAAAATCGCGTGGATTGGCCGCATCTCGACGGAGGCGGGACTACAACCCCAAAAGTTGTAGTCCTGCCTCCTTCCCGACTTCTGAATGAAAATCACCCCATTAACTCTGTTTCTCTCTCCACCGATGCAACCTGGCCTGCTGAGTAGTTCCAGCATTTTCTGTTTTATTTTCTGTTTTTATTTCAGATTTCCAGTATTTTGCTTTTGTATGAGGCCCAGGGTATTTATCTCTGCAGGCCTCATTTAAATCACGTTGGCCGACTTCCCATGCGTTCCACCTGTGTTGACAGGAAACAAATCGTGCAGCCCAGAGACTGCCTGCCAACAGCGTAAGTGGTCGGATCTGCTGTCAGTGCTGTCTCCTAGGGCCTCCCGTGATCGGGGGGAGGCCATCTGTGGCAAGGGAAGCCTAAACGTTCATTGTGGGGCCCAGAGATGCACTCCTGCTCTTTCTGGTCACACAAAGAAAGCAAAAAAATAATGACAAAAACTACTTTTTTAACCTTTTCTTTAGGTTGGCCTGACGAGAAACACACTGCCGTTTTCCACTCAGGCCGCCTGGTTAAAATTGCAGTCAGGTCCTGATGATGTCCTCTCCATTTGTTGAAAAGGACCCCCCCATCCCCCGGGCTTTAGGAAGGTGTCTTTGCTGCCTGCTTGGTTGAGCAAATAAAAATCCCAGGTGGCTCCACGGCAGGTAACTTGGGTGATTTTAGCTCCGCTGGGTGGGTCGGGTTAAAATCACCACCATGGCAAATAGAACTGAACAAAATGTATTCTAAAACCTTAGCATCATCTCTGTAGGTTGTACTATGCTGTTTGGATGAAATATATTCCAGTATTCAATTAGTTTTAAAAATTCTCTTCAACAATGTCTAGAATTGAAGGTGACATTTCTATTGTTACTTCCATGTCCCTTTCTAAGTTTCACTGTGCTAATTCAGTTCCAGTCATTGTTTACTTTCGACATACATTTTTTCAACCAATGTGTACTGCTTCAAATTTCTGTGTGTTAAATTGCATTTATCATTCGTCTGCCCAGTTGGATCACCTAATTAAATCTTCCTGAAAATCTTTAGCTGCACACTCTGACTCTATTGCATTCACTATTTTAGTATTGTCAACGTTTGACAAGATTATATTGGGTTTCATTATCCAGGTTATTAATGTAGATTAGATACAACAGGTAAAAGCACTGAGCCCTGTGGGATTACATTCAACACCTCCGCCAGGCTGACATTACGGCCTAGAAATTCGAGCGTGCCCGCAGACGGGCACACAGGGGCCTGTTCACATGTCCCAGGTAGCAAATTAAATTCGTGCTGGGACCTCATTAAAATGATTCAGGCATGCAGCCAGCACTACCCGTGCAGCTATTCATTGGCTGCACGCCTATTTGGGGGGCTGGAAATTGGGCATCTCTGATGCCACTTAAAGGCAGCCAGCACCCCTTAAAGGGGAGGTGCACTCTGGCTACATAGAGGATGGAAAGCAGCTGAAGAGAAAAATGGCTACAAGAGGTCCAGAAAGAGCACCCAACCCCTCTGATGTTGCTTTGGAGGCTCTGGTCCAGGCGGTGGATGGGAGGAGGGAGATCCTGTTCCCCCTGTGAGGCAGAAAACCCTCCAGGCAACACATTCGATGCCAGCGGGAAGAGGTCACAGAGGAGGTCAATGCCAGGAGCTTGGCTCCCAGGGCATGGCTGCAATGCCACAAAGCATTCAATGACCTGACACTGCTACCTTGGTAGCTCAGACAGCTGCCGTGGGGGCTAGTGTTGACAGAGGCTGCCAGAATATCATAACGCCCATGTTCCCGCACAGAATCAGAGGAGTGCTGAGGTGCAGTCCTAGGAGATTGGCTTTGGCTCCATGGAAGAGGCACGTGCTGTCCTCTCTCAGAATGACAGCATGCCTGTTCCCCACCACCCCCTCTGCCCCTTAGTGCCACAAAGCCATTTTGTTTATGGGGGCTGGAAATACAGATGTTTATGTACAGAATGACTGAAGTTGGCAGGAAAGCTGGGGCTATGTAATAATGGAATGTTTCAATGGGTTTCATTTTAATCCAAGGGGAATGCATGACTAGGAACATAGGAACAAGAGTAGGCCATTCAGCCCCTCGAGCCTGTTCCGCCATTCAATGAGATCATG
The DNA here is from genome assembly GCF_052327205.1 of Somniosus microcephalus. Taxonomy (NCBI): domain Eukaryota; kingdom Metazoa; phylum Chordata; class Chondrichthyes; order Squaliformes; family Somniosidae; genus Somniosus; species Somniosus microcephalus. The sequence goes on along the minus strand of NC_140989.1, from coordinate 71,590,822 downwards.
GCTGATCAGCGACCTAACTCCATATACCCGCCTTTGGCCCATATTCCTTAATACCTTTGGTTAACAAAAAGCTAGCAATCTCAGATTTAAAATTAACAATTGATCTAACATCAATTGCCGTTTGCGGAAGAGAGTTCCAAACTTCTACCAGTCTTTGTGCGTAGAAGTCTTTCCTAATTTCACTCCTAAAAGGTCTGGCTCTAATTTTTAGGCTATGCCCACTAGTCCTAGACTCCCCAACCAGCAGAAATAGTTTCTCTCTATCTACCCTATCTGTTCCCCTTAATATCTTGAAAACTTCGATCAGATCACCCCTTAACCTTCTAGATTCTAGGGAATACAACCCTAATTTGTGTAATCCCTCCTCGTAACTTAACTCTTGAAGTCCGGGTATTACTCTGACTAATAATGACCCTAGTATTTCCTTGGCAGTCGCCATGGAAGAGTCCTCTGAATATTGATTCTCAAGAACCTGAGTTCCAGGTTTCTTGGTCTCTTCTGCATCTGGGCCCACCTCTTCCTGGGATCCCATTTTGTGTCCTTTCGGAATCGTAAAGTTGTAAAGGGCACAGGAAGCAAAAACAATGTGAGAGACCCACTCGGGAGCTGCCTCTCCAAATCAACCAAAAACTTGCCTTCAAAACCCCCATCGTCCTCTTAGCTCTAGTTGGTGAATGGGCCTCATTGTGGTGATGTTCTGCTGGTGAGTTTGACAATTGAAGTTTCAACATCCTGCCATTCCACTGACTTCTCTGGATGAAAGTGTTGTGACAATTGCCGCAAACTTTGCATTAACTTACAATGATCATTGTAATTGATCACAGGCTACTTGAACATTGAGGGAGTGGAATCCCTTCCTGCTCAGGGAATTCAATTGGTCCACAATAGGAGCCCATAATGCAATGTGGGTGCCATCTAATGCCCCTAAACTTTAGGGAAGCCAATGACATGATAGAACTGAATGGCCTGTCATACTGCTGACTACAAAACATCCCAAAATGGATGAATTCCAAAACTCTCCTAAAGAGAGTAATGGTGAGGTGACCTGGAGTGTGCAGGATTGCATGACACCTGAAACAGCGGTTGTGCTTTAACTAATTAATTTGGCTGTAGAGACCTTGGGGTGAAATAGGACCTTGTTACGCCTCTTTTCCAAGCATAAAATGGGTACAAAGAGGTCTAATTTAGGGAGTCAACCTCCCATGCCTGAACAGCATTGGATATGCTAATAACGGGCCTAACTCCTGTTTTAGGCCCTAAACTGGAAATCATTTTGCCCTGAACACAGCAGGAGTCGAGCCTGCTGTGTTCATGATGACCTGGTCTACAGGCAGCCTAACCAGAGGTCCTTAAAAGAACCACTGGAAGCCGCTACTAAAAAGATAAACTTAAAAAAAAACCTTAATCTGGTGCCAGGGGGAATAGGAGTGCTCTTATTAAAACTGTGGGCTGCTCCTGGCCTTTCCCGACGGCATACCACCCCCCACCTCCTGGATTCTCTGTAGGCCTGTGGCTGGCATCTCAGCCAGTTGACCTTACTACGCCCCCCGCCTCTGGGGCCACAGCTCGCTATACTATACTAATGAGGTCGGTGGACCAAGTTGCTGTGGTTCTCCCGCTGGCCTCATTAGGCGCGTGCAGTGTCCACTGTACCCAGATTGTGATCCAATTTGTAGGCCCTTATTTCATAGATATGCCAACCTTTTCACAGCTGATGCTGCCATAAGTCTATGGTCAGCCAGTTGGATGCCCTGAATCCATCTATTGGTAAAGTACTAGATTTGACTATGAGAAACAATATAAAGCAATGCAGCGGAACAGCTTGCTTTCTGTGCTAGAATGCATAATAATTTTAAAGATCTCCATTCACAAGCATGTTGTGGTCTGAAGTGCCATCAGGCATGGCCCCTACATCTGAAGAGTTTAATCATTTAAGTGATCCACTTCAGTTCGTACAGAACCCCAGAAGATGCTTCTTCAAAGACAGACACAGATGATATTTTCTTAATCCTCACACATGTTGTCATGAAAGAGTTGCTGGGGCAGTTGGTGGACTGTGATTCCATGTGACTCTCTGAGCTCCTGCCCTGGGACAACAATAGCAATGGCAGGTATTGCAACTGCAGCAGTGTCAACATCAATGAGCCTGACAGAAACAAAGCCATTGTTATTGGAGCAGCAGTTGGAATTGGCAATACCGGCGTCTGTTTCACGGGCACCTGCCTCTGGGATGCCTAACACCCACAATCTTCAGGCATTAGTGAAGTGAGGGACATCACTTTTTTGCAACAAGTAGTGGCCAGACATGGGGATCCTATGTACATAGATCATATAATTATCTCTCATCCACAATGCCAACTTCAACAGAGGCCAAGTATGCATTTTTTAGTGGCTATACACATTTCTACAAAACCCTGTTCTGATGCCTATGGGTGTGTACGCATGGTGTACACACCCATAAGGACATTGGAAATGTCGGTTTCAGGCATGCGAAGTGCATGCGCTGAAAACCGGCATTTCCGCTCTGGCAAGAATGCTCTTGACAGATCGGACGCCTGCCCTAGAGAAGGGCCTCGGCGGTGGGGGGGGGGGGGGGGGGGGGGGGGAGAACATACATAAGAACGTAAGAAATAGGAGCAGGAGTAGGCCAATCGGCCCCTTGAGCCTGCTCCGCCATTCAATAAGATCATGGCTGATCTGATCCTAACCGCCAATCTACTATCACAGAACCATCTCCTGAATCTAACAGAATTTGACACACGAAATAGGAGCAGGATCAGGCTACACGGCCCCTGGTCCCGCTCCGCTACCCACAGGGCCATGACCGATCTGAACCTAGACTCATGTCCAAATTCCTGCCCGCTCTCCATAACCCTTTATTCCTTTTACTTCTAGGAAACTGTCTATTTCTGTTTTAAATTTATGTAATGATGTAGCTTCTACAGCTTTTTGGGGCAGCATATTCCATGGACCTACCACCCTCTGAGTGAAGTAGTTCCTCCTCATCTCAGTTTTGAAAGAGCAGCCCCTTATTCTAAGACTATGCCCCCTAGTTCTAGTTTCACCCATCATTGGGAACATCCTCCCCGCATCCACCCGATCCAACCCCTTCACAATCTTATATGTTTCAATAAGATCGCCTCTCATTCTTCTGAACTCCAATGAGTAGAGTCCCAATCTACTCAACCTCTCCTCATATGTCCATCCCCTCATCCCCGGGATTAACCGAGTGAACCTTCTTTGTACTGACTCGAGAGCAAGTATGTCCTTTCTTAAGTATGGACACCAAAACTGTATGCAGTATTCCAGGTGCGGTCTCACCAATACCTTGTACAACTGAAGCAATACCTCCCTATTTTTATATTCTATCCCCCTAGCAATGAAAGCCAACATTCCATTGGCCTTCTTAATCATTTGCTGCACCTGCATACTAACCTTTTGAGTTTCGTGCACCAGGACCCCCAGATCCCTTTGCACTTCAGTACTTTCCAGTTTCTTGCCATTAAGATAATAACTTGCTCTACGATTTTTCCTGCCAAAGTGCATAACCTCACACTTTCCAGTATTGTATTCCATCTGCCAAATCTCTGCCCACTTACTTAGCCTGTCTATGTCCCCTTGCAGGTTTTTTATGTCCTCCTCACTCACTACTTTCCCTCCCATCTTAGTATCATCTGCAAACTTTGATATGTTACACTCGGTCCCCTCCTCCAAATCGTTAATATAGATTGTAAAGAGTTGGTGACCCAGCACTGACCCCTGTGGAACACCGCTAGTTACTGATTGCCAGTCCGAGAATGAACCATTTATCCCAACTCTCTGCCTTCTGTTAGATAGCCAATCCTCTATCCATGCCAGAATATTATCCCCAATCCCGTGATTTTTTATCTTAAGCAATAATCTTTTGTGTGGCACCTTGTCAAATGCCTTTTGGAAGTCTAAATACAATACGTCCACTGGTTCCCCTTTATCCACCCTATATGTTACTTCCTCAAAGAACTCCAGCAAATTTGTCAAACATGACTTCCCCTTCATAAAACCATGCTGGCTTTGTCCTATTAAATTATGATTATCCAAATGTCCTGTTACTGTCTCCTTAATAATGGACTCCAATATTTTACCTACCACAGATGTTAGGCTAACCGGTCTATAGTTTCCAGCCTTCTGTCTACTGCCCTTTTTAAATAAGGGCGTTACATTAGCAGTTTTCCAGTCTGCTGGGACCTTTGCTGAGTCCAGGGAGTTTTGGAAAATTATTACAAATGCATCCACAATCCCTGCCGCCACTTCCCTCAAGACCCTAGGATGTAAGCCATCAGGTCCAGGTGATTTATCCGCCTTGAGTCCCATTATTTTACCGAGTACCACTTCCTTAGTGATTTTGATCGTGTTTAGCTCCTCCCCCCCCATAGCCCCCTGTTTGTCCAATGTTGGGATATTCTTAGTGTCTTCTACTGTAAAGACTGATACAAAATATTCATTCAGTGTTTTTGCCATCTCCATATTTCCCACCATTAATTTCCCAGTCTCATCCTCTAAGGGACCAACATTTACTTTAGCCACCCTTTTTCTTTTTATATAACTATAAAAATTCTTACTATCTGTTTTTATATTTTTTGCTAATTTACTTTCATAATCTATCTTCCCTTTCTTAATCAATCTTTTTGTTATTTTTTGCTGTCTTTTAAAGTTTTCCCAATCCTCTATCCTCCCACTAGATTTGGCTACCTTATATGCCCTTGTTTTTAGTCGAATACTATCCTTAATTTCTTTACTTCGCCACGGATGGCTGTCTTTTCTTTTACACCCTTTTCTTCTCAGTGGAATATATTTTTTTTGGAAGTTGTAAAATAACTCCTTAAATGTACACCACTGATCATGTATCGTCTTACCCTTTAATCTATTTTCCCAATCCACTCTACTCAATTCCGCTCTCAAACCTTCATAGTCTCCTTTATTCAAGCTTAGCACGCTTGTTTGAGATCCAACCTTCTCACCCTCTAATTGAATATGGAATTCAACCATGTTATGGTCACTCATTCCAAGGGGATCCTTTACTAGGACATTTTTAATTAATCCTGTCTCATTACACAGGACCAGATCTAAGGTTGCTTGCCCCCTGGTCGGTTCAGTTACATACTGCTCAAGAAACCTATCCCTAATACACTCAATGAACTCATCCTCAAGGCAGCCCTGCCCAATTTGATTTGTCCAATTAATATGATAGTGAAAATCCCCCATAATTATAGATGCTCCCTTATTACAAGCCTCAACTATTTCCTGATTGATACTCCATCCAACAGACTTGCAACTGTTCGGAGGCCTATAGACTACGCCCACTAGTGTTTTTTTCCCCTTATTATTCCTTACCTCCACCCAAACTGTTTCATTATCCTGATCTTTTGACCCAATATCATTTCTCTGTATTACAGTGATTCCTTCATTAACATAGCCACCCCACCTCCCCTTCCTTCCTGCCTGTCCTTCCTGATCGTTAAATAACCTGGTATGTTTAATTCCCAGGCATTGTCACCCTGCAGCCATGTTTCTGTAATGGCCACAAGATCATACCCATATGTAGTTATTTGTGCCATTAACTCGTCTATTTTGTTACGAATGCTACGTGCATTCCGCTTTCTGCAGAACCTCCACCCGCTGAAAACCCTTAGAAATCTTACGCCTGGTAAAAGCAGGCGCAAGGTCTGCTTTTACCAGCATAAGAGTTTTTAAAAGTTTTTAAAAAAAAATTTCACTCATTTATAATTTAAAAATACCTTTAAAAATGGTAAGTTTATTTTTAGCCCCGTAAAAATTTTTAATTTTTTTTTCAAAAATTACATTTTTGTTTAAAATATTAAATTTAATGTAATTTTAACTCATTTTAAAAACATGATGGTTTTTTAAAAATGTATTTAATGTTTTACTGTCTTTTTGGGGTGATCTCCATTCATATATTTAACAGTTCTATCTGTCAAACATATGAAGGCGGATTCCCTTCTGCTATTGGCTGGCCTGGCCCACATGATCCCAGGGATGCTTGCGAACTGCATGCTCCCCTGGGATACGTGGGCCCTGCGCATTTTGACTGTGGAGAGGCCCAGGAACGGAAGTGTCCGGACCTCGGGAGCCCTCAGGTAAGTTTGTAGATTTTTTTCCGATGGGAGGCATCTGCACGCAGGAAGCCTCCTATCGGAAATTACAGGCCTATGCTTTCAGAGGAGCTGTGGAATGGACAGCTACAAATAACCTATGCTGTGTTAGCTAATTGTTCAATCTTCTTAGGTCTTTCATGGACTATTAAAAGTTTGAAAGGAGGTGTTGTTTATTGTTTATGTTACTGTGTTGATGCTTGCTGTTGGATTTATTTTGTAGACTGGTAAACGTATTGGTGATTGTAATATTTTGTACTCGGTGTACTGTTACTGTGTGATGCAGGAGTGGAATGGAAGGATGAATAAGTGTGTAACTTGTCATTCAGTCTCATAGCCTGAGACTATTTATTTCAGAATGTGATGAATCTAAATGATGCCTGCTGAAGCTGAAAAAAAGCTAGGCAGAACTGATCAGCGAGGAATCATTATACCACTTTTTATGTTTAAAAAATAGGCTAAAAATGAGAGTGCTGAATATTGCCAGATGAATGCTTAACACTGTCATGACATTCTTCTGGCCATTATTTTAATAAAAGAGCTAGCCCATTTATGTAGTGTTCAATAATTCCTTTATGATGATTGTCAGTGCTCTACAAATTTCCTCCCTAAACTCCTTCAGCAGTCTACTTTCTGATTAAAAAGGTGAGAAATGTTGTCAATATGTTTCACAAATCTCCTGTGAAAATAGCGTTTTAAAGATGTGCAAGAGGGGAATATGGACAAGGAAGAGCAAAATTATGGATTATACAATGTGGTGGAGCAACTTGCCATTTGGCCCAGGGACTTTATCGGTTTTATGCCCCTTTAACTTATCAAATACCTCTACTATTCCAGTGTACAGAAAATTGGATCACGAGTTAGTATTATACACTTGAATGAATGATTCCAGAAAATATTCATTTAATCCCAAGCAGTCCCATTTGGACAGAAAATCCTGCTGCAAACTACTCTGCCAATGTTACTTTAAAATTGGTCAATAGGAAATGCACTATAGTGAAACAAGCTGCCTGTGACAGCTCCCTCCTTGTAGATAGAGCCATAATAGGCCACTGCTTTTGCCAACCAAGCAGAAAACTGACAAACCTCACTCCGACAAGTGACAGGTGAGCTCAAATGGCAGCATCTCTTGGATTTGAACCCATGGTTTTCTGGTTGGTAGACAGACATTCTATTCCCTACAGACAAGTGTCATTTGTTAGTACTGGTGTGCTCAAGCTCCACCCCAGAAAGTGAACACACAGCCTATGCTAAAACTCAGTGCTGAGGGTGCTGCATTGTCAGAGGTGCTGTCCTTCAGATGAGAAGTTAAACTGAGGTCCCTACTACCACTTCTAGCGGTTCAGGTGGATGCTAAAGATTCCATGTCATTGTTTGAAGGAAAGGGACTTGTCTTGTTCTCTGACCAATATCGCTTCCTCAAATAACATCACTGAAAATACATTAGTTATCCGTCTCATTGCTATTTGTGGGATCTTGCTGCGTTTGCCATGTTAGTAACACTCACTTCAGTTCAAAGTAAATATATTATGAATATAGTGCTTTGAGATGTTTCAGAAAGATGTGACAAGCTGCTATATAAATGCAAGTCTTCCTTTCTATGCACACTGGCATTCACGCTTCTACACTGGTGATGGACTGCCATGGGAGATCAACTAGTGATAATTTAAAAGTTTAATTTTGACTGTTCTTGAACTCTAAATAATCTGAAATTCATTCTTGACTTTTTGTTTCTATTAATCTAACACTTCAGTGAATTTCATTGATGGAGCCGAGATATTACTGCTGCTATTGATCACGGTGACAGACAGTGATGCTCAAACTGATAGTCACAGGGGCAGCTTATGCGTGACTGCTTTTAGAATTCTCCAAAAATAATACAATATCCTCAATATTTCTGTAATTACTTCATCTTGATCACTTAGTTATAAAAGTAATTTAATTACTACTATAATGTAATTATTAATAATCCTTCTCAATCAGCCTGAAATCATTGGCTGCTTAATTTCAAATGAATGAAGTTGACCTAAACACTGTCGCTTCAGTTTTAATGTTTACTACAGGTGAAATATAAAGAGATGCTGTAACTTTGGAATGGTACATATGTGAATTCTAACTTAAGATGCACCGCTGATAATATTAATAGAACACTGGAGTGATTTATCTCATCTGGAAATTTAAAAATGGATGCAAAGAATCAGAGGAATGAGCTTCAAGTATGGAAAAGGCCAAGTGCTGCAATACTAGATCATACAAATGGAGAACTGGCATTTAGTGTTGCTGACTGTGAAGAACGGAAGCCAGGACAACTCAAAATGTCAGGTGCACAAAGTAATGCGTCTGTGCTTGGTAGGAGACTAGCAGAAGGGGCCTTCATGGTCCAGTTGACAATTGCCTATCAACTGCAGCAAAAAAAAACAGCAAAAGGAATGGGTATTTAAAATGAGACACAACTTCCAGCAGAACAGAAAGCACTTAAAGCAAACCCTTTGGTCTGATGAGTCATCAGCATGTAAATATATAGTATGATTCACAAGGCTCACAACTTGATATGTTTGTGACACAGGGTGCCTCAGTGGCCCAAGCATGCTTTTAATGGTACTTGTTTGTCCAGTTAGAGGGGTGATAGGTGACACGCAGGTGGTCTATATCCAGTTGTGAAAAACATCGTCCATCTTGAAGAAGCAGATAATGTACTTATTAAATTGGCTGTCAGACAGCCATTAATTCAGACTTACATTCTAAGACTGTCATTTTAACAGTAATAGCCACTAAATTCTAGGAATTGACTCTGAATTCAAGCTGGCAGCATGTGCATTGTAATAAATGTATCTACTAATTGCTATAGTGTCTGAATGAGCAAACTGATTAATTAGGCCTTTGTCACCTATTCCAGTATAGAACTCTGGCTTTAGACACTATGGATAAGTGAATGCTTTGTTTTAGATGCTCTTTTTAACCAGTGATCCAAATGTATGAATAAAGCTATGCAGAATGACAGTTAATATAACAAAATATACATGAATCTTGGCAAACGAGACATAAAAATTGTTAAAGCTATAGACGAAAAAGTCCTGATTTTAAGATGCTCCATTGGAAGCAAAGCATCTTGCTGTAGGTAGTCAAACTTGTAAAATTGGGTGTGAAGTTGTCTGCCTGTTTTGCAACAGGGCAGATTTTGTGACTGTTGAGGAGGCTGCACTACTGGTAAGTTCAAGCCTCATTTCCATGAAATAGTTATTCATATCAAGCTCGGAGCTAAATTTCTTGACTTTCACCCCAATGTTTAGCTTGCCCATATAAAATGGGTGCATGACTGATCCATAGGCCTTGCCTGCTTTAGTGTCCTCTTAAAGCTAAGTGGTTGGTTTCATATTTGAGCCTGAAAATTGCTTCTTTTGTGACTTAACATTTCAGTACCAGTGCATTTTGTACATGGCACTTTTGTACATGTCTTTTGCCATTTTTGGAAAAAACCTTTGTTTTGTATCCAGGCTTTTTCATTGCTGTTGCTTTGTAACGTGCAGTGAAGAAAGCGTGAGGTCTGGGAATCCTTTTGGGCTTTCCCATTGCGCTGCATGATGTAGATAAAGAGGACAATTTGTTGAGCGGTCATCCCATGCAAGTGCGATGGCATTGCAAAGGGTATGTGCACACCCGTCAATACCCTTGGGCTCGCATTTGTCAACTCTGACAAATCGCACCTGAGTGTGCCTTAGGAGACTTGTCTTCGCCACCTTCGCCTCATTAGAAAGGCTGCGACAGAGTTATGCTATCTGTTCCAGGCAGACGTGCAGACAACTTCAACAGGTGGGGCAGCTCTTTCTTAGCTGTAAAGGTCATCACTGCATTCAGCTTCCATGGTACAGAATTCTGCCAGGCCACTGCAGGGGATATCTGCCAACTCAGCCAGTCTGCTATCCATAGATGCATAAAGTGAGTGACAAGATATCAGGGCTGATTTCCCCAGTCCGCTCCTAAGTAGAACCTGAAAAATGCGTGCAAATCCTTTGCCCCCATTTTACTTTTGAATAGCACTGCACACAAACTTCCTCTATGGTTTATCTGATGTTTGTACCAGACTGTGCCTGAAGAGGGTGCAACAATATAAATGACATGCAAATGAATATCAGAGATCGTTGCACACAGATTTCCTCTAATAGGTACAGATTGTCCCTATAAAAACTTGGCACTACTGCTTGCTATGCTGGCACTTAGATGCTAGCTGTGTTAAAGGGACAGCCTGCTAGACTCTAGTAAGTGCTAAAACTTTCGCAAATTGCTTTCTAATTCATTTTGCTGCATCTGAAAGTGTCTGGAAAGGCTGTAATAATACTTCGCATACTGAGGGAAGCGGTTTAGTTTATCCTGCAGCTCCCAAGTAGAAAAAATGGGTAAACCATTTGGAATACCATTATATACGGCATACTTGGAAGAGGAGGATGAAGAGGCAGAGGCTGAGATGGAAGACATTAGAGCATTGCCTATTCCAGAATGTGGCTGCAGGTCTTCATAAAGCTGGTCACACAGTTCCATGAAAACATCTTTGGGAATTTTTTTTTTTTTTTCATTCATGGGATGTGGGCGTCGCTGGCAGGGCCAACATTTATTGCCCATCCCTAATTGCCCTTGAGTAGGTGGTGGTGAGCTGCCTTCTTGAACTGCTGTAGTCCATGTAGTGAAGGTACTCCCACAGTGTAATTAGGGAGTTCCAGGATTTTGACCCAGCAGCAATGAAGGAATGGCAATATAGTTCCAAGTCAGAATGATGTGCGACTTGGAGGGGAACTTGGAGGTGGTGGTGTTCCCCTGCGCCTGCTGCCCTTGTCTTTCTAGGTGGTAGACTGTGGGTTTGGGAGGTGCTGTTAAAGAAGCTTTGGCGAGTTGCTGCAGTGCATCTTGCAGATGGTACACACTACAGGCACAGTGGTGGAGGTGAATGTTTAAGGTGGTGGATGGGATGCCGATCAAGTGGACTGCTTTGTCCTGGATGGTGTCCAGCTTATTGAGTGTTGTTGGAGCTGCACTCATCCAGGCAAGTGGAGAGTATTCCATCACACTCCTGACTTATGCCTTGTAAGTGGTGGAAAGGCTTTGGGGAGTCACTCGCCACAGAATACCCAGCCTCTGACCTGCTCTTGCAGCCACAGTATTTATGTGGCTGGTCCAGTTAACTTTCAGGTCAATGGTGACCCCCAGGATGTTGATGGTAGGGGATTCAACGATGGTAATGCCATTGAATGTCAAGGGGCGGTGGTTAGACTCTCTCTTCTTGTAGATGGTCATTGCCTGGCACTTGTGTGGTGCGAATGTTACTTGCCAATTATCAAGCCATTCCTGGATGTTGTCCAGGTCTTGCTGCATGTGGGGACAGATGGCTTCAATATTTGAGGAATTGTGAATGAACCTGAACACTGCACAATCATCAGCGAACATCTCCACTTCTGACTTTATGATGGAGAGAAGGTAATTGATAAAGCAGCTGAAGATGGCTGGGGCAAGGGCACTACCTTGAGGAACTCCTGCAGCAATGTCCTGGGGCAGAGATGATTGACCTCTAACAACCACAACCATCTTTCTTTGTGCTAGGTATGACTCCAGCCAATGGAAAGTCTTTCCCCTGATTCCCATTGACTTCAATTTTACTGGGACTCCTTGGTGCCACACTCGGTCAAATGCTGCCTTGATGTCAAAGGTAGTCACTCTCACCTTACCTCTGGAATTTGGCTCTTTTCTCCATGTTTGGACCAAGGCTGTAATGAGGTCTGGAGCCGAGTGATCCTGACAGAACCCCAACTGGGCATCGGTTAGCAGGTGAGGCTAGCAAGCTCCATACTGGAGAAATGACCTGGAGGTAATGAAGACATCAATGAAAGTCAGTGGTATTAGGGGTGAGGAAAGGGCAGAGACAATGGGGTCGATTTTCCTGAAGCCGTCGGGAAGAAGGTGGGACTACAACTTTCGGGTTTTAGACCCGCCTATTTTGACGTCAGGCCAATCCGCGCGATTTTCCCTTGATTGCCCTTGTGGTGCCCACCCAGCGGGCTCAGCAGGCCAATTAAGGGCCACCCGGCAACAGGTGATGTCACAGACTGCAATTTCATCTGTCAAGAGTTCTTGACAGATGAAATATCAGTGTTTCACAGCTGTTTGAAGCTGTGAAACACTGACAGTCCGAGTTCTAACATGAGTCCTTCTGCACAGACTCAGTTAGAACTCACACCGGCACACAAAGCTGAAGGCTGTCACTTTTCACAGATCGCAACCGTTCAGCTTTAAGTGCCGGCTGAGTGATGGGCTCCCGATGGCTACAGGAAGAAAGGCTGTTAAGGTAAGTACAGGTAAGTAAAAGTTCTTTACACACTTTAGACACACCAAACACACTTACCTTTGCACTCATGCACCCATCACTCACCTGAACACCGACATCGCGACCCCTCCAAGATCTTCAACCCGACGGCCCGCCTGCTCTAACCTGGCGTGGTTTGGAGCCGTCGGGAATCCCACACAACACCCCTCAAAATAGGGATTAGGCTAAAAGCTGCCTGTTAACAGGCAGTTAATTGGCACTAATCCCTTCCTGCCTGGTTTTGGCGGGTCCCAGTGCGGGGCGGGCACCCGCCGCCTCTGAAAGTTGCGTGGAGCGGGGTTTTGGGCGGGATGGTGTCGGGACCCCCGAATTCGGGATATCCCCCCCCCCCCCCACACGCCTGAAACCCCGCCTGACGGCTCCACGAAAATCGACCCCGATGTTACTGAAATGGAAATATGAAACTTGGCTCAGGGTTAAACACCAAAGTTGCTACCATTGGGTTCAAACTGGAAAATCAACCTGAGAGAGATGGAATTGTAGAAGGGTGCGGTGGGTGGGAAGTTTCTTGAGAATAAAACAAGGCGGCTTCAGACTTACCAATGTTAAGTTGGAGAAAGTTCTACCTCAACCATAACCTTGCATCATACAGTACAGTAGCAGTGGAGGAGTCAAGAGTGATGGCAGAGAGGTAGAGTTGGGTATGGTCAGCATATATATGGAAGCTATCCCTTGTTTACAGATAATTATTGATGAAGGGCAGCCTATCAAGAAGGAGATCAAGGATGGAACATTGAATTAGTAACGTTCACCACCCCCCCCCACCACCAAAAAAAAGCAGTATTGCAGATGGTTGTCATGTTCAAGTAAGCGGGATTGCAAGATGAAAAAGCTGGGCATTGAACAGAATGCTTGCAGTCACCTGCAGTATCCGTTTTTGAGTGCCACAGACCACCTGCACATTCAGGGAACAGAAACATTTACCGTTGATGTGCGGAATCAGATTAACTGATGGTGCAAGTATCTCAACTTGGGTACAGTCCACTGGGCCCAGCTGTGAAAGGCTGCAACAGCAGAAAATCTTCGGTCTGTGGCCAGCTGTTTGCTTTTTGAGAAATGAATGAACCTCCCAGCATTTCCGAATGCAGTTTACGGTAGTGTCCTGGCTAACTCCACCAAAAGTATCTCCTGCTGTCTGGAATAACCATGGTCACCCAGAATTGATGGATGCTGCCAATTCCATAGCCAGAGGTAAAGCAGGACCTTGTCAAATCAGATGTCATAACTTAAGATAACTCAGCCACTACCTCCCTACTACTCGTCTAATGCATCTAGGCAATTTAAGCAAAGTTGGCATACAATTTAACTGGGAAATATGCTCTTTCTAGCTTTTCTACACCATTGTCACAGTACCCTTTTGTCCAACTGTTCCTTTGACAAAACCAGGATGAAGATAAACATGACCAGATCTACCATTGTCACTGTTAAACTGACAGACTATAGACCAGTGGCAGTATTAATACCTGGTCTAAGTGTTACTTATAGCACAGGTGGCATAAAAGCTAAATAATACTGGGAAATTGTGCCTTATTTAATGTAATTGGATCCATTCCCTAATAATTGCCTCAAGTATTTTTAGGTTCACTGGCAGTCAACTGTCTCCAGGCAGCTACTCTGCTAAATATAAATTTTGTGCAACTGCGTTGCCGGCAGTGGCTCTCAGGTAGGTTCTGGGAGAGGGGGAAGTGAGAATGGTGGGAGGGTGATCGGGGGCGGGGGTGGGTTGGTAACCGCGAGAGCGTGGGGAAACGATCGGGTGGGAAGGAGTGTCTGGGAGAGCGGTGGGGGTGGGGGCAGGTGACTGGGAAAGTGGGGGGAATCGATCGGGAGTGATCAGGAGAGCGAGGGAGGGAGCAGGTGACCGGGCGAGCGGGGGGAAACGATCGGGAGGGAGGGAGTGACCGGGAGAGGGAGCAGGTGACCAGGGGGTAATCGATCAGGAGTGACCGGGCGAACGGGGGGGGAAGCGATCGGGAGGGATGTAGTGACCGGGAGAGCTGGGGAGGGAAGCGATTGGGAGGGATGGAGTGACCGGGAGAGCAGGTGACCGGGGGGTGGGGGGGGTGATGGAGTGACCGGGAGAGCGGGGGAGGGAGCAGGTGACCGGGGGTAATCGATCAGGAGTGACCGGGCGAACGGGGGGGGGGGGGGGAAGCGATTGGGAGGGATGTAGTGAACGGGAGAGCAGGAGAGGGAGCAGGTGACCGGGGGGTGATGGAGTGACCAGGAGAGCAGGGGGAGGGAGCACGTGACCGGGCGAGTGGGGGGAAGTGATTGGGAGAGCGGGGGAGGGAGCAGGTGACCAGGCGAGCGGGGAGAAGCGATCGGGAGGGATGGAGTGACTGGGAGAGGGATGGAGTGACCAGGCGAGTGGGGGGAAGCGATCGGGAGGGATGGAGTGACCGGGAGAGTGGGGGAGGGATGGAGTGAGCAGGCGAGCGGAGGGAAGTGATCGCGAGGGATGGAGTGACCGGGCGAGCGGGGGAAGCGATCGGCTGGGGGGGGGGGGGGTGATGGAGTGACCAGGAGAGCAGGGGGAGGGAGCACGTGACCGGGCGAGTGGGGGGAAGTGACCAGGAGAGCGGGGGAGGGAGCAGGTGACCAGGCGAGCGGGGAGAAGCGATCGGGAGGGATGGAGTGACTGGGAGAGTGGGGGAGGGATGGAGTGACCGGGCGAGCGGGGGAAGTGATCGGCTGGGGGGGGGGCGGGGGGTGATGGAGTGACCAGGAGAGCAGGGGGAGGGAGCACGTGACCGGGCGAGTGGGGGGAAGTGATCGGGAGAGCGGGGGAGGGAGCAGGTGACCGGGGAGAAGCGATCGGGAGGGATGGAGTGACTGGGAGAGTGGGGGAGGGATGGAGTGACCGGGCGAGCGGGGGAAGCGATCGGCTGGGGGGCGGGGAGGTGATGGAGTGACCAGGAGAGCAGGGGGAGGGAGCACGTGACCGGGCGAGTGGGGGGAAGTGATCGGGAGAGCGGGGGAGGGAGCAGGTGACCGGGGAGAAGCGATCGGGAGGGATGGAGTGACTGGGAGAGGGATGGAGTGACCAGGCGAGTGGGGGGAAGCGATCGGGAGGGATGGAGTGACTGGGAGAGTGGGGGAGGGATGGAGTGAGCAGGCGAGCGGAGGGAAGTGATCGGGAGGGATGGAGTGACCGGGCGAGCGGGGGAAGCGATCGGCTGGGGGCGGGGGGGGGGGGGTGATGGAGTGACCAGGAGAGCAGGGGGAGGGAGCACGTGACCGGGCGAGTGGGGGGAAGTGACCAGGAGAGCGGGGGAGGGAGCAGGTGACCAGGCGAGCGGGGAGAAGCGATCGGGAGGGATGGAGTGACTGGGAGAGTGGGGGAGGGATGGAGTGACCGGGCGAGCGGGGGAAGTGATCGGCTGGGGGGGGAGGGGGTGATGGAGTGACCAGGAGAGCAGGGGGAGGGAGCACGTGACCGGGCGAGTGGGGGGAAGTGATCGGGAGAGCGGGGGAGGGAGCAGGTGACCGGGGAGAAGCGATCGGGAGGGATGGAGTGACTGGGAGAGTGGGGGAGGGATGGAGTGACCGGGCGAGCGGGGGAAGCGATCGGCTGGGGGCGGGGGGGGGGGGTGATGGAGTGACCAGGAGAGCAGGGGGAGGGAGCACGTGACCGGGCGAGTGGGGGGAAGTGACCAGGAGAGCGGGGGAGGGAGCAGGTGACCAGGCGAGCGGGGAGAAGCGATCGGGAGGGATGGAGTGACTGGGAGAGTGGGGGAGGGATGGAGTGACCGGGCGAGCGGGGGAAGTGATCGGCTGGGGGGGGAGGGGGTGATGGAGTGACCAGGAGAGCAGGGGGAGGGAGCACGTGACCGGGCGAGTGGGGGGAAGTGATCGGGAGAGCGGGGGAGGGAGCAGGTGACCGGGGAGAAGCGATCGGGAGGGATGGAGTGACTGGGAGAGTGGGGGGGGGATGGAGTGACCGGGCGAGCGGGGGAAGCGATCGGCTGGGGGGGGGGGGGGGGAGGTGATGGAGTGACCAGGAGAGCAGGGGGAGGGAGCACGTGACCGGGCGAGTGGGGGGAAGTGATCGGGAGAGCGGGGGAGGGAGCAGGTGACCGGGGAGAAGCGATCGGGAGGGATGGAGTGACTGGGAGAGGGATGGAGTGACCAGGCGAGTGGGGGGAAGCGATCGGGAGGGATGGAGTGACTGGGAGAGCAGGGGGAGGGAGCAGGTGACCGGGCGAGCGGAGGGAAGTGATTGGGAGGGATGGAGTGACCGGGAGAGTGGGGGAGGGATGGAGTGAGCAGGCAAGCGGAGGGAAGCGATCGGGAGGGATGGAGTGACCGGGCGAGCGGGGGAAGCGATCGGCTGGGGGGGGGGGGCGGGGGGGTGATGGAGTGACCAGGAGAGCAGGGGGAGGGAGCAGGTGACCAGGCGAGTGGGGGGAAGTGATCGGGAGGGATGGAGTGACCAGGAGAGCAGGGGGAGGGAGCAGGTGACCAGGCGAGTGGGGGGAAGTGATCGGGAGGGATGGAGTGACCAGGGGAGCAGGGGGAGGGAGCAGGTGACCGGGTGAGTGGGGGAAGCGATCGGGAGGGATGGAGTGACCGGGAGAGTGGGGGAAGCGATCGGCTGGGGGGGCGGGTGATGGAGTGACCAGGAGAGCAGGGGGAGGGAGCAGGTGACCGGGGGGTGGGGGTGATGGAGTGACCAGGAGAGCAGGGGGAGGGAGCAGGTGACTGGGGGGTGGGGGTGATGGAGTGACCAGGAGAGCAGGGGGAGGGAGCAGGTGACCGGGGGGTGGGGGGGGTGATGGAGTGACCAGGAGAGCAGGGGGAGGGAACAGGTGACCGGGGGGTGGGGGTGATGGAGTGACCAGGAGAGCAGGGGGAGGGAGCAGGTGACCGGGGGGGGGGGGGGGGTGGGGGTGGTGATGGAGTGACCAGGAGAGCAGGGGGAGGGAGTAGGTGACCGGGGGGTGGGGGGGGGGGGCGGGGGTGATGGAGTGACCAGGAGAGCAGGGGGAGGGAACAGGTGACCGGGGGGTGGGGGGGGTGATGGAGTGACCAGGAGAGCAGGGGGAGGGAGCAGGTGACCGGGGATGGGGGGAAGTGATCGGGAGGGATGGAGTGACCGGAAGAGCAGGGGGATGCGAATGTGAGGGAGGGGAGTGACTGGGAGAATGGGGGGGTGAGTGACCGGGAGAATGGGGGGAAGCGATTGGGAGGGTGTGATCAGTCGGGAAGGGATGTGACAGGGAGAGGAGGGGATTCCAGCATGGAAGAGGGGTCTGAACAGGAGGGAGTCAGTGAAGAGGCCGATCGGGGGCAGCAACAGTCTACAACACTGCATTGAAGTCAGGAGGTGCACTCCAACATCTCGGATTCCACATTCATGTATTTTTTTTAAAAAGATGTACCTTTTTGATTGCAGCCTTTAAGGACCACTGATTACGCTTCTTAACACAATGTTTTTCTGAACACAGGACAGCTCAATTTTGCAAAGGGCGCCTCAAACAGACGTTAGGCTCCCTATTTGCTTACGCAACAGGTCTAACACCGGTTTCAGGTGGGGACCCTGGATGCCATTTTTTCTGCTTTCACCAATATGGCGGGCGGCAATGCAGTTATGGGTATGCTAACAATTTTGTCAAACGTAAAGTCATATTGGGGTAGAGTTTCTGCTTTGAGTACATTTGGCAATTCGGGCTCAAATTGTGCTAAAAATTGCGCTAGTTTTCAGAAGAGATTTTTTTGCTCAGGTTTTTGTCATGAACCAGCGTAATCGGGCATCGTTTTTTTTTTGTATTAAAAAATATTCCGTGATATACTTAAGAGTGGTAACCTGGTGCAGTTTGATTACTAGTTAAAAATGGGTTTATCACAAAAAAATAAGCATTTTTAATCAGTGTCTGGTCCACCACGTGAGTAATCCCATTTTAAATAAGTGAAAATGACTTTTAAAAAACTATACAGAACCATTTATTAGTTATATTGGTGCACAGTAGTCATTTTATTGATAAATTCATTTAAAAAAAATTGAAAGCTTTTAAAAGATGCCTATTAGTGTCCTTGCACCTAAGAAAAAAAAGCTTAATAAGAACATAAGAAGTAGGAGCAGGAGTAGACCATACGGCCCCTCGGGCCTGCTCCGCCATTCAATAGGATCATGGCTGATCCGAACCTAGACTCACGTCCACTTCCCTGCCCTCTCCCCGTAACCCCTAATTCCCTTATCTGCTAGGAAACTGTCTATCTCCATTTTAAATTTATTTAATGTTGCAGCTTCCGCAGCTCTCTGGGGTAGCAAATTCCATAGATTTACTACCCTCTGAGTGAAGAAGTTTCTCCTCATCTCAGTTTTGAAAGGGCAGCCCCTTATTCTTAGATTATGCCCCCTAGTTCTAGTCTCACCCATCAGTGGAAACATCCTCACCGCAGCCACCCGATCAAGCCCCCTCATAATCTTATATGTTTCGATAAGATCGCCTCTCATTCTTCTGAATGTTAAGAGCCTCCTCGAAGGCCTGCAAACGGGCACAATTAGCGGAAACTCGGCATGGTGATTAATTCGATCTGGGGGCATGGCCAGTTTTGTGGGTGGGGCTGGCTTCCAGTGCAATGTTTTTTAATTGTGAGAAGTCACACAACACCAGGTTATAGTCCAACAGCTCTATTTGAAATCACAAGCTTTCGGAGCGCTGCTCCTTCGTCAGGTGAAGTGAAGAGATGCATATAGGCACAGCATATATAGTCAGAGAATACTGCCAGATGATTACAGGTAATCTTTCTAACTGCCCTTTATCGCACCTCGGCAGAGAGATAATCACAGCAAAGGTGTGGATGGTGTCCAAACAGGTCAGTCAGGAAAACATTACATCAAAGAACAATGAGGTGGGGTCACAGGGGGTCAAATGTTGCAGATGCTGGGGTCTGTATGAAAAACAAAAAACAAATCACAGCAGGTCCGGCTGCATCTGTGTAGAGAGAACAAGCCAACGACGACTCGAGTCTAGATGACTCTACGTCAGGTGGGGTTACATGTAGCGTGACATAAATCCAAGATCCCGGTTGAGGCCGTCCTCATGAGTGCAGAACTTGGCTATCAGTTTCTGCTCGACGATTTTGCGTTGTCGTGTGTCTCGAAGGCCGCCTTGGAGAATGCTTACCTGAAGATCGGAGGCTGAATGTCCTTGACTGCTGAAGTGTTCCCCGACTGGGAGGGAACACTCCTGCCTGGCGATTGTTGTGCAGTGTCCGTTCATCCGTTGTCGCAGTGTCTGCATGGTCTCGCCGATGTACCATGCTCCGGGGCATCCTTTCCTGCAACGTATGAGGTAGACAACGTTGGCTGAGTCACATGAGTATGTACCATGTACCTGGTGGGTGGTGTCCTCACGTGTGATGATGGTATCTGTGTTGATGATCTGGCATGTCTAGCAGAGGTTGCCGTGGCAGGGTTGTGTGGTGTCGTGGTCGCTGTTCTCCTGAAAGCTGGGTAATTTGCTGCGAACGATGGTCTGTTTGAGGTTAGGTGGCTGTTTGAAGGCGAGTAGTGGAGGCGTGGGGGTGGCCTTAGCGAGGTGTTCGTCGTCATCGATGACATGTTGAAGGCTGCGAAGAACATGGCGTAGTTCCTCCGCTCCGGGGAAGTACTGGACGATGAAGGGTACTCTGTTGGTTGTGTCCCGTGTTTGTCTTCTGAGGAGGTCTATGCGATTTTTTGCTGTGGCCCGTCGGAACTGTCGATCAACGAGTTGAGAGTCATATCCCGTTCTTACGAGGGCGTCTTTCAGCGTCTGTAGGTGTCCATCGCGTTCCTCGTCTGAGCAGATCCTGTGTATTCGCAGGGCTTGTCCATAGGGGATGGCTTCTTTAACATGGTTAGGGTGGAAGCTGGAGAAATGGAGCATCGTGAGGTTGTCCGTGGGCTTGCGGTAGAGTGAAGTGCTGAGGTGTCCGTCTTTGATGGAGATTCGTGTGTCCAAGAATGAAACTGATTCTGAGGAGTAGTCCATGGTGAGTTTGATGGTGGGATGGAACTTGTTGATGTTATCGTGTAGACATTCAGCCTCCGATCTTTGGGTAAGCATCCTCCAAGGCGGCTACATGTAACCCCACCTGACGTAGAGTCATTTAGACTCGAGTCGTCGTTGGCTTGTTCTCTCTACACAGATGCGGCCGGACCTGCTGTGATTTGTTTGTTTTTTGTTTTTCATACAGACCCCAGCATCTGCAACATTTGACCCCCTGTGACCCCACCTCATTGTTCTTTGATGTAATGTTTTCCTGACTGACCTGTTTGGACACCATCCACACCTTTGATTGCTGTGATTATCTCTCTGCCGAGGTGCGATAAAGGGCAGTTAGAAAGATTACCTGTAATCATCTGGCAGTGTTCTCTGACTATATATGCTGTGTCTATATGCATCTCTTCACTTCACCTGACGAAGGAGCAGCGCTCCGAAAGCTTGTGATTTCAAATAGAGCTGTTGGACTATAAGCTGGTGTTGTGTGACTTCTCACAATTGTCCACCCCAGTTCAACACCGGCATCTCCACATCAATGTTTTTTAAACCAGTGCAAAAGATCGCGGAAATTCGATTTGCGCTGGACGTAATTTGCGCTTGAAACTTGATCTTTTGCTTTGGTTTGGCCAATTTTGAGTGAATTGCACTGAAAAATACAGCAGAACCTAGTGGAAACTCCAGACCGATATGTTTTGTAATGTGCTAGGAAATGTATGATACAAAAAAGTACAAAGAATGGGAAGTCTAATTTATAAATGGGAATAATCACACAAATGGGGGGTGGGATGTTCATTTATTTACCTGTTTGCAAAATGCCAGATAAGAGCTACTCCATCTCACAGGTTATTTATACAGAGTTAAACTGTTGGGTGTTCTAAAAAAACAATAAGTCTAGGAACAGTTGTATTCTCAAACAATTCATACAGATAAATAATACTGGTTCTTAACATTGTTAAGTGAACATGGTATACAGTATTACCATATTGTAGAAATTTGGGGGTTTACACATCAGACTGTCTGCAGTAGGTACATTAAAACTAAGAAAAAGCACAAAATACACAAAGTATAAAAGATAAATCAGCTTACATCCCATTGTGATATTCAATTGTAATTGTTGTTGGAACCTGAAGAAATAGCACAATGTGGGAGCATTTCCCATTATGAGAGAAAACACCTGGATCTTCATTCTTGATTTTGACTGCTAAAAGACACTATCAGAATTATCAGACTGAACAATAAACCCAAAGCTGCATGATTACAAGTTTTCTCTCCAAAATATTGTTACTAAGAAAATGAGATTTGCTTTTTGAGGGCAGGTGACAGGTAAACTGGAATTTTGACCAGTTGCTGTCTTTCTTGTTCAAAATATGCTTTAACATTTGAAAAACAGAAAAAAAATAATTGCCCATTATACAGTTTAATCAACATATAGCTATCCTGATATGGGCAAATTACCCCAATCATCCTTCCACATAATAGTTATTAGCATAGTGCTGTTTGTATATATTGGTTTTAAGCAGTTTTTGTCCATTCAGATCTATTGCACACAATAATGCTCCAATATTATGTCATTTCATTTCTGTACATTAGAATTGCTTGTGATTTACTCCATTACTTCTCACAGAAAACAAAATGACTGCCTCTGAAGCAATAACAATATGCCTATAATTGGGCTCATTTAAAATGGAGGGCAGGTTTTCCTTTATCTTTCATATCGCATGTTTCAGCCCAATGACCTAGTAGCTCCAGTTTGTTTTAAGATATGTCATGAAGCAGAGTTGCCCAATTAAGGTATTTGACACAGACGAGCCTGCTCTGTTCTTACGTTAGCACACTGTGGAATGTAAAGTAATAAAAGTCACCCTTCAAACTGCACACTTTAAGGGAGGTAACAGTGGCTTTTCCCTATCTGGCCCATTAAAGGACTTTAATATACTTAGGCTGATTACTAATTATAAAAGTATCAAACCACCAACAGCATAGTGCAATTTATGTACAAGTTGGCAGAATTAAACAAAGGTCAAAACTTCCAAATGAATTAAACTAGCCCATGAGTAAAATAGAAAAAAGACAAAGTAAAAAAAAAAATCCTCAGCCCCTTACAGAGCAGCTTTTCCAACTGAGTTTAAATTAGTTTTACTTGTCAAATTAAGAAAAGTGAATTCCACTTAAATTAACCACTATTAAGTAAATCCCAATCCCCTTGTAAATTTCTATTTATACTTATGAGCTCAGAAATACCTATAATTCACTATTTTTTCCTGATCATACTCTTTTTGCTCAGAATACATACTGATCTTAGCATTGTAATCTTTTTACTATCACACAACATTTTATATAGCTGCTGTTGTCTTGACTTGCCACAAAAATTACATAAATTATAACACATTTTTCTTGCTGTTAAAAAGTACATCTTAAACTGAATGCAGAATACATTTCAGGGAAATATTAGGGCACCTTAGCTGTTATATTGAGATATGTGTTAGTATTGTGGCCTCTACATTACAACAAAAATGACAAGATAGTACTACAAAGTCTATGAAAGAAATATTACTGTAGATCAGACATTTACAACTCTGTTTTATGTTTAATAAAACTGAATTTGTTTTGTTAATTTCATGTCATTTAGGATATTATATGAGGTAATTTCTTACAAACTAGTACAAATTAATGGATGGATTAGCTAAATCAAGTGATCGGATTAGTGAGAGAGCAGCCAATAAATCGGCTATATTTCTAAAATGCATGGAGCAGTTCAGAAACAGTACTGTGTAAGGGTTTTAAAACCTTGATGCAATCTGAGAACAAATCTAAAACCAGTTCTATTTACTAGAATTTAGTACATTAAACTGATTAAAGCACAAGGTACTGCCAAGTTCAGTAATCAGCTGTCTGCCAGCTTTCTTTTTGCAGAATGAAACACTAGAGTGCTCATTATAATCACAACAATGATCACTGTACAGTCCAATATGGCAGAGCAACTGGGACCTTACTAAAGTAGGTCATTATAATACATGGTTTCTTTTTGATGTGTGTAAAAGTTGTAGAAAGACATAATGTTCAATAAAAAAATGATACATAGAAACCAACTGGAATCTAAGTAAATTGTGTGCAGCAAATAGTATATTTAGCACTTCAGGATCTATTCAAGGATATTTGGTTTGTCATGCTAATAAAATCCTTTCATTCCTGGACAATGTGCATAACCTTGTTAGACATTAAAGAAATACAACGTTGAATTTAAAGTAAATTTACTTCAACAAAAACAAAAAAGGCTTCCAGATATTATGCGACCACTGAAAACTGTTTGAGCTGTTTGGGCAGGTTGCATATTCTCTGAGTTGCTTCTTGCAACAGTGTTATCACTTTTCTGAATATCTATCTCAGCATCTTTTCAATAGAAGCACAGCAGTGGTAATATAATGACAAACTTGCAAATCATAGAGATATTCATATTATGGGAATTGGAAGAGTCACACCACTGCCATATTTCACAATAAATTCACATCTGCAGCCTCAGCCAACTTGCAGACACCACACTTTGGATGGAATGGAATTATTGCCTGCAAAGACCTTTGGACTTGTGTATCAGTGTACAGCAATTAAATTCACTTCCTGATATCTGGAACCCTCCATAACAATTAATACAGTAAATCAACGTTGACACCTACTCAGAAATAAGCATGTGTGTTGAATTCAAAACACAATTAAGGATCATTTTATACAGAAGCTATTTTGTGGCCACATATACCAATGTCTTCCCAGTCTTCTGAGTAAAGGCTGGTGAAGTTGTTTCCATCGAGTCGAACATCTGCCTGTCAGCAAAAGCCAAGTCCGACCCCTTTTGGTCGCCGTAAAGCTCTAACGGGCTCAGCGATCCCTTTGCCGTCTGGTCCGAGGCCGGTGCCAGGAATCCAGCCCATACTTTGCAGCATCCGACTGCCAATGTTGGTTTCTGGGATGGGGTGGGCATTTTCACCTACAAACACTAGGATTAAGATATACGGAGATTTAATCAGCATAGCCACGTGGAAAAGAGCAGGATAATCTGAATTAGAGTCTAAAACCTCTAATTCTCTTAATTTATCTGATGAATTGCTAGAACAGTCTGTCTCGTCACATGATGACCTCATGGATATCCCGCACAGGTTCACAGAATGATGGTTATGTTTCCCAATGTTTAAAAACTGATATAGAATTGGGAATGGATGAATGCAATGTCAATCCTCACTCTGCTGACTTCCCAATCTCAACTGCACTCTTCTCACAAGGGGAAAGGAAAAGCTGAAGGATGCCATTGCCAATCTACCAGCATCTAAAAGGAGTCAGAAGAGCGGCACTGGAACGGAAAAAAGACTTGCATTTCTCTAGCGCCTTTCATGACCTCAGGATGTCCAAAAGCGATTTACAGCCAATTAAGTATTTTTGAATTGCTGTCTCTGTTGTAATGTAGGAAACAGACACCAAAGGAAATGGGGAGAAGACTGGGATTCATTCCCACAGTGGAACAAAATAGGAGAGGAACACTCTTTTAAAAAAAACCATAGGTTTGGAGATAATAAAGAGAATATGTATTAGAAGTAATTAACAATTTGCACTTCATCAACATTTTTCTTTATCAAAATTTTATATATAAAATGCTAAAAAAATTCTAAGTGACTATCAATTTTAATGAAACAGTAGTTAAAAGGAGATAATGGGAATTAACAAATGGCTAATTTTATGCAGCAAATTCTTTTGTAATTTACATTGTTCCAAATAACCTTTTACAGAAAATTTAGATTCTGTTCATCCAAAAAGTGGTGCTTTCTGATACAGAAAATGCGTAGTAAAAGATTCAAAAGACAAAATGTAAGCCATATTCCCTAGCACAAATATTTTCTAACTCCTTCATTCCTCCTTCTCCTATTGAATCTTATTTACTCGCATCCAGCCTCAGTTGTGTTCAACAGGAAGGGACAGTTGCTGCACAAGAATACTTGCCAGAATTTCCTTTGCTGCGGTTGGATGCTTCATTACTGGGGGTAGTCGCAGCACAATCTGACCAATTGATGAAACTTCTCACCAATGTAACTCATAGCTTAGAGTGTGATGCAGATACGAGGTTTGAATCTGTAACTACAAGGCTTTGAAGCAGGCAACACAGCGTGTACTTTTCTAGGTATATTCTATCCGTGCATTTCTAAAATCAATTTCTAAGCAGTAGTGGTAGTAAACCTTCAAATAACAAACAACCTTACAGCATAGTACTGCAGCACTAAATGCCACAACTGCCAGAACATTGTGAAATATTAACAGTAAAACAAAATCTATTTGAAAAGTAAGAGTTATGCAATATTTCAATTACATTTTACCAATTTATTTGAAAGGCTGCATATTTGCTCAAAATTAAACCAGGCCTATGTATAAGCCGTCTGTTTAAAAATACACCAAAACACAACCATTTAGCTATGTTTTCCAGACAACCACAGTTCATTTTTTTCTCCATCAGACTATAAACTGAATGCCAGATCATAGGTCTACAGCTGCCAGAAGCTAGACATCTGCTTAATCACTCTCTGATGTTATAACAGCTTAATGCATGGATGAAACACAGTTATTATACAATATCCTATCAGACGGAAAATTATTCTAATGGTTTTGTTTTTATCTCTGTCACAGTTACTACCATGAAAACCTGTTTCAGGTAAACCAGTGTAGCTATACTGGCCCTTCTATTATCAAAAAGGCCGATACAATTTCTGGCAATGTTTTACAAAAATCTGTGACTGTATGATGGAAATATGTGCTGTCAAGGTTTTATATTGAATAAATACAAACTAGCCTTTAACCAAACCTCACCTTTAGGACAACTAGATATATTAAAATGCAAGTAAAAGGCTTAGATATCAAGTATAAATGACATACTGTATTGATTTTCACTGAGCATTTCATCATGGATTTCCTTACAAGGCAGAAGAGTAAATTCCCAGACAATCCATTTGAAAGTAAAATACTGGCCATTCAACAAGCACTCTAGCTTCTAGGCAATAGGGGAAAATAAATGTCTATACAATGTGTACATGTACACCAGATCCCTCATGCTCAGCAGTTGCAAAGCAAATGACGTTAGCTGTTCCTTCAGAAATGAAGCTTTATAAATGTGAAGTAGATGGATAGTGAAAAAATACCACATATGCTCTTCACACATATGTATGTGATATATTCTACTTAATGTAGAATTGGTTGAATGATTTTCCATATGTTGGTTTAAATATCAGTATTAATCAATGTTAAATAATGATTTGAATAATAATAGATACCTTTATAGATGGATCCAATCAAGAACTTCTCCCCACTTTCAATATCATTCCTTGCTTGTTGGTTTGCTTGGCTTCCAGTCTTATCAAAATGTTCTTAAAATGCAACAAAATTCACCACTGCATAGCAATGGAATTATGCTACAGGTTTATGAAATGTGGATACATTACACTTTAATTAAAATGAATAGCCTAGTAGTGAAGTCATAGATGGTGCAACATAGGTATATGTCCAATTTCCCCAGTCTAGATTGCCCTTTAGCAGGATATGAAAGCTAAATATTTCTGTTTGGAGAGAGATGGAAAAATTGTTAAGCCATTACATAAGGAGGTAGATTTTAACTAAGCTGCTCGCAGGCCCCTACACTGCACATAGGGCATACAGACCCCGAGTTACTTACCTGCAGCTTTCAGAAGAGCAGTGCATCAGGAGATTGCATTTCTCCAGACAAGCGACTACAGATCTGTGCAGCCTCTTACAAGAAGACCTAATTTGTAGATGATGCCCTCTTGTTCTGGATGCGCCCACCAGAGAAAATAGTTTCTCTGAATCTACCCAATCAAATCTCTTTATCATTTTAAATACCTCAATCAGATAATCCCTCAACTGTCTAAATTTAAGGGAATACAAGTCAAATAATTTGATCTTTTAAAATCTGGTATCATTCCAATATCTTTCCTGAGGATTAGAGCCCAAATATGAAAGCAGTACTCCAGATGAAGTCTGACCAAGGCTCAGTACAACTAAAGCATCACTTCTTCACACCTAACCATCAAAATTGGTTGGGGCTTCTGCTCACGTTCTTGGGCCCCACCCACTGGCCAGCCAAAGTCAAAATCCACCCCATGGACTCCTCTTTTTCTGCCTCCCAATGTCTTTCCCAAAAGTGGCATTGGCAAAGGGTTTGTGAATTATAGAATCATAGAAATTTATGGCACAGAAGGAGG